>NC_041398.2:114272482-114912482 GCF_900747795.2 Erpetoichthys calabaricus
AAGGCCATATTCAAACCTGTGCATATGCTGAGATGCGAGTGCATTTTCTGCATGTTTTTATTGTGCTTTGACTTATTGCACTTTAATGCACTAATTCTGCATTTGTCTGCCTGTCATTTTATGTTTATTATGTTAAACATTTTATGTTTTTTATGTTTCTAGTGGGAAAAATCATTGGAATCATCTCAGGTGCAGACTGTTATGATTTATACTTTTCTTAATTTATTTTTCCTTTCCTTTCCTTTTCTTTAGAGACATTATTTATATACCTTCAAAAGGTCCGTTACCCTGTATAATTAATTTCCAACTTGTTTTATTTTAACATCTCTTCGATTGAAGGTTTCTGAATTTCATTATATTGCAATAACTTTTTGTTTTTGCACGAGTGCCAACAGTTTGATGTGCTCTGTTGCTGTGGTGATTCTTACCTGAGCCTCAGTGAAAGTGTGACCTCTGATGTCGTAACATGTAACAGAATTTAATTTGACACATACAAATCCAATATATCCGAGATTTGGATAAATGAAATCTTTTTTATACTATCACATTTATTTCTGTACTTACTGCTGTTTGAACTTTGATTGTTGGTTAGTGATTAGGATTTGTGAAAGATAGATTAGACTTTTGGTGTTCAAACCCAACACGCTATTTTGACCATGTTTAGTTCTCCAAATTGTTTTCATAAAATATCTTCCCATCTCTCTGAGATATAACACAGATATTTTGTTGAGTTGTGTCATATGTGGTGCTATTGTTTGGTAGTAAAATACCAACTTTGCCACTTATTATGGCAATCATAACAACTGCAACAACTGTATTCCATGTTGCTAGGAGTGTGCATGTGCTAAGCCTTATCTGCAGAAAGCAGGAAAGAGCAGTTGCTACAGCAATAACAGGCTTCCTGTGTTGTGTGCTTTACAGCGAGAAGAAATGCACTAATGTGTATAATGCTGGGTTTTAATATTGTCTATGTGCAGAAAATATGCAGTATGTCACTTTTTTTAAACACAATGTGATGCTATGCTGTGATTTAAACAAGGGACATAGAAAATAATTGGTTTACTACTATTACTTCTATTATGCAGTTTCAGAAAAAAATCAACAGTACAGGCAAAAATGTGAACAAAGCTAAAGTGATTGTGTGCTATGCAATTTAAGCATATACAGTTTAATTTCTCAAACCATGCATTTCTATGTTTCAATATACAGTATGTTCACAGAGCAAATTTAAACAGATTTAAGGAACAAATAAAGGATGAAAATCATGCTTCCAAAAATCAATGCACAAATGTATGAATATAATAAAACATTTTAACATAAGATTCACCTGGATTCCCTGTATAAATATTTGTAAAACATAATTCTTTATTGTCTCTTCACTTAAACAATGCCTTTGAAGTTGAATTGCTAGCTTAGTATTACTCATACCACATAGAACATCATACTACCTGACAACTAAAAAGTGGAATAAAATGTTGACTATAGTTCAAGTGCAATAAACATAAAACATATTATATAAGTATAGTATCTTAAACAGTTTTCTAAACACTCATTACTGAACAATGCATAGTGTAAAATAACTCCCATTATAAAAAAAACGGCAATAAATTCAGCATTTTTACACTTCCGTACTACAGAAAATGTGCCAAGGAAATTAAAAAGGCTAATAAAATGTTAGCGTAAAAGAAGGCCCCAAATGGACTGTGAGGGCATTATGCTGGTAGCATATAAGACAGGAATCAGACTATAAGATGACTGGCTGGCAGATACAGTTACAATGCTGTCATAGTCAGTAACAACAGGCCACCATAACAAGGGGGGTATGCCCCATTATTGTGCATTGAGCCGCAGAACAAGTAACTTCTAGGGCACCAATATATATTCAGAAAGGAGAACAATGATGGAGAGCATACCTGAAGCACTCCATACTAATAAGTAACAGGTAGATTTTTCATATAATATATTTCTCCCTGCTTCCCAGTATGATGGACAATTGTTCTCTACCTGGTGCTTTACTAGAAGGCTAGAGTCCCTGAATGCAGGGATACTTGGTACCTTTAACACTAGAATTACCAGAACCTACGAGAAAACTTAAATCCGTTTGCACTGCTCCATCAGCGTCTTTTGTCCTGTAAATGTGCCGATTAAAACAAGCAGCAAGCAGCCTGCTATTCCATCCCCCACCGCCGCAGAATGTGCACAAAGTTCTCCCAGCTCATTCCTTGATTGATTATCTGGGAGTGAAGTGCTGGAGTTTTAGAGTGGAAATAATAGATTGTTATTTGGAACACATGTATTTCATGTGTGTTCCGTTTCTACAGTAATCTGTGTAAACACATTGTTAAAACAGAAACTTTTTCATATTTTAGTAATAAATATTACAAAATGTAGGGATAAACTATAGAATGTGTGAAGCCTGAAGTCCAAAGATCAAATAAACACTTTCACAAAAGGTTCAAGGATGATACAACAGCTTCCGTGGCATTGCGGTAAGATTTGCTGACTTGTAATCAAGAGTCCTCGGTTCAATCCTGACTGCCTCCTATATTTGCCGTTTTCAGTAGTGAGCTGCTCTTATTGTTAATATTATACAGTACACACATACATTTGGTTTGCGTCTGTAACAGCCGCTATACATTTATAGGACTTGTAAAAGTTACTGTTTTTTTTTTTCAATTTTATTTTCTCAGTCACGACCATGATGCATACTGCCGCCGCCTCCCCTTCCCCCCCCCCGGGATCTGTCACTGTTACTTTTTATCTGAAACTGGGAATAACTGTAGATGTGAGTGGTGTTTTGAGGCAATGGAACTGGACATTCTCTGATCTGGATGGATAAAAGACATAGGTATATATGATACAGTGGAACCTCTAGATACGAGTTTAATTCGTTCCAGAACTGAGCTTGTATAGCGAATTTCTCGTATCTAGAACAAACTTCCCCATTGAAAATAATGGAAATCCAGTTAATCCGTTCTGCACCCCAAATATATTAACATAAAAATCAATTTTCCTAACAAATAACACTGATAAATTATATATACTGTAGTCTACCTTTAATAAATAACACTGGTAAATAATATAACTGATTATTAAAAGAATCAAAACAGGTGTCCAAAGTGCAGTAGAGCATTCAATAAATCTTTAAATAAATAATCCTTAAAACAGTTGTGAAGTGGAGGTTTAAAATACACAAGAATAACAATCCTTTAACACGAGGTTAAAACGTCAACAAGAAGCAGTCAGTCCCCGGTGCTTCTTCTCTGTTAGCGTCTGACCTGCTTCTCCCATGCGGGCTCTGCAACAGGCGAGACACTCTTAATGCAGCTGACCTTCTCTACACCGTCCTGCTTCAGCTGTTTGGCTCGCCTGTTCAGCTACACGCGAGCCTGCGCGAGCCTGCACTTGCCTACTTGCCTGCCTGCCTGCCTGCTCGCTCGCTCTCTCTCTCTCTCTCTCTCTCTCTCTCTCTTTTTTACTTTTTCTCCCCCTTAACCGGCTCGCGCTTCTCTATATATGCGGGGAGGACATGGCAGCTGCAGCCCATCAGCCACAGGAACAATCGTGGATGTGGGCAGTTTCCCACCTGTGCACTTAAGTGAGAAACGCAGACACCGCAGATCGCGGCTCGCAACTGCTACCACGCCCCCTTGCTAAGCCGCGAGCTATACCCACAGCCTGGCTCGTGGCTCGTTACGCGAACCAATGCTCGTATTTAGAGCTGAATTTTTCGCTCATACTTTCCTCGTATTTTGAATTTCTCGTATACAGAGGTGCTCGTATCTCGAGGTTCCACTGTATTTGGAATAACTCTTTTTATGACCTGTACAGTACATTTCGGAAAACATTGTGGCATGGATGCATCATTATTCATATTATTCATATTCATTCGCATAACATCTTGCGGTAGTAATCACTGACTGCGTGTTTCGCGTTTTTTTTTCCCTGATCTTGCCAGTCCCCACATGTTGCTGTATGGTGATGTTTCTTTTGTACTCCAGGACATGCAGAGGAAAGAATAGTACAGAGAGGTCAGTTCAGCGCTATATGCAATCATCAGATTCAAATGTTAACAGTTTACACACACTGTCCTTCCGACATGTGTACCTGTTGCAATGCGCACACTTCTCTCTATGCTGTGGTTTCTATTACACACCTGAAAGAAAGAGACAATATCTGTGACATTTTGAAGAAATCATTTTATGACCTGAATAGTACCAATCAGAAAACATAATCGCACTAATGCAATATTATTTGAAAACGAACAGCGTCAGATCGGGTTTGAATTTATTTAACAAAAGACGCTGACGGAGAGGTGCGAATGGATTTAAGATGGGTCGGATTTACAAGTTTTCTCGTAGGCTCTGGTAATTCTAGTGTTAAAGGGAGTTCTGCAAGAATGCTGCCAGGAGTTCCTCACTCCTTCTTGACCTCAAATGTAGTAGCTGGGCTTTACCTGGAAGCATTTGCAGGCAAGACCCTAAAATGCCCTACAGACCACATGCCAGCTGTACTTGGAGTAAGGAGGTGATGGTAAGGGTACAGCAGGTGGGAGTAAGAGAAGCTAAACAAACAAGTAGTGAGTGAGTAGTAGGGAATAAACAAAGGTAGAAAATTGGGCCAGCTGCCATACCAGATAGGCACATATTGACTTTTGTTTAGTTAGACCAAGACGGCTGTACAGTTTATTATTTTGCCTCTATTATTTTGAATGTTTATTTCCCACACCCTGTACCCTTCTGTGTATTATATTTTGTTATTTATCACTCTCATTTATATATCTAGACGGCACGGTGGTGCAGTGGGTAGCGCTGCTGCCTCGCAGTTAGGAGACCCAGGTTCGCTTCCTGGGTCCTACCTGCGCGGAGTTTGCATGATCCCCCCCGTGTCTGTCTGGGTTTCCTCTGGGTACTCCGGTTTCCTCCCACAGTCCAAACACATGCAGGTTAGGTGCACTGGCAATTCTAAATTGTCCCTAGTGTGTGCTTGGTGTGTGGCTGTGTGTGTGTGTGTGCTCTGTGGTGGGCTGGCGCCCTGCCTGGGGTTTGTTTCCTGCCTTGTGCCCTGTGTTGGCTGGGATTGGCTCCAGCAGACCCCTGTGACCCTGTAGTTAGGATATAGTGGGTTGGATAATGGATGGATGGATGGATTTATATATCTGGCCTTCTCTGCTTTAACTTAGCCACATTAGGTTATACTAAACTGTTGAATATAAATCAACAGATGTTACATTTAGATTTTATAATGCACTAGTAAGAATAAATCTTAAATAGTGCTTGCAGTACTGGTCATCAAACTAATATGGCCCTACGCTGCAGGAAGGCAGAATCTGCAACCAAGCACCATTCCTAGACAAAATGATATTACTTAATCTAAATGATACCTGGGAGACTAATTTAAATGTTCATGCTTCTTAAAAGCAAATACAAATTGGTTTTAGTTAAATAGCAAATCACACACTCAAGGACACTAATGTAAATTTATGGTGTACTCAGGCCAAAAACCAGAAAGTACTCTTTACACAAAGCGAGTGGCAAGGGAATCTGGAAGAAAGAAACAACTTATGTGGGTCAAAGGGAGACCTTAAAAAGATTTTTAAAAATTGTTTTCATTAAGAGATTGTGACACCTTGAGTATTAGCTAACATGAACATAATGGACTGATTACCCTTTTATGATCTTTCCTATATAACTAATGTTACATATAGGAAATATTCCTTCTAGTAGTAAAGGCCTTTTAGTTACAAGGAAACTTATGGCAAGAAAACAGTTGCCATGGCATTAAAACATATGTGACATGCATCATTTATAATGTACATGCTACTAAACCTCACTATTCTAAATACATTTAAAGCAGATAATAATCCTTAGAAGACTGGCGTCCTTCAACATCTGTAATAAGATGCTGAGATTGTTATATCAGACGGTTGTGGCGAGTGCCCTCTTCTACACAGTGGTGTGCTGGGGAGGCAGCATAAAGAAGGACGCCTCACGCCTGGACAAACTGGTGAGGAAGGCAGGCTCTATTGTAGGCATGGAGCTGGACAGTTTGACATCCGTGGCAGAGCGACGGGCGCTCAGCAGGCTCCTATCAATTATGGAGAATCCACTGCATCCACTAAGCAGTGTCATCTCCAGACAGAGGAGCAGCTTCAGCGACAGACTGCTGTCACTGTCCTGCTCCACTGACAGACTGAGGAGATCGTTCCTCCCCCAAACTATGCAACTGTGCAATTCCACCCAGGGGGGTAAATGTTAACATTATTCAAAGTTATTGTCGGTTTTTACCTGCATTTTTATTACTCTTTAATTTAATATTGTTTTTTTGTATCAGTATGCTGCTACTGGAGTATGTGAATTTCCCCTTGGGATTAATAAAGTATCTATCTATCTATCTATCTATCTATCTATCTATCTATCTATCTATCTATCTATCTATCTATCTATCTATCTATCTATCTATCTATCTATCTATCTATCTATAATAATCCAAGTAATTGTCAATTATTAAAAAAATGTTTTGATACAGCTACTGTAAATTTCTAGAAGATTAGAACAACTGTGACAAGAACTGGTCATTAGGCACAACAAGCTCATCAATCTTATTCACCTATCAAGCCAAGCTTTGAAGTTCTCTATGGTCCTACTTGCTACTATACTACTTGGAAATGTTTTCCATGTGTCAATAGTTCTTAGTGTTGTCACATGCGTGCACTTAAGGAACAAATTACGGGCTTAGATGATGACAATATTACCCCGGACCAACCAAGGGTGCTAAGCAATAAAGGTATCTCTTCTTCTTGCCCTTCACCAGAAAGGAATATTGATGTGCCACCATCTATGATGTCACTTCCAGGGTCAGCCCATCTGTGTCCGCCTCTTCCTCCAAGAAATCACCATAAATAGAACCACCACCATCTTAGGGCAGACTTGACCAACACAACAGGGCTAGTCTCGACTTTGCATTAACACGTGTTTTCTTGAGGCCTTTTGCGCTCTTTATAATATATGGGGTTTGCCTTCAGGTGCCCCAGACACTTTATAAGCTTCTTTATGTTTTACTACAGTGTCAAGAAGCACTTTATAACATTTGTGCAATTTTTACCCCTGTGTTCTTCTTGAAGTGTTTATCCTCAATCCACTGTACTAATTTCCTTCATAATTTTAAACACTTCAATTATATCACCTCATAATTTCTGAAAAGGTTCAACTTCTTTAATCTTTTCTCATAGCTTATAATACTCAGTCTGGGAATCAGCCTAGATGCTTTTCTCTGAACCTTCTCTATCCTTGCAATGTTTTTTTGTAGTATGGTGACCACAGTACTCCAAATGAGGAATCACTAGTACATTATAAAATTTTAAGCATAACCTCCTTTGACTTGTATTCTAAATATCATGCTATATAACCTTGCATCCTATTAGCTTTCTTGATTATATTAATTAGAGCAGTGGCCCCAGAACTGTTCTTTGAGGGACACCATTTTTAACATCACCCATTTATAAAAAAAATTCCTCTCATCATAACCCTTTGCTTCCTCTTTTTAGGCAAGTTTTGTGCTCACCTACACTTCACACCCTGAATTCCCACTTATTTTTAGTTTGGTCACTAACCTTTCATGTGTCATCTCATCAAAAAATATTTTGAAAATCAAGATGAATAATATCATATGTACTTCTCTCATTGTATGCTTTCCTCATAGAGTTTCAGCCTATTAGCGTAACATACCTCCCTTGTCTGAATTTATATGAACTATTTGCCAATATACCATTGTGACCACTCTTTTTATTCAAAAGGCAAACACTGGCTTCCAGTCGTTAACAATTTCCCTAGTGTGTAAAGATTTTTGAAAAATACAGTATGTGTCAAGGGTTTATATATTTACTCACTTTCTTTCTTAAGCACTCTAGAATAAATGTTATCTGGTCATAGTGATTTGCTAGATTTCAGCATATTGCTCCTCTACAATGCCCAAATCACTAAGTACATACTTCCTAGTACCTATTACATTTGGGAGGTTATCGACATCTTCACACCTGCAAACTTCCAAAAATACATATTCTGAGCATTTGCACTATTCATATATAGCTTTCCTGATATCCTTTTTAACTGTTGCTCTGATTCTCTTATATGCCTAATGATTAGTGCTTATAGTTCTTTAGACATATATAACTGTTTTCTACTTTGAAACTTTTTTAGCTTATTTTCATCCATGGAGTTCTCTTTCTTACTGCCTCTAAGACTTGTCCTGCTTTATATGTGAAACATTTTTAATCCTGACACACTTCTCCTTAACTGTCTTCACACTTAAAAGCCTATCCCAATTTATCTTACTTAGGCTTTCCCATACCAGCTCATAATTTGCCCTAATACAATTAAACTTACCTGTTTTATTTTTTGAATATTCACTCTGCCAAAACACTGTGAAATGTATTATTTTATGATCACTAGATCCTAATGCTTCAGTTACATCTATCCCCTGAGTCCTATCTTAATTGATACAGAATATTAATCTAAACAGGCTTGCCCAATATTTGTGCTTTAATTTTCTATGATAAAAAAACAGTGATTATATCTAAAACTCTTTCTAAAAAGTATTCATAAGGTTATTCCAGTACATATTTTGGTAATTAAAGTCCCCCATGATTCAATATCCCTCTCTAAACTTGCCTTTGTACTATTAAAATGAAGTAACTATTGCTTACAATAGGGAGTCTATAACACAATCTTAATATAAGGCTTCTATCCCAGATATGTTCTAGATGAATGCAAACATCCTCATTAAGTTGAGACTTAGCACCTAATTGAAGAAGACTTGCATTCAAATGCTGTTTTACATAAATATATTGAATCCTGTTTCACATAAATGAAACATTTATAAGTAAACCTAAAACAGAACAAAATCACATTTTAGAATCCAGAGAGCCATTATAAACAATTCTGTACATCCTCTCCCTGACACACCATTATTGAGCATTTTCAGCTAGCAAGTTATTCAACAGCAGTGTATGAAGAAACACTACTGTGTCTCTTTTATACCAATGAAAATATACCTTTATAATGCCTCAGTATGACTGTGATTGCTCTTTTTATCTTTAGCCAAGTCAGAAGTTTTCTTTCTTTTTAGCTTTCTTTCCTTTCAGTCATTCTGTTGTATATTTCAGAGGGGGTTTGTTCTTTGTTATAATATTTATGTACTTACTTACTGAGCATCTGTAAAAAGCAAAAATACCCCCTGGGGACAAATCAATTGCTATCTATCCATCCATCCTTCCTTCCTTCCTTCCAATAATCCATATTCATATTTAGCAAACTAATGCACAAAATCCAAAACCTTTGAAGTTCTTCAACCAAACATTTAAGTTTTTGAATATGAGCTACATAAGGTATGACAATTTCAAAAATGTTTATTACCTGATTCTACAGTCTGATTTATTTCATTCTCTTTACTTTCCTCTGCTAAAGAAGAGATGTTCTGTTTTCTGAGGGTAGCCCCCGCTTTCTCTTTTACAGCAGTTATTCCATGCCCTGTACCAATGTCAAAATACAGAAAGTACAGCATATTAGGAATTAGTAATAAATATCTCAAGTGTTAGTATAAACAAAGAAAGAGAATATACAAAAACATAAGGTTAAAATTTTATCAACAGAGCAGTACTACAATAAATTATGTGATTTCATCTGTAAAATATTAAATTTTGTTTGAAGTACAGATAATGCTGACAGAAAATACATGGAGGATTATAAGAACATTGCTTTTCAATTTGGCATATCTACTATATAAAGGTGAACATGTGTGTTTACCCTGTATGCAAATTCACAACATTATCCCTACTGTATCTCTGCCAAATTTTGCACAGATCCGCCATTTGTACCAAGGAAGACTATAGGCTTTGTTTCATCACAAATTTTAATTGGTGCCCCACCTTGAGTAGCACCAGGAACCCCTGCTAGTGTATAATATACTGTTTCGCAACATAACAATAAAATATACACAACATTCTGTAATGGTTAATAAAAAGGAAACTTAATACATCAGTTCCCTTTATAAGAAAGAACTACAGTGTAAGCTTTTAAAATATTCAATCTTCTGCTAGTGCATTGATAGAACTTCTGCTATCCTCATGGTAAGGGTACCAGGGTTCATGGTCCCTCCATGAACCTTGCATGTTCTCCCCACATCTGTGTGGGTTTCCTCTGTGTGCTCTGGTTCTCTCTCACAGTATAAAGGCATGAAGTCAAGGTGGACTAGCAAGACTAAATTGGCCCTACTGTGCATCTGTGAGTGCGTTCACCCTGTCCAGGGAACAGTCCCTGGCTCGCACACTATGCTTGCTGCGACAGACTCCACATGACCTTGCTCAGGATTATGCAGATTTAGAAAATGGCATTCAGCACAGATATTCTGACAGTTTTCATGTCAAAAATATTATTTTGCTACGTCAATGGCTGAATATGAAAAGAATAATCAAAAACACTGTCTGATTCAAATATGCAGGGTAACACTTCAAATGGTTGTTTCTTCTCTTAGTAGCTTTAAGTATTAGTAATACTCCAGTTCACAAGTGTGAACAAGCAATTGTTTGCAAGTGGAGACACTCATCTATAGCTACAGAATTTTGCTTGCAAACATATAACTTTCCCATTGAACTGAAGCACATCTCTTCAGCAGAGTCTAAATGTGTAAAGTGACTTTCCATTCCAACTGTGCCCATTTCAATGCAGATAACAAGATGGACAGAGTAAGAAGAAGGGGGAGAAGAAAGATCAGAAAAGTGAACGGAGGTTAGAGGAGGAAGAAGAGAAAGCTGGAAGCTGAATGCCGTTGAGTGAGTGAGTGATGGCAGGCTTGCTGATAAGAGCAGGCAGCTGTGAGGAGAGTCCCTCAGAAGTGTTAGGCCAACAGTCGGGGGCAGCAAGAAGTGGTTGCTCCTGCTGAGCACTTTAGAGGAGCAGGTGTGAGTGGAAGGTGGTTGGCTCACCACATAAGGCAGCGGGAGTCAGAGGCGGGAGGTGGAAGCTCCAGCGTGAGCGCCCTGGTCACTGGGGAACCCAAGTCTTGGTCTGTGAGAGCCCTGTGGAGCCAGGAACTGAAAGGTGACCAGACTAGAAGAAGAAGGTCAGCTGCAGGTAGGGCGACTCCCCTGGTGCATGGCCCAGATGGGAGAAGCAGGGGAGCTGCCAACTGAAGAAGGCACCGGGTTTTGTTTTTAAAGGACTGCTTCTGCTATTGTTTTAACCTTGTTTTAATAGATTTATTTATTGGATTTTAACCTTGACTGTTTCACCCTGGGGCGGCACGGTGGCGCAGTGGGTAACGCTGCTGCCTCGCAGTTGGGTGGTCTGGGGACCTGGGTTTGCTTCCCGGGTCCTCCCTGCGTGGAGTTTGCATGTTCTCCCCGTGTCTGCGTGGGTTTCCTCCGGGCGCTCCGGTTTCCTCCCACAGTCCAAAGACATGCAGGTTAGGTGGATTGGCGATTCTAAATTGGCCCTAGTGTGTGCTTGGTGTGTGGGTGTGTTTGTGTGTGTCCTGCGGTGGGTTGGCACCCTGCCCAGGATTGTTTCCTGCCTTGTGCCTTGTGTTGGCTGGGATTGGCTCCAGCAGACCCCCGTGACCCTGTGTTCGGATTCAGCGGGTTGGAAAATGGATGGATGGATGGATGTTTCACCCTGGTTTTATGGATTATTTATTTATGGTCATTTTCATGTACTGCACTTTATTTGGACACTGTTTTGGTTTTTTTCGTTTGTAATAAAAGCACTTTTGCTGCTTTGCACCTTTTCACTTACTTCGTTTGGTACCCTCATTGTCCAGCTCATCTAGTTACATTACGGATGGTGTTGGGTTCAAAGGAGCTCCCAAAAAGGAAGTGAGAGCATGGAGCAGACCTGCGTCACAAGGGGATGCACTAAGTTGTAGTATTGAACCTATTGCTGATGACTTCCAAAACCCTGAATTATGTCACTAACATAACAGAATGCATTTTTAAAATCAGAGAGAAACTGGTGGTATCTTTAATACCAGTTTTTTGAATGTTAGAATTTTTTTAAAGGGTTGCAAAATTTTTCAATGAGTTATTTTTATTGCAACCAGAGCATAGCATTTCATTAAGTTACAAAATGAGCTGGCTCATGGCGAGGATAACATCTAAAATGATACTGCAGCAATTACTAGCCATGGACTGTCTCAAAATTATGGTTTAATTTACTTTTAACTTTTTTGGTGATTTTATGCTGTGGGAAAGAAATCATAGGCTAGGTTGACATTAACTTCAAGTATGAAATCAAACTTAAAAGTTTCTAGTGCTTAATAAGAACAGTTCTTGAAAAGACTGTGTGTCAGTGCAGTACAAATTAAAAAAATTACAACAAATTTCAAATGTATATTAATAATGAAACAACAAATACATAAAATACATGTATGCCAAAATAAAGACATTCTTTTGGCTTTCACATTGCCAGTTGTTAAGTAAACTGCAGTACTCTGGTAAACAAAACATGTTCTTGTCCTTCTTCTATACAATTGCGATGGCAGCAATGTCTCCTTTAATTTCTCAGTATCTTTCTTGAATAATAATTAAATAAGCAAACTGTAATGAGTGCACTTACACACGTATAATGTAAATATTGTCCTGTATATATTTCAAGTTGTTTTCACAATTTGCACTGTAAATAAATGTTGTTATTTAAACATATTTGTATTAAAAATATGGACCTACTAATTTAATGTTTTCAGCTATACATGTGTTGTAATTATCGTGTACTGACAAAGCCATAAATATCTGTAAAATTATAAAATATACATTTAAAATTGAAATTAAAAATAAATACAAAACCTTTCCAATCTTAAACATAAATGCAAATACAACTAAATATTTGATTTACCCATATAATATACATCAGGCAGAACTAATAACATTAAGACAATACAAGTGAATTGTTTTTGCAAACTGATTGGTAGTGTGAGTGCTTACATAATCAGGTTTTGGTCACAGCTCTAACAGATGGTTGTAAAAGAGTTAACATTTAAGTGAAATTGAATTATTGTTTTTCACCTATTCAATTTCAGATTTCCTAGTGTGCTCATTGTCCTGCTTCATAGTCAAGTTTTGACCAAGTTTTAGCATTCAAACAGTTGGTCTTACATTTTCCAATGCAATACACTGGGGCCTCATATATAACAACTTGCGTAGAATTCAAATTCATGTTAAAACATGGCGTACGGACAAAACTAGAAATGAGTGTATGCATAAAAAAATTCAGATGCATAAAACTTTGTGTAAGCAAAGTTCTATCCACTTTCCTTTTATAAATTCCATTCAAAGTGAATTTTAAAGCACACGCACACACCTACAGTACCACCCGACTCCTCACAGAATTATGCCTATTTGAATATGCAAATCAATATAAATAGCCCTTTCCATTCTGTGTTTTGTTAAAAGACAATGGCAAAAGCATGTGTAAAAAAGAAGAATTTCAGCAAATGTGAAATGGAGGTTCTGCTCAGTGAAGTGTAGGCAAGAAAAAAAAACTTATTATTAGTGGCTTAAGCAGTGGTATAAACAAAAACAAACAAACTGATGGAGTGGTACAGCGTGGCGGAGGCACTGAAAACTTCAAGTTCAGAAAGTTTCACGGTGCCCGAAACAAAAAAGAAGTGGTTACATATCAAAGTTACTGTGAAAAGTCAAATCATAGCCTACCATCTGAAAAAAGGTCTATGTTAAGATTAAAGTCAAAATGTTGACTTTAATCTCAAAATTTCCACTTTAATATCGTAGTTTCTTTTGTCATTAAAGTAGAATATTGTGAACTTTATTTAAAAATGTACGTTTACTAGAGTTTCTCAAATCCCATTGTAACAGAAGTGCACATTAAATGCTTCATATTCTAAGGCCAGGTTTAAACTTCACGTGACGCAACGCATGCTGCAGTGGACGCTCCTGCTACACAAGCATTTTACTGTTTATACTTGCGCGCGTACTTTACGTAAATCAGGAAGAATCCACCAGGTGGCAGTGCAAGATATTATCATGGTGAGAACAGGTTCGGCTTCGCTGTGTTGTGAATTGACTGCAATAGCCATTAAATTCCGAGGACACCTTACCGCAAAATCTCTGAAAAGGATGTTTAATGATTGAATCCATCAATCCAGGGATGTGTCCATTCCAGCAAGCATTGGGCACGAGGCTGAAACAATCGCTGGATGGGCATCAGCTCATCGCTAGGTGAATACAAGCACTCATATACACTAGTGTCATTTTAGTGTAACCAAATCTGCATATCTTTGGAAGGAAACCGGAGAACACTGTGGAAACCCAGAAGGAAAACATGTAAACTCCAGGCAGAGAATAACAGCGACGTGACTCCCTGTGAGACAGCAATGCTATTGCTCTGCCACCGTGTCATTCCCTTTGTGTAATTGTTAACAGTATCCATTATTTAAATGAAATTATCTGTATCCCTGTGTGTAATTATTAACAGTATCCATTATTTAAATGAAATTATCTGTAAAATGTAACATACATACTTGAATGCATTTCATCATGAAAGTGATATAAAGTATAAATCTTAGGATTCTAAATGTGCAGAGAGTTGCAATATCATACATTTAATGTGTTCGGTGTGGCGATCTATTGCTGTTTGCCACTGCTGTCAGGTCTGGAGGAAGCCCTGGAAAAAAAAGACAGAACTGGAGACGGTATGTGAGACTTTTATAATGTATCATGTCATTACGATCAGGAATATGCGACGCTTGAATATAAAAGCACCACAAATGCATTTGTATGTCGGCATTTTGCTTCACCACATTGAACCATTCATCAAACATCGAAGCGCACACATCAATCTCGTAGGATCCGCAAAGCAGCTTTCTGTCACATGTAGATAGTAACCAGAGACTCTGATGTCACATTTCAACTTTTAGCACACTGCGCCCCCTGATTTTTTGCTGGTACTGCAACTTGCGCACGTGTTGTGTTAATTTCTGAGTACCTGCACAGAGGACACGTCAAATGAACGCTGAAAACGTGTGGCAGCCAGGTTGCGGGCGCGTATGCGTTCTGAGCGTGAAGTATAAACAAGCCCTAAGTGTTCCCCAACTCAGTCGTTGATCACTACATGCTTCTTAAACATGCTCTCTCGTACACAGACAGAAGCATTAAAGCATACAGTACCTGTATATTAAACATGAGGAGGCACGGTAGCATGGCAGGAGCAAAAAACTGATGCTCTGCCCAGGGATTGTTCCTACCTCATGCACGATGCTTGCTGGGATGGACCCTGAATGGAAAAAGTTATTGTAGCAGTACTGTCTCTGTCAAACATACCATAACCCCCAATTCCTGTCCTTCTGTTTTCTTTCTCCACTTAACCAATCACTACATAATAAGCGAGTAATAATAAATGTAAAACCAGCTGTATGCTTAGAATGCAGATTCTTTAAAACTTTTAAGGAACACTGAAAAATCTTCATTATACATGTTTATTTATTCCATCCATCCATCAATCCAGGGTCACGCTGCCTCCAGCAAGCATTGCGCGCAAAGCAGGAACAATCCCAGGACGGGGAGCTGGCTCATTACAGGGTGAATACAAGTACACAGTTATACTAGTAGTGTCAATTTAGCCAAATCCCCTAACCTGCATGTTTTTGGAAGGAAACTGAATCACACTGAGGAAACCCACCAGGAAAACATGCAAAGTCCAGGCAGGGTACACCCAGGACATGACCCTCTTACGGCAAGGCAGCAGTGCTTTCGCTGTGCCACCATGCCCATGCATATTTAATTATTAACAGTATACATTATTTAAATGAAGTTAACAATTTATCTGTAAAATGTAATAGACATACTTTAATGCATTTCATCATAAAAATATCAACTATATATCCTAGTATTCTAACAACACACAGTTCCAAGAGGATAGCTGTTGAAAATCTAAATTGACTTAGAAGCCAGTCATCATTATGGGACAACAAGTCAGTATGATCTGTAAATATGTGCTCTCTTCTAATTATTCCATTTATGATGTCTTCTAACAACACTAAAGGATCCATGGCAATTGGAATATTTTGGCCATTCTGCACACCATTATATCATTAAAGACTGATTACAATCAAGTGCCTTATATTTGTAAACGATATGCAGTTAATTTCGGTGTATTTGATAAAACCCGCATCATAGATGCGAATATGAAAAAAAAGGGAAAGCGCACAGAAACAGTAGTACTGCTTTGACGCTGAGAGCCACCCATGTACAAAACCGAGCAGAAATGTGCATATGCATGGTCTGAGGCTACTGTGAAAATGTGCATGGCTTTATGCCAAGTTTAGTTTTTATACATCTCAATGTGAGCATGGAAAAGGGCATATGCAACATTTTTGTGCATACGCACCGTTTATAAATGAGGCACCTGGTATGGTGGATTGAATACAATCTAAGGTGTCCATGCTCTATGAACAGTAACCTAACAATTTGTCTCAAAACTCCAGAGGACATTTGTGGTTCATTTAAATGCATTTTTGCAAACCTGTTTCAATGTTCCTTTAGATATAGACATGGCTATCTGCTGGATGCCCATCCAGAAACACCAAACTCATCAATTCTTTTTTGATAGTAAATCTAAAATGTAACATCTATCATGTTCACAAAAGCCTATGGTTTGTCAAAGTATAATATGGTGTGAGCTTTGGATGTATCTGTCGGGATACTTTCTGCTGGGAAGATTGGCAGTTATCTTAAATGTTTGTCAAATTGTAAATAATTCTTTTAAATGCTGAATGATTAACTTCAAATTATCTGGAAATTACCTAATACAACAATTCCAAGACTGACAAACAGCAACAGGTTTAGATCTTGGTGGGAATTAGATTATTGTAAAGTCAAGCCCTATTGTCTTACCATCCTTATACACTTTTGCAGCATACAGTGGCATGATGTTCACCAGAAAAAGGAATACAGAAAACGAAATTAAATTATTATAGAACAAATTTAAGAGACAGTACAAGAACTCACCTATGGTGGATGTTGCTGTTGTCAAAATAGACTTTCCCCAGGATCCCCAACCTTTTCCTGAGGTTAAAGTAGTTTGTATCTAAAGGAAAATATTATCAACAAAATGACATGATAACCTGGTTAACCATTCATGCAAGTCATAGATAGATAGATAGATAGATAGATAGATAGATAGATAGATAGATAGATAGATAGATAGATAGATAGATAGATAGATAGATAGATAGATAGATAGATTAATCCCCAAGGGGAAATTCACATACTCCAGCAACAGCATACTGATTAAAAAAAAAATTAAATTAAACAGTGATAAAATTGCAGATATAACAGACATTAACTTTGTGTAATGTTAGCGTTTACTCCCCTGGGTGGAACTGAAGAGTCGCATAGTGTGGGGGAAGAACGATCTCCTCAGTCTGTCAGTGGAGCAGGACAGTGACAGCAGTCTGTCGCTGAAGCTGCTCCTCTGTCTGGAGATGATACTGTTCAGTGGATGCAGTGGATTCTCCATGATTGACAGGAGCCTGCTCAGCACCCGCTGCTCTGCCACAAATGTCAAACTGTCCAGCTCCATGCCTACAATAGAGCCTGCCTTCCTCACCAGTTTGTCCAGGCGTGAGGCATCCCACTTCTTTATGCTGCCTCCCCAGCACACCACCACGTAGAACAGGGCGCTCGCCACAACCGTCTGATAGAACATCTGCAGCATCTTATTGCAGATGTTGAAGGATGTCAGCCTTCTAAGAAAGTATAGTCGGCTCTGTCCTTTCTTGCACAGAGCATCAGTATTGGCAGTCCAGTCCAATTTATCATCCAGCTGCACTCCCAGGTATTTATAGGTCTGCACCCTCTGCACACAGTCACCTCTGATGATCACCGGGTCCATGAGGGGCCTGGGCCTCCTAAAATCCACCACCAGCTCCTTGGTTTTGCTGGTGTTCAGGTGTAGGTGGTTTGAGTCGTACCATTTAACAAAGTCCTTGATTAGGTTCCTATACTTCTCCTCCTGCCCACTCCTGATGCAGCCCATGATAGCAGTGTCGTCAGCGAAGTTTTGCACGTCCAGGACTCCGAGTTGTATTGGAAGTCCGATATATATAGGCTGAACAGGACCGGAGAAATTACAGTCCCCTGTGGTGCTCCTGTGTATGTAAGGTCTTACTTTTATATATATTTGTTATAACGCTTATTGCAGACTTAGGGCAGAAAAAACTGCTATAAAATGTTAAGCCTGAGTAGAGAAAATAGGAGTAATACATGTAAAAAGCAGGAAAGGTTGAAGAGTGATAAGAAGAAAATGTATTTTGTGCAGATGGAAAAAGTATTAAATACACTACTCACAGAGTGCTGCTAGAGTAACCATTCCATTTCTAAATAATGCAACTTAACATTAATAAGTTAAATAATCACGGACTATTTACATTTAAACAAGCCTAATATTTAGAGGATTGGGGCATCTTATGTTGACCAAATTAATTTTAAAATATTAATTTTATTTTACCATACAAATGTATCTACAAAGTTTGGTTTCATCACTAGGTATACCATTTTATGGAGTTTTTTTTTGTCTCCTCAAGATTTACTAAAGGTGACTATCATATTTAGAAATGCTGTTTAAATTGATCAAGAACTCTGTTCAACACTATTATAATTACTGGGCCTAATTCTGTTCTTGGTGCAACACAGCCATGAATGGGATATTGCACTGTAGTTAAACTAAATTATTGAATAGATGCATTAAGCAGTTTAATTAGATTGTAATAAGTGATGAAAAAATATAACACGACTCGGTCCCATACAAATTAATGTTTTGTGCTTCATAGCCCTAAACTAATTTTTCATGTTTATAAAAATACAAGAACAACAAAAAAGGCTCTTTAGAGCTGCAACACAATATTCCTTCCTTTTATGACTGTGCTTATCCCAAAACTAGGTCGGAGTGGGTTAAGAGTCTGTCTTTGCTGTATCAGACACAAGGCAGGTACCATTTCTGGACAAGATGGCTGTGCACTCGAGGGCAGTGTTACATACACACAGAGTCAGTTTAGATTTAGAAATCATCATAGCCTACACATACTCAGCATATGGGAAAAGCCAGAGTACCTAGAAAAAAAATCCACATAAACACAGATAGAATATGTAGGCTCAATACAGACAAGATTTGAACATAAGTTATAAGAGCTATGTGAGAGAACACTTCAGCATGATGTTATTCTGAAAGTACTCATATTCCTATACTCTATATTTGAAGAACATCCATAATTTGTATATGATTTGTGTTTCAGTAACACTGTTCACTAAATGATTCTAATTAGAAATAATAAATGAAAACTGTATTGTCAAGCCACATTCAAAAAGAATCTCTGCATAACAAACATAGTATGTACCTGTTCATTCTCTCTGTTTTCTCCCGTATCTAATTCAGACAGTTTGACCTCAAGGTTCAGTAATTCACTACATTCTGTCTCTTGATTCTCTGGCAGTTGTGAGCTTGTAGGCAGTGCTCCTTCATCCAATTTCTCCACAAAAGTACTTTCTTTTTGTCCCAGCTCAGAGGGCACATTTTCTGCATCTAAGGCTTCATTATGATGGCCTTCATCTTTCATGGTGGCCACATGCTCAGTGTGGGAGAGAGACAGCTGACTGCTCAGTTCAGCAGTAACACTGTCAACTGCCTCAGCCTGTGACATTTTTATTCATAGCTGAGTGAAATGACAAAGAAACAAGTCAGACACAAAAAAAAATCCTAAGCAATTAAGTAGATGTTCTATTTGAATAAACAAATTTTAAAATCTTATATATATATATATATACACACACACACACACACACAGTGGAACCTCAGTTTGCGAGCATAATTCGTTTCAGAAACGTGCTCGCAGTCCAAAGCACTTCTATATCAAAGTGAATTGCCCCATAAGAAATAATGGAAACTCAGATGATTCGTTCCACAACCCAAAACTATTAATATAAAAATTACTAATACAAAATATAAAGTAAAAATACATAAACAAATTAACCTGCATTTTACCTTTGAAAAGAATCATGGCTGGTGTGAGTGAGTTTCTAAACTCTTATGGGATTCCACCCAACGGGACAACATGCGGAAGAGCATCCCAAAGCAATCGCAGTCTCCCAGTGTTGTAGCAGTTCGCCGTAAAAGTGAATCCGAAAAGATCGCGGACATGCTATAAGCGCCTGCCGTCGATGGGTGATACAAGGAACAAGGAACACAGTGCAGGGCACAGTATTACTTGGCCACGAGTGGCAGATCCCACTACAATAAATAACCGCACTGTTGATATGTTTCAAGCTGAATAAAGCTGGTGTTGATAAAGTACTGAGACTCAGCTTCGTGTTTTGGGATGCAAGACGGGGACTTGCATGTCACAGCACACACCCACACACACACACACACACACAGAGTCACAATGCTGTAGTAAACAGTATACGCTCATACAGATGTTGACTATATGAGTGAGGCACGCTGACTCAGACGGAGAATAGTAGACGATTGCCCACAATCCCACAGTGAGAGAGACGAACCTTCAGCTCAGTTGTGATCACATGACGCTCAGCAGACAAAGCGTATACATACTACTCGTATTGCAAGACCTTGCTCGTTTATCAAGTCAAAATTTATTACAAATTTTAGCTCGTCTTGCAAAACACTCGCAAACCAAGTTACTTGCAAACCGATTTTCCACTGTATATATATATTTATATATACACATATACTTTGATGTACCAAACAGGCAGGTACAATATATTGAAAGTCTAAATATATATGAAGTCAGTTCTGCATATATGAAATAATTTCTGAATACATAATATCAGCATCTGATATATGCAGAAATTCTTTATACTTGCCTGTTTGGCACTACATAATAAACACACATCATATATAGAAGCAGTTTTTGTATCAAACATCATTTCAAACCATTTTTATGAATATACTAAACATCATAGCTAGTAACACATATTGTTACAATAACAGTATACCAAGGTCAAAAAAGTGATTGCTGGCAGCCAATAAGCCATATATAGAATTTGATGCTACATCCCTTACATTCAATTTTAAATCTCTGTATAAAACCGGTCCAATATATAGACAAGTGGATGCCAAAAATGTCAAAATTATTCCTGTCATCTTTCTCACATGGGAAAATTTACTGAGGATATTTTTTCAAACAAATGATTCACATTGAACAAAAAAACTATTGAACAGGAAAGGTAAAGCTCATGTAATTCTGAAAAGGAATTTGAAAACAAGACACAAATCTCACAATTCACAGTAAAAGAAGCAGTCTTAACCAGGGTCTTGAAAAGAAAAAGAACCTATGTTTCTCCTGCCCCACCCACATGAAAAAGCAGTAGTTTGTCCCTAAAAGGGATGTGGCAGGCAATGGTAGCAGACAATAATCACAAAACACAAGCACCCCCTCTTTAAAACTTCATGGACTATATGTGAATGGCTGTCTCAGTCATAACAGATTAAATCATAACAACACGTGCTACTGTACTAAAAAACGGCCTCAGGCAGCCTCCTTATTAATGTTCCTGTCACTAGTGAGAGTTTAGTATGGTTTCAAATATGTTTCTAAAAAAACGTTGCTTTGAATAAAAAATCTTCCATTAAAAATCTCCAGGACTGAGTCTAAACTCACAGTTACAATTAACTTAACGTTATCTATAACATTATTGTTGGCATTGCACAAATATTAACATGAAATATAAAAGTATGGCTGAATCACCAACCAGGTAAGTATACCATCTGAATCTGCATCCACATTATATACACTAAATACCTTGACTTGTTTTCAAGCATGGGTAACAAGAATGTTGGGCTATATCTGGTGCTACTAACTGAAACTAAATCTGAATCAGTGCAACTTTTTTATGGACAAAAGAATGACTCTGCAGTATTATGCATACTTTATGACTTCTTCTGCATCTGTAATTGACTTTGAAGGATGCAAACATTCCTCGTTTTCTGGTGCGAAAATAGCAAACTCTTCAGTATTTCATTTTAATTCTTGTTTGAATTTAACTTTTGCGATCTGAAAATTAGAAAAGTTAAGTTTACACCACTTCGCAGTCTTCTATCACTCAGCAAAGTGCCCATAAATAAAAAAGTAACTGTACACAGAAATCTCATAAGGCAAATGATATTGGATGGCAGTTTAGGAGCAGCATCTTCCAAATGACTGAATCCGTCTAAGAAAGCAAGATAATGAAACCTAAATGACAGAAAACTGATGCATGTACAGATGCCATAATGATGAAAATGTTCAAATGCAAACCCAATATTCTTTCTCACTTCGTAATGTTGCAAAGTGATAACACATTTTTTATTCTGTTTTTCTGCTTCTACAGCTAATTATGAGCTTTCAATTAGCTTGCCCTTAGATGAAATACTAACCTGTTAGTTTTTACTGTGGAGTAGTCGCAACTTTCCTAGAGGTTTCCAGTTCCTCAGGAGCTTCTCGTTTGACGCCAGGATGCGCGCCCCCGCTCTGTCGCCACGTCGACAGGCAGAAGACGCGCCCGTACGGTGACGTCACTGGGCTCTGGTAATGCACGGCAATGTGGACGATGTGTCTGCTAACACGACTTTGCACAGTGTTGTATTCCTGTTGTCTTCACAGTTTCTGCATTTACTAAAGACGAATGCTTCATTTGGAATGAAAATAACAAACATGATTCGATCAATTTCTTAAGCCCTTTTGCACAGAACTTATGCAGCAGCGTCGGTCGCAAGGTACAAACTAAACATGGGATAAACAGCAGTGCATTTCAGCAATGGACCCTTGTTAATAATGCTTTATTGTGTTGATATGGAGCAGGTCAATAAATGCCTGCTATAAATATTTTAAAGGTAAAATGTTGAATGACCTAGTGTAAAGGATAACCCTTCTGTGTCAGTGTAAAGACGAGGCTAAACACTCTCATTTAGAGTTGCACTTTGGACTGTTATGTAGCAACTTCTGTGCCATATTATTATTTTAATCAGGGCAATTCTGACTTCCTAGCTATGGCCATTTCCGCTCTGTTTTTCTAAGTAGCATAACAACAGAACACTGTCAGAGCTGCTGTATCTCCCTATTGATGGGAAGCCTAACAACTAATGACACAGCACTGGAGCTTTATATTTACAGTATCTGTAGCTATCAACCATCAACATGTGGCATTTTATACTGAAAAATGACCAGAACAGAAACTTGTTCTCTTGGCAATACAAGACCCCGGTATTTTTTCGCCTGGAATACTACTGACTGGATGTTTTATTTTTCTCTTCTCAGCAGGACATTTAATCAGATACCTTTGATTCAGAAACTATTCAGCCCCCCTCCACTTACTTTACAGTTTATTGTGTTGCAGATTTGATTTTAAATGGATAAATTTACTATTTTTACTAATCATTCTACACTCAATAACCCATACTGATAAAGAAAAAACGTTTTGATAAAAGTTTGAAAGTTCATTACTGAAATCTCACGTTTATATGTATTCAAACCTTTAATTCGGTACTTTGTAGAAGCTCCTCTGGCAGCAATTACGGTTTCAAGTCTTCTTGGGTAAGTCTCTACAAATTTTGCACACCTGGATTTGGTCAGTTTACCACATTCTTCATGGTTGATTCTCTCAAACTCTGTTAGATTAGATATACTTTATTAATCCCTAAGGGGAAGTTCAAATGCATACCTCAGCAAAACAAAAAGCATTACAACACAGAATGCACAGCAATAGACCCAAAGTGCAATATAAGGCAAAATAATAAAAACATATTTTAATCAATATTATGCTAAAATAACTGTAGTAAATTGGAGTTTATACTATTTTCCTGTGGCTTCTACCTGGAGTGAAGAAAGGGACGTTGGAAGGAAGCACTGAACTGTCTAATGGCAGGAGGCAGAAATGATTCTAAATGTATACTGTGGAAAATTGAGCCTGTGGCTAAAAGTACTACAAAAACGTGTCCCCTGGAGGGGATGGCATCCAACATTCTCTTTACCATAACAGCCTAAAGACTGTCAGTCCAGCATTGGAGCTGTCTTTACTGATAAAGTTTTTTCTGGCGTTTTGCATTGGCTGAACTCAAATTGTGTCTCCAGGAGACCACTGCATAGAACAACCCACACTGGCTACAATGAACAGGTAAAACATTTCCAGGATCTTCCTGCACACATCAAAAGACTTGAGTCTCCTCATGAAGTGTAGTCAGCTCTGGCTGTTCATATGCAGCCAATGGGAGGCATCAATAAACCGCCATCTTCAGATCTTTCCACAGTTGTTTGCTGGAGTTTAAGTCTGGGGTTTGGATCAGCCACTGAAGGACAGTCATAGACTTCTCTTGAAGCCATTTTCTTCATGCTGAAAGGTGAACCATCACCCCAATTTGAGGATGCATGCACTCTGGAACAGGTTTTCTTCAAGGACCTCTTTGTATTTAACTGCATTCATTCTTCCCCCAATTACAACCTGATCACCCTGTCCCTGCCACTGAGAAGTACCTCCTTTGCATGATGCTGCTTGACTTTCTAAGTAACATATGTCAGACAAAGAAGGTGGGCAAGTATCAGTCAGGGTCCCCTCATGGCTATGTTCTGTCCCCCATCATTTTTTTTCGTACACCCATCTGTTAAACTGCTGAAGTCTGCTGATGACACCACCCTGAGATGCCGTATCGGAGGGAGATGGATCGGCTAGCCAGTTGGTGCACCCTCAACAACCTTATTTTGAATTCCTTGAAAACAGTAGAAATGATTGTGGATATTAGGAGACACTCCTCTCCTCCTACACTTCTACTTATAAATGATGTCACTGTCAACAGAGTAGAATCATTTACATTTCTTGGCACAACCATCAATCACAGTCTATTGTGGGAAGAAAACAAAACTGGTATTATCAAAAAAGCTCAACGGCAGATGTTTTTTCTCCATCAACTTAAAAAGTTTAACTTGTGCCTTTCAGTGCTGGTACCGTTTTATCGAACTGTTATTGAAAGCACTCAAATCATAAACTGCAGTATGTTATTCAGTCAGAAGAAAAGATTCTTTTTCTTCTTTCAGCTGCTCCCGTTAGGGGTTGCCACAGCGGATCATCTTCTTCCATATCTTTCTGTCCTCTGCATCTTGTTCTGTTACACCTATCACCTGCAAGTCCTCTCTCAACACATTCATAAACCTTCTCTTAGGCCGTCCTCTTTTCCTCTTCCCTGACAGCTCTATCCTTAGCATCCTTCTCCCAATATACTCAGCATCTCTCCTCTGCACATGTCCAAACCAATGCAATCTCGCCTCTCTGACTTTATCTCTCAACCGTCCAGTTTGAGCTGACCCTCTAATGTACTCATTTCTAATCCTGTTCATCCTCATCACACTCAGTGCAAATCTTAGCATCTTTAACTCTGCTACCTCCAGCTCTGTCTCCTGCTTTCTGGTCAGTGCCACCGTCTCCAACCCATATAACATAGCTGGTCTCACTACCATCCTGTAGATCTTCCCTTTCGCTCTTGCTGATACCCGTCTGTCACAAATCACTCCTGACATTCTTCTCTACCCATTCCACCCTGCCTGCACTCTCTTCCACATTTCATGTTACTCTGTACTGCTGATCCCAAGTATTTAAACTCATCCACCTTTGCCAACTCTACTCTCCGCATCCTCACTATTCCACTGACCTTCCTCTCATTCACACACATGTATTCTATCTTGTTCCTACTGACCTTCATTCCTCTCCTCTCTAGAGCATATCTCCACCTCTCCAGGGTCTCCTCAACCTGCTCCCTACTCTCGCTACAGATCATAATGTCATCAGCAAACATCATAGTCCACGGGGATTCCTGTCTAATCTCATCTGTCAACCTGTCCATCACCATTGCAAATAAGAAAGGGCTCAGAGCTGATCCCTGATGTAATTCCACCTCCACTTTCAACTGAAACTGGAATCCATTGAGGTCCTGTATACATCACTGGTCAGGAAATCAGCCATAAATATAATCAAAGACAACACTCGCCTGGGCAACCATCTTTTTCATTTATTACCACTGAGGAAACTTTAGGTCACTACAAGCAAGAACTACTAGACATAGGAACAGTTTCACTCATACTGCAGTCACTATTGTTAAACACATTCTCCGATTCATTTGTCTCTTCCTGATTTCTATTCTCCTCTATTTAATATAAATTATGTTTATTTTATATTGGACTTGCTTGATATATTACTGGACTGGTGTGCAATTCTACTTTACTTTGTTTTATATATTTGTGTTTTTTGTATGTAATGTTGTGATGGTGTCATGTATTGTATATTTTGTTGTTTAATTCTGTTTACTATTTTATGGCTATGGATGTAACTCCAAAAGAAATTCCTAGCAACTATGTTGCGTGGCAGTAAAGTTTAAAGTTCAAGTTATCTTTTACTTTCATTCTATATTATACAAACATATAATAAAGCCTTGACTTGACTATCTGTGGTATATCAGAATAAACTGTTTCAAAATTAACATTTCAGACATATTGCCAAATACAGTGAGCTGGATAAACAAAAAAGAAGAAATGTAAGGAAGCAGAAGAGAACTGGTAAAGCAAAAATTGTTAAGAAATAGACCAACTAGAGAAAGCAGATATACAAAGAATGGACAGGAAGATAAAAGAATTACCGTCAGTATCAGCGTGCATCACAAATTGGTACATCAGAGCAAAAGATGAGACAATACTACTGAAAAAAGAAGACATGAGGATTCTGAGAAGAATACTTCAAACAACTATACTGAGACCAACAAGCAGAGTCACAAATAACAAATAAACTCATTGATAGACCAGACATAACGAAATAAGAAATTAGACATGCTATGGAGAAAATGGAAAAAAGGAAAAGGAATTGAGCTGAATAAAATTCCAGTGGAAATGACAGAGGCTTTGAAAGAATCTGGAATTAGTAAACTGACATAATTGACTAATGACGTATATAACACTGGGTATATACCAGATAACATAAACAGATCCACTTTTGTGGCATTGCCAAAAAACACTGGAACGGTTAAGAACAGTTAAATGCAAAATACACAGAACAATTATCTTATTGAGCCATGTGACAAAAATAATTTCTACTGTGATTAAGAAATAAACTGAGGGCAGATTATTGAAGGAACAATATGGTTTTGTGGGAGGAAAGGGTACGTGAAATGCTATTTTATATTGTGGATGTGGAATGAACGTTATATACAAGTACAGAAGAACTAATTTGTCTGCTTTATAAACTATCAGAAAGCTTTTGACAATGTCAGACATAATTAACTTTTTTGAAATGCTGAACGATTTGGACATTGATGGAAAAGATTTGCGACTTTCGCGGAATTTGTATTGGAAACAAACATCAGCAATCAAAATAGATGGTTGCATACAAAGATGAAATCAAGATCCTTAAAGGAATAAGACAGGGATGTGTGTTATCACACATTGTTTAATTATTATGCAGAAAAGATCCATCCATTCATCCATTTTCCAACCCGCTGAATCTGAACACAGGGTCACGGGGGTCTGCTGGAGCCAATCCCAGCCAACACAGGGTACAAGGCAGGAACCAATCCCGGGAAGGGTGCCAACCCCCCGCAGATGCAGAAAAGATTTTTAATCTAATTACAGAACTGCTAGATATTACAGTAGGAGGATGGAATATCAATACAAGATTTGCAAAGGATGCCATAATGATTGCAGATACATGGGAGAAGCTTAAGCAGGCAGTGTGATGTTGTGGTTAAGGCTTTGGACTTCAGACCCTGAGGTTGTGGGTTCAGATCCTGTTACTGACACTGTGTGACCCTGAGCAAATCACTTGACCTGCCTGTGCTCCAATTAGAAAACTAAAAAGAAATGTAACCAATTGTATCATAAATGTTGTAAGTCACCCTGGATAAAGGTGTAAGCCAAATAGGTAAATGTAACTATGTAAATGTAACAACTACTAGAAAGTGTAGTGAAAGGAAAGGGCTAAGGTTAAACATCAAGAAGATGCTTTGCATTGTAAAAACAAACAAAAAAAAAATCATCAGATCCCAAGTGTAGTCTCATGGTGCATGAACAGATAATGAAGCAGGTGGATCATTTTCAATATTTGGGGTTCACCATCACATGAAATGGCAAATGTGAAGAAGATATTAAGAGGAAAGTTGGGATGGCTAAAACAGCTTTTCAAAAGAAGAATAGACTGTTTACATCAAGACAAATAAGCACAAAACCCAGACTAAGAATGATGAAGACTTATATCTAGTCAGTGATGCTTTATAGATGCACGACATGGACAAATATCCAAAGCCACATAGACATGGATTGAAGCAGCTGAGTTGTGGTTTCTCAGATGTTTGATAAGAGCACTGTGGACAGCACACACAACAAATGAAGAAGCTCTAGTTAATGCTCGATCTGAAAAAAAGCTGGCAAAAAAATCAAACAAAGACAGCTTGAATTTTTTGCACGTGTAATGAGGAGAAAAGGGCTTCAGAATAAAGGGTACCAAGAGAAGAGGAGACTGCAGAGACATTATGAAGAGCATCATAGTAGATGTTGACATGAAAGAACTGTTATGCATGATGCCAGCATCACAGATGACAGTGCAAATTGAGAATGATGATTCTTCATAACATTTTATTGAATAGAAACTTGGTGAGAACAGTCTATATGTGGTGATGAAGATTTCCAGTGAGATGTTAATTTAATACATTTTAATGGAAATACAGTAGCGCATAACCCATTATACTTGATATATATTGTACAAATGTCTTAGCTACTTGTGGACTAATGCTGTAAAACAGGGATTTTTTTAATTTAATGCCACAAATAGTTTTTATTAATAAATACATTTCCTAGAAATTACAGTAAACTTAAAAAAAACATTAAAACCGATAATGGATGTGATTACAGTTTACCTTAAAAATAGCAGGTCCACTGTCATGCAGTTTCTGAACATACATGTGTTGTAGGTTGTCCTGTGCCTCTTGGAGAACATGTGCCAGTCAAACTGCAGACTTTGGCTGTCCTACTTGCTTCTGTCTCTACAAGTAATCCCAGACGGGAACAATGTTTTGGCCGTGTGTTTCGGGTCATTGTCATGATGCAGAATGAAGCTAGGACCAATCAAACACTTCCCTGATAGTATTGCATTCCGGGATAACAATCTGGCCGGAATTTCTCAGGAGTGAGGGGGCCTTCAATTTAGACCAAATCACCAACTCCATTTTCAGGAATGAAGCCCCAGAACTACAGACCTCCACCATGCTTCATTGTTGCCTGTAGACACTTATCCACGTATTGATCTCCAGCCCTTTAGTAGAGAGATTGCCCTCTGTTTATTCTGCCACATTACGAATTAAGGCAGATTTTTGATGAGAAGAAATCAGGAGATGAAATGTAATCAAAAGCCTTGCAAATTTCAAACCCAGGAAGCCTAAAGTGATCTGCCGTCAAGTCTAATCAAAATGCCAGAAACCAAAATTTTTAGTATGGCTGTCCTTTACCCAGTTTGCCCAGCCTTTTCTGTTTCAGTAAATCATTTTGGTTAAACCTTCACGTCACGCCATTGATAAGTCACATCAGTTTGTTATATTTACCTAATAAAGCATTGGGTAAATGGTTCATTAGTTATGTTAATTTCCTTTTTTAAGTGAATTCAAATATCTCATTGTATTGCTTCACTTTTCTCAAAACAAAATTGTTTGGGACTCTAATATGAGTTCTTTTTTATTGACACACTAATCCAAAACACATAAAGTAACCAAATAAGACAAATATTTGTGTGAATTATCTAAAGTGCTTAAGATTTTTGCATATCTGGGATTGAACTCCAGCCTTTGCAGACCACTGAAGTAACAAAACATAACAAACCAAAGCAAAACAATTCCTTTTTGATATGTTTTAAACCAGTCAAGTCATTTTCTAACCTGCTTAATCCAGACCAGGGTAATAGGGAGCTGGGGATGGAAGCTATCCCAGCAAGCATAGGGCACAAGACAGGAACAAACCCCGGACAGTGCAGCAGTCCATTGCCAGGCAAACATATATACACACACCCTCAAGGACAATTTAGGTCTCCTTACTGAAAAGCAGCAGTGCTGCCACCATGTCACCCTACAATAGGTTTATAGATTCATTATTGTCTTGCAAATTTATTAAAGATAAAAAACTGAAATATCACATTGACACACGTATTCAGACCCCTTCCTCAGTGCTTAGTTGAAGCAGCTTTGGCAGCGATTACAGCCTTGAGTCTTCTTGGATATGACATGACAAGCTCGACAAACCCCCACACATTCTTTTCTGCATATCCTCTCAAGATTTGTCAGGTTGGATGGAGATCATCAGTGGACAGCTGTTTTCAGGTCATGTCTGGTTTCTGGTTGGACAACTCAAGGACATTCCCAGAGTTCACCTTAAGCCACTCCTACATTGTCTTGTTGGAACGTGAGCCTCTGGCCCAGTCTGAGATCTAGAGCAATCTGAAGGATATCTCTATACTTTGCTCCATTCAGCTTTTCTTTGAGTCTTCCTAGTCCCCCAGTCCCTGAAAATCAAACCCACAACATAATGCTGCAACACTATGCTTCACCACTGGAATGGTATGGCACAGGTGATGAGCACTGTCTGTTTTCCTCAAGGCATCATGCTAATCATGGTTGCACTGATGGTTGTCCATCTGGATGTTCTCCCATCTCCACACAGGTTTCTCTGGGGATGAGCCAGTTTTACCATCAGATTCATGGTTACCCCTCTTACCATGGCCCTTCTCCTATGCTTGCTCAGATTGGCCAGCCCTAGGAAGTTTTATGGTTGTTGCAAACTTCTTTCATTTAATAATTATTAAAGAAAATGTGCACTTGGGAACCGTTAATGCTGCAGGATATTTTGTAATCTACACCAGATCTGTGCCTTGACACAATCCTGTCTGTAAACTCTGCTGGCAATTCCTTCAACCTCATGGGTTGATTTTTGCTCTGATACCCATTGTCAACTGTGGAACCTTCTATGTACATGTGTATGCCTTTCCTAATCCTGTCCAGCCAATCGAATTGAGCACAGGTGGACTTCAAACAAGGTGTTGAAACATCTCAATGACGATCAAGAGAATGGGATGCACCTGAGCCATATTTTAAATGTCATAGCAAAGGGTCTGAATACTTGCATCAATGTGATATATTCAGTTTCTTTATTTTTAATAAATTTGCAAAAATTTCTATACTCCTGCTTTCATTTTGTCATTCTGGAGTACTGAGTGTTGTTCGATGTGGGGAAAAATTAATTTAAATGAACTCAGCATAAGGCTGCAACATAACAAAATGTGTAAAAGTGAATGGGTCTAAATATTGAATCCACTGTATATATAGTTACATATATATATATAGTTACATATATATATATATATATATACACACAGCGGTGGGCTGGTGCCCTGCCGGTGGTTTGTTTCCTGTCTTGCGCCCTGTATTGGTTGGGATTGGCTCCAGCAGACCCCCGTGACCCTGTAGGATATAGCGGATTTGATAATGGATGGATGTATATATATATATATATATATATACATACATACATACATACATATACACTCCGGCACCCCAGCCCCCCTCCAACGGGTGATCGACAACCCTCCTATCACATCTGGCCAAGCCCGTCTTGGACTGTTGTTTAGTTCACAGGGGTGTGAACAAAGCTGAACTGTGATACCATAATACCTCCCAACAGGCCCTTGAGAAACCATCTACTGTGCTGTGTGCTAAAACTCTTAAAAAAGATAGGAATTGGTTGCCTACTGCCAGTTCAACTACAAGTTCACAGGCTCACTGCGTAACATGTCTGTCACCCAATGGTTGATGCGGGGAACATTTAAAACCAGCTGCTGACCTGGCGTGTGCTCACTCTCTGTCTTCTCTCTTGTGCAGGAAGGCTATCTGTTGTTTTAATCTGAGAAGGGAGCTAATGCTGGACAACCGGCAGATTCACTGCTTGTGTGCTGTGAGTGACAGCTCCCATTTTGAATAAATGCTTTGAGAATTTTCCTGTCTTCACAGCAATAAAGTTAATTTTCTCAAAAACCTGGACTCTCCTCCTTCAATGTTGTGCAAGTCTGTGACCCACATATCACTATGTTTTATATATATATATATATATATATATATATATATATATATATATATAGGGTAAAACTGTATACATAGATTAAAACAGTTATTATCTCTGGACTTTTCCAAAGTTGAACCGAGTTATGGCAACGATGTGCAGTATGACACTATCTCAGAAGATATCACTACTCGTATGAATGTTAGCATCATCACATAGCAGGCAGGATCCTCAAACAAAATGGCAGTGGTATGGTTATCGTTCGAGGAGTGCAAGACCATTTTAAAGTTGTGGTTTAAATTTGAGAATGTTGAAGTACAATGACAATGGAGATGCGAGTTTGCAACAGAGCCATCAGCACGCCTGACAACTGCACATATTTGTGAAAGTTTGAAACCCACTGTACCGTGTGTAATGTGCACAAGGGAAGATCTGGGTGCCCTGCTTCCTTGGCTTTGGTGTTAGAACAGTTTACACATTCACCACAAAAGTTTACCAAACGATGTGCACGTGAGACAAGAGTTAGTAACCATTTTGAGCACCTGTTATAAATGTGACTTAAATTCGTTCCTTGATATCTGTATAAATTTAATATCCATCCATCCATCCATTGGGGTCACGGGGATATCACAAATTTAATACAGGTTTTCTTTTGTTGCAGTGTGTATACATTTTTTGGCTCCCTCTGTGTGTGTATATATACTGTATATATCCATTATACATACACTACACTGCTGTGGCAGGTTGGCCACCAAATTTTTTATACATGGGTCTCCTGCCTACCGACAGCCAGGAGATCCCATCTGGGATGCCATTTGTGGAATACCGAGGGTGGACACAGACAGGCACAGAGGCACAAGTCCAAAGCAACACACGTTTATTTCTCATGGGGCAGTGCTTTTCCCACGATCACCACCTCAATACAGACAAGCACAAAGAACACAATGCTCAGTCCCCTCTTTCCTCTTCTTCATTTTTCTCCTTCTCGGCTGCCTCCACTCCTCTCCCAGCAAGCTTCGTCCACCTCCTCCCGACTGTGGCTCCCAGAATGGAGTGAGGTGGTTCCTTTAGTTAAGCACTTGGGAGTAATTCAGGTGGCTCATCAGAATTACCCGGAAACACTCCCAGGTGCAGTGAAAATCTACTGAATGGCTCTGCAGCTTCACCTGGCGGCCCCCACGGAACCCAACCATGTTGGTATGCCCTGTGGGAATCCGTGGTGCCACAGCTGCCTAGAAGGGCTTCCCTCTAGTGTCTCCCAGGGAAAGTAGTGCCCCGACAATGCGCTCTCCCATGGTCCTTTCATCCAGGTGGCGTCCCCGGCTGGGTAATGGGCGAATCCACCTGTCACTATAAATAAATAAATAATGTTTTATATAAGTGTGTTACATATAATAGAAAGTAAAATGGGAACATTTATTGAATTATACATGGACATAAATTTATATCTTATTTAAGAAAACGGTCAGATCAAAAATATGCAGCTATGCCAGAAAAGAATAGCCTGACCCAAAATCAATTTATACCAAACTTCATTATAATTGTCAAGCAATGCCTTTAACTTTACTGTAGCACACATTTTATAACAGCATCATTTTCTAAATGCACACAAGGCACGATGTTCTGCAGCCTGGCCAGTGGATGGTGCACTAACCTTTATTAAGTCACCACAGTAAAACAAAGTTTTCGGCTGTGATCTAACAGAATCCCTGCTCATTCATATTGGAATACCCGATGGGAGGAATACACTGCCATAGAGACACTGGCAATTATTAAAGGACCCTTGCAGGACTAATAATTAAAATTCTGTAGAAGTCAGAAATGACCTATTCACTTACAACACAGAATGGCCTTCTGTAGGGAAAATATAAATTTGTTTGAAATAAGTTTTAAAGTATCTTATAGTATTTGGCTAACAGAAATAACAAGTTATTCAAATTCAGCATTTTTCAATTACCATAAAATGACAGACATTACCGGCTGTTGCTTAACCAGTTGCTATATTTATCAAGTTCCTTTTTTAACACACAACCACAAGTGACAGCTAAAGTCTTGCTAGTGTGTTACTCTTTCTGTATGTGCCATTAATGCATTCTCAGTATAAAAGGATAATGTCATAACTGCCACTTTTGCCCAAAATGGGCACAGATGTAAAGACAGAAGTCAAGGTTTTTCATTAATGAAAATACATTAGAGTCATAACCAATATTAAATAATGACATAAAATTCATATTTACACTGAACAACATACACATAATTTGGACACACAATAGATGAACATCATAGGTCAAAATCAATCCTTAAAACTGAAAGCAAAAGATTATCGAACATCCAATATCAATAATGTGTTGAATATGCTTGTCCAATTATAAGGTCTGGAGCAACAGGAACCTACCACAGGAGTGATGGATACAAGAAGGGAACCAACTCTGGACAGGGCATCATTTCAAAACATGGGACTCATAACTACCTTCACTTAACTGAACCTGAAGGTGGGATCAAATTGGAGCATAAAGTGAAAATGTACACAGACCAGCTGGGAACAGAACCCACATTTCTGGGGCTGCACATCAGTAAAGCAACTTTTTATACCGTCAACAATTAAACATCAATCCAACTATCCATTTTTATTGAGAGCCATTATAGCATCCAGGAAAGTGGAAGTATATCTTGGAAGCACTGGGTGCAAGGAAGGAATAAACTAAAAGTGACTAGGGCACTCATCTTTCACAGGGCAACAATGAAAAATTGGCTCATACTTAAAGTAAATTGTTGAAGTATGTGGTCTGAATTAGTTTATCAATTTATTAACCTAATGAAAGGATAATTATGGTGGCTCAATTGTTCATTTGTTGGCGCTCCTACTTCACACCTGCTAAAAACTGCATTAGTGACTGTCTCTTCGGAGTTTGCAGTCCTCTTCACATCTGCAATATTTTTCCACCAACATCCCAGTACTTCTAATTTAGGCTAAGTGGGAACTTTAAATTGAGTGTGGGTGGGTGTGTATGTGTGAGTGTGTCCTCTGACAGCCGTGTGTCCAATGCAGGTTCACACGGCTGGCTGGAAAAGACAGTGTTTATAAAGAATCTCATTTCATGTTTGCAATGCAGAAATAAGTAAACATCTGTTAGTATGACAGCTGCGTTCCAAGTTCTGTTTACATCTTGCACAAGATTAAAATATGAAGAAGTCACATTTCTGTAATGACTCATCTGTGGCTTTATAAAGTGAAAGCTAAACACAAAGTAAATCACAGTGAAAATACTTTTTCCATCTCATTGTAGGTGTGGTAATTTCAGCTGAATATATGACTATAGTTAACTGGAAAAAAAAGAGCAATGCTTCCTTATTCTTGAACAGTTGGAATCAACCTGTTAATTGGCAAAGGTCCATTAAAAATGCATATGAGTGGCCACACCTAAGAAATACTTAAGAAATACCAGCTTACTAACTGGTTTCTATTAAGTAATTGTACAAACCTTATGTACTTAAGTGCCATTCTCCCCGTATTGATACTTGATGTTCTTTGCACAAGTAAAAGTACTTAAAGACCACAATGAAACCCATTTAGATTAATTCATTGCTATTTTTACAGGACTCATTGTAGCCAACTGTTGTACTATTAGGGTGAAATTTAATATAAGTCATATATCCTGAGGAAGTGGAGGAAGTTGGGAGTATGCACTGATGCAGCTCATTGTTGCACCCATCACCCGACGAACCACTTCACATTTTTATTAAATTCCATTTCTATGAGAAGGTGGTAGAAATGCCCTGGCATTAATTCCAAATAAAAAAACTTTAGTTATGATACAAGCAAGTATAAGAGTGTGTCATGCAACGGACTAATAAACTGTTCTTGTTTAGTTCCTGTCTACTTCCTTGCACTTAATGTGTGGAGCTGGTATGTTCTCCTCATGTCATTGTAATTTTTCCTAAATGAATGATTGATAGGGGTGGCACGGTATCGCAGTGGGTAGCGTTGCTGCCTCGCAGTTGGGACCCCTGGGGACCCGGGTTCGCTTCCCGGGTCCTCTCTGCGTGGAGTTTGCATGTTCTCCCCGTGTCTGCGTGGGTTTCCTCAGGGTGCTCCGGTTTCCTCCCACAGTCCAAAGACATGCAGGTTAGGTGGATTGGCGATTCTAAATTGGCCCTAGTGTGTGCTTGGTGTGTGGGTGCGTTTGTGTGTGTCCTGCGGTGAGTTGGCACCCTGCCCGGGATTGGTTCCTGCCTTGTGCCCTGTGTTGGCTGGGATTGGCTCCAGCAGACCCCCGTGACCCTGTGTTCGGATTCAGCGGGATGGATAATGGATGGATGGATGGATGATTGATAGATTCCAAAAACATTCAGCTGTTTCAACTTTGGAAACTAGTATTATCTATCTTAAGACCAATTCTCATCTAAAAACTGAAGAGACTGAGTTTCTTTAAATTTTCAAGGTAGGACAAAACTTCCTGTTCCCAAAATCATAATTTCTCTGTTGACACTGGTATTTGGCATGCATTTAAAGAAAACTTTTTCTGTTTTTATTACATCCGGTTTGCTTTCTTCTCTCAAGACAGTAGCAGACACCTTTGTATAAATTTTCAGTTTTTGGCTATCTGTCACATGGAATAAGCTTCACTCTTCAAAAAACCAATAGACTGACATGATTCTTGAGAAAGCTGCTTCATTTTGGCCATTTTTGAAACCAGAACTGAACTTTAGGAATGACAGTACCTATTTTATCTTATTACAAATAACTCTGACACAGGTGCATAACATAAACTACATTCACTGCTTTCATCCACTATTCTCCAAATCTCTTACACTCATCCTCTAATTCCTATTCCCTTAAAGAAACCTTACCCACTTTCAAACTCAGACACCACAGTACCTTGCAACTTAAATGAACAAAATAACAGGCTTCAGTAGTGTCAGTGCAATTAGAAAGGTTTCTGTAATAACCAATTAGCATATAAGCATGACTATTTAAAAATAAGCTAAGAGAGTGTAGCATTAGGACACTGAAGGAATTGATGCTGGGGATTTGCAGCAATATGTGAATAATACATTAAAAATCAGTTAGCTCAAGCAGTAATCGCCATTATAAACACCAGTAATGCCTTGGCATTATTTTAAAACCAATCTAATAATATCTCGATAAAAGAGGTTATCAGTTTCCATCAAAAACATGAAAATAACTGGGTGGCGGCAAATATTAGACCAGTAGTGTAGCAAGAGACTATTTTTCACCAAATAACTTAAGTAAGTTTTCCTACTGAATTTAGAAGGAGAAACTTACAGTAGAGCAGCTTAAATCTTATCCTTAACAAAGCTTATTACTTTCAGCTAAAGAAATATATATTTTTATACATTTATTGACTTTACCATTACTACAAAGTTCAAAACGGCAATGTTGTTAGAAAGAAAAATATATAACATACTTATGGCTTATTTGTTGTCCTTCTGAGACAATGGAGGTGATGCTTTGTCCTGATTTCTGCAGGATCCATGAAGAACTTTCTCTGACACACACGGAATAGTGTTAAGGTGCACATATATGTTTAATTGTGCAGGTGCTTTTTCTCCTTAGAGGTTTCATACAGTGAATAAGGGTATAGGGTGCTCCTCTTTTGCTAACATAAAAATTCATCTACCAAGTAGTTGATGATCAGTCCACTCCCTTCTTCAGCAAGGCTAATGCATCTTAACGTATTATCATTCTTACTTGTGCATATCACACTCCTTTAGGTATAATGCCCAGTGGTGGTTGGCGATCTTGTGGCCTTGGAACCCATGCAGATTTTGCTTTTCTTTTCTCCAGCCCTCTGGATTTTTTGTTTGTTTTTTCTATCCTCCCAGATATCGACTCTTACTTTATTCTTTGTTATTGCCTAATGTTATTTTTATTTTTTATAAACATTTCTTTCTTCATCTTGTAAAGCACTTTGAGCTACACCAGTTGTATGAACATGTGCTATATAAATAAATGTTGTTGTTTAAAGGGCTGAACTTAATACAGTACTGGGACCTCATGCATAACGCCTTGCATAGAATTCACACTAAAACATGGCGTAAGGACAAAAGCAGAAATGTGCATACGCACAAAAAAATCCAAATGCATAAATCTGTGCGTTTACCAAATTCAACGATCTTCTGCTCCATAAATCCCGGTCAGTGTGAAAAGTAACGCACATGCAAACGCCTGCTGTCCCGCCCCGTCTCCTTCCAGAATCACGCCTCTTTGAATATGTAAATCAATATAAATAGCCCTTAAGCTCAGCATTCTGTGAAAAGACAATGGCAAAAGCATGGGGGGTAATAGAAGAATTTCAGCGAATACCAAGTGGAAGCAAGGAAAAACGTACTATTTGTTGGTTTAAACAGTGGTATAAACAACAAAAGGAAGTTGATTGAGTGACAGAGTGTCAGAGAAACTTGAAATCTCAAACTCACAAAGTCGCACAGTGCCCAGTGTCAGATATCAAAGTCGCCGTGAAAAGGTGAATTGTAGCCCACCGTCTGAGTGTCACGTGAAAGCTTATTAGGGGACAGAGAAAAGAAAAAAAAAATAGGAACACAGTGGGGAAAAAAGCTTGAAATGTCAACTTTAATCTCGAAATTTCCACTTTAATCACAGTTTATTCTATCATTAAAGTAGAACATCGTAAACTTCATCTTTAAATCGTTTAATTTACTAGTTTCTCAAATACCATCATAACTAAAGTAGCACGTTAAATGCTTTGTTTTGTATGTGTTCTTCTATGTGCTCTGTGTGTGTGAATCACTACGTGCTTCTTAAACAGGCTTTCTCTTCCTCCGACTGGACACAGAATCCATTACATTTGTGATATTACAGCTCTCTGAATAATTAAAATACTGAGATGTATACTTGATATCATTTTCATGATGATAGGAGTTATAGCATGTTATTAAACATGGGAACACAGTGGCATAGTGATAGTGACGAGCTGGTGCCCTGTCTAGAGACTGCCTCACGCAAGATGCTTTCATCTGTATAATGTAATAAACATATTTTGCTATATTTCATCTTAAAAATGATATCATCATCATATGTAAATAAGCGCTTTATAAAGTGGCTCAGGTTGTGCAATATTATAACTGTATCACCCGTTTACAGTGAGGTAATTGTACTAATAAGTACAAACAGTTCTACAAGGAGCGCTTGATGAACTGATTGAGTGCGTTTATATTTCTTGGGATGAAACTGTTTCTGAACAGTGATGTCCCTACAGGAAAGGCTCTGAATTGTTTGCCATTTGAGAGCAGTTCAATAGACAGCATGGCTGAGGCAGCGTGTGCTTCATGCTGTATACTGATAATTCTCTTTCCGATCAGCTGCTGTGATTCCACGCTCAGATACAGTGGGATAAATAGTCTGAGTGGTGTATTGAGAGGAATAATGCTAGCTAAAGTAGCTATGGTATTAGAATAATTTGGCCATTCCGTGGACCATTATATTATTACAGGTTAATTACAATCAGATGCCTTAAACTAATAAACAATATGCGGTTAATTTCAGTGTATTTATAAAGCAGTGTCAGGGATGTGCATCTAAAAAAGAAAGGGAAACCACACTTGAACAAAAGCACTGCTTTGACACTGGGTGCCCCCAACTTGCAAAACTGAGCGGAGAACTTGCGTATGCCAGGGTTTGAACTAGCGTGAAAATATGTGTGGCTTTATGGCAAGTTCAGGTTTTATACATCGCGATTTGAGCGTGGAAACGGGAGTACACAACATTTTTGTATGTTTGCACCATTTATACATGAGGCCCCAGGTCTTCTGCTCTAGGTAGCCAACTAATCCTTTGTTATGGCCACACCCTGGGCAGTAGGGGTCCTGCTATTAAGTAAAAATCAAGAACAGGCAGAGATTTTGCAGAACACAGAGATCTAGTGCATGGAATGGATTATAAAGGAATGGCCAGTTTGAACATTGTTTTCTTAAGTTCACAGAAGCCCAACATTATGGCAGATAATTGTGGTAAAGTCTTGTGCATCAAGATTAGACCAAGTGGGATAAACAGAGCAGTACTCATACATCTCAATGTCATTTGCCTGTGATTGGTCATTCTTATCAGACGAGACCCAGAAACTGCAGTCTTTAGATAGGCCCTGTAAGGAGAGCTTACACTTTAGCTGAAGTTAAGTACCAGTAGAAGAGGTGGCCATCTAAAGCAATGGAATTGTTTGTCTTGTAACTCTATTCTATATGGTTGAGCCTAAAAGTACTGGAGTCTGGCTTCACTGACTATATCATTTATTATTTCAAATTGAAGTTCATAAAGGTGTTTTTATGTTTATTTCTCTTGGAGTCTAGATACAGTATGTCTTATCATGAAGTAGCTTGCATTCCTCCTTTAAGATGCAGTAACAGCAGGTATTTCATAAAAATGCATGTGTTGATCAGTTCTGTACAGCCTTACCAAGTGAAACTGTATAACTGTATAGCCCATTCCTTGTAGACTGGCACACCTGGTCAGCAAACCAGCATTCATAATTTAATTATTAGTAACATATTTTGTATAAAGGACATTACCATTATAAAATACAGTTCTGGAGTTGTTGATTCATGTACAGAAATGCAACTTGCTGCTAGTGGACATTAATCTTTTTGCTGTTTAACCACAAATTTAGATGACTCTTTTCTTCTACTCAAGCACATTGCAAAATAGGTTTTCTGCCCAGAAACTGTAGCAAAACACAAATGTAAGAACTTTAAGAACATACTGTACATGCAAAATGTAACTATCAGATTTGAGTGACACAGCACAAAATATGCAATAGACATACACTACATTGACATTAGATGTTCATTAGAAAACCCTAATACAATAGATTTCAATCCCAATTTAGAAAGCTGACAGTGGACACAGCATTTAATTGGCCAAGTTCCTTTTAACAATCTTCCAGACCACAACATGACAAGCATAACTGATAAGTATGAATGTCAAAATTGAAATTCCTAAATGGGAGTAAAGCTGATAGTTAAAGGAAGGAAAAAAGGGAAAAATATTGCAGGTATCTAGTCAACTAATTACATTTAGCTGAATAAAAGTGATTATTTAACGCCAATATTTTTTAACCATTTTATTTTTATGTATGTTTTACTATATTTGCAGCATAAAGCACAATCCATAATTTTAATAATATGGAAAGAAAATAGTACAAGAAAGAAAATACATTCTATTTAAACATTTAAGGAAATACACATATTCATATCTAGTTTGACTCTATGTCCTATTGAACGTCTTTAATTTCTGGTAAATTGATCTCTATGGATGACCGCAGGATATCCCAGAATAACTTATGCTTGTTTTTATCTTGGGGCCACTCCATATAGGTCTTTCTTGCCATCAGATCTTTTAGTTTATAATATTTTGATGGAATCATGTGTTGATGAATGGGCTCCAACAAAATCAGAATCAAATTTTCACTGCCTTCTGACAATAGCTGATGCTGAGCAAAGTACAGTTCATAATGGCACCACTCACTGCTGATGAAATTGGTAGATAAAACAAAGATAGATTTGTAGCTCTTTTCGATGCAGGTAATGATGTTTTCAGTTATACTTTTTCCAGCTATAAAGTTCCTTTCATGGTAACATATCTTTAATGTGCCCATCTCTTCCAGGTTTGGAAGAAGATACTCCTTGACCCAACTGGAATCATCTTGACTATAGGAGACAAAAGCATTGTATACCAGATCTCGTCGGGTTTCTAATAACTGTTTTGTCTTTGCTCTCTGCTTTGTTTGTGTCCACTGCCACATCATTCGTAGATACCAAGGGGCATCAAAATGCATACACAGCACAGCTATTGAAATAACAATCACTATTAATGGAATGAGAATGGCTGTAAGCAGAAGAGCTAGATTGCATGATATTTCAAACATGTGAAAGTCTTCCAACAATGTTCCATTAAATGCTTCTGGTTCACTGCAGCTGTACAAGTCGGGCCACCCAAGCAATGTAATTCTGGATTTGCTCACCATTTGGGAAAACCTTCTTAAATTACAATCACAAAAAAAGGGGTTACTGCTAACATCCAACTGTTTTAGCATTTGGCAGCTACTAAGAAAATTAAATGATGAGGTCTTTAAGACATTGCTACTCAAAAAGAGAAATTCCACACTTTGAAAATGTGTACAATCTGGGATATTAAACATTCTGTTTGATGAGAGATTAATCTCTTTTAAATCTTTCAGAAATACCATATCTTTTGGTATACTGGTTATTTGGTTGAACTGTAGGTCCAAAATTTGTATGTTAATAGGCAAACATTTAAAAACCAAGTTTGAAAGGTTATTTGAAGATAAATTTAAATGAATTAAGCTTTCTGGCCACTCACATCGCTCATATTCATACATAAGCATGTTGGAACTGGCATCAAGGTGTTTTAACACTTTCATATATTTTGTGGAAAAGCTTAGCTGATGGAGTCGCATCAGTTTATTACCCTTTAGGATAAGGGTATCAAGAACAGGAAACATTTTACAATCATTATTACCTTGACTAGAAAACACATGTTCAGAAAATGCATTGTGGGAGAAGTCTAAATATTGAAACATACTGGGAGTCTTCGGGCATGTCATGTGTACAAGAGGTGCGTTGGCAAGTGTCAGTTGCTTTGTCTTAATATGAAGGAAAAAACTGTAGAATAATGACTGACTAAAAAAGTAATCTACCATTGCTACACTGTCAAGTGAAAAAGCATTTAGTGGAAGTGTCTGGTTTAAATTCAAGTAATTAGAAATTTTCCCAGTTATAGTCAAGTTGAATAAATTTAGGTATTTAATATCTGATCTCAAAATGACATACTGGAGGTCATTCCATGTCAAATTCATTTGAATTAGAGAAAGGCTATGATATGTATGATTCTTTCTGATCTGATATATAGCAAAAGCAATAGTGGATGTTTTTGTAATATTAATATTGTGGATGTTTTTTAACATGATTTCCACTTCATCGGTCTTGTCATACTCATATTCAATAAGTTTATTTAATCCTCGAAAAATGTTTTTTAACCAGACACTGCTTGTACTCTTTAACTCATGATTTTGAAGTTTTTCTGCACTTAGACGAATATTTTCAAGATTTACCAAAGAGACAAAAACAGTGCTAAGAGTCAAAACTGTAAATTTGTTATGTGAAATATTCAGGTATTTAAGATTATAAACATGCATCAAAAATGTTAATGAAATATCATATAATAAATTATATGACAGATCAAGACACTGCAGGTTTTTGGTGGAGTTAAAAGTATTAATGTCAACATATTTTATATTATTGAATGATATTTTGAGCATATTTAAATTGTCCATTTGAGGAAAACTGTCACTTGTAAGTTCACTTAAATTGTTGTGTGATAAATCAATTATTTTTAGTTTTGGCTGGAAAAGTTTTGGAACAGAATTCAGAGAGTGCCATGAGTAATTGGCTTCTCCATCTACCTTTAAAGTAACTCCAGAAACAAAAATTGCCAGCTGTTCAAAGGCAAATATTATTAAGGTGTACATCTCTTCAGTTTTCCATTTGAGTACAGGCAGGATCCTGAGTGATTTAGCTATAGATAATACAAAAGAACAGAAAAGAAAAAGTTGACATTGTAGTCTTATGTAGTTCTTGTTTAATCTCAATACTTTTTACTTTACACTAATCTTCTCTTAAAATTTTTATTTGAATCAATGATTGAATACAAGTCAAAAAAACATTATGTTTAGAATATATAATGTGCCAGTAAGACCATATCTCAAATATGGAATGCACTTCTGGTCAACCACGCTACAGAAAAGACTTCATGACTTTAAAAACTGCATACAGCAAACAAATGCTTTCCTGGACTAAAAGGCATGTCCCAGTCTGACAGGCTAAAGGAATAAAATCTCTTTAGTATTATCAGAGAAGGCTATGCGAGATCTAGAAAACATCTTTAACATTTCTAACAAGTGTCAATAAAGTTAACCTAAAGAATGTTTTCAGCTAAATGGTGAATCACATACTCAAGGAGGCTGGTAGATGTTAAACAAAAGTGTATCCAAGATGAAATCAAGGAAGCACTTTACATATAGGATTCTGAAAATCTGGAACAAACTAAAGAGTCATGTAAAAAGATGTCAAAGTTTCCATTTCAACTACAAGTATCTGGACGAGTGAATTTATTCACTTCAAATTAAAAAAAAAACTCTAAAGTATGCATGCCTTGCTTTGTGATTAAGATGAAAAACTATGATTTTGAGTGAAAGCTGCTTCCCAAGACAAATAAGCCAAGCATATGCCCAATGTGTATGAAATCAGTGAAAAATGATTACCATTTTTGTATAATTGAATATGTTGCCAAGGGGTATTGATTCTTATCAAAATCAGAGTAAACTCTAGTGTCATCACAACCATATTCCAGTATACAGAGAGACGAAATGTCAAAGCTCAGGGCTCACACTATACACATAGTACAAATAAGACAAGATGTATGCACAAACAGACAAAGCCATGCAATATACTGTTAAAACGGGTAATATGCTAACACAATTAAATTGCTAAAATTACATAGAGACCCATTTAAATGCAAGTTCCACAAATTAGTGCAGTGACTAATCTTTTGAGATGACATATAAAATGACTTGTGCATAACCTGTTTCGAGAGTTTGTGATCTAAGATGATAGGGTACAGTGGAAGATTTTGGATAGCTGTATCATGTTGTGGAATCTGACAGACTGTGAGAAAAAGCTATCACACAAACAGACAAATCTGGCACTCTTACTGTAGTATGTTTTTCCACATGGCAAAATTAAGAAGAATCATGAGAGGGGTGAGAAGAGTACTGCACAATGCAACAGGACCTGCAGACACAGCATTTGGAGAATGTGTCTTATGATCTTGTCTGTGAGTGATTTTGAACATAAGTGTACCTGGAAAAAACAAACTTACCAAAAAAAGTAAATAATCAAATGGTTTTCTTTGACAATGGTGTTAAAGTGGCAGTTTGTGCTCTTGGTGAAGTCTTGTGCATCTTGTGCAACCTATGAAAAATACAAACAGAAAATACGACAATATGAGGCATTGATTTACAATCAGAATAAATATCCGGAATAAGAAATGAATGATTATTTACTACAGAGAATACATTTTGCAGATTATGTGCCTATTCTGAAAAAAGAGAAAAACAAAACAAATCCTATGAACACCCCATTATTAACAAAAATGAAAACAAATAACAGACAATAATTGTCTGAAAGTGTCATCTTATTTAAGGAAAAATGAGCACAAAATTAAGGATTTAATAAAATATAGAGGCTAGGACAAAAGTTTTACATATGGCAATGGAAAATATACCTTGGCTCACAAGAAATATATTATTTAAACCACCTACAACATCAGGGGCAATGTAGGAACTTATCTTGTTCAGGGTGTCATAGCCTGATTCTCATAGGGCCAATTTAGAATCACTAATTAATCTACTAATTTACTAATTTGGAATGCGAGAGGAAAACTTTAATACCTGTAAAAAATCCTGCAAAGGCACAGGAAGGATGTGAAACTAGGAACTGAACCCCAGATGATACATCCATGAGAAAGCAGTACTAACCATTGTGCATAACACAATTAAAAAACTATTAAAGACAGCAGTATCTTTTCTACTGAAAATGAAAATATTCTATTTCTACTTGTATTGTCTTAATTTAACTTGGAACTCATGTACCAATACATATCAGTGTCTTCATTTAACTTCAATCTCTTCATTTCAAACTTATATCTATATACTTTTTAGCATAACTGCTCACATTAATCAAACTCTGAATATAACAGCACATTTTATTACACAAAAATTTAACAAATAACCATACCAGTCAACATGTGAGAAACGATAAGCGATTTTCATAGTAATCAACCATCATTATCATCCTTGTTTAAATCAAATTTAACATATCCACAGCAAGAGTAATAAAAAAAAAATTCAAATGTACACATATTTAAATTAAACACTTAAGTAATAAACAAAGAAGTGATTTCTAAGAATTTCAGCAAAACAACAAATGAGAGAGCAAATTCTGCTCAATAATAAACTTAAAAAATTGGTAAATAAACGAGCAGCAACTACAAGATGATGCAATGGTGGTTGGATTTTATAAGTGAACTGCAAAAACTACACTTTCCAGTTTGTACACAGCCAATTTTATTTAGACAATTGTATGCTATTTTGTCTTGGGTTTGTAAGTTCATTTTTTAATTACTAGGGGGCTCTGCCCCCTGCTTGCTTCGCTTGCCAAACCCTGGGCGGGCGATACGCACTAGCTACTTAACGGCTGTGCCACTCGTGTATGGGGAAGCGGACATACAATTTAATCAGATTGTTATTTTCATGGGAATTGTTACATATGCATAATAGAACTATTTTACATTACAGCGAGTAATTAACCATAGTAAAAAGTAGTAAAACATAATTTTCTTTCAATTTATTACGTTTCATGTTGAGTTAGAGGTATTCGTTGTGTTATACGTTTTTGTTCTGTTTGGATTTGAAATTAACACGCAAACACTTTAACACTTAAACTTTAACTGTAAAACTTCAGTAAAAATGATATTTGGAATTAACTTTTCATTAATATTGCATTGAATTTTGATTCTGTGTTTGGATTTGCATTGTGACAATGCAATGTATAACTGTCCATGAGTGAATATTGTTTCTTTCTCTCTAACAAATAAACAGACTTTTTCGATTGTCCCTGTGATTTGTTAATTGTCATAGCAAAAGCTATTCTAATGGGAAACTGTAAACATTTTAATACAAGTGGCATATCAAGATCTCCTTTGGTGTCTAATGTTATCCGCGAAATATGCACTACATTACCTTTCTTGTTGCTGTTAAAATTTCACAAGTTAGAATCGTTCGACCAATTTTCAATACAATTAATCTTGTCCCATTGCATAGCCCATCACTCATACATAAATTACGCAATTACATTACGATATATCCTTCTTTCAACAGTAATTCGGCAGGTGGAAGACCGGACGGTGTTAACAGCTGTAGATATTCTATGGAATATTGTAAGTTGATGTTTTCATCATCATCACCACCAACTGTTTCAGCATAGTCTACTGATATGCATTTAACCAATTTGCCGTGTAACCTATCGACAATTTTCACGTTAATTCGTTTGACTTCATCGTTTCTCAGTGCTAGGATTGCCTGTGTACTCATTTCTTCTGTTGACAACACTTTGAGATAAAATTCTTGAATGAGATTTGGTCATAAGTCTTCTTTTATTGGGAAATTAAAGTGAGGAAAAACGTAAAAATTTATGTGCTGAGAGTGCAGGAACTGTGTCTGACAAAAGCATTCACACGAATGACTGGTGAGAGGACCGCGGCTGTGGGCCGTTAACCGGAAATGGTTGAGAGGAGGGCGGGACCCCCTCTACCAACTTGAAAAAATCTCTTGGCAATAGTCTCGTCTCAAGATTTTCTTTTATAATAGAGAGACAATATGTTCAATTATGTGCAGTTATAATTTCATCTAGGTATAAACAGTATATTATATATAGTATTTTATTACTCTTACTTTAGACATCATAAATTAGAAGCTGAGAAGGTGATTACTTCATAGTTTTGTAATATAAAAGTTGTTGCTGTCTTTAATGTTTCACTAATATGAGTTAAAGAATAAGTTTGGTATTTTTCAAATCAAAGTTATTTTATTTACAAATGTGGTATATATGCATTTGCCATACGAAATTCTGTTCTAAATTTAAATGTTTTTTTTATAAATTTTTAAAAATACATAGCCAGTCCTGGCATTTGGCATTGAACCAAATGTAGCCTGAGGCTCCAATAGAAAATAAAAGCATAAAAACTTACAGGGAATGTTTGTGAAGAAATATCTTCAACTTGAAATATATTGAACTTATCCTTTAATTGAGCTGTTATATGATTTATAAATTAATAAATGATTGCTAAACTAATTGTTGTTAATAACACTGGAAATTTGAGACAGTTAAAGTCAAAGACTTCAAAAGTACCCCTATCAGTATTTTTGCAAAGTGCACATTTTCTGTTTATTGAGAATCACTATTGAAAAGCCTGATCTTTAATGTATAATTTCAAATCTTAATACTTAAGTGAAATAACTTTTTCCAACTAATTTTAATCTAATGACACTTTGTGAAATCAGTCAGGTTTTTGTGGAACACAAAAAAGGAGTGGTATAATTTGCATAAAGACCAGGAATGAAGATTATTAGCTTGGTGGCCTGTTGTTATTCTCAAGAATGCAATCAGAAAGTCAGACATCAGACTCACCCTAAAAAAAGGCAGTAATCATGCAGGGGTGGATCTACTAACACTAATAGTGGCACCCAGACAATACTCTTGTAATGATTGTGAACACTTTTTGGTTTTTCTCTGGTTCTATTTTACATATTTTCATGTTTTTTGGTCTCTCTGAATGAAGTTTTATTATGTGAAGAATCTGATTCTCTTCTTAGTTTTCAAATTAAGTATAATATTCAAGGACCTACATATTTTACACATCTTGGCATGCCACCATTTTATTTTTCTTATGGGCACCACCATACATCACTTTGGAACTATGTTGTGTATGATTGCTAGCAGTGCTACTACCACAGAACAACCAGAAGTGGTGATGTGTCACATCACCATTTTGTATAAACATTAATGCCATTAATTTCCTGGTTATTCAAAACTCTGTATAACTAAGAGATCTTCATGGTGTTAGTAATGTGTGTTGACATTAGGGCTTCAGCCTGGTGTGTATTCTTTGAGTCAGATTTCTGTCTTTCATTTTAGGTTACGTTCATTTTTTACTTCTGACCTGGTTTCCGACCTCTAACTTGCAATCTGAATTAGATTTACAGGTTGTCTACGTCTATGTCAATGTCAACTTTATTTATATAGCACATTTAAAAACAACATCGGAATGCTGTGGCCAAAGTGCTTTACAATAATAGAATTAAAGAAAAACATACAATTAACAATTAAAAAATAAAATGAACATAAATAAAATAAATAATAAATAGAAGTAATGTTACATAATCACAATGAGGAAAACATCAGTATTACTGAAGGTCACGGAATACAAGTGAATAGAAATGAATCTTTAATCTTGTTTTAAACAGTTCAATTGTAGACGATTCCTTTATGTGATGAGGTAAAGTGTTCCACAGGCGAGAAGCCGCAGCTGCAAAAGCCTTGTCCCCCTTAGTTTTACACTTGGTACAAGGGACAACAAGAGACAACTGACCAGAAGATCTAAGCACTCTGGATGGCTGGTGTAAAACACACAATGAGGATAAATAGGCAGAAGCAAGCCCATGTAAAGATTTAAAAACTAGCAACAAGATTTTAAAATCAATTTGAAAACTGACAGGCAGCCAGGGTAAAGAAGCTAATATTGGAGAAACAGAGTCATACTTGTTTGCCCCAACCAGAAAGTGAGCAGCAGGATTCTGGACCAACTGTAACCTGTGTATCAGGGATTTGCTAATCCCAGAATACAGTGAGTTGCAGTAATCAAGGCGAGAAAAGATAAAAGCATGAGTTAACTTTCTCAAGATCCCCAGAAGATAAAAAAAGGCTTGATCTTACCTAATAGACGAAGCTGGAAAAAGCAACTCTTGATTACAGAATTAACTTGTTTCTCAAAAGAGAGGTTACTGTCAAAGATAACACCTAGACTGCGGACTTGAGGTTTGCAAAAGACAAAGAGAGAGCCGAGAAGTCCAAGACCAATTTGAGCTTTAGCTGATGGACCCAATATTAGCACCTCCATTTTATTTTGATTCAGATCAAGAAAAGTATTAGCCATCCAGGATCTCAGTTCAGAAAGACAGTTGTGCAGTTGATTTATTGCAGAGTTGCAGACAGGAATATAAACCTGTGCATCATCAGCATAGCAGTGAAAAGAAATGTTAAATTTCCTAAAAATAGCTCCACTAGGGTGAAGGTATATAGAGAATAAGATAGGACCCAAAATGGATCCCTGAGGAACACCACATTTAAGAGGAGCAGTAGACGAAAAAGAGGAATTTAAAGTCACTGAAAAGTGTCTACCAGTTAGATATGACCTGAACCAGTTAAGAGCAGCCCCTTTAAGCCCAACAGGATGTTCAAGCCGCAACAGCAATATCTCGTGGTCATTAATGTCAAAGGCAGCAGTCAGGTCCAGGAGGACAAGGACCGCGCCACCTGAGTCAGTAATAATAGAGATGTCATTGAATACTTTAAGGAGAGCCGTCTCAACACCATTATAACACCTAAAGCCAGATCGGTAGATCTCAAATAAATTATTGGAGTTAAGGTGATCAACCAATTGATTATAAATAATTCTTTCTAATATTTTAGCCAGAAATGGCAATTGGGAAATCAGGTGAAAATTGGCTAAAACTCCGGATCTAATTCCGCCTTTTTTAGACCAGGACCATCCTTGTCCGTTTTTATACTGCCTCTTACCACTCCCACAAGAACAATTCTCAAATGACACACCACTGGAACAGAATATGGATGTTATGGGATGGGATACCATTGCCAGTGATAACCAGTACCTTTTACTTCTTGTTAAACGCAGTTTAATAATTATTTTACCTTTTCATGGCAGGTCCAACTTTTGCAGTTTTTCAAAAGAACAATGCCTGATCATACACAGGTGCAATGTCTTGGAAATGAGTGCTTATTAATAGAGCATGAATGGAACATTTATGGAATCCAAACCGTGTAGTACAAGTCAGGGTCCACTGCTAACTTGAAGGAGACATGTTATAAAACTTAGTTAGATGTGGCATATGACACCATTTGGTACATTAAATATTGAATACGTAGCTTTTTATATGTCTGTTTTCTTTTATATTTTAATACGTAGAACTATTCAGTTACAATAAATTGTGACTAAAGTTTGCTTTTGGAATAACTTCTTTCTCATGTGACACCCATTTTGTACATTGGTTTTCATGCAATCTGGATCACTACTTTTTGATTAAAACATTTTTTGTCACAAACAAACTTTTTAAGGTTGTTAAGGACCATGTTTTGATGGTGTCTAGCTTTTATAACTGACTAAATTGTCCAAACTGTAATAGAATAACAGCCTATCCAGAGGTAATTCCTGAGTTTTTCCCAGTACTGCCACTATTGGCATTAGATTAGCAATGGACCATTATTCAGTTATAATTAAGGGTGCTTTTACTTTTTGCGGTAAGGACAAAAGATATCAAGTTATATTTAATTCAACAATTCATATATGAAACCTGAGTATGTCCACCATTAATACTTTTATACTACACCCATTGCCTGTCATATACACAAAATGAACTTAATTTTTCTTAATGTTTTGGAGAAGTGAGCAGAGCTTATTTAGATTTCACTGTTTAGATAATTGAATTCAGTTTTCTTTCATTTATGAATGATGAATCAAACCTTCAATTGTGCCTGTTCTTAAAAAGGCAGCAGGGCTGCACACCTATACAATGATCAATAACTGTGAGAGAGGAGGTGTGGAACTGGACAAACATACTGATTATATATATCTAATGACAGCCAAGGGGAAGCTTGTTGTTAATTCTGAATTTATTAATGGATTACAAAATAAGATAAATGCAAAAGTTCAGTTACTCGAATAGATGGTTATAATAATTCATACAGTCAGAGTTACTTCAGTATGGTTATAATATTTCCATGACATCATTTGGTCTTATTCTACAATATTATAATATGATCTTATGTCAGAGAAGCTGTGTGATATAATTATTTGCCTTACATTTATTACTTAGTTTCATACCAGAGTAATACAGTAATTAGACCTGGGATTCATTCCTAGCTTGTGCTTTGAAATGTTTGTGAATTTTTTTTTTGGGTACTGTTTTATTACCAGTGATGTGCATGATTTATATTTAGGTAAAATCTAAATCAGGAAGGTGTGTGTGTAAATATGTTTTGTGCTCCATATACATGAAAATTATTTTACCATGCACATGCCAATTTTTTATTATATAAAAAAGCTTCTTATCCCTGCCCCTATTCAAACTCATACTGCTAGCCAGTTCACAAGGCTAACATACGTCCGTATGTGTGGCCAAGTTTGGGTATGCCCTGCAAATGACCAATATCCTACCCATGTCTAATTGTTGTCCCTGCTGACAGAACTGGCTAGGACTTCTGCAACTCTAAACTAAAAGTCATGAACGAGAAGGTTCTGATATACTGTATTAAGATATGTAATTACCCAAATATGATTGCAAAGGGATGGCCATACTGGAGATGAACATTTCCAAGTCTCAAATGACTTAAAAAACATGTGAGCCTCACATTTGTATTTAACTAAGATGAAAAGACAAGAGTATCTCACATCTTCTAATGTAAATGTGGCCATTAGATCAAGGTGAAATAAAAAGAACCATATTTAAAGGCAACTTTAGGAACAAGTCCCAAAAGATATTTACATGAATACTGCTAAGTTTTAGACTTGGAAGAAGACGGACTAGTAGTTTCTGGCTTCTGAAATTTTATCTTCTAATAGCTAAAATCACTGAGTATGGACTGCTCTTCCAGAGGACAAGTTACTATTTTGTTGATTATTCCATAAAATGACAGTACAGATATTCAATACATTGTCTTGTTTATTAAATGCATTGATGTATGCATTACATTTTTCATCAAGATAAATTACAAGTTATGTGCTCATTTTCTGAATGTGATTCCTTTAGTACAGAGTCAGAGACAGTCCGTGGCTTTGCTGTGGGTGGAACACATTGTCACTAAACCTATCTAAGTCTCCAATGAACTCGATAGCATGGACTGTGGGAACAAACCTTACCACTAAAAGGTTCCTTTATATACAAATACATAGAATACTGTATAAAGGAAGTAATATGGTGTCCCTGCTTAACAAAGAGTAATACTGTGTATACCTTGAGATTTAAGCATAGTCACACTGTACTATATGGATTTACTTTTAGAAAAATGTTTAAATTTTCAGTGATAAATTTAAATAGTTAGTCACCGACACATTGTACTCAGAGTTTTCCTGCTAAACAAGGTATCCTTATTAGAGAAGAAATCAAATCACTTATTAGACACTGATTACACAAAACTATACATGGAAAGACTTGTACTTGTGCAGAGTTGATTTGTTTCAATTCTCAAACTGACCCAAATAGTCTTTGTTCTTTACCAACTTTATTTTCATACTATACCAATATCTCAAAGATAAGCTAACTAAAAAAAATCAATTGTAATGAACCACTTCCATCTATCAAAATGTTCCAACTTTAGAACTAAAGTATTTGAGCTATCACACATGTATTAATACTTTGTCTCTTCTGGGGTCTGAAGTAAAAAAATAAAAAAAAAAACCATACAGGAGGACAAGAAAAAAGTTGCGAAGTCATCAAACTGTCCCTTGCCTCTGCCCTCAGCCAAAGTAATCTAATGTAGAAGGTGTGTAATGATGACCCTGCACCATATCTCCAAACCTCTTCTTCTAGTCTTCATATCATGAAACAGCAACACATCTGGAATTATGTCATCAGTGTAAACACCAGCAAGGCACAAGAAACCGTTGTGTCATCATTATCTATGCTTTATTAAAATCTAACCTGGAACTCATCATTAAACTGGGCACAAGATCAATGCATTTTATACCTTTGCATTGGTACAAACAGCATGCATTATTGGTCCTTTTTAACATATTTAAAAACTTTTGAGTATGAAAGGGGAGACAAGGAAACAAACGGCTTAGTGAGTTCACTCTGTTTAAGTTCTATTTTAAAATTAAATCACTAAACTCATATTCTTGAAAACAGAAAAGTTTTCTTTACATATTTACGTAACTTAATTTTTTTTCATATTGCTTACTGTTGTTCAGCATTGCTGCCCATTGACAACAACTGTATCTGGAATTTTCTTATCTCCATTCACCATAAAAACATAATATTTTTTGTCATTATTAACAAACAATCCAAGGTAAGTAAAAAAAAAATAAAATATGATCCTTTTTGGGATGGAGCATTCCTTTAACAAAACTATTTCATTTGTCCTTTGTTTTTGTTTTTTTTTTTTTAAACTGGTGTTAGCACACATAACATTTAACACTTTAGGGGCTTGCATTGTTTTCAGTTCATCTTGCTGCAAGTTCTGATAGATTGATATGTATGGCAGATCGTAGGCTAGCCCAGAACAGCTTATGCTTGTTTTTATCTTTGGGCCACTCCATATAGGTCTTTCTTGACATCAGATCTTTGAGTTTATAATATTTTGATGGAATCATGTAATGAGGAATGGGCTCCAATAAAATCAGAATCAAATTTTCAGTATTTTCTGATAGCAGCTGATGCTGAGCAAAATACAGTTCGTAATGGCACCACTCACTACTGATGAAATTGGTAGATAAAACAAAGATGGATTTGTAGCTCTTCTCAATGCATGTGATGATGTTTTCAATTATACTTTTTCCAGCTATAAAGTTCCTTTCATGGTAACATATCTTTAATGTGCCCATCTCTTCCAGGTTTGGAAGAAGATACTCCTTGACCCAACTGGAATCATCTTGACTATAGGAGACAAAAGCATTGTATGCCAGATCTCGTCGGGTTTCTAATAACTGTTTTGTCTTTGCTCTCTGCTTTGTTTGTGTCCACTGCCACATCATTCGTAGATACCAAGGGGCGTCAAAATGCTTACACAGCACTGCTATTGAAATAACAATCACTATTAATGGAATGAGAATGGCTGCAAGCAGAAGAGCTAGATTGCATGATATTTCAAACATGTGAAAGTCTTCCAACAATGTTCCATTCAATGCTTCTGGTTCACTGCAGCTGTATAAGTTGGGCCACCCAAGCAATGCAAGTTTGGATTTGTCCCTATTTTGGAGAAAGTGCCTTAAACTGCAATCACATATAAAGGGGTTTCTGCTAATATCCAGGTGTTTCAGAATCTGGCAGCTATCAAGAAAATCTGCTGATGGAGTCTTTATGACATTGCTACTCAAAAAGAGTAATTCCACAAAATGAAAATTTTTACAATCAGGGATATTAAACAGTCTGTTTGATGACAGGATTATCTCTTTTAAAGCATTCAGAGAGACCATATCTTGTGGTATGCTGGTTATTTGGTTGTACTGTAGGTCCAAAATTTGTACCATAATGGGTATACAGTGAAAAACATAACTGTCAAGAGTATTAAAAGATAAATTTAACTTACTTAAACTTAGTGGCCAATAGCAGTTTCTAGATTCACTTGTAAGCATGTTAAAACTGGCATCTAATTCTGTTAATGCCTTCATATGCTGGGTTCTTACACTCAGCGTGTCAAGATGCATTAGCTTATTGCCTTTTAAAATTAATGTGTGTAATAAAGGAAATGTTTTACAGGCAGTGATGCCAGGAGAGGAAAATATCTCATCTGAAAAAAAATTGTCTGAGAAATCTAATACCTCGTGTATGCTGTCAGTTCGTGGGCAAGTTATATAGAACAATGGAGTTTCAGAAATTTTCATATTTTTAATCTTCATGTTAATTATATTATTATATAAATTTGAAGCAGTAAATGACAACACATCAGTTTTTGCAACTTGTACTGATAATGCTTCAAATGGAAGAAACACTTCTGGAATAATCAATTCATCATTCATAATATGGACAGTTAAATTATATACCTGAAGCTTTTGTCCTTTTAATTCGGAAAACATCTTAACAGCTTTGAGAAAACAAACCAAAGAGATTTGGAAATTTGTTAAATACATATTAGTCAAATTAAAACTGACTGAATTAGAGGAAGCATTTGAGAAATCTAAACAGCATGCACTGCCAATAATCTCTATGTTTGTTGAAATTTCCAGTACATCTGAAAGAAAAGCATCCACTTTATTCACATTATCATTAGGAAATTCAATAACAACTGTGTTTGTGTTTATCCAATCTAAACTATTTTTTTCATAACTCCAGGGTTTCATTATTTCAATAAAAAAAATATTTAGCCTAATACCTGCAATATTCTTAAGGTAATTTCTTTGAAGTTTTTCAGCACTAACCCTTAGAAATTTAAGATTCACCACTGACTTAAAAGCACTTCCTAAATTTAATGCCATAAACTTGTTTGAAGAAATATCCAAATATTCAAGTTCTGGAAGACAGACTAAAAATTCACAGGATACATTATGCAACTCATTGTGTGATAAATCAAGATACTTGAGTTTGCGAGTGGTTTTAAAAAGGCCATCTTCAAGTTCTTCTATATTATTAAATGACACATTGATGAGTTTTAAATCTGTCATTTCAGCAAAATATGTACTGTTCAAGTTACTTATATTTTGAAAGGACATATCCAGAATTTCATTTGGTAACAGCGTATTTTCAACAACAGAGTTCTGGGAATTCCAAAACAAATATATGGGAAATTGCTCTTCTCCTTTGAGACTGAGCCTGTTTGCATCACAAAAAACTGTACTCCACAAAAGTATTAAAATGATGTTCATTTTCTCTGGTTTATGGAAATACACAGGTGTACTCTTGGTGTTCAAAGTCCAGAAAATGTGGAAAAAATGGTGAAATCAACTGTACAAAAAGAAAAAAAACATATTAATTATGTAAGGTTTAAATTTTCTAAATAGAAATATGTCAAAAACTGAAGATCAGTGTGACAGCTGGTCATTCTCAAGCATACTTAATCCAATTCAGAATTAGAGAGGGAAAAGAAAGGGAGCATTCACATTTTGTAGATTGACAAACATAAACTAAACAGTGATAAATTAGAAAGTAAGTGATTATCATTCAGTAAGCCTTGCTTTGAGAAGGTCAAGTAGCCCACGGGTTCACAAAACAATACTGTGCATGACACAGGCTCATGCGTAAAAAAAAATATTTATGTTAATGATGCAGTGTTTGTCACAATCTTCCATATTTCATTCCTACCTGCATGCATGGTATGTTTCATTTATGTACCAAAAAATCTGTTTTTATTTGTCTCACATCTCTTTGTGCTAAAGGAAATTACAGTATATCACAAAATTTTTCTTTTCTCATTTCAGTTGTGCAACTATAAAATCATTACATATAACTAACCACATTAAAGAGCAATTATACAAGTAAAAAACTTATTTATTCATATTCTATCACAAATTCAAAAACATAACTCAGAAAATAAATTGATCTAATTTGAAAGACAAAATAAAAAATGCTTTCTAAACCATTAAAGTTATTGCATTCATTCCAATCAGCTATAAATACTAAAGGACAACATTTTCATCCTTTACAGTATATGCAACTTATTGTTTGGCAATAATGGTAAGCTGTTATTTGCCGCAGACCATTTACTTTGTTAAGAGAAGCTGTACTTAGTAATTTTACATAAAACAAAATTTAAGTGAAAGCATGTGAAATACTCAACTTAAAAATTAAAGGTTACATTTAGACATTAAATTACCTCATTACTTTTACATTTTGCAATATATTAACTTATTTAAATGACCAGCAGTTTTAACCAAATTAGCATGAAGAACTTACAATTAAAATGTAATCGTTTGTAAGACTCAGTGTGCTAATATGCTAAGGTACTTAAAGAAAAAACAGATATGGAAGAAATTATTCTAGTTTGGGGCTGTAAAGGAAACGGGTAGTGATTACAGTTAGGAATACTGATGCAAATTAAATTTGGTTTTCAGTTTCAGAAGTATGCAGTTTAGTTATAGGTGTGGATGCCACTGCTTACAAACATTTATGAATATGCAGTGAGATAAGTAACAGCTGCTTTACAAATTATTCAAAAGTTTTTAAACACAAAACAGCGTTTATTTTAATTAAGTCTAAAATACAACAAAAAAAATTCCATCAACCCATTTTCTCAATAAGCTTACTCTGATACTGGGCTGTGACGATCTACAGTCCAATCAAGTAGCAGGGAATGGACTATGCTCTGGATTAGGTGGTAATTCATTATAAGGCACAGACATGAGATGTTTTAGAACCCATCCATTTTTCTAGTTGTTATTGAAATTTAAGCAGTTCAGGTCAATTGAATAATTTGAAATGGTAAAAGGGTATGCAGTAAACTGCCAGGGGTTAAAAAAAAGTTTAGTTTTCCAAAAACTGAAAAATTTTGTAATTTTCAGTTTTACAAAAAGGTCCTTTCATGGATTAAGTTATAAAAGGTTAACAACTTTCAGCTTTTCTGCAGCAATGAAAGGTAATTAAGCCTTGAAAACTGATGCAAACAATTCCTACAGGTATCCCAACTTTTGCTGACTACTCTGTCTGTATAAAAGTTGAAACAAACTGTTTTGTAGTGTTGGATAGGTACTCAAATTTTGACTTCATTATCAATACCAGCTTTCTGACTTCAATACCGGTTCCAAAACAGATCGAAACCAAATAACAGAAAACTCCTTAATCATCCTGTCTACATCCAACCTCCCTGGTGCAATTTAAAAATCACACACCACCATGCTGAACCATGTCATCACACCGCACTCCATGCCACTTCCCTCTTGGAGCATCCAGTGTGCATTGAAGCAAGGAAGAATGCACTTTCATGTGGCAAATGAATATATACCATGGTTGTGATGAAATAACTTTGACTTGAAAAACACCAAACATATCTTTTAACTCCAACAAGTGTCAAAACAATATAAAACAAACCAAACAATTTAATATAGTGTATATTTGTATTTTTTTTTAATCAGGACATAGTGGCCTTATAACTGCAAAAGACTCTAAATCACTATTTTACATTTTGCTAAGAGTAAATTGTGTACAATAGCAAAACACTCCTGTCTCATATAATTAACTCTGACCCGTGCTGTCAATTTTTTTTGTACTCTGTTGGTTTTCCTTGCATCTTCTATAGTTTGTTCATATCTGAAGAACTGAATTGCTCTGGTTTGAGCACGAATGTGTCTACATGAGAACTAAAAAACTATTCAGGGTGAATTTCTGGTTGAAACAGATGTTCTTTAAGACAACAGGAAGACTATATAAACCGTGAAAATTACATCATTAAATTTTTTAAAATCTTAAATTAATTTCCATAGTTTGATTTACTGAGAGGCTAACAAGTAAATACTCCCAACCACAATAGACATCTTACAAACTTACCCTTTCTCCCACACTTTTTTTAAGTCTAGTCTCTTGTTTTTAAATTGTGAGATGACCTTATTTACATATATATTTTCACATATGTGAGCTTTGTCTCACAGGTGTTAGTAAGAGTAATGAGGGGAAGCTGTTTCCTGCAAGACAACTGCCAACCCACTTCTGTTTCCTTTAGAGGGAAAAAAAAAAACCCTGGAAGTCAACTGATGTAATTTCTGTTTCCTTTTCTGCCTCAACCTCCTATTTAAACCAAAGTCTCACCTTAAAGTCGTTCATTTACAGACCAGGTTCAGGAGAGGACACACAGTCTGTGATCTAGTGCTATTTTGACTGCAGAGGAAGCTATGATCCTTATAATCTGCTAGATGTTCAACTTTTTTTTTTCCCCCATTTTTCATACTGGACATTAAAGGTGATGTTCCATGCAGCCCCAAAACCTTTTCTGTTTCACCTTCCTTTATTTAAAATATACATGAAGAATGTTTATATACAAACTTGGGAAACATTGACACTGAAAGAGTACTCCACTGCACATGCTGCAATATCTTAATTTTCATTATGAACCAATAAAGTCTTCCTTAAACTTAGAAATATACTGCAGTTGTCTGAAGGAGGAACATGTTTTACATCAGGCGTGCAATATGCATTTCAATTTCATTTCATTTTCTTCAAAGAAAAATGTAATCTCTCTAAATGTACTGTACTGCACACATTGGATTATTTATCATGTAATATATGCCGATTTTATAAATCTACTACTTAATGGATTTAGATCTTTTTTTTCCTATAATATGCTTGAATATTCCGGTTGAGTTTGTGACTTCTCTCATCGCGCTAAGTATCATTGTTTGGTTGTGGCACTGATTTATTCGTGCGAATCCGAGAGACAAGCTGCGGGCCGTTGGATACAAAAGCTATTAATATCTTAATAAGTTCTTCTCAATACAAATTATTACGTTTTTTATTCATAATTAATGTTTGTCCTATTTCACTACTACGTCGGTGGAGCTGTGGGAAACAACTAGTTTCAAATAAATTTGCTCAGTATACAAGTTATATTTGGAGATTCTTTCAGCTATAGTAGTAGTTTTGGTATTTTCATTGTCCTTCTCTTGTGATGTTTAAACAAAATTCAGTTGGCTCATCATTACTTAGATGTTCTGCATTACATACGTACCTGGGTGACTCGGGCTAATGAAATGTCATTATGAATGCTGTCTAGAATAGTGTCTCCTTTGGGGTAGCTTTAGTGAAAGTGTTCATAAAAGTGCTTAAAAGAAATTGCCATTTCTGTTAAATAAGTACGTCTTATGCCTGCAATATAGCAAAGTAGTCTAATCTTCTCTATACAGGTAACCTATCTGTACTGTATATTTACAGTGTAAACAAAAAAATATGCTTAAAAAGTAGGACAGAGTTGGGCAATAAAGGTTTTTCCTATTTGAAACATTCTTGAAGTTCAAAGTAGTAAAGCACGTATAAAAATTGTACAAGCAGGCATTTCAAACGCGCAGTCAGAGCTATTGGGTCATCATTTAAATCACTAGAATGGTGATTTTATAAAATCACATATAAAATAACATTCACAACTAAACAACTTATTGTATCATAAAGTTCTATATTCTTCCTGGAAAAAAAAAAACTTAGGCGGGTGCTAATCGGCAGCTACATCCAGCACATACATAATACTAAGTTAAGTAGCATGAATCACTATAAACCAAATTAGAAGAAGAAAAAAAAAAGAAAACAGAAAATGTAAACACACGTACATGAATTCGTTTCTTTTCACTGTAAAACAAATAACTTAGTTGAGCCATCGTTGTAAGTGTCAGGATATAAACAGAAAAAAATTAAAAGTGCAAATACCTGCACTCAATTCTGATTTCTGGCCCGGAACAACCGTTAGAGACGTCGATGAGGCGCTGTGCAGCTGCGATCTGCCGGCAGGATCGTACCCATCTCCCCCACTCCGTGCACGCTCTGCTGCTTTGCTTCTGTCTCACTTTGCGCTTTTTACCATCTCTTCCGCCTCCAAACTAATTATGTATTTTACAAAGTGGAAGTGTCATAAAAGAAGTCATCTCCATTGCAGAGTTTAGAAAGAAATAGGCGATAGGCACTTTTTAAGCTGACTGCCGCCTATTGGTTGGAGCGTTGGGGTTTTCAGGAAGTCAGCGCTCTCGGTAAATAAGAAAATGCGACTAAAGAGGACTAACAGAATACACACCAGTGGCGATCGTGCTACTGAACAAAAACGCTTGTGAACAGATGACATCAACAGTGCTATCCGTAGTTAACTGATTGAGAAATTGTACGTATATGAACCTGAATTTCCAGTCCAGTCTCATATTTGAATCAAACTGATGTAAACTACATCAACAGTGCTATCCGTAGTTAACTGATTGAGAAATTGTACGTATATGAACCTGAATTTCCAGTCCAGTCTCTTATTTGAATCAAACTGATGTAAACTACAAAATAATTAAATTTCTGCAATGCAAGATGTTAGCTTCACTTTCAGTAGACCCCAACGTGAAGTGTTCATAGCTTGTAACCATCAACCATAGCACCATTTACTTTATAATGTACTAAATTTGCATTTCTTCTGAAAAATAAACTAACTGCAGCCCAGCGTTTGCTGTGCTTCTGTAATGAGGACACGTAAGATTGCAATAGTGTGAGTCACCCGTTACATATACCCGCCTTAGAATTTCATTGGCTGTACGTACTTGACATAATTGACAGGCTGCTCTGGCGGGCTCCGTAAACAGGGTTGCCAAGTCAATAGGAATCCTGCCATTTTTGGGGGAAATCAAGGTCATGAGATATGGCGAAATAAAAACATAATGTTGGGGAATTTCTTAATAATAAGTTTCTTTTTATATTTTAATTATCTTCCTTTAGAAATACCCGCCACATCTTTGCTACACTCAAATACTGGAGGAAAGGAGCAACATACTGTACATTGCAACAGCCACCTGTCATTGCTCCTTCCACTCGTTGGAACTACTGGGCCATCTGACTGTGGTACTGTTATCCTGCCCCAGCCAACTTCACTTTTCTAATTGTATGACGAAGATTCCGATTTCTAAGTACAAAAGCAAATCAAGGCCTGGCATTAACTTAACGAGTTCTGTGATCACAAGGTTAAGATCAAACATTAAGAGCATATTTAAGTATAACAGTTACCATTTGTAATGACATTTTCCAAAGCGTTAAGTTACAGGTAGAGATTTGGCAGTAAGTGGAGTACCAAACCAGAGTTATTATTTAAATGATTACTTTCACTTTTCTAAAAAAAAATTTTGGCTTGTAAGTAAAACCGTGATTACAAATTATATTTTGGGATAATCACCGATTACAAATTATATTTTGGGATAATCACCATATTTACTTATTCTATTTTAAAATGAAATTTCATATCAAAACACAAACACTGCATTTACATGTTTATAAGGGTGTTTCATATGACAGATTTATATGAAGTAAATTAGTTAAACTTTAATTTCATTCAGAAATACATTGACTGAATTTTTTTATATTAGGACTAGCAAAATACCCGCGCTTCGCAGCGGAGAAGTAGTGTGTTAAAGAGGTTATGTAAACATATATATACATATCTACATATATCTATACTAATAAAAGGCAAAGCCCTCACTGACTGACTGACTGACTGAATGACTGACTCACTCACTCACTCATCACTAATTCTCCAACTTCCCGTGTAGGTAGACGGCTGAAATTTGGCAGGCTCATTCCTTACAGCTTACTTACAAAAATTAGGCAGGTTTCATTTCGAAATTGTACGCGTAATGGTCATAACTGGAACCTGTTTTTTGTCCATATACTCTAAAGCAGGGGTAGGCAACGTCGGTCCTGGAGTGCCACAGTATGTGCAGGTTTTTGTTCCAACCCGGTTCCTTAACGAGAACTCAATTATTGCTGATGAAGCACATATTGCTTAAGTGACATTTTAATGCTTCATTTTAGTGGTCTCGCTTGTTAAGGTTCTCCAACCTTAATTGCTTATTTCAATCTTAAACTGCTGCATTCAGTGTTTTAATTGCTCCTTATTAGCAATAAGATGTAAAAGACAAAGCAGCCAGCAGTTCTCCAGCTAGCTTTTTTCCAATTACATCTGTGTGTGTTCATCATGCACGGTTTGATTTAATAAAACACTTAATAGAAAAGTGTGACAGACTGAAAATGATCTGTTTTAGGTTTCAAATCATTTGGATGATATCCTTGGAAAGGAAAAAAATCTACGATATAAAAGCCTTACATTGCACAGACTAACAAGCCATAGAATTAAATAAGGTCTGAGATTGGCAATGATTGGTTTCTAATTAAGCAATTGGGTTGAATGAAAGCCTGTAGCCACTGCGGCTCACCAGGGGCCTCATGCATAAACGGTGCGTACGCACAGAAATGTTGCGTACGAACCTTTCCACGCTCAAATCGCGATGTATAAAACCTGAACTTGACGTAAGGCCACGCACATTTCCACGGTAACTCATTCCTTGGCGTACGCAATTTATCCGCCCGGTTTTGCAGACTGGCGGCACCCAGTGTCAAAGCAGTGCTACTGTTCCTATGTGGTTACTCTTTCTTAGATCCACATCCACGGCGGCGGCTTTATCAAATACAATGAAATTAACCGCATATCGTTCATAAATTTAATGCATCTGATTGTAATTAACCTGTAACAATATAATGGTCCACAGAATGGTCAAACTACTGTTCCTGTGTGCTCATCCTTTCTTTCTTAGCTCCACATTCCTGACGCGACTTTATAAATACACTGAAATTAACTGCATATTGTTTATTAGTGTAATGCATCTGATTGTAATTAACCTGCTGCAATATAATGGTCCAGGGAATAGCCATAGTATTCCAAATACCAGAACTGCTTTAGCGTTGTTACGCTCACTGCATCTTGTTCTTCTTTTTGCTGTTCCCATTAAGGGTTGCCACTGTGGATCATCTTTTTCCATATTACTCTCACTGTACCACTCGGAGTATTTATATCACTGTATCTGAGTGTGAATCACAGCAGCAGATGATCGGAAAGAGAATTATCGGTATACAGTTTCAAGTACACACTACCTCAACCACGACAAAAAGCGTCAAAGCCTTTCCTGTATGGACCTCACATTTCAGAAACAGTTTCATCCCAAGAACTATAAACGCACTCAATCACCCCACTGTAAACTTGCACTACAGTTATAATATTGCACAACCTGCGCTACTTTATAAAGCGCGTATGATGACAATATCATTTTTAAGATGAAATGCAGCAAAATATGTTGCTTATAGTATACAGATAAAACTTTAACTTCATTTAAATAATCTGTATTGCTAATAATTAAACATGTGAGGACACGGTGCCGCAGCGTATAGCTGGTTCAAGGACAGCTCCTGCCTTGCGCTGTATTCTTGCTGGTGCTGACGCGACACTGGAAGGATAGACGAATAGAATAATTAAACATGTACTACGAAGATATTTCAATGTTCCTTAAAAGTTTTGAAGAATCGGCGTTCTAAGCTTACAAATGGCTTAACGTCTATTACAGAGCTGATTGTGTGGCGATTGGAGAAAGAAAAGTATGGACAGGAATTGGAGGTTAGTACGTTTGAAAGAGACAGTACTTCTGTAATAAATTATTTCATCGAAGGTCACACATGGCGCAGCAAGCCTCTTGCGTGAGACATGAACAAGCACTGTGCCGCCGTGTTCCCATGTTTAATAACATGCTTTCATTCCGATCATCATGAAAATGATATCACGTATACATCTCAGTATTTTAATTATTCAGAGAGCTGTAATATCTCGAATGTAATGCATTCTGTGTCCTGTCGGAGAAAGAGAAAGAACGGAAGCACGTAGTGATTCACACACATAGAGCACATAGAAGATCAAACACAGAAAAAAGCATTTAATGTGCTACTTGAGAAACTAGTAAAATAAATGACTTTAAGATGAAGTTTATGATATTCTACTTTAATGGCAAAATAAACTACGTGATTAAAGTGGAAATTTCGAGATTAAAGTTGACATTTCGTGCTTTTTTCCCACTGTGTGCCTATGTTTTTTGTTTGTACCCTACTAAGCTTTCATATGACACTCAGACGGTGGGCTACAACTTGCCTTTTCACGGCGACTTTGATATGTGATTTTTTTTTTTATTTCGGGCACTGTGCGACTTTGTGAATTTGATCTTTCGAGTTTTTCCAACACTCTGTCACTCGATCAGCTTCCTTTTGTTGATTATATCACTGTTTAAACCAACAAATAGTACGTTTTTCCTTTGCCTCCACTTGGTATTCGCTGAAATTCTTATATTTTCCCCTGTGCTTTTCCCATTGTCTTTTCACAGTAGGCTATTTATATTGATTTGCATATTCAAAGAGGCGTAATTCTGGGAGGAGTTGGGGCGGGACAGAAGGCGCGTGCACGTGCATTACTTTTCACGCAAATCGGGATTTATGTAGTGGAAGAACGTGAAAGTATGCGTGCGCACAGATTCCTGCATCTGGATTTTTCTGTGCGTACGCACAATCCCGCTTTTGTGCTTACGCCATGTTATAGTGTGAGTTCTACGCACGGCGTTATACATGAGGCCCCAGGACCGACATTGCCTACCCGTTTTACATCTTATTGCTAATAAGGAGCAATTAAAACACTGAATGCAGCAGTTTAAGATTGAAATAAGCAATTAAGGTTGGAGAACCTTAACAAGCGAGACCACTAAAATGAAGCATTAAAATGTCACTTAAGCAATATGTGCTTCATCAGCAATAATTGAGTTCTCGTTAAGGAACTGGGTTGGAACAAAAACCTGCACATACTGTGGCACTCCAGGACCGACGTTGCCTACCCCTGCTCTAAAGGAGGAGGCGGAGTCACGTATCGCGTCATCACGCCTCCTACGTAATCACGTGAACTAAAAACAAAGAAGAGATTTACAGCACGAGTCAAACGCGGGAACGAAGGTAAATGACGTTAATTTTTGAGTGTCTTTTAATACTGTGTAAGTATACATATTAACACATGTGCAATTAAACGTGTGCATTTACGGGGTGATTTACGGAGTATATACATATCTACATATATATATATATAGACATACATACATATATATATCTATATCTATATATATATCTATATCTATATATATATATATATTGTGGTGGATTGCCGGCTTCTTTCTCTGGCCCTCACCCCCCAGGAGGAGCTCTCCCAGCAGCGTGGACATGCCCTGAGTTCCAGCAGGGCCTCATGGACTATGTAGTTTTTATACACAGCCCTGCTGGATACCTTGGGGGCCACCAGGCGTCGCTGTAGGGGGGATCGTAGGCTCACATGTGCCCTATAACCCGGGAGTATGTCACGGTCACGTGACAGGAAGAAACGATGTGCTCCCGGGTTAAAGAAAAGGACTGTTTACCCTGACCAGGAAGGGAAAAGGAACTGTGGACTGTTGAATGGGAACACCTCCGGGTCAGGGTGTATAAAAGGACTCTGGGAAGCCCAGTACACTGAGCTGAGCTGGGAGGAAGGGTGGCGAAGTGTCTGGGAGTGTGGAGGATTATTGTGTTTATTATTGATTAATTATATGAGTATTGTGGAGTGGAGGGTGCTTGGTGCACATTATTATTATATAATAAATAATAATTGGACTTTTATCTGGTGTCTGATCCAAGGGTTCAAGGGGTCACAGAGACCTCAAGTTTTTACAGTGGCGTAGTCTCGGCAGGATTCTCTGGCCGTTCAGTTTTGGCAGAGGACCTGAAATTAAACAAATTTCTGTGGAAAGAGAACCCCAAGAAGACAGCGTCAGGACGCACAGAAAAGTTCACCATACTCCGTGGGCTGCGCTGATGAATCTCGCCTCGTATCTGGTCGACATGGGGAAGAAGTCGGGGAAAAAGAAGAACACCGACTGGGTAAAGAACATGACCAACGGCGAGTTGGCCTGGACTCGCCTGACTGGGTGTGCCGACGACAGAGAGCTGGTAATAGCTGAAGAAGCCCGAAGGGCGCAACAGCAGGAACGTTGCCAGCCAGGGGCCGCGCTGAAAACCCTGAATGAAGTGGGGACACCACTGACAAATCTGGAGGTATGTGCCGGGAAAAAGCCTGAAGTTTCGGGCAACTTTTATTCCTATTTTGCAGAAACCTACCTCCAGAGAACGGACGGTGCGTCGGACGCCTGCCTCATACCTCACCAAGATGACCGCGATACCCAGAAGGCAATACAGGCTAAGGGTCGAAAAGCGGTCAGCCCATACGCTGACAACGTCCACGTGACCTCGCGCGATGGCAACCGGGAAGAAGGTCAGTTTGAAGCCGTCGGTGAGGTCAATAATTCCCCGAAGAGTCTGCGCTCCCTGAAAGGGAAGGGGACGGCGAGTGAAGCAGCGCCAAAATTAAACAAAGGCAAAGAGGGACGGGATGTGACTGAAGGATCTGCCGTTAAAGTGAAAAAGGCAGATCTCAGTCAGCTCGGAGCAGCCAGCCGTCCCTCTAAAGACTCCAACTCCCAAGAGTCTTTGCATGACACTGAGCACGTGCCGACAACGGACGTGCCCATTGGCTCGCGGCCGGTAGCAGCGCCCAGGCCGTCTAAAATGCGGGACTCAAATCCCCAGGAGCCTTCGCGAAGCCCAGCAGAGCACGTGCCAGAAGCGGACGTGCTCATTGGTTCCCGGTCGGCAGGTGATCAAAACAAGGAAGTGTCTTTGCCTCCGGCCGAAACAATTAACTTTATAAACTTATGGGAGCTCGACAAATATCTCGAGCCCCTAAATACTTTCTTCCAGGGACTACAAGAGGTGAAGAAGCGTGTGGAGGAGCTGGGAGCTACAGCTGAAGCACCGTTGAAGGGACTGCAGGAATACCTTCGGCGGTTAGGCCGTGAAGCCCCGGCCTCGATTAATGCGGCGGTGCAGATAGGTGCCCTCTGTACCGTATATAATAAGGTGACACAGTGTGAACCGGCACCGCGTTTAAAAAGTAGCGGCTGCCAAAGCGCTGTGAACCCGACATTGGAGTGTGGCACAATGACGGAGTGGTCGGGCAACTGTCCGATAGAACCGGGGCGGCAATATCAGACACCGCTCTGGACCGATGCGGACCTTAAGAGCCCGACCCGCGTGATAAAGGGGTTGCCGTTGGTTACTGAAGGGGCGGAGGAAGTGCCAATCGAACCGGGCCGGCTGGACAGTGCTGTTACCCGGAGCGATGTGGTACTAATGATGCCGCCTCCGTTACTGCATAGGACAACGGGTGTGCAAACAGCAAAGAGGCTCTCTCTTTTCCATAGAGAGCCTCACGCTGTGCACAAGCCCCAGAGAAAGCAGGAGATCCCCGAATTAAAACGAGGGTCTCCTGACATATTAAAGAAAAGGGCAGAGAGCAGCAAAGCGGCCGTTAACCCCTCCTTGGCGGAGGAGAAGTTGGAGCTGACCGAATTCCCGAGATGTTTCAGGTCTTGGGAAGAGAGGCCACCAGGAGGACGTCGGCGGTGCTACAACTGTTGGCAACCGGGCCACGTGTGGTGAAGTTGTCCCCGGAGGACAGGGGAGCGGTGGGAAAGAAGATACACCGTTCCCCAAGGTTCGCCGGGGGATCTAGACAACGTAGCCAAGGTCCGGATGATGCGTTCTCCTGGAGGAGGACGTCCCTCGCGGGGCTGGTAGCTTCGCCCCAGTTGGCTTCGCTAAGGGGGGGGGAATTGTCGTGGATTGCCGGCTTCTTTCTCCGGCCCTCACCCCCAGGCCACCAGGAGGAGCTCTCCCAGCAGCGTGGACATGCCCCGAGTTCCAGCAGGGCCTCATGGACTATGTAGTTTTTATACACAGCCCTGCTGGATACCTTGGGGGCCACCAGGCGTCGCTGTAGGGGGGCTCATAGGCTCGCATGTGTCCTATAACCCGCGAGTATGTCACGGTCACGTGACAGGAAGAAACGATGTGCTCCCGGGTTGAAGAAAAGGACTGTTTACCCTGACCAGGAAGGGAAAAGGAACTGTGGACTGTTGAATGGGAACACCTCCGGGTCAGGGTGTATACAAGGACTCTGGGAAGCCCAGTACACTGAGCTGAGCTGGGAGGAAGGGTGGCGAAGTGTCTGGGAGTGTGGAGGATTATTGATTATTGTATTTATTATTGATTAATTATATGAGTATTGTGGAGTGGAGGGTGCTTGGTGCACATTATTATTATATAATAAATAATAATTGGACTTTATCTGGTGTCTGACGTCTGATCCAAGGGGTCACGGAGACCTCAAGTTTTTACACTATATATATATATATATATATATACAGTATCTCTCTCTCTCTCTCTCTCTATATATATATATATATATATATATATATATATATATATATATATATATATATATATATATATATTATATAATCTTGTAACAGATGAAGCGTTTGTCCACCTCTTGAACCCTCAGGTACCACTCTGCAGACCAGGTGAAAATATAATAACTATTTATTTTGTTATTATAATACAGTAGTGCACCAAGCACTCTCCTCCACACACTCATAAACACAATAAAGACTTCAAATTACCAATCCTCCACTCCCAGACACTTAGCCCACCTTCCTCCCAGCTCAGCTCAAATGTCTGGGCTTACCCAGAGTCCTTTTATAGCTCCTGACCCGGAAGTGGTTCCAAACCAAACCCACAAGTCCATTTCCTTCCGGGTCACGGCAAACAGTCCTCCTCTTCATCCCAGGAGCACGTCACTTCCTCGAGTCACGTGACTGACATGCACTCCCGGGTTATAGGGCATGCAAGAGTCCACTAGCCCCTTCACAGCGACTCCTGGCGGCCCCCAAGGTATCCAGCAGGGCTGTGTATAAAAACTACAAAGTCCATGAGGCCCTGCTGGAACTCGGGGCACCAATATGCTGTCCGGAGGGCTCCTCCTAGCGGCCTGGGGGTGAGGGCCAGACTGGAAAGCCGGCAATCCTCCACAATCTATATCTATATCTAAATCCCCGTGAAGTACTGCTTTTACATTTTTATTAAGAAGAAAAGAAAACCTTTTTAAATTGAGGGAAAATATACCAACAACAATTTGTTAAGGATCTGTTTTTTTGTGAAGCTGCCTTCACATGAGTGATCACTTCGAGCTGACTTGCTGGCCAACCATAAGCATTACCTGGTAGGTAACCACACATACAATCAGATTGTGATTCAGACTACGAATGCCGTGAATGTAATTACCCCGATCTACATGCTGTCAAATAAACGAACCACATACCATGGCGCAATTTTAGGGGCTTCGCCTCTTGCGCTGATGTCTGAGGTTCGATTCCCGTAAGGGAGTGCAGTGAGTGGGTGGTTACCTACCAGGTAACGCTTGTGGTTGGCCAGCAAGTCAGCTAACTTCCGCCACGGTGCCCTCAGTTGTGAGAAGCAGATCATAGAATGGTTGAAAATAGTTTACTGTCAAATAATGCAAAGAGTACGCGACATGTGTTTCGCCCTAATTCTTGGCTCATCAGGCGAACACACTCACTGCACTCCCTTACGGGAATCGAACCTCGGACGTCAGCGGTAGAGGCAAAGCCCCTAACATTGTGCCACGGCGTGTGGTTCGTTTATTTGACAGCATGTAGATCGGGGTAATTACATTCACGGCATTCGTAGTCTGAATCACAATCTGATTGTATGGGTGGTTACCTACCAGGTAACGCTTGTGGTTGGCCAGCAAGTCAGCTAACTTCCGCCACGGTGCCCTCAGTTGTGAGAAGCAGATCATAGAATGGTTGAAAATAGTTTACTGTCAAATAATGCAAAGAGTACGCGACACGTGTTTCGCCCTAATTCTGGGCTCATCTGGCGTACACACTCACTGCATATAGCCAAATTCCCGGGCTTCGCAGCGGTGAAGTATTGCTTTTAGCTGTTTTTTTGTGAAGCAGTCTTTAGTGTAATGAATGTTTTCTTCAGCGCTCTTTGGAGCTCTTCCTTGGTTTCTACGTACTGCGTTCACAGTCAGTTCACGTGATTACGTGGGAGGCGTGATGATGCGATACGCAACCCCGCCTCCCACGGCCAGCGAGCTGCAGTCCATAACAGTATATGGACAAAAAAGAGGTTCCAGTTATGACCGTTACGCTTTGAATTTCGAAATGAAACCTGCCTAACTTTTGTAAGTAAGCTGTAAGGAATGAGCCTGCCAAATTTCAGCCTTCCACCTACACGGGAAGTTGGAGAATTAGTGATGAGTGAGTGAGTCAGTGAGGGCTTTGCCTTTTATTAGTATAGGTAATTTTTATCAAGTCATATATTTTAAACAAAATGTACCCAAAACATGTCATAATTTTGCAGATGCTATACAGGAATACAAATTGAAAAAAGTAAGGGATTTTTCATCAAAGTAATTTAAAAGATTTTAAAACAATTGTATCTCAGCCTACATAATTTACTTGTAGAAGAGGCAAGCCCTTACTTTATAGTGTTTTTCTTTAACACATTTATTATGCATATAAATTTACTAAATAATACTTGACAAATTTTGTTTTTTCAGAATTGGGGAAAACAAACTATCTGTCAGGAAGACCACAGTTTGTGAGACTAAAAGACTGTGTTTCTTATATGTGTGCAACACTGGAGCACCACAAGGAATGGTCCTGTGTCTTTTTCTCTTTACTCTGTACACCTCAGACTATATAGCACTAGGTCATTATATTTCCAAAAATTCTCTGATGATTCTGAAATTATGGTATGTATTGATAAAGGGATGAGATGGAGTATAGGAGTCAGGTGGACAGCTTTGTTTCTTGGTGAAGAAAGAATTGTCTCTCACATAACAGGCCCACCAAATCAACAAGCTAATTAAGATGGTAGACTCAGTGATGGAATGCACTCTGGACATCCTGGAGGTGGTAGCAAAGGAGAGAATTAAAACAAAACTGAGTGCCATTATGAGCAATGCACACATCCTCTCCCTGACACACTTAACACACTTTCATCCAACAAATTATTATGCAAAAGTGTGTCATGGAACGGTACTGGAGCTCAAAACAGCTATACGCCTGCATAATGCCTCACTGTGATTGTGTGCTAAGTCAAAAGTTTTCTTTCTTTTTAATTTTCTTATATTTCCTATTTCCTATTTTTCTATTTTCCTATTTTTCCATGTTCAAAGCACTTCACACAAATTCAGAAAGGGCATATACAGCATTGTATACAAATAATACCTGCATAAATACTAAATAAAGATATATGCAGGATATACAAAGCATTGAAATACAATAAGTGACAATAAACCAAAAAGCAAAACAAAAATACAAATACTACAAGAAAACCCTAAACAAATAACACAATTTGTGGTATAAACCATCAGGGCAAGTTAAAGGCCTTCCTGAACAAATGAACTTTAAATTGTTTATTGAAAGAATGAATGAGTCAGCAGATTAATTAATTTCAGGAGGTCATTCCAAAGTCTGGGCGCTATACAGCCGAAGGCCCTGTCACCCATAGCAGTGCAGATTAATGTTTGATATAACAAGATCGCCAGAACCAAAGGACCTTAGTGGGTGAACAGGAGGATAGCAATGAAAAAGGTCACTGATGTAGTCAGGTGCAAGGCTATTTAAAGCTTTGTAGGTTATTAATATAAATTTATGTTCAATCCTGTAAGACACATGGAGCCAGTGAATGTGGAGCAGGATGGGTGTTACAGTATGTGCTCACTGTTGTGGGTTTTGTGTAAAGATTCCTACAGCCAAGTTTTGAACAAACTGGAACTGTGATAAAAGATTAGAAGGGGCTCCAGACAGTAGGGGGTAACAGTAGTCAGTACGGGATGTAATAAAAGCACGGACAGGTTTCTCATCATTGGAAAAAAGAGGAATGAATAAACATGGGATGTGTTATGGAGGTGGAAGTAAGAAAATATTTTAATGTGATGAATCTGGGTAGAATAAGAAAGGGAGCAAACAAAAATTACACCAAGATTCCTAGCAGAAGAAGAAAGTCTGAAATGGACCTCCTGTTCTTAATCTGAGCTTTAGTGCCAATTTCCCCTTGGGATTAATAAAGTATCTATCTATCTATCTATCTATCTATCTATCTATCTATCTATCTATCTATCTATCTATCTATCTATCTATCTATCTATCTATCTATCTATCTATCTAATAAGCTTCTGTAAAAATCCAGATTTCCCCCTCTGGACAAATAAGCTTCTACCGATGTAATTTTCTAACTCGATTAATCCAGACCAGGTTTGTGAGAGGTCACATATCCCAGCCAGCATATAGCACAATGCAGGAACAAACCCTGGACAGGGTGCATTCAAAGCAGGACAAACATACACACACACACCCACAGTAGGCCCAATTTCGCGTTGCTAATTCACCTAACCGGCATGTTTTTGGTCAGTGAGAGGAAACACACACAGACACAGGAAGAACATGCAAACTCCATGCCAGGAGGTCCGACAATACAAACACTGGTCTCCTTACTGTGAGGCAGCAGCGCTACCACTGCACCACCATGCTGACCTAAATTCTATCTGTCTACTGTGAGTGCCATGGAGGACAGATGGCCATCCCGGCTGGATGACAGCAGAAAATGGAAGGTGCCAGGGGATGGACAAGCAGATAGGGAGATATTTGACATTTCACAAGAACATGTCTAGCCTTCAAAACACTGGTACAGAATGGCAGAGGTGCAAAATGTCTGCAAGGTTTTTCAAAACATTTGGTTTCAAAAGAAACAGGGTGTATGGAATGTCACTAGGATAGTGTCCTCAACAACCCTCAGCTTTTTTTTAAGTTGGAATAAATTTATTTAATCAGTCTGCAAATAAGGTGATATATTGATTGGTCTCATTTTAATTTAAATACATCTTGCATCGGATGAGTTACACTATATGCCAGTTGTAAGAAAAATAAGTGCAATAATAAGGAAATAAATGGACATAACTCAGCAACACATTTCCTTTCTTGCTTTTTCTTAAGTATCTGTACATAGACCCTAAAGGCTGCTTTATGCTTTTTTGTAAAATATTTTCTTTAAAAAAAACAAGTTTTCTTATTCCAATGAAATCACTGATTTAGTGTATTCAAAACTAAACTTAAATATAAGTTTTCTTTCAAACTGACAATACATTTAGTATCGTACCTTAACAGTTTTACAGCAAATTTTCAAAAATTGAGCAAAAGGCAAAATGTTCCAGAGATTTCTCTTAGCTTGGACCTATAGGGTCAAATGTAGTAACTCAGGCACAAGGTAAATAATAATAGAATAGAATGCCTTTTATTGTCACTATACACAATGTCACAAACTTGACACAGAGTCATAGAAAGGTTTGGGGCAGCCACCTGAGTTCCTGGCTGCAAAAGTCGTTTTCAAATGAATACGGCACTGATGTGCACACAACCGAGTCCAAAACAGAACTGAGGGAATAGGGAAAAGGTGCAGGCTTTTAAAGGGGAAGACAGGAAGTGAGATCATAGGGTTTGGGATCATGAAGGTCTTCAGCCATTGGTTCGAGCCCGGACGTGACATCACAGGGGCCGGAGCCGGCAAGGTCTCCTTCCATAGGCTCGGTCCCGGAAGTGACGTCAAGAGGACCAGGTGGAATCTCCCATGAATGGTCTACAGGAAAGGGAGAAAAAGAGTCAGTGCACTCTGCCACATCCCGGCATGCCTCGGAACTGCCCTTACTCAAGCCCTTTAGCTGCCTCCCATGCGCACGTGTGTGACAACATGTACAATGAGATTAAAAGCAGCTCCTTCAGTGCAGACATATATGTAGAACACAACAAGCAAATAAACAAATAAACAAATGGTGCAAAAAGTTGTGAAAAGTTGCAAAGAAGTTGCAAAAAAGTTCTGCAACGCTATATACATATGGAAAGAATAATAACTATTGCACTATTGGTTTATTGAACATAATTTAAATGTTGCACAACAATGATGATCATGTGCAGTGAGTAGTGGATATTGGACCCTGAGAGTAATGATATTGATATTGCACAGTTATTATCAGTACCATTTAGATATTGGATATTGCACAGTTGATGGATAGAAGGAAGTCCAGGGGTTGGGGGGTTAGACTGTGTAGTCAGTGCATGTGTGAGTTTAGAATGGTTATGGCTTTTGGTAAAAACTGTTCTTGAGTCTGTTTGTCCTTATTGTGATGCACCTGTAGTGCCTCCCTGAAGGCAACAGGTCAAACAGATCAGAGCCAGGGTGGGAGCTGTCCTTGATGATGTTTTTTGCTCTGCTGAGGCAGCGGGAGGTGTAAATGTCCATCAGGGAGGGGAGAGGGCAGCCGATGATCTTCTGTGCTGCCTTTACTACTCTCTGAAGTCTCTCCCTGTCTGCCATGGTGCAGCTGCCGTACCATACTGTGATACAGTACGTCAGCAGGCTCTCAATGGATGAGAGGTAGAAGGTCAGTAGCAGGTTGGAGTCTAGGTTGTGCTTTCTGAGGACCCTCAGGAAGTACAACCGCTGCTGAGCCTTTTTGATGACTGCTGTGATGTTGTCTGTCCAGGAGATGTCAATGGAGATAAGGACGCCAAGAAACCGGAAGGTATGGACCCTCTCCACACACTCGCCGTTGATGTAAAGGGGGGCTAGGTTGGTGCTGTGCCTCCTGAAGTCGACAATGATCGCCTTGGTTTTCCTGGTGTTTAGAGCCAGATTGTTCTTTGAACACCAGGCTGCCAACATCAGGAACTCCTCTCTGTAAGCTGCCTCGTCTCCCTTTGAAATGAGTCCAACCACTGTGGTGTCGTCAGCAAACTTGACTATGAAGTTGAAGGTACAGCCTGGTAATACCGCCAGTTCAACTGGATGGGGATGTGAATGAGCTGCTGGGTCGATACAGACATGCTGCTTAATATATAGACTTCCTCAGGTAGTAAGCCATGGTAAATGCTTTCTTGTTCAGTTCCCCACCATGGACACCTTGTTTCCCCTTAGCTAAAACCAGTACTTTTTCCACTTTTCCCTCTTTGACTGTCCTTATCAAAGAATATTTCTTTGAATATAATGTCATGTCAGTGGCGAAGAAAACCTATCTGTCCTTTCTGACTGTTCTCTAAGATGTTATGCTGGCAAAAGTACCACCAGGTGATACTGTCCAGTCATACTTGGCATCCAAGTACCTGACAGGGGTGCAGTTCTGGCAGTTGGCATCAGCCATCAAGATATTCACATAGCCCTGTCAGGACATGTGATGTGTTTTTGATCTCTTTTGTAAGATGGCACAAAAAGTTAAAATTACTGTACTGTCTTCTGTTTGGTAGCACAGCTCTAATATTTGTGAAGATGCTAAAGTGAAATGGTGGTGGCTCCTAGTAGACTGACAGAGCTTCCTAAATCAGCACTCAGCTGATTGCCACAAACATTACATTCTTTATTGCAGTCAAAGGAAACAAAATGTCTAATGTTATACAAACAATGTAGTCTACATAAAGGTGACTTACAAAACAAGTTTAATACATACAAGAATGAATGTGCAAGCATCAAAAGCAACAGGGAACATGATCAAAAAACGAGCAAAAGGGAATTATCACAACTACATAGTGATTCTTGAAGCTAGAATACTACATTTGTCATTTTAGCAGCAGCTACCCTGTAAGAGACAAACTATGCAGTTCCAAAATATTTAATAAAAAGATGTGCTTTCAAAAGACGTCTAAACACAAGTGAATTGGGTGCCATTTAAATAGATAAAGGGAGATCATTCCACAGCTGTGGAACAAGAACAGAAGCATTATCCTGTCTTGGACAGGCAGAGACAGATCAGAGTATTTTTGAGGGGACATACTGTAAGTAGAAGCCAAGGATTAGAGATAGTGGAACAGAACCGTTAAGAGAATTGTAGGTCAAAACAAGTGTTTTGAACTAGATTCTTGCAGCAATAGGAAACTAATGGAGAGATTGAAGGAGATGAGTAATACGAGTGAAGTGAGGAACAGAGAGCACCAGTTGAGGAGCTGCATTCTGTAGGAACTGGAGAGGTCTAATTGCAGGAAGTCCTGTCAGGAGTGAGTTGCGATAATTCCAGTTGATAGAGAACCAGTGCCCGAACAAGGAGTTCCATGAGGAAGGGTCAGATCATCTGGATATTCTGGATAAAAAAATGATAGGACTGGGTCATTGAAGACATATGTTTGATGAATGAAAGGGAGGAGTCCAGAGTCATGCCAAGATTCCTGACCATGTCTGATGGTGAAAGGGTGACATCTTCCAGGGTGATGCTTAGAGACAAATCTGAGAAGGAGAATCAGAGGGCATGCATCAAAACTGAGCAGATAGCATCCATACATTTGATGATCATATGGTGGTTTCTCTTTATTTTTGCCTTGTTTCAAGAAGACCATTACAGGCTAGACCTGAATTTTTAAATAGTGTGTAAGGAGCTGTAAAATGTATATTAATCATACAATTAGTTTGACTTATCCGTCAATGATTTATGAACATAACACTGCAAATGTTTTCTAATTTTTTGTAAAGTGCACATTTAAAAGTTAATTATAACTATCCATCCATCCATCCATTTGCCAACCCGCTGAATCCGAACACAGGGTCACGGGGGTCTGCTGGAGCCAATCCCAGCCAACACAGGGCACAAGGCAGGAACCAATCCCGGGCAGGGTGCCAACCCACCACAGGACACACACAAACACACCCACTCACCAAGCACACACTAGGGCCAATTTAGAATCGCCAATCCACCTAACCTGCATGTCTTTGGACTGTGGGAGGAAACTGGAGCGCCCGGAGGAAACCCACGCAGACATGGGGAGAACATGCAAACTCCACGCAGGGAAGCGAACCCAGGTCCCCAGGTCTCCCAACTGTGAGGCAGCAGCGTTACCCACTGCGGCCACCGTGCCGCCTAATTATAACTATTTATTATCAATTGCTTTCTTATCTTTTTAGACTTATACTGCAGTCAGTTACATAATCAAAGCAATGGAAAGTACTGAAGAGGAGTCCTTCCCTTTTTCAAGTATACCTTTCTTTTTAGGCCCTCACAGATCATATATTTGTATACTTGCATATCACATGGATACCATCAACCAGCAGTGATTTATGGGCCTGCATGACAAAAGTATCTTCAACAGGACAGGTAAATCTAAAACTTGAATGCACACCATGGATCAGGTGGCAAAATACAAATACTCAAACTTAAGTCATAATCAGAGCTTATCACTATTTACTGTTGACCAAACTTCAGGCTTAACTGCTAATCATTGTTATTATCAGAATCTTCATTCTTCATTCAATCTTCATCTTCATCACTTACCTAAAGTTAATGAAATCTCCATCTCATCAAATATAATACTATGGAAGAGGATATGCAAAAAATGACCAAAGAGATGCTTATTTGTGGGTTTTATCCATGTAACTTTGTAGTTAAGAATGCAGCTAAAGTTACTGGAGTGTTTTAAAGCTATAATGGTTTACAGCACAGAGCTAGCGGGTTGGGCTACAAATGTTCTCATTCTAAAACCTGAAATGATAAAGAGCATTATTAAGAGCATTATTGTTTTTGGCAGTTGGTAGAAAGGATTCTTTCATCGTACAACTGAGCTACCACAGCTGGTCACCATAGACTGAACTAACGACAAACCAGTTCAGTATGTGACTGGGCACAGACCTTGACATAATGAATGTTCTGGACGAGTAATAGAGGAGCAATTGTTTGATTAAATCCAGATAATCTCTTGTTTTTTGCAGAATTTACAACAAATGAAGTGAGACAAGCGTCTGATTTTATGGGTAATGATACCTGAAGTCAGGGCACCATGTAAATTGTGTGGGCTTGCCAGTAGAGGTTCCAACATAAACTTTGTGTTGTGTCTCTCTAACAATATAGAAAGTCAAACATCTTATAACAGTCTTTAGAGATGTTTGGACTGTCTGTGGTAAGTGATTTAAATGAACCCTTTTCCTATATTTTATTTGGTAATATGTTCGTTTAAAGCAGGTTAAAGCTAATTCAGACCTGTCACCCAAGCAAAACCTACATTTTTGATCGTGGGCACTTGTTAATATGAATTTCTAATATATAATTGAACTGTAAGAGAACTGTTTCAGTGAATCATTGATATCAAAAGAATTTCAATTAAAAAATAGCAGTGATGTAGACACTGTAATCAATTAAACACTAGACTGAAGAAATGGTTCGTAACAAGAAATCACTGCTACTATTGACAGACGTGTTATGCTCCAGCAGTTGAATTAACATTAACAAAGTTAACCCACAAAAAAGCACACAAATACAACCAGACAGTAACCACATTATGCATTTTAAGCACCCAGCAGGTCAAACATGATACTGATCAAATGTATTTACTTGAGGGCTTTACGCACACAACACCAGAACAGAGCATCACCAAGGCAGACAAAACATGTACTTACATACATTACTGTATAAGCAGTACAAACACCACAGTGGGTGCAGGACATGAGCACTCAGCAACGCAGAAAGAGGTAAAGGTGATAACTCGCCGCACGTGGAGCTCCTGCAGTATTCTGTAGTATTATGACTGTCTGTGCCCATGTCATCCATAGTAGACAAACCCGGCACTTGCAATTTAGGCTGACTCTGCTTGGAACTTTCATTGTGGCTAATACTAGCACAAGTCCTGTTTTAGACATTTATTAGCTGCATTATGCCTCCGATTGACATCGGTGTCGGGGTCTTCTGCTATAATAACAGATTGAAAAGCAGAGTCTTTTCCAGTTTTGTATGTAATAAAAGTTGTGGATGTGATTCTATGCACTTTTAAATGTTCATACTGTAGTCTTTGAATAATGTTTGTCTCTGGTGTGTAATTCAGCAGTGGTGATGTCAGGGTGGCCTGCCTCATGGGGCTTCAGAAAGAGACAATTCACAGTTATGAACATAATGGGAAAAACATAAAAACATTAATAATAACCATTCAGAAAATGTCAATATAACAAAATACAGCTAAATACAGGCCCTTATATAACATGCATTATAATAAATTACTGGATTGTTAGATGTTTTATGTACAGTTTGCAAATCATTGGTATTAAAAAAAAATTAAATACCTGTACACTTTTAATTCTAAATATTGGTATCTGGTTCCACCTGCTGGTGACTATTTAAAATTGCATCTAAATATATGTGAATGAAAACTGAAAAGAGCTGCAATAGACATTTTGCTGCAATTTATATTCAGGCTTATGCATTTTATATTAAGGAGTTTAAAAACGTAATGATTTAAAATGCATGGTATACTGTTTTATCTATAGAGGTTATCAGATTGTTGTATATTCTGAAAGATCTTTTTCTGCATTCAGAAAATTTCTATATAAATAATTTGCATAGCTGTGTAGTTACTAAAATGTTTATTTCTAACTTCTGGATTTTTGAATATTATTATTTTTTTTTTTTGCATTTGTTTTGTAAATTGTGTCTTTTTGTTTTAGGATAATTTTACCTTTGTTATTCACATTGTTTAAAGCCTTTATTTGATATTGTGCTTTGTTGTCTTATATTTGTGATAGATTTTCATTAAAGGCAGCCATTATTATTTGCCCACTTTTAGGTGTACTTATTGTTTTAATTATTTATTGCATCTTTAAATTGCACCAATTTTAAATAGAATTCCTTTACATAGTGTAGCTATAATGATATTTGTGTTTCAGCACCTTGAATTCAAATTTGTTCATTTTGGTCAAGTGTATCTAACTATAGGCTCTTTTTTCTGATATAATACTAATCTACCACAACTTACCCTTTAGTTATGATTAAAGAGTTTTTTTTTTCATAGAACTCACATGGCTGTTGGCATTGCTCCGAGTAATCATTTAACAAGCAAAAAATCAGTCAGTTAGTCATTATCCAACCCGCTATATCCTAACTACAGGGTCACTGGGGTCTGCTGGAGCCAATCCCAGCCAACACAGGGTGCAAGGCAGGAACAAATCCCTGGGCACACACACACCAAGCACACACTTGGGACAATTTAGGATTGCCAATGCACCTAACCTGCATGTGTTTGGATGGTGGGAGGAAACCCATGTAGACATGGTCTCCTTACTGTGAGGCCTTACTGTGCCACTGTGCTGCCCAGGAAAAAATCACTTTTCTATAATTTTACTAATAAAAAGCAGGTTGAAGATTAAATCTACAATTGTCCAAGACAGCATAATGAAGATTACTTTTCCTTAAAATGGTTTACCTACTCCTGTTGGAGTCTGGAAAAATGCCAGAATCCAGTGAACAGCTGAGTACTAGGAGTTGGGGACTTGTTAAAGAATCATGTGGGGACTGATCAAAGACACACACGGACAGTGTTTATTTTAGAGAAGGTGTTTAATTCTCTGTGTTCCCTATGCTGGTGTTCACTTAGGCTTGTTCTCAAGGTCTGTGTTATATTACATCTTAAGTGATTTATTTTATCTGAATATAAATGTAACAAACATGAGGCACGTCTTTAAATGCTCAGTTGACTTTTGGTGTGTTCAATTTTATTTCACAAGAGCATTTTCTAGAAGTTGTATATTTAGTAATATGTTTGTAAATGTATGTGTGTTTGGGACGTTGTGCGCACACTTCAGGATAACTTGACACGTGTGTTATAGAACCTGAGTTACATGAGGTGCTTTCATGGATAGTTAGTGCAATAGTCTTCTGTAACTGCACATTTAACGAAGTCAATGCTTCTATCAATTTCTGGACCAACATACCTCTATGCTTTTTGTGATCATAATTAAAATGAATCCATCCTCTTACAAGTTTGAAGTTATATCCCATATTTTCAATTTTTTTATTTAAGCACCAATGTTGAACATGCAATACTAATCTGAAGAAGGTCTGGAGTGTGCATGTAGGTGCCGCTCTCTAATATGGGCAGTGCTCCTCACCCTCTAGTGGTTCCACCATTCTCCCTTGGTCCCATTATCTCCAATGCTCTCTACATTTGGCATCATGTAGAGAGATGTATCAGTTTCTCTGTGAAATGGCATACTCACACCTCTGTTTTTCATGCCCTTAACATCTGTAGGGACTCATGTTTATCCTGTTTGACAACCTACTGAATGATGCTGGGCTCTTGACGTTTGAGTATCTCTAGGTTCATTTTGCTATTCCTCCCTCATCCTGTGAAAGGGTTTAAGGTAGAGTTTAACCAGCCTGGGTTTAGAAGAGAGGAGGTCAAATTTTACTAACATGCTGGATTTCTATGAGGAAGAGACAGAAGGATATGATCAAAGTGGAGCATATGACATTATTTATCTTTACTTTCAGAAAGCATTTGAGAAGGTGCCACGTGAGAGGTATCAGTGGGAGTTCACGGGTCTGACTGAAAGTAAGTCTTCTACTAGCATTCAAGAGGCTTCATGTTCATTTCATCACATTGTAGTGAGTGCAGCATTTTCACAAAATACAGAAGTCAGATTTTAATCTTATCGGTTTTATTACATGATAATCCATATAATATATATATATATATATGTACATATTTGTGTTGAATATAGCACTGTACAGTACAAATTTGCATTCACAGTTTGATATGACACAAAGTCATTACACAGTTCCCATTGGACTACTAACCTAAGTGTTATACAAAGTTATAGTTTAATAAAAATTCACATCTTGAATAAGATAGTTTAAAATAAAACCTTTTATAGTCTTTGTAAAAAAAAATGAAATAGCATGCTTACACCTTAATTGCCCATTTCAGTCTGAATAATAAAATATATTACAATTTAAAACAAGAACACTAACAACAAGAAACATCTTTGCACATTTTTGAAGAGGACAGTTAAAGCTAAAGACTGGCTCTTGAGATGCTAAGAAGGTATAAAGTAATTCATGTGGACTGGCTGAATGTTACTCACAGTCTCATGTTGAGAAACTGCTTCAATGAACTTTGTTCCCAAGAACACGTACATGTCTTTGCACTTACTCTAGCAGCTACTAAAGCTGACCTCACCAAGGCAAAGTACAACTCATTCTAAAATCAACCTACAGAAAGGTTCATGATTTTATGCATTCTTCATAACTTATTAAGTGCTTTGATTGCATTCAGTACAGAACAATTTTTTCGGAATTAGAAATGATTGAGCTCCATTCTGGTTTTGACACAAACAAGTACTTTGTTAACTACAAATAAAGTGCAAGTATAATGTCCAACACATTTTAATTTAAATACAAGACTGAAGCACTGCAGCATTAACCTTAGTTCTAAAAAAATCCTTTTGTCGCCTTCTTAGCATCTCGGCCCCTTACCACACTAATTTCCCAAAACAAAACTTGCTTTTAAAAACAGTAATGCCCATTTCAAATAAAATTCACATTTTGACATTTAGGGGGGGAAAAAAATCAATTTTGCCATACTTCTACAATTTTTTTTAGTCTTCCCTCTATAGAATGCAGTAAAAAATAAATTGAATTTGATTACACTTTTTCATTTAAAGTTTTATATAAAATGTGGAATAGAATGACTGTTAATATTAATAAAATACAATACTTTTAGAGCATACCTGCTGCTCTACTCATATATACAAAAGGCTCATAAAATTAATATATTTCTTATAGACTAGTTTTACTTACTCAAGTGGTAAAGAAAATGATAACAAAGTTAATAACTGCACCAGTACTTTGAATAATTCAAACAATTCACCATTGTTAAGAGCTGAGAGCCCACAGCTCTTCATTTTAACAGTCTACCCTCATTTATCATCATTATAGAATGTACAAAAACACATACAACAAAAACGAGACAAAACGACTTTGGCATAGCTCAGTTGCAATCAGTTCTTAAGTAAGAGAGCTGACTGATAAGGATGTTTCTCTGTAGGAATTCGGAATAAACAGGGTCCATTAAAAGCTAAATAATAAGATGTGAATAAAATTAAAATGTTTAGTAAATTTCTGTTAAAGTTCTATTCAAAAGATAACCAAACTATTCATTTAATGATAATTTGTGTGGTGGAGAATAGTTTCACAAATGGAAATATTTAGGTTCAATAGCTGAAACAGCTGAAAAAGTGCTAGTCGAGCTCATTCTTACAATTCACATTTTCAGGGGGAGGCACTGTCACTATTTTCATTGCTAATAATGATATAACATGAGAAGAAACAAATGTGCAAACTTAATTGACATAGTTTGAACAAAAAAAGCTGAGAATGTGAACACCACCACCTAGACAGAAGGCCAGCGTACAAGGGCCTGCATGAATGGTTCCCCTTTGCCGAAATTGTAAGAGTACCATTCACTTGTATATGCTTACATCAATGACAAGCGTGTTTTATGAAACTGAACAGCAGAAGCCACAAACAATAAATAAATGAAAACTGCATTCACTTTACTTCACAAACATAGCGTTTGGAGTTGTATAAAAACTCATTTCAGCAAAGTAGTTACAAATGAATAAATGATACTTTAACTTCATCCATCCTCTTCCGCTTATCTGAGGTCGAGTCGCGGGGGCAGCAGCTTGAGCAGAGATGCCCAGACTTCCCTCTCCCCGGCCACTTCTTCTAGCTCTTCTGGAAGAATCCCAAGGCATTCCCAGGCCAGCCGAGAGACACAGTCCCTCCAGCGTGTCCTGGGTCTTCCCCGGGGCCTCCTCCCGGTTAGACGTGCCCGGAACACCTCTCCAGGGAGGCGTCCAGGAGGCATCCTGATCAGATGCCCGAGCCACCTCATCTGACTCCTCTCGATGCGGAGGAGCAGCGGCTCTACTCTGAGCCCCTCCCGGATGACTGAGCTTCTCACCCTGTCTTTAAGGGTACTTTAATTTAATCTACTTTAATTTTCTAAAAATATTATGCAGTATTAAATTTATTTTTATTTCCAAACTATTGGCTGTCAGGTGCAAATGTATGTTATAATGATTGCTTTGCCAGGCTGCCCATGCAGAAGATAAATTATATTTAGCTAAACTGGAAGACATGCATAGGTGTAAGCTGGAGAGTCTTGATATATTTTATAGTAAAAATTGTGCAATGCAAAGCAGACCCAAATAAAACAAAGAAATGAATAGAAGTTTAAGGTGATGAATATACTTTTGTTTACATGTGAGTATAATCTGAAAAAGCAGCTAGTTACAAGTAAACATCTTGTAAAGTGCTTTCCAATGGAATAGTACTTACTGTGGCCCGGCCACTATTTGTTTGACTGTACTACCTCGCACAAGGCTGCATCCTTTTATCCATTTCTGAACCTTTTTATATTAATGGTTGCACAAAGCTGATGCACATCTCGGCAATGCAGAGCAGAAAGCAGGAACTACTTTCGATGGATCACCGGTCCACTGCAGGACGCAATCAAGCATGTGGTCACACTTATGCTAGGCCAATTTGGAGTCACCAATTGACCTACACTAACTTTACATTTTCGGGAGGTTTAATAGCCATATTTATTAATTTATCAATTGCAATAAAACTTTGGGAATCCTGTTCTATTTAGTAAATTGAAATATAAAAAAAACTCTGAGCAAACATTATTATGCCACTGCTCCAAAGGCAGTGATAAAAGAACTTTGTGTACTGACAGTTTGTACTGAGAGTTGGAAATGCAATAATAAAACACTTATGGTGGAAGGATAAATTTACTGTAGTAATGACAAATCAGGAAGGAGCTATGGCTACAAAATTGCCTTTTAGTATTTCTTTTCAGTTTTCACCATGCAATTGGCCTTCACTAAATCTTAATTCCATTTATTTGTAGATGTTCCCTGGTTTGAGCCTTAGTTCACTCAAATGATATCTCTTTGCAAGGAACATTTGCTTCCAAATGAGGGGAATTCCCATTAACAGAGACATGCATGAGAAAAATTAAACCTATTGATGTGCTGAAAATTTGGTCATTGCTGTTTTAGACTACCTTGTTTTGTTTAAAGTAAGCACAAATAATTTTTTTACAATATCAACTGACACATTTGTATTAGTTAACAAGCCCTTCAAATTAATATAGTGTAAGCCAAGTGAATATTAAAAATACATTGATATATATTTCTTTTTACCAAATGCCTAGAACATAAAGAAAACATTAAAGGTAACACAATACCCAGTACTACCTGGTATTGAAATTCATACTTTTGACAAAAACAAACCACTGGCAATAAATTCCTCAATAAACATAATAAAAATGTTATAAATGTAAAGAATCATAAAAGGAACCGAAACACTGTCCACATCTATTTTGTAATGTATTTTGTATTCAATTTACTCAAAAAACAATAACACAGATAAAGGAAAAAGTCATGTTCACATTATTTAGGTCTGACCCGTGGTTTATGAAAAACCTTACTTAAATGTTAGCAATATCTGCTACTGTACAACTGTACTGACTGACCAATGAAAACAATACGTATGACAGATTTCTAATGATCCAGGCCAGCTGGACCTGATCCCTGTGATTTTTTTGTAATTGCAGGAGGTTTTCTTTTTTGTTCAAACGAGCAAGTGGCGCTTTTTATGAAGAGCTAAGTGGTCTGAGCGGGAAAAGCTGCGGTCACAGTCTGGACACTGAAATGGCTTGATTCCAGTATGCTTGCGAAAGTGTCTTGTGAGTTCATCAGAGCGGGCAAACTTCCAAGTACATCCATCCCACATACATTTGTACGGCTTCTCACCTGCAAAAACCCAGAAATAAAATTTAAGTACAATTTTATAATCAGCCTTCCACAAACAAAATCATAACTGCTAGGCAGGATCTATTTGATTTTACTGAAAGGTCAAGGTATATAGTCCTGAATATGTAGATATTCACTGTGATGAATGATTTTTCATACTCTTCTATTACCTGAGTAAAACTATCACTAGGATAATAAATTATTTGATTAAGACTCTTGACATTGATTTTAACTAGCCTTCTTTTGTTTCACAACAGAATCAGGTGCTGTGCCAGAGTTACAAATCGCAACTTTCACATACAGTAATCCAACCAGCATTTGAAAAGATGCTGAAGGTAATCAGAAGAATGCTTATATACCATTGACTCATACCCTGCCAACTGACAATTAACAAATCACACAAACTATTGTCCTCTTCCCTATCAGGTGCACTGAGTTGACTAATATCTTTGTCCGGCCATTATTAGTCAATGATTTCTGACAGTAAGCAATTAAACAGCCTTTATTTTTAAAACTAATTATACGTAATAAATACCATCTCAAGGTGCTTATGAAATAATTAGCTATAGTACAATTATTAACATTATTGATTTGTTAAATATTTGAAATAAATATCTAAGTGCGGGATGAAATTAGTACAAATTTAAAAATATAGATTTTACTGAAGATTTAAATCTGCATCATTTAGGATAAAGCATTTTTGCCTGCCCCATTTAGGTCGTTTTTTGCAAGCTCAGAGACACCAAAAAAAATTTAACGTAACATGCATTTCTTTGGGATGTAGGAAGAGACACAAGAACCTGAAGATTCTGTTTAAGAGTCCAAGACTGCAGAGCTCTGAAGCACTAAGCCATGGTCAAGCCAAATAAATATATAAATAGGTTTTCTTCATTTAAATAACTTGTATTTGGGTGACTGCACAAAAGACAAAGAGCTATCTAAACCTTAAATTATTTTTATTCAAATTTAAACTATATATACACAATTACTTAAATGAGCAAATAATATTTATTTAGAAGTTAGCCTGTTTTCCCCAAGTATTTATCCATCCATAGCATGCCATAAAACTAACACGCTTACTTCGTTTTCTCAGTGTTACATGGTCATACTGATTTAATAAGACACAACCTTCTAAATATGATACCTGGTTCAACCAAAATTTACAAATGCAAATTAAACTCTTACCTGTGTGTGTTCGTCTGTGAGCTTTCAAATGGGAACTTTTCGTGTAGACTTTGTTACAACCTTCATAGTCACATCTATGAATGCGTCGTTTTCTCACAGTATCTGGGGATTCCACAGGGAGGGGATGCTTGATTGACCGAACAATAACTGAGGGTGTGTGACTTCTAAAAGATAGAAAAAAATAAATCTCTTTTTAAGAAAATCTTTAAACCGATGAAAGAACATTCTAAGTACATGGAAATGCAAACTGCCTATCCTAATCAGCTTTCTAATAATTTATTAATTTTGTGTTTATGAGGAAGCCATTTTAGTTACTTTAATACTTTTTTTTAAATGTAATCAAAACCACTATAAAATTAGTGTTTATGTTAGGATTTTTTTTCAGAACATGGAATCAAAACTCCCACTAAACTGAAGAATTTCACTTTACACTTTGAACACATCCAGTGTTATATAATGTCACTGTCATATAAAAAACATACTTGTAAAGGCATTTACTACCTATTAAAATTATTCATAAAGAAAAATAAACAAAAATTAATTCTGTTAAATTAGTTTTTAACCTCACAATACTGATTAGAAAACTGGAAAATATTCAGTTATGACAGTTCCAGTACAAGATGTTTTGATAGATATTACAGCCATGTAAATGTTTGTGAGTGCCACCTGAGGTGGAGACATGGTTAGGTATAAAATACACTAGGATTTTAGGGAGGATATGCAATACTGGTTTAATGGCAATGACAGTTTAACTGATTTAATAGTTACATTTTAACAACTCATAATAAACAATTTGTTTTCCTTTATTAAAAATAAAACATGTCAAGTTATAGTATTTCTAATTAAAAAGAAATAAGAAAATGTAAAAATAAGGGATTCAAATGACACCAGGGCACTTTCCTTAGTATCACTATTTAATACTTTTTAAACTTTTATTTAAATTATAGAACAGTCTTTGTTAGAATGGCAGAGAAAGCTGATGTGACAAGGTTTTTTTTTGGTAAAAATGGGGCTTGCTTTTTTGTAATATAATGAGACTATTTCACAGGTGATCATGGAGAACAATAGATATTACGTACAAACATTACTGTGATTTTTATGCATAATCATGGTGTAACTATATTTTGAGGGTCCTACTTATATTACACTTTTAAAATACTGATATGTTGCCTAAAGAAGTCAGTTAAAAAAATCAGGCACCTTGACATGCACAGGCTCAACATAATTAAAGTTTCCAATTTGATATGTGCTATAATAACTTGAATGTTTTTAACACAAAATAATACCAAGAATGATCAGGGAAACTTTATATTTTAGTTATGAAGTATTTAAAACAATTTCAGCAAAGTATAACAAAAGCCTATTTCTAACTATGTGTTTATCTTCTCAATTTTCTTTTTAAAAATGTTAACTTATTTCTTCCTTTAAACAAAAAAGTAGGCCTTTTGAAGCAAAGCTGTCGTCATCTCTTTCTCCAAGGCATAAACAGAAACCTAATTGTTCCAGCCACTCCTTACAACATAATTAAAGCTTCCTGCTAGCAAAAGGGTGCGGCTTTTTTTCTCTGTTGACATCAATACCTAAAAGTAGACGATCGGATGGTGTGCCACACCCACAGGATGCGTAAAATTGGCTCTTTGTACTATAGCACTGTTTGTAGGAAAAAACTTTTAACTCTTTGTTTGCTAGGCACTGCTGCTAATGAAATGTAAAGAAAAAGAAAGAAAATTACTTGACATATTATTAGCTCTTTCTGGAATAATTTTTGGCCATTACCCCAGTTGGGCAAAGTGAGTATGGAAAATGTCTGAATTTTTAACTTCCATTTTTAAGTCATTGTCAGTGTTTATTATCTTTGACAGCAGCTGTCATGAATACCAGCATACAGTATAACCCTTTGATTCATTCAGAAAGGAAAGTCTTTTCATGCTATTTTATCTCCTTAAAGTTAGCAACTGTACACATTCCTCAGAACTAAGTATACAGTAACTTTATAGACATCACAAACTTTTTTGCTGGCACCTAAAACATCACTGTACACTTTGAAACAATTTTAGACCATTACAATTTTTTATATCAAGAATTAAGAAAACTAACCGATGTAGTAAGATATTGATGCTACTGTGTTCCTTACAACAACATAATAATTTTAAAATGTAATATGAGAAAACATTGGAGAATAATAATTGCCTCAATTTTCTAGTGAGTATTAAATCAGAAGAAACTGATGACATGTTAAGTAAAACTCAAATCTGGCAAACTCTTGTTTACTCATTTGTACAGATTACAGTAATTACAAATTTAATCAGTTGATATTTTAAGCAGAATTATATAAAGGAAATGAAAAAGATAATTAAACTTCTTGGATCATAAGTTCACTGTATACAACGTGCCTGTATCGCTGATTCATTAGATAAAGTTTATTTTCAAATCCACTTCCTTATTCCAAGTATTGAATTCTTTTTGCTTATAAGCTCCAGCAGACCCCCGTGACCCTGTGTTCGGATTCAGCGGGTTGGAAAATGGATGGATGGATGGAGGGAAAGTATTTTTAAACTGAATGAGACAAACTATTCATATAAAACGTTTACATTAAATGCTACATACAGACTATTGCTTGATTTTAAATGGCTTAACTTTTGATGTTGTGTGAATCTCAAGATTCTTGGGGTAATGTGTACTGACCATTGTATACTGTTCTATGGCACTATTTTGTGTTTTCCTCAAGCAAAACAAAAACATATCAAAATTACTTTCAACAAAATCAAATCAAACATTATTTTTCATACATATATTATACATACAGTACAATATGTAGTGAAATGCTTGGTTACTCTGATGACAGTGCCTTTAAGAAGTATAATAAGAGGACAATAACAATAATAAATGATTTTATAAATATCAAAAAATCATTAATAGAATTTTAAATAAGCGATAGTAATAAATAACAACTAAATAAATAAATTAATTAATATGAGAGAGTTAACAAAAAGGCATCATATAGTTCTAGACATAGAATTAAGCATGCAGTGTAACGGTGCAATTGAAATAGCAAGCAGAATGGATTTCTAAGACACAAAAAAATGAACTATTGTAAAATGTAGCACAAATAATACAAACTGTAGAAATATTTGCCTTAAAAACATTCTCATATTTAAATCTTCAATGACACACATATAGTGATTTGAAAATGTATACACTCTTTTGGATTTATTATTTTACATATATAGACATAATTAACAATTACCTAGTCCTCACCAGATTATAAAATTTGATTAAGTCTAACCACAGATGACAAATAACACATCACAGATTTGATTTTGACGTCCTGTATTCAAATATCCCAATACCACAAAAATGCAAACCTTGAAAACAACAATGCTTAATTGAGGTAGGATGTTAGAACAAATACCTGTAGCTGCAGGGATTACGGCAGGACTGAAACTGTGAACCAGTGCTCTGTACTTTCTGACTTAGTCAGACTTTAAAGTTGCCCTAATTTATTACTGCCATAATCTTGCAACTAGTGCAAACTGGAACTTCTTAAAACAACAATAACTAGAAAGTTTCGAACCATTTTAACAGCGGTTGCTTATTGTGGTGAAAAATAGAGAATTTATTTATAGTAAAGGGTTCACTTCCCGGGTCCGCCCTGCGTGGAGTATGCATGTTCTCCCCGTGTCTGCGTGAATTTCCTCCGGGTACTCCAGTTTCCTCCCACAGTCCAAAGACGTGCAGGTTAGGTGCATTGGCAATTCTAATTTGTCCCTAGTGTGTGCTTGGTGTGGGTGTGTGTGTGCCCTGAGGTGGGCTGGCGCCCTGCCCGGGATTTGTTTCCTGCCTTGCGCCCTATGTTGGCTGGGATTGGCTCCGGCGGACCCCCGTGACCCTGTAGTTAGGGTATAGCGGGTTGGATAATGGATGGATAAAACATGTTAGTTGTACAAGTGATGCACAGAATAATAAAATTACCCATTGAGCAGTCATATTCAGTGATTAAGGAAGTGGTTTGTTTTCATGTTATTTTGTTCTATATATCATTTTATCTAATGACAGAAGTATATGAGTGTGGCACAGTGCTTCTGCCTCAAACATCTAGTGTTCCAGGCTTGAATCCCCAATTTTTTGGGTACTTTAATTTTTCTTCCACATCTCAGATGCATATGTTATGTGTACTGACAATGAAAGTGTGAAAGTCTCCTGCAATGAACTTTTCATCTGCACAAGCCTGTAGCAAGCCATACCACCTCTCTTGTTTTGGCTTCTGTGGCTTTTTAAGAGGTTGTTCTTTCAAATTTTTACTGTGCTCTGTACCGAAAGAAACTTTACTATGGACATTAATATCCATGATGTCCTAAAAATTTGAAAGATAATATATTTAAAGCACTGCCATTGGAGAAGTAATTACCTATACATCCATGCCTAAGAAACAAAAATATTTTATAAAATTCAAACAAATACAATCCACAAACCTGCAATTTTCTTCAACCATCTCACAATGTATCTAGGGTGCATTTCCCAAAAGCATCAAAACACTAAGAACATTGTAAATTCCACCTTAACATCGACTGTTAATTTATGAGCGTTTCTCAAAACCCATCCCAACTAAAGCAGCTTATTCAATCCTTCATTATCTATGTGCTCCCCAATCCACTAGTTAATCATTAAGTGTTTCTTAAGTTGGCTACTTTATGTGACAGACACCAAACACATTAAATTCACATCATGACAGTTCACAGAACATTTAGAAAAGTAAGGTTTACACTTGATATGATATCACTTTCATGATAAAATGCATTACAGTATTTGTAGCATTATATTTTGAAGATAAATTTTATTAATTTAAACAATTTAAACTGTTAACGATTGCAAATGTGTAAGTTAATAGTTCTATGTGCTTTAAATGTTTTGAAGAATCTGTGATTTATGGTTTCAGCTTCCTTTACTTTTACAATCATTCTTTGAATTGCAGTTGGTTTGAGGGAAGAAGGAAGACAGAATAGAGAGGGACAAGAATAACAGCTTTGTACATTTGGGGAGAGACAGGGCTGCTGTATTAAAACCCGGCCGGAAGAACATCAGTTGAAATCTGTGCATGACACTCCATCTACCACCTCACAAACCCAACACATCCACATTATTTAAATTAACTCAGTGGTTTGTGATCACTAAAGATTATTCACAGAAATTGTGGCAAAGTGGCGAGGGAGTACCCATGATGCCTTTATTTGAGACAATTCAGCAATGTACCAAAAAACAAAAAACTAGAGTTTGGTGAGTTTAAACAATGCGTTTAGGGTGATAGCAGGGATCCTCTGTGTTCACATGTATCGACACATGTAACTAACTCTCAGTTGTCGGCCAAAGAACAATAAAATCAATCAGATATCATACAGTTCTGTCAGGACAGCAGTACACATTAAAGTGTGTTATTTATCTACTATTCTATATACTAAAAAAGGACAGACGTAATACCATGGTGGCTTGTTATCTGTGGTTAATGCAGAACACTAAATAAATAAAGCTACACTACACGTGTTATTATCTATTTAAAGCACATGAGTCAAAAGAACCCCAAGAAAAAGTCTGGGAAGCAAATGCAACTTAGACTAAAAAAGTTTTAATTATGGAAATTTCAATGTTAATGATATGTACAAAAGAAATATGTAGTGCCTTTTTTATTTACTATTTTTATAAATTCATTCTAATTGAGAGGTTGATATTTATATTTGCATAAACGTTAAAAATTTCAGTGAGAAGTGCAACACACATAATTCCTGAAGGTGACATCTACAACACCTCTAAACAAAAGCTCAGCATATAAGAGAACACAGAATATCTGATCTGTATCAGATTTGTAAGAATTGGTAAAATTAATCAAAATATTAAGACATATTTAAAAAAAATCAGAATTGTGTTACACAAAGCCTTAGTCTAAATGCACTGCCTAAAACCAAGTTAACATGGACTGTTACTGTGGATTAGATACTGAAATGTGGATAACAGGAAATGCATGTGTGTTAATAAAAATAATGAAACACACCCTTAGAACTCCAGAAAAACTGGGTTTATCTCTTGTAAGGAGTCTCCCTTTGTTTCCATGGGTTTTCTTCAGGCACTCCAGTTCCCTCTCACATATCAAAGCTAACTGGCACATTGAGCTAACTGGCAACCAGGCTTTGATCCAAATGATGAGATGATAAGCACTGGCTCTTCCAAATGCCACAGACTTCATATGTTATTTTTACGTATAAAATTATTATTAAGTTGCTCTATTTGTTTATTGTGGTTCTTACTGCACAAGGACAGAAGGCAAAATAATACCAACAAGATTGTTCATGTTTCTTTCCCTAACTGATTTGATTCCTTCTATTGTTAGTATATGTTTATGGACAGCTTGGTTCATTGATGTTTTGTAGTATTTAAACTTTTATTCTAGCATTTTCTTTTTCATAAATCACTAAAACCAGTCTCACTAATTTACAACATACATGATTACTGTAACTGTGACCCTCACTAGGAAAAGCTGCTGGGAAGATGAGAAGGGATGAACATCATACTTGTTTTTATTAAATGCACATACAGTATGTTTGTATGGTGTTGACAAATACTTAAAGAGTAAAACAGAATCCATCTATCTATCCACTTTCTGAACCTGTTTTATCCAGTTCGAGGTTGTGTGGTATAATGCCTGGTCAGGCTTCAAGCCAGTGTCATGGAGCTGTAATGACTGTACATGTAACCTAAAATAAAATAGTTTTGTGTGTTTAGGTGTAGCTGTGCTCAGGCAAATGTCTCTGAAACCTTTCAGGTTTATTTTCCCATAAAGTACTGACAAAAGCTTCTTCCAAAAGATGTATTATTAAAAATGTCAGAATTACATCACATGCACTCTAATTAAAATAAACAACAACATGAATGGTTCAATGTAGGTAATTTCATTTGAGAAAAAAAACAGGCTTTCAAACCCACATGCATATATAAAGCACAGTAATTTTTGTTTTATACAGCACTTACTTTCTAATGTGTAAAAGCTCTCAAAGCAGACAGAAAATCACTAAGCATTTACTTTTTTAACTCTTTAAATCAGAAATTGCATTTCATGTTTCATGGCAATGTAGTTTTAGATTTAACCTAATTATAAACCAGGAGCCTACTGGGCTGAGTCAAATGTTCATAAAGAAAACAGAACATGTATTAAATATTACTTTACTCGTCTTATCTGTAAGCAAGATGAGGGATTAAATATTCAAGTAATTTTTTAGCTTATTTTACTCACATGACTGCTATCTGGGAAGTAGAAATATTAGCCTTAAATTTATATGCCATACCATAGGTGGATACTGTAAACTTAAAAAAGAATTGGCAAGTACATTGCTTTAAAAATTAAATATGGAAAACTGATCTACTACAGTGCTTCCCAAACTTGGTCCTGGGGACCCACTGTAGCTGTAGGATTTATTTTTAATTGTACTCTTGGGCTAATTAAGTGAACTGTTATTTCCCAAGTTCTGTGTTTTGGGAACAATACAGAAATTCTAAGTTTGATAAAAAAAATATTAAAATGAACCAAGTATTTATATGGGAATAATTTTTTTAGTTTTATTTTTTTTAACAATTTTTTATCTTGATTTTCATTCTACTTTTCCAGGTTTTCTAATTGTTTAATTAATCCATTATTTACTAATTAGTGGGTCTGACGCTAAAGTAGTTGCCGCCTTTGATTATTCATTGTTGTTTGCCTGGCTGTCTATTCTTCCCTTTTTTAATTTTCATTATTAAGATACAATGAAGGGAACAAACTGCACAGAGAAAGGGCAAAATATGATGAAATCAACAAAAGAGAGTTAAGCATTTAAATCTATAGCAAAAACAGAAATATTTCTAAATGTCTTATAAATGTACAAATCATGCTGCTGTGCTTTTCAGAATGTAGAATAAGAGAAAAAAAATACTAGCTAATTAAATGAGATCAGTGCTATCAGGTGTTGTCACTGATTATGAATTTGGATGGAACAAAAACCTGCAGCCACAGGGGGTCCCAAGGACCGAGTCTGAGAACCCCTAACCTACTAAAGTCATTGACAACCAATTGAATCAGCAGAATAACTACAGCATGTATTAAAATTGCCTTGTTCTTTTGAGACAAACATTATTCCTAGCTTTGCTCATGGTGCATGTAAACTATTTTAATAAACAATCATTTGTTAAATTGTTCAAGTTTGTTGTATTGACCATATTTAAGGAGTACATTTGATTCTCATTAATGCTTCTATTCTCGCTGAAAATAAAAAATGTATATAATGAAAGCGTTTGTCTATCCTTTCTCTGAATATGTCTTTTTCATTTCAGGTCCCAAGAAGCTACAGCCTACTCTAGCAGCATGGGCTGCAAAGTAAGAACCAAGTTTGGCTGGGACATCAGTCCTCCACAAGTTGCATTTACGCACACATTTACACTCACTCATAATTTAGGGCTACCGTTTAACTAAGTACATGCCTCAAGAATGTGAACGGGAACCACCTTGGAGCTGAAAGGCAGTAATGCTAACCACAATTCTGTCCTCCAAAGGAAGTAAGCAAAGGAAGTAAATAAAAAAAAGAAGACCGCAGTTGTTCATGTATAGGCAAAAACACATCATGATAAAGCACAGAGAAAAACAACACAACTTACAACAGTGTAAAAATTAATTTATAATTCACTGCTTATGATATTTGATAGCTAATAATTTCAGTATTTCTGAAGTCAGTTATGTTTCCTTATTCTAATCATTGAAATCTGAGTTGTTAAGCGAAGCATAATTTATAAATTAAGAAGTGTCTTTCCCAGTAACTTAGGATCAGAAATAATGTGTCATCAGAAGATAGTGAAAGAAAAGAATATTGAATCTATCCATTTCATTGTGTCAAAAGTTTATATTTAAAAACTCTTTCACATTTTGCTTGTATGATTATGGAATAGTTACAGTATAAGTAATTAACTTTTTTCACAAATTCTTATCACTATAATTCCTGTGGGATGGATACATTCCGTTTATAGCAACTGGTGTAGATGGAGTTTCCGTATAATTAACAGCTAGAGTAAATAAATCTATGGTGCAAACTGGAAGCTAGAGTATAGTATCACTAAGAATACTACTTTCTCCTAAAATGGTTTGAAAATTTGTGGGAACATGTGATGTGAATAATAAAGGAAAATGAAGTGTCTATAGTTTCTGACTACTCTATTCTAGAAATCTTTAAAGCTATGGGTTGAAGCACTTAAAAAGGAGCTGTGAGGGGTGTGTGTCAAGCATTGTAAGATAAAATTATTACCCATTATACAGTAGAACACAATTTTTATTTTTTGTTGTTGTCATTAACTACTATTCAGTATTAATATATATTATTATATTAATATTTAGCATATATATATATATATATATATATATATATATATATATATATATATATATATATATATATAAATTGGGAATAACAGTAGCACAGCAGGTAACATTGTTGATGGAAGACTCAGCTGTGACACTTGGTTGAGAACCACAGTATTAGGTTGACTGAAATACTAAAAGAAGCATAGCAGGTTTGATGGTTTGTGCATAGTTGGGGCCAATTACCAAATAACATTCCATTCAGGGATGGCTCTTGTGTTGCATCCATTGCTCACTGAAAAGGATCCTGCTCAGTTGTATTTTAGCCTGGATAAAGAACGTCCTGTAATCTATATATTGAAGAATGGATATAACAGACATGAGCTCGGCCACATTCCAAGATATGATTAAACTGCATTTTATTAATGTTAAAACCCATCCTTACCAGAATTTCATGAATAAACAGAAAGTAATTATTTCAGTAGTTGTACATAATACAAATGAATAATGTCTAGTTTTTCATTAGTTGACAAAAAATGTATAATATATCAAGAAATATGTTTTACTTACTCATGTAGCATTTGCATGTGTGGTGTAGTAATGACAGACGATGAAACTTCTTCAGTGTAACATTCTTTCTCTTGCTTTGGCTCTTGTTTAATGGAATGGATGTATTCTTTGTTAATGTCTTCCTCTTGCCTTGAATTAACTAAATGAGATAAATCATTTCAAACAGGGATACATTTTTGCATATTGGATATTGCCAAAATAAGTTCTTTTCAGTGCATTTATCAAAACATATAACCTAATACTGCTAAGAGTTGTCAAGAAAGAGGTGTTAAGTGATGGTGAAGAAAAAAGTTACTAATTATTAAAATTTACCTTTAAATAGCAGAATAAGATGAATTTTTAGAAATGCATTCTAAATGCTGCCACTTACTGATTAATTACTATATAAATATTTTCAGTACTTTAATTTATTATGCTCATTTTGCACTTAGGATAGGAATTAAATTCCATATTCTGCTATATTCATAATAATGACTAAAATTACAGACAAATGAAGGATTATAGAGCCCATTTGTCTTTAATAATATGTTGGCTTTTTGGAAGATACTCGAGCTAGTATGGCCTGTTAAATATTATTTTTTCATTTAGCATTGATAAAATATTTGTATGCCGTATATACTCGAGCATAAGCCGACTCGAATATAAGCCGAGGTACTTAATTTTACCTACAAAAACTGGAAAAACTTATTGACTCCCGTATAAGCCTAGGGTGGGAAATTCAGCAGCTACTGGTTTCAATAATAAAAATAAATACCAATAAAATTACCGTACATTAATTGAGGCATCAGTAGGTTAAATGTTTTTGAGTATTTATTTAAAAGAAAAACAGTAAACTAGCTCTGTAAGTGGAGAACAGGGTCAACAAAAACAATATGGTATCTCTCTCTCGCGCGTGCATGTGTGTGTGTCTCTCTCTCTCTCTCTCCTGTGTGCTTTTGTCTCTCTTTCTCTCACGCATGTCTCTTTCTCTCTCGCGCGTGTCTTTCTTTCTCTTTCTTTCTCTCTCTCTCTCTCGCGCGCGTGTGTGTGTGTCTCTCTCGCCTGACTCGAATATAAGCCGAGGGTAACGTTCTTTCAGCACATTTTGGGTGCTGAAAAACTCTGCTTATATTCGAGTATATATGGTAAAGGATGTAATTATAATTTAAGCTACTTGGATTTTTATGCAACCTAGTGACATACTAGAAATGTATTTTTACTTTGTCACACTTAGTAAAATGGTATTTTGCAAATAATTCATATTTAAATAAAAAGATAAACAACTATCCCTGCTCACAGTGTGCTAGCCATGGATGTTAGTGGTGAACAGCTTTATGACAAAGTACAAAGTTAAGGAAAATCAGAAAACATCTAACCTTTGAGTTTTAGGAAATTTTCAAATTCAACAACCTATATAACAAACAGTTTAGGCACTTCATACTATTTTAAAGCCATTTCTGTTTTTCTTGCACAGTATTTTTTATAAAGTATCTTGTGGAGAAGGAGACTACCAAAATATGTACACAATTTTTAAAATTTGAATTAACCAAGAAAAACTATCCACTCATTTCAAGATGAAAATAATAACATGAAAAATGCAGCCAATCCTTCATGAACATATATTTACCTTGATTAGCATGACTTCTTATGTCATCACTCATCACTGAGGGGACCATTAATGGTTGAGAAAGATGAGGAGAATAAAGCAGAGACACTGGCTGCACCACTACTGATGGTATAACTGAAAAAATCCCTTGACTGGATAGTCCTGTGTTAGGCAGAATTGGAAAAGGCATGGGTATGGTCAGAGGTGGAACATTTGGAGAAGTTCTTTTATGTGTTGGGCTGCAGTGAGGCATTATGCCTTGCATACTAGTGTTGGATAGGCTGGTCAATGAATATGGTGAAGAAGGTGAACTTGATGAGATGGGGGGTGAATTCCGTGGCTTCACAGATAAATCTACTGGTTCCATCTGGCTTTCACATAACAATCCATCAGGGTGTGAAAATGTCCTGATGCTTTGTCCACTGGAATACATTGAAGGGTATTTTTCCGATGTTTTCTCTTGGTTTTGGGGTATGTATATAGGATAGTACTAGAGGAGAAAAAAAAACAGAAACAAAGATAACCAACATTTTTAAATAACTCTTAATTAAGTATGTGATATTTATTATTAATATTTCCTCACTAAATTTGAAAGAATGGTTTCATTATGGTCCTTAAAGGACACCTCTCGATAACTTAACAAATGCCCAAGAGAAATTAGATTTTTCAGAAAAGTCTGGTTGTTGTGCAATTTTTCATGGCATATAAAGTCATTGTGTCTCTTTTCATTCACATCAAGTGAATGAATAGTCCTGGTAAAACTCAACAAACACATTTCTGTTTGGATTTTATTATGTCAAGAGTGTGTTGCTTTCTTAAAATAAAATTCCACAAGTCAAGATACATAAAGTTACTAAATAGAACATTGCAATTAAAAATGTGTTACTTTAAAAAATAAAAATATTAGGCCAGCTTCCTTAACTAATCAGAATTAGTACATATAAAGAAGGGAGAAATTAAGTAATTTCATTTTAAAATATAAATATAATGTAAGAAAAAATAAATTGGCAATCCATTAACATCATGTATCAGTGGCACACAAAAAAGTTAAAATGGTAAGACATTGCTACTCGTTCACCCTCCCTTCTTAAGCAGACTCGGCTAACACATTAACTACATTCAGGTAAAATGCTCTCTGCATCCATGGACATCTGGTAAAAGAATGTTTTTACTAAGAATGTTTTTAATTCCAAGTTATGATCATATCAATAAGTACGAGCACTTTTTGTCAATAGTTACAGTGGAGATTTTGAAGCAAATATTCAGAATAGAATACTGAAATTCTACTAAGAATCATTCCATATATTTTCACATAACTAGAGCCAGCACACTGGTACAGTGGGTAGTGCTATTGTCTCACAATTATAGGTTCAAATAAAGGCCAGGCCACTGTACATGTGAAGTTTGTACATTCTTGTCCTGATTTCACTCTGAATACAATTGTTTTCCTTATACATCCCAAAGACATGCTTGTTATGTTGATTAACGAGTATAAACAGGCTTATTGAGAGCCACTGCATTCTAATGGATTGGTGCTTCATCCAGGGTTGTTTTCTTACTTGCACATGATTCTGCCCTGACAGGTCCCAGTCCCACCACAACTCTAAACTTGGATTAGGCAGGTTTAGAATATTGATAGACTGATTAATCAATATTAAAAGGTGCAAAATGCATACCTACTGGGCCTCTTTACCATTGAGATACCACACACATTGGGATGGAAATCAGGTGCAACAGCAGTTTTAAAGAATATTGGAATTCATCAGTGTTTTCATGTGAGAACTATATACAGATACTGTATGTGATAAGAATATACAAATTTTATGCTTTTTCCAAACCATAAATATCCAAAATTAAATAAAAAATTATTTAATATGTAGACTTTTTCTCATGTGTGACCATAACATGACCCTAATAAAATATTTAATTATTCTTTCAAAAAAATGAAAATAATGTATTCATTTTGAACCCTCATAAAAACTAATTTTAAGAAAATATTGCAATTACCAGATTCAAGTAAAAAATTACAAGTGTATGACACAGTAATTTAATCCTTATGTTGGTAGTAAATATGACATTAGCGTAAATATATTGTACAGATATAGAATAGCTCCACATATGCCAAGTAATCAATGTCAATGGCAGATTTTTTGCTATAGAACAAAGTCAAAAGTATGGCATGCCCTATTCAGGGCTATTGTTTTGTGCCTGATGCTGTTGGGTTGGGTTTCAGCTCCCAATTAGCTTGTGCTGAATTAGATAGATAGATAGATAGAAAGATAGATAGATAGATAGATAGATAGATAGATAGATAGATAGATAGATAGATAGATAGATAGATAGATAGATAGATAGATAGATAGATAGATAGATACTTTATTAATTATCATGTCTAGGAAAAATTCAAAAAGTAAAAGTAGGAAAAAAGCAAACAGAGAGGTCAAAAACAAGGAAGGAATAAGAAAATTAGGGAGTTTTGGAAAGTAAGCAATCCCTCTTATAAATATTTAGATAAATAAGCAAACAATTTGATTTTGTCTGTTGTGGTTATGTCCGCACTTGACTGCTCTAGGAGCTTCTAGGCATTTTCAAGAAATTTGTTCCTGGGTATAGGGAGGCCTTGTCTGCTAATTATGTTGATGATAATGGTGTGTAATCTTACGTTTTGAAACTGTAGAGAAAAAACATTATAAGGGATTTCCAAGAATTTCCTATATTTTAGGTGCCAACTGAAACACTTGAATCTCAGGGTTCTGTCATTTTTTTTGGTCTTTCTTTTGTCTTGTTTCCACCTTTTCCTGGTTGTTAAAGGTATAGCAGTCCGTGTCCTTACAATTTATTTATTATACAAATTTTTAAGGAATCTCGCATTAAAAGTAAAGTTAATCCAATTTTATGAACTGTAAATAATTGGCCCATTCACCCTTAAAGTGGCTCAAGTTTAGTTTCTGTTTATCATATGTAATATGCACGTTTCAAATTATACCAAATTTTTCCTAAGATCCATAGAAAATTAAGTTTTGTTTAACTCTTGTAGGTTGCTATTACTGGAATGTCTATGCATTCCATCTCTTAGTCTTCCAAACCCACTTAGAGAAAGATTACAAGAAAGATGGAGCCTATCCAAGCAAGCCACAGCCAGGAACATTCCTTAGGCAGTGCACCAGCCTATTGCAGGGTGAACACACACACAGAGCCAATTTAACATTGCCAATCCACCTAATCTGCAAGTCTTTGGGCTGTGGCAGAAAACTGAAGCACCCAGCATAAACTCATGATGACAATGGGAAAAAAATGCAAATTCCATGGAGGGTGTGGTCTTGGACCCTGGTCTCATTGCTGCAAGGCAGCAGTGCTAGCACTGCTCCAACCTTACTGTAATGTCTTTAATGCTTTATTATTCCTTGCAAGTAAAGGTTTTATATTATACCAGGAGTAATTTAGGCTTGTATTCTGCAAGCCATTTAATTTTTCTTGTGAAATGGATAACACAGTTATCATGATTAGTTCTAATGATATGCTTAAAGACTAGAATAACCACAAGGGACATGGTTCCATCTGTGGTACTCTACCACTGCTATAGAGCAGCACTATAATTGTCCATTTTGACTATTAAAGGCAAAATATCATCACACATAAATTAACTTTTTGAACGCCTCCAGACCTCAGGGCCATACTATAAATTCATTAGTGAAGAACAGTTTTCCTTAGGTTTCCTGCAAATAGCCAAGAATTCTTGTCAGTCAGTTAGTGAGTCAATCAATTACATGTAGGTTTATATGTATATATGTCATACCAAATAAAAACATTTCAATCTTTAAATAATCCTTAAAATTGTATCTCTTAAATGTAATCTTATTTCACAACTCAAAAATGGACAGATTATGTTTGTCTCAGGGTCCTACACTCCAGTTAGTAGTTTCTACAGAACCTTTGATTATGTAGTGTCTTCTCCACTTTGCTAGTAATTAGCCTATTCTGACTACCTTATTAAAAGCTGCTTACAAACTTAAAGAAAAATCAAAAATCTGACAAAGCTCATTGTTTAAAATGTGAACATGGGGAGGTAAAAAAAAAAACGAGTCCCTTTTCCTAAATCCATACAATCACATTCAACTAAATTACCGTAGGATACGACTTAAAAATATTGTTTGCTTATTCTCCACACCCAGTGTGTTTACATAAACTGCTGCTTCCTGAGAGCTGTATTCTGAGCCATTCTGCATTTATGCAATTAGAGAAGAATGAAACATGATCAAATTTGAAAAATGCAAAACAGATTGTATGTTTTGTTGTGACAAAGAAATAATAGTTATTCAGAAAATACTAGCTTCTGCCTCTGCCATTATAACCTTGAATACGAGCTAAAAAAAAGAAACAATCTGTAAACAGTAAACCACAATTTTTTAAATATTATACAATTTCTGTGACTAGGTAGCATTTTTCACTTTTTAAATGTCTCTTGTCTAGTATTAAGAAAAAGTGGAACTAGAAGAAAAAAATGTTTCTTAATTATTTTAAAGTTTTTATGGAGGCCGCCAGGTTACAGTGACCCCTAAAAATGACATTTCTGATCTACTGTTCATAGGTTAAGTTCTAGGATTGATTGTTCTCTCACGTCCCAAACTAAGACTAGCTACTGACGGCCCACAATCCCCTATCTTGAAAACAATCCTTGGGTTGTGATCTTCCCCATAGGCCAGTTAACAGATATCTAAACCTTTTTGTTTCGACTTGGCACTTTCCAGCGTATCTGTGAGCTTTTGCATACAGTAAGTCACCCTTTAAACTTTAGTTATACCTTCTACGTAGGACGCCTCCTTTTATTCTCCATTAGATGTTGCTCACATATTAGAAAATATACCTAACATACTACTAAAAAATAGACTACACTTTTTCACCATGTATCTTAAACAAAGAAGGGTACAGGTTTCTCTGTAACTTGTGAGCAAAACAATACCCTCCTGCTTAATTCTAGGTCAAATAATGCACATCTGTTGTACACCAGTTCACTCCTCCCTCCACAGACTGTAGAAGTAAACAGTTCTCAGTCATTTCTATAAACATCCTGTGGCTGTAATGACACTTAGTGAAAAGTATCTGAATTTTCTAGGAGCCACAGAGTGTCATAGTCAAATAAGAGACTCCTTCTTCAAATGTCACAGTTTCTTAATCCACTTAATTTATATCACCATCTGTTTATGCTGGTTTATAATCATCCATCCATTATCCACCTGCTATATCCTAACACAGGCTCATGGGGGTCTGCTGGAGCCAATCCCAGCCAACACAGGGTGCAAGGCAGGAACAAATCCTAATCAGCACTCTCAAAAATTTTTAGGTATGCATGTTAATATTTCTATTTTGTAGACAAACTCTATAGTGTTTTCTTTGCTTTATATCAACACAGAATAGCGGTCTGTTTCAGTTTTAGTCGCTCAATGTGCAATTACAAAATATTTTTAAAATACAAAATAAATATTTTAAAAGGTATGATTCTTCAAAATACTATAAATAGAGTGTGGTGGTTCAGGTGAAACTTAACTGGCACCACACAAAAATACTGTCAACAGCAAAAAGAAAATCTCCAACTTGGCTTGTCAAAAAACAGCACGGACACCATTACTGGCTAGATAACACACAGTGATGCCCATCTGCATACTCTTGGAATCATTGGATCTCCATCAATTAGGTGCAGAATTTAAAAAAAGACACTGAAAATGTATACCCTCTACATAATAAATTTGAGGATTTGCTGCTTCTAGATTTGCAGTCATGTTTAAACATTTTTCATACTGGACTTATAAACAAAAAGTAACAAATGATACAAAATGTAAATTCTGCATGAAACAAAACACAAACCACATAATCAAAATATATTTTCTCTTTATCTGTATATTTACATTGATTTAGCTTGTAATTCAAATATTCTTGATTTTGGCAATTATCAAACAAGGAATGAACAACTGACACTTCATAATGGCACTATCACAGATTTCTGTGTGTAAAGGTCATTTGTACACCAACTTGTTAACTTATTGTTTCTTACTATCCAAGCCACTGGTATATTTGTAATTTTTTTCCAAAACACTAGGTAAACAGAAGCAGACAGAGAGTTGAATATATTTGATAGCAGAAAAATTTACTGACCCTTTCATAATGAAGAGAAGAACATGAAAGAATTACAAAGTTGACATTTTCTATTCCCTGAAATTCATATTTTATTCTGCCTTTGTAAAAATGCTTTAAAAATACACACCACTGTATCAAACAAAATATAATGAAATAAAAAATTGATAAACTTTTAAGAACTAAAAATATGTGCACCAAATACTCAGGCTTGTCAAAAGTATAGTGGGCTAACTCAAGTACCCCCCACATACAAGTATCGTGAATACAGTAGACGCCAGCAATAAGCTTATAGCTCCTTCAAGTCCCCAGTGCTCAACTAAGAGTTTCTGCCAGCAAAGAAGAGATCTTTGAAATGAATGTTTAGGCATGAAAGAGCTTTATTTCATTTAGTGGTATTGACTGTGATAGAATATTAAGAAACACATTAATATAATCCATATTATTTAGTTCTGTATAAATAAATGACTAATAAAAAGGTGTGTTTGAAGTCTGTCATGTTGATCAGGTAATGAAGCTGTGTCACTCAGCTTCAGTTTGTGACAGTAATTTACACAGATAATCCAACGCCACATGTAGCAATGGCTTGATTCTGTTTTAAAGTCTGAAACAGCAAAGCTCTAGCATTTACAACAGAGATAGTAATAATCAGTTCCTATAAAACATCATGACCTGCAACCTCAAGGTGAAGTATTTAGCACAACACAATTACATTTGATGTACTGATTGTTGATAGCCAGTGGCTGCTCTCAGCAGTCAAAGAATGGCAAATTAAATATACATACACATAGACAAAGATTAAAAATTACCATTATTACCAAGAAATGTTAACATCAATATAACTCATTCAAGTCAGAATTTTAAACTACTCAGCTCATCAAATTGCTATGGCATTTAAATGAAACCAGTTTTAATACTTAATTCAATGCTTTAATCTGGATAAGATCCAAAATTTCTAAGAATGTACTAGTAGCGATATTATTTCTTAGCCTAGTTCATCCTGGTTCTTGGTGCTAGTGATCTATAAATGTAAGAGCTCAGATACACACTATTATACTCTGAAGAAATCTAGAAATAATTTTGTGTTCACTCTGTGGTTCTTCCATTTGGAAAACAAATTTGCAAGTAGAGGTCAAAATAGATTTGTTTACTAGGTTTCTAAGTTAATGTGGATAAGATGAAAGACATAATTATTAACTTCAGGAAGGCCCATGCTTTTTACACTCAACTGCACATAAAGGTCTCTGTTGTGGAATTGGCCAAAAGCACCAAATTCCTTGGTGTGCACCAAGCAGCTGGCCTTACTTAATCAATTAAAACTGCCTTCATGGCCAAGAATGCACATCAGTGTCTCCACTGCGGCTGAAGAAGGCAAGCCTACCTCAACCCATTCTCATCACATTCTGCAGGAGCACCATTAACAGCGTTCTGATCAGCTGCATCACTATCTGGTTTTGGAACTGCAGTTTCTCTGACCATAAGGTCCTACAACTAATAGTGCACACAGCACAAATCCCTGGGACCTTTCTGATCTCCTTTAATACATCTTTATAAAGCATTCAATCCATGAAACCTACAGCACTGTGAAGGACTGCTCCCAGCACTCCTACGGTCTCTTTGTCCCACTTCCATCAGGCAGAAATTACTGTAGCACCCGAACCAGTTCTGACAAGTTCTGCAATAGCTTCTACCCCACGGGTGTCTGGGCTCTGAACTCTGTGCTGACTCCCTTTCTTCAAATATGCTACTAGTAGCTGCTTTATATGCAGTACATTTGTAATACATGTTACTACTATTGTTTTTATAAGTAGTTACCTTTATTATTTATTTATTACTGACTATTTGAAATTATTACTATGACTGCTGGCATAGGTTCCAGTTACCCTGCGACCCTAAGATCTCTGTCTTTATTCCTTAAATTTCTTTAAAGTCGTTCTCCATTATTATTCATGTATTTCTACAACTTTAGAAATGGGCAAATAAGGAAGAAATCCCTCTAGTAGTACAACTCACACAAGCGTATGAAATATAAATGCATAGATTGTAGTTTAGCTACATCTTGAACAATGAAATTAAACAAATTTTACTGAAAACAAAAGAAAACAGATCCACATATTATGGCATAAATCCTGAATTTCACTAGCCTGTCAATACTCTACCAGTTATGTCATAATTACTTACTGGTTCCATTGGTTCTTGCTTAATGGGCATATAGTCATACATCAGCATTTTGCCAGCTGGCACCTGTTATTAAAAAAACACAAAAAGGAATAAACATCTTTATTCAAGTTGTCTTTTTCTAACAAAATATTTATCATGACAGATTATATTCACTCTATGGTAATGTTACATAATCTATGCTCTGTTGAGAGTAGTTGTGGGTAGTAATATGTAAAAAATCAATTGGTACTTACATAGCCTTCTTCAAACATCCTGAGTGTTTTAGGGTGATTTGTACCTGACCCAGCATTGCAATTAATCACTCTCTCGCTTAAATGAGTCATTAGTCTAGTATTACTGGGCAACACAGTAGAGTGGCCATTACTGGATGGAGACTGTCACCTTACGATGGTCTAATTTTATCAGAGCTTTGCCTCCTGTATGACCCACTAACTTCTCACACCTGATGACATTAATCATGAAAGTTCTAAGAATCTTATAATCATTTTAGGGTGGCATAATGGCACAGCAGGAAGTGCCTCTGCCTTACTACCAGGATCTAGTTTTGAATTCCTACGCGCGGTCATGGATGGGTTTTCTGGATGGGTCCTCTGATTTTTGTGTCTCCATCCCATGTGTCTAAACCCTTAACCAGCAATTCCAAATTGGCCCTGTGTGAGTGTGAGTGCAAATGCATATGTGAGTGGGACCTGTAATGGATTGGCACCCTGACAAAAGCTGCTCCTTGCCTTGAGCCCAGTGCTGTCAGGAATGGTTCCATAGCATTCCATAACCCTCATTTGGGCTATCCATGTTGATAAATGTTATGTTATCATCAACATAATATTTTAATACCCCAAAGGGGTACTTTCTACTAGACTGTTTGTTTATTAGATGTAAATAATCCATCCATCCATCCATTATCCAGCCCACTATATCCTAAATACAGGGTCACGGGGGTCTGCTGCAGCCAATCCCAGCCAACACAGGGCGCAAGGCAGAAAACAAACACTGGGCAGGGCGACAGCCCACTGCAGGATGTAAATAATGTGTGAAGAAAAGCTTTCTAAATGCTTTGTGAAAAGTACCTTTAATTAACTTTCATTGGTGCTCTTCAGTTCTACTTGAAGAATTATGCGTAAAGTACTAGCTGTCTCTTAATATCCATTTGCTTATACTGAGAAGATTCAGTTTCTTCAATTTCTCAACAATACTCATACCCCATAGTCCTTGATTTAGTCTATTAGTCCATACCTGGATTTTCTCTGCCACTGAAAATCTTTTTCATAAAATGGAAATCAAAATTACACACAATATCCTAGAAGAGGCACACAGGTATTTTACATGATCTCCAAATGATCTCCACTCAAATTGGGTTGGTAGGTAATCACTATTCTATTATCCTTCTTAATTGCTTATAACAATTCCTGTATAAGTCCTTCTTGTAAACAGTATAAAGTGTACTTCTCCATTTCAGAGCCCTTATTTTGTAAGTATATCTAGTATTTTTATTCCATGTGTATTAAATGTTTCAATAATATACAATAACTGTAATCTGTTACTTATCTGGATATGTCTGAAATGTGTAGCAATCTGTTTTTAGTGATTTTTGTTGACTCTAGATTATGCAGCAAGTTCTGCGTAATCTGCAAACTATTTTCCAAGTTCCTATTTTTAATCAACATTGTTTAAATAAATTAAGAGCAGTACTGATCTCCGGGAAACTCCACTTTTAAAATCACTTTATTTGCTAAAGTTTACTTGAATCATAAGTGTTTTCTTTTTGTATTTGAATCCAGTTTTGTGCCTACCCGTACTCCAGGTCTTGAATACTCTCCAATCTGTACTAACCTCTACTTTCTCTGCTGTTCTTTTTCCAAAATTAAAGGTACTCTTGGAGTAATAATGTAGTTTTTTTTCTACTAATCTGAAAAAAATATAAAAAGTAGTAATAATATCTTAATGGTTACTACTGACTGTGTGACCCAGAGGAAATGAATTCACTTGTCTCTCAATAAAATCTGTAAATAACCATAAGAAGCCTTTGGTTAATGTTCACTGTAGGGAAAAACTATACAAAATAATTGTTTTTGGTGCATTCACTGCTGGGACTTTCACCTTACTAAGAGGTTTGAAAGAAACAATGATTAAATCACAAAACATTCACTAATTCTTAGTGAGCATTCTGTAAACAACTAATAATAGTAAGCTATCCAATAAATTGATATTCCTATCTGGAAGGGCATTTTTCAGTGGTACCCCATGAAGATTATAACGTCTTTGTTGTCAGCCATATGCATGTTTGTTATTTTCTTATGCCCATATGGCTGAACACACAGCTTAAAATGAATATAACTTAAGCTTCTATGGTACACATGATACATTCTTGCATACTGCTTAGTGGATACCACTGTTTGTAATGCATAACACTATTTCTCTACTTCAAACAGTGTGTCCAGCCATCTATTTTCTTAACTAATTTTTCTTCATTATATTGTGGAGTCTAAGTTGTCAATGGACTTCAGTTATAGTGCCATTGGTTAATTGGATGTATCAGAAATACTGTAGTTTGGTAACTAAGTACTTTCTGTACACAATATTTGTATTTTTTAACCAGGCACTAAAATTATTTTACTTTAGCTGCTTACTGTTACACATGCTACATACCGACCTTGGTGGTGTTGATGTGAAAAGACTGCAGCAGAACTCAGTATTTAAACAGCATTCAGAAATGTTACAAAGGTGATTTAAGGAGGATTCATTCAAAGATAAAAACTGCTAAAAATCTCAGCTCTCCATTAGCATCAAAGCTTCAAATTAGTACTGCCTGAACATACACTGGATTTGAATAAATATCTACCAAAAAAAGCAAAAGTTACTAATTATTTTTACTCACTCAAAATCACCATCCTGTTTTCAACTATAGAAAAAAATTGTGCTTCATTCTAATCGATTGTAGCTTGGCTCCATTGGTTAATGTGTGCCATTTTTTTTCTTTATATTTCCTCTGTGTTTTAACTTCAAAACCTACTTAAAGCTGATCATTGATTGGTATTGCAAACTTAATAACAATATGCAAGTAGACAAAAGGTTTGGCATTTTCAAAAACACAAGGCTATGCACTGGTAAAAAAAATGAAGTGTAATCAGTTTATCTTAGATTTACTGTCAAACTAGACAAAGAGCCCGTTTCGACAACATAAGATGAAACGGGCACGAGTTTGTGTCAGCAGTGTATGAAGAACAAATGATAAGTAACGAAGAAGTTGTTTTGTAATGATTGTAGTCCACTTTACTCATTACTGTGCAGGCTTCTACTGTTAGTTGATTAATTTTCCAGGCCTATAGTATAATATTGAATGATGAATGTTCCAGTACAATATGGAACAGTAATAAGTATAAGCACCACAAACCTGATATAGGTGTATTGAATTAATGCGTGGGCGGCACGGTGGCGCAGTGGTAGTGCTGCTGCCTCGCAGTTAGGAGACCCGGGTTCGCTTCCCGGGTCCACCCTGCGTGGAGTTTGCATGTTCTCCCCGTGTCTGCGTGGGTTTCCTCCGGGTGCTCCGGTTTCCTCCCACAGTCCAAAGACATGCAGGTTAGGTGGATTGGTGATTCTAAATTGGCCCTAGTGTGTGCTTGGTGTGTGTGTGTGTCCTGCGGTGGGTTGGCACCCTGCCCGGGATTGGTTCCCTGCCTTGTGCCCTGTGTTGGCTGGGATTGGCTCCAGCAGACCCCCGTGACCCTGTGTTCGGATTCAGCGGGTTGGAAAATGGATGGATGGAATTAATGCGTAATTGAATCAGAATGCGTAATTAGGCCTCAAGCTGTAGTCGAAATCGCCATTCAGGCCTCTAGAGCTTTAATCGAAGTTGCCTTTCTCTTTGAATTTTTGCGGCTGTACATGCTGTGATGTTGGGGTTGGATGTCGGTCCTGTAAGGTTTTTCAGGCAGCTGCGCAGAAGGCGACTGCGCATTCGGCTTCGGATGGACGTGAGTGAGTGAGGAGGCTGGCGAATTATGTATTAAGATGTGACACACCCCAGGTTTGCTGAAGTGATCAAAATGACTATGCAACATTCTTTCCAGTTTCTAACAGTGCTCATTTCACCAAGAGGCCTTTGCTTGATTCACAAACGGGGAAAAATCCCTCTCTTCAAATGCTGTTTGTTGGTTGTCAAGGAATTAAAAAAGGTAAAATTGGCCCCCAAGACCACATCACCCCGAGATAAACTCTGTAATCCGGCGAGACAATTTAACTATTCTCCTCACAAAAAAAAAAAAAAACAGCAGTTCCTACCTTTGTTTGTCGATTCTGTTACGTTTTGTTCATGAACGCTGTTGATATTGTCTGGAGCAGTACTATGGCTGATGGGAACTGTAGCCCCCACATCAGCATTTGCACAAGTTTGCAAAAATGATGGTGTGGGGGTTAATATACATTAAATACCTGTATTACTGAATTAGTTGCATGAAACTGACTACACTCACAGCCAAAGCAACCTGGCAAGCACTTGCTAAACTGGTCTTCTTCGAGTTCCCTGAACTTAGCTCCTTTCACTTTCATTCCACAGATGGTCTTCATTTGCATAAACCAGCACTGCCCATTTCTCCGAGGCATCTCTGTCAGTATTGTAGCGAAACAAGAGATGCGGTAAGTTAAAATGTTCCACTCACTAGAACATTATTAATGAAAAATATCAACAAAAATTGTCAGCTAATTTTTGATTTTTTATAACATCACCAAATTTCAATCAATCAAAGCATATTTGAGATTTTTGGGTATTTAGTTTTTCTGCTGTGAGGTGTTTTTTTACACCTAAATACTGATATATTTCAAAATATCCTTTCTTAGCGGATACCTATTTTCCTAGATGTACAATCCTGCCAAATTTCAGCCTTCAGGCTAAACAGAATATTTTGTTTTTCTTGATGATTGAACATTACTATTATATATATACTGTATATACAGTATATTTTGTCATACACATGCACATGGGAGGCAGCTTACTGGCTTAAATAACTGTAATTATCTGCCAGACCTGGGTGTTGGCGCTTTTATCTAATAATTTCTCGTTTTCTTCCTCTGCAGACCCACAGAAGGAACTTCCTTCTGATGATCTCATGTCCAGTTCCAGCTTCCCTGGGCCTCTATAAAACCTCCACATTTGTAGTCTCATCAGTTCATTCATGAGCTCTGCCTGTAAAGATGCATCTGTTGATTTGCTAGGTTTTGGCTTTTTTTCGTGTATATGGGGGTACCACGTACTACTTTGGTATTTCTCAACTCTTCATCGTGGTCTGTTCCTTTTTATTCCTATATATATATATATATATATATTTATAAAAAATTATATAAATTATTATATTAAATATAATATATATTATATATTATTCAGTTTTAAGCAGAGTATTTTTTTAGTTTTCCATCAATTCATAAATCATAAAATAAAGTCAAACCTGAATGAATCGGAAGTAAATAATCAGTTATACATTGCTCCTTTCAACTTCCAAATATATCACCTTTAGTTGCATAACCTATATGACATAAAAATCTAGGTCATTCGTTCCATTTATAGATTACTCTCAAAATAAACAAACCTCTTGAGTAAATGACGTAAAAATGAAAAACTGATAACCAGGTGCTCCTGCACAGGTATGGTAAAATTTAAAAAGTTATTAAAACACAACAGATTTAAGGTCATTTACAAAAATACAAGATCTAAGTTGCTCATTATGTTGCCTACCATGGCTTGATAACTTTCTAAATTTGTGATAGGACTGATGGTTGAGGCAAATTAAGCAGAAACTTCAGTGTCAAACTCTGGTCAACTTACTGATGTTTAATGAGAAACAGTGAAAAAGATGTTTTTGACATGGATGTAACAGCATGGATGTCAGTAGTAGATGTTAAGCAACTGTGGATGAAAGCATGAACTTTTAATCTGTGAGTTACACAAATATGTTCAGGTTTCAAGGAAAAAACAGACAAGCAGTTAGTTAGACTACAAATGTTAATCTGCAGCAGAAAAATTCATCAAGAACAGTCCATCATAAACTTCACAGAAAGGGATACTATAGTGAAGTTATAGCATATACCCCCACTGGCTACAATTAAAAATGCAAAGAATGCAACCCCACTAAACAGTCATCTGATCTGAAAAGTCATCCTACACCTTGTTCTCAACAAGAAGTCAAGTACATGTGAAGCAGACAACAAAAGATGTCTATACGACGGAGTGCTTTTCTTCTCCCACTGTAAATTGTTTATGCTGCTCTGTTATAGTGGAGAGTACATTTAACTGTTATTGTCTAGGTCAGTTACTTCCTTGGAGGGCAAATAAAAATGCCAGGGATTTTAATGACCTATCACACACATTTGTAGGTGAAGATTCCCATTTAATACATGTCAGTATACTTGAAGTTCCCTCAAATTTTTGCATTGCAAATCACTACTGTATAAACACAGTTAACAGCAAAGACATCTTCTTCATTAAATGTGCATGTTCTAATCATGTTCTGGAGGATTTCCTCCTGGTACAGGTTACCTTCCACACTTCATTTAGTTGTGTCTGGCTTATAATTTGGCTTAGTGTTAATGAGTGTTGGTTTGTGTGTGTAAGCACCAAGGTAGGGTCTGATCATGTCTGATCACCTATCACTACCTCAATCACGCACTTTTCTGCCTGGAAAGTCTCTGGCTTCCACTGCCCCTGAAATGGATGGAAGGTTAATAAAAAAATCTAATTTAATGGTAACTATTAAATTAATCAGCACCAAAAAAAATGATTGATGTAAGTTTCCTGCAGGTGCTGATGTATTTGTACAATTTTTATTTTGCATGCACCATTTATATAATGAACACAACCCAAAAACATTTCACATGTATAAATCATTTTACCAACATTGTACTGTTTATGTATAAGAAAAGTGAGCCAGTTGAGATAATAGCTTAAGGCCTGATAGATTTTGACATCCTGAACAATTGTCAACATCTTAGTGAATTCAATATACATTTTGAAAGTCAGTTTGGACACTGACGCTTATGGGTTTAAACACCCTTCCAGTGTTGGTTTTCTGTGTGTCCTCACTATGACATACCAAATTCAGTGAGAGAAATGGAAAGACTTAATGCCTTCTGACACAACATATTTGTGACCACCTGATGCACTATCATGACAACATCATAAATAGTGGGCCTGTTGGGCTTTTCATGCACGCAGTGTATGACAAATAGGCTATAGCCCAAAAAACACCCAGCCTGTAGTAGTCCTTTGTTCTTAAACAGTCATGTCAGCCTCCATTTGTAAATAGTACACTACAGTCATTGCAGCAACTAACAGCCGTGTGTGCAGAAGTGGTGATGAAATTATCACATTGCAGCAAGCCATCCTATCTTACTGTATGCAAGACATGGTTGCCAACAACCCAACCGAGTTCCCCTCTTATCAGTAAAAAACAAGAAAGTGCAAATGTGTTGGTTCAAGAAGCACAAACACTACAGGACTGGTAGAACACTGCTTGTCCTATTGAAGAGTACTAGTTATTGTTATTGGGAAAGCTAGGATATGACAAAAATCTCTGTAGACTCTATGGATCTATTGTAAAGGGTGTCAGTAATGCCAGATGATGGTCATAATGTAATGGTTTGGTGGCACATACGGAATTCCATGATACAAAAAGATAAGTGTTTAACTACCATAGGATATATGAACAGTGTTGGAGATTAGGTTTATCTCTAATGCATACACCTTTGAATAGGCTTTTTTTCTGAATGATATTGCCCCATGCTAGAGGGCATGGGACATCCTTGAATGGTTTCATGAATACAACATTGAATTTAGCTTAATACAGTGCCTCACCAAACACCAGTTTACAATCCAGTATACGGGGCAACTAATTACGCTGGAGATGATACAAGCTAACAACCTAGTGCCTGCCTTTGGATATATTTTTTATTTTAATGTCCAAATGATTTCATAATGTTCTGATCCAAACACTAAATACCTGCTGTACATAACAAGCTATCTCATTAGAGAAAAAAATTGATTATTGTTGACAAACACTGCACTATTTTTATAACATAATTCTTATTACCTTGTAATCCAATTCAGGGTCTGGGGAGACCTGAACCTATCTTCGTTTGCATCAAGTGCGAGGCAATAATCAGTCCTGATCAGGGGACCAGTGTATTGTACAGTTGCTCCTACACATACTCCCACTCAAACACAGCCCCAATCAACTTAAGGTGCTTGGGATGTGTGAAAACAAAAATGAAGTTGGATTTTTGAGACAGCAATGGTAATTTCCAGGCCAGATTCTCCTGAATCTTTATTTTGTATTAAATCTTTTTAAATGTGTTTCAAAGAACTTAGGATAATTATTACTACATACAATTTGACTTATGTAAATACACTTTACTTTTGAACACTTTTCATTAATTGATTATCAAATAGAAATATACTGTACTTGGACATGAAATCTTGAAAGGATTCAGGCACCCATCTCAGCCATTTCACATACAAGAAAATTGTCTTCTTTTTATAATACATAGAGTATGTCTGTATTCTATTTGCTGTTATCTATAATAATAAAAGGCAAAGCCCTCACTGACTGACTGACTGACTCACTCATCACTAATTCTCCAACTTCCCGTGTAGGTGGAAGGCTGAAATTTGGCAGGCTCATTCCTTACAGCTTACTTACAAAAGTTAGGCAGGTTTCATTTCGAAATTCAAAGCGTAATGGTCATAACTGGAACATATTTTTGTCCATACACTGTAATGGAGGAGGCAGAGTCACGTATCGCGTCATCACGCCTCCTACGTAATCACGTGAACTAAAAACAAGGAAGAGATTTACAGCACGAGTCACACGCGGGAACGAAGGTAAATGACGTTAATTTTTGACTGTCTTTTAATACTGTGTAAGCATACATATTAACACATGTGCAATTAAACGTGTGCATTTACGGGGTGATTTCTCAGGCTTAAAAGCTCACCTTTTATCAAACGCGGGAACAAAGGTAACTGACGTTGTTCACTGTCTTTTAATACTGTGTAACCATACATATTAACACATGTCCAATTAAACGTGTGCATTTACGTGGTGATTTCTCAGGCTTAAAAGCTCGCCTTTTACTAAAAAGGTAAATGCAAAACTATTTTCAATCAGTTTATTGGAACGCTCCCGTTAAGGATTGCAATAACATATTCGCGAGATAAAAGAACGAAGTAGGGGGAAATGGAGGAACAGCCGCAAACAGCGAAGAGCAAAAAATTAATTAAACAATTGAGAACGGAGCGAGTTAAGCATACAAGCATGTTCATAAGGGAAACAAAGCACGGTGTAAAACGTAAGTTTAAATTAAGTTTATAGAAACGCTCCCACTGCGGATTGCAATAACATATTCGCGACATAAAACTTTAATGAGAACACACGAGGTATAAACGAACCACACGCCGTGGCGCAACGTTAGGGGCAACAGTTTCAACCATTCTATGATCTGCTTCTCGCAACTGAAAGACGGCACATGGCGGATGTTAGCCGACTTGCTGACCGCAACATTAGGGGCTTCAACTCTGGCGCTGACGCCACATCTCAGTGCCAACACTTTCCAGACTCTACTTAAAAGACACGCCCTCCTCACTGGACAGTTAAAAAGACCAATCAAACTAACGATGACATCAAGTATTACCCAATCAAAAGTAGGAAAGGAGGCATCTTCATAAAATGCGTGTGGGATGATTTGCATGAGACGCTGCTTTAAAAAAAATGATAAAAAAAACACGGGAGAAATCCCGTCCAGTATTGATTCAAAACGGGACGCGCAATTTCATTCTCAAATGCGGCACGATTCCGTATTTTAAAGGACGGGTGGCAACCCTACAGTGCCAGGTAACCACCCATACAATCAGATTGTGATTCAGACTAGGAATGCAATGAATGTAATTACCCCGATCTACATATAAGGCGAAAGTCTTGCAACATTCAAAGATGATGGTTTGGGATAAGTACACCATACAACATAAAAGAGCTTATGAAGCCTTGAACCGAAAAAAGCAACATCTCAGAGATCGTAAAAAAAAAAATAGGAGGTAATGTCGTTTTACTCGCTGTAGATTTTATTCAAACATTACCAGTTATTCCACGAGGGAGACCAGCAGATGAACTCAACGCGTGTTTAAAATCCATGCTTCTCCCACGCTCGGTTATATGTCGCGTGTTCTCGGGTAGGTACACCAAAAAATGTATACATTTAAGCATGTAATGGACAAACAAAAAATGAGGTATACCCGAGGGCACTGCAGTAGTACTTAATCTAACTTTACTTCTTAAATGTTAATGTTTTACTGTTTAATAATTTATACGCTTCTTATATGTTGTTCAAATTCTTTTATCAAAATACCACTGACAGCGCAATGCACGATAACATGGAGTGAATACACCATACGCATCCGCCCACGGCCGCCCTGGTGTGCGCACATAGGAGTTGATTCTACAATAAAATAAAATAAACATAAAAAGAGTAATAAAATCATCACCCATAAAGCGGATAGTAGACGTGATGTACTATATGTGTACCAGATTTCAAGTCAATAGGTGAAACGGTTTGCGAGCTACAGGTGATTTAAAATCCTGGACAGACACACAAATTGCCACGGTAGCAAATTACAGAAGAAGATTTTACTGTTTAATAATTTATATTTATATGAAATGTGCTTCTTATATATTACTTCATATTCTCATATGATAATGATGTTAATATTTATATTGATTTCTATGTTATTGAAACTGCATGTATGTGTGTATATGTATGTGTATATATATATATATATATATATATATATATATATATATATATATATATATACTAGCAAAATACCCGCGCTTCGCAGCAGAGAAGTAGTGTGTTAAAGAGGTTATGAAAAAAAAAGGAAACATTTTAAAAATAACGTATCATGATTGTCAATGTAATTGTGTTGTCATTGTTATAAGTGTTGCTGTCTTTTATATATATATATATATATATATATATATTATATATATAATATACACACACACATAAACATTTATATACATATACATATATATACATATCTACATATACACATATCTACATATATATACACACATACATAAACACACACATAAGACTTATTGACTGAAACGGGCTTTCACGAAAACAGTTAGGGCTTTGCTACAGGATACACCCTCCACAAGTTAACCAAGTAAAAATAAAATATATATTTCTCTTTTATTTAAACCTTTTAAGTTCATATGCATAGCCCCATTTGGCTGTTTAATTTTTTCTTTCTTTCTTCAGTAATATTTAATCTCCTTAAAGAAAAAGAACATATCCATTTAACTTTTTTTGTATCTGTGTAGTAATATTTTAGTGTAAAAGAATAACCAGTATTTAAACCTTTTATGTTACTTTATACATTTATTTTACACAATGTTGAAAAATTAATAAGAAAGCTACATATTTTGGCAGCTGCTGCTTTCTTTTTCAATGAAATGAAAAAAGCTCTCCAAGAGAAAACGTCAATGAAGAAGAAACAGTTTGCACTATCTAAAAAGGAGAAACCCTCATTTATAAAAGTTTGCTGCAGATGACTTAACTGAAAATAAATGAATAGTTCCTATGTGTATAATACATATTTATCTATTTGACTTATGCCTTTATTCCACCAACTTACAACATCTGAAGTACAATTTGTTACATTACTTTTGTTTTTTGCAGCACAGGCAGGTGAAGTGACTTCCTCAGGGTCACACAGTGGTGTCAGTACCAGGATTTGAACTGACAAGCTCCGGGTTTGCTGAAATATTACTGAAGAAAGAAAAAAAAACGAAAATGGGCAAATAGGGCTATGCATACAAATGTCCATCCGTCCATTATCCAACCTGCCATATCCTAAATACAGGAGCCAATAAGTAGATATGTATATATACAGTATATATATATATATATATATATATATATATATATGTGAATGTATGTATGTATATATCTATGTCTATATATATATATGTAGATATGTAAATTTGTATATGTATATATATGTTTATGTGGATGTGTATATACGTATGTATATGTAGATATGTGTATATGTAGATATGTATATATATATGTTTATGTATATATATGTTTATGTGTGTGTGTGTGTGCATATTATATATATAAAAGACAGCAACACTCATAACAATGACAACACAATTACATTGACAATCATGTTACGTTATTTTTAAAATGTTTCCTTTTTTTTTCATAACCTCTTTAACACATTACTTCTCCGCTGCGAAGCGCAGGTATTTTGCTAGTTTCTTATATAATAACCTGCATATATTCATTTTGATTTATTTTATTATTATTTAAAAGAATTAATCATATTCTACCTTTGTACTTTTCCTGCAACTTATTATTTGTAATTTATAGATTATCATTAATGTTACAAACACAGGGGAGTTTTATCAACAACCTCAGTCTGTACAGATGCCTTTAGGTATACAGATGATAAATTGTCAACCAGGTATAAAAAGAATGGTAAACACATAGGCGCCAAGAGTAGCAATGAGGCAGAAAGAACTCATATGTGAAATCTAGTCAGGGAGTCATCTTCACAAGAAAAGCATGTTAAACATTAGCCACCTTAACTGCTCCCTTTGGACATGAGCATCTCTAATGCAACAGTTCTAGTCAAAACTAGAATGCATATGTACAAAAAGGGACCTTTGAGGATTTGATTAATATAAAACTGCAGAATCTTCCCCATCAAGTATCCATATACATACTGTAGTTCTGTCTGAAACGTTTTAAGCACCAATAAGCTCACGTTACTGTCACTACATATTCATCCACTTACTTTCTAAGCCAACATAATGTAATTATTTGGCTGCAAGGTGTTGCTTCAAAAAACTGCTATATATCACTAATGTATCAGTTGTGATCTTTGGAAACACATTTGATTAGTCAGTACTGAAAATGACTTTAAAAATGTTTACACAAATGTAACCTTTGATAGTAAAGACAGATTTTTTTGTCTTTTTTATGTGTACCTTCAGACCTTCCTTACAGAAGACAAACATATAGAAAGGATTTAAAGGCACACATTTAAAAGAACAATCTGATCAATTATCCTATAAGTCAGAAAATGCAGTGCATTTACAAATCAGTAATCTATTAACTGTGTCTCACGGCTAAAGTAGATGTCTGTGCCTGTGCTGAACACTTCTAGGACAGGCCACTCACACTTGACCTCAAAGAACTGTACATTACCATGGAAATGTTACATTCTATTCAGCTCATTTAATGAATGCTCTATAAAATGTAATTTAATTGTATAATAATGATATAAATAACGATCAATTAGCCTGTATTACTGAGTCAGGTGATATATACATATATACATACATATTGCCCCTTCCTCTCAATCCGGCCATATAATCCTTCATCTTTCTCATGTTATGTTCTGTTTTGAGCTCTCATCTGTAAAGCCTGTTTGGTTTTTTTTTGCTGCACAATTCCAAGTATAAAGAGAACCCCTACTCTTTTCACCCTTGTCTTGTGCTTTATTCACTACATATATACTAGGGGGTTCAACCCCTGCTTGCTTTACTCGCCAAACCCCCCTGGCCTGTGCTACACGCCAGCCACTTTGCATCTCTGCCACTCGCGTTGTGAAGAGGGGGGCTGAACACACCCCAAGAAGACATGGTCCCTCCTCTGAAACCCCCTCTTAAACGGTGATACAATGGGAAACAAATACAGGGTTTTTTTTTTTTTACCTCCTCTTTGCTCGATCAGCTGCTGGCTTGCTGCTGCTGCTGTGCCGGGTGATTTGCATCTTGCAGGGTGCTTTGAACATTTAAAAGCCTGTACAGCAGCTGTCCTATTCTTCGTCTTTTATTTCCAGCCTCAGGAACGGTTAAATCTCCTGGCACAAAGTCTCATCTCGCGGAAAGTGAGTTGCTGATATTTTGTAGTTTATAATTTAAAAACGGAATAAGAATCTGAAAATCTAACAATATCAAATTAAAGTTCGATAAATTCTGAAAAGAATGATACCAAACATATATATATGTAGGTTTTAAAATCAGCCCAATTTAAAGCGTGACAAAAAAACGTGACATAAATAAATGTTGCACAAAATCGTTGCACTTTTAGGCTTAGGATTTTATATACAGGTATATAGAGTAGATATATATATATATATATATATATATATATATATATATATATATATATATATACATATATATATATATATATATACATATATATATATATATATACATATATATATATACATATATATATATATATATATATATATATATATATATATATATATATATATATACATACATATATATATATATACATATATATATATATACATACATATACATATATATATACACATACATACATATATATTTATTTATAAATAAAAACACACACACACATAGATATTTTATATATTATATACACACATAAACACTGCAGTTTACTTATCTGCTTTATCCTTTATTAAATTATGGGTATTGTAAAAAAACATCTGGAAGGATCTCTATCCATTTACTTTAGAAAATTCAAACTGAACCATAAAAAACAAAAACCCATATACTTTATCATACTTTTCATAATTTAAAGTGTAACTCTTTTTATTTTCTTTCGGAGTAAGACATATAGAGTCTAACAGAACTATTTCACTAAAAAAATACACACTATAAACAGGCATTGAAACATACGCCCTTCCACATGTTTTCTATACAGACAAAATAAATGTGACATCTCTAACAGTCTCAATAATAATTTATTATTAAAGGAAGTCAGATGAATAACTGTAACATGAAATCCTCAACCCATTTCAACCCAGAAAGCAAACATTTTGACCTCAACTATATATCATCTTTAAATATCTTGCTCCACCCTCCCTCAAAGCTCACAGATGAATCCCCACGGCTTGTCCAAACAGGTCTAGTTTCAGTTTACTATCTTATTATGCCCACACCCCATTTGCTTGGGCGGCTCTGTCATACGATTCAATATAATTAAGCAGGTGCAATAGTATGAGGAGGGGAAAAAATGAACATCCTTGACTGGTTTTTATTCTATTTTAATCTTTAAGCTAAATGCAACATTAGTGACACCCTACAGTATATACTTCTAAAGCAGTTAATGTTAAGTTATATTGGTTCCTCATTTTGAAAGGGGCTTCACAGTTACAAAAACAAATATATCTGCTGTCCATCTGTTGAAAGCAATACAATAAGGTTTGAGCTTTATAGCACCATACAGTTAGAAAATTCAACAACTGAAAACATTAGGCAGAATAGTACCTTTCCTGTCCAAAAAAAGGCATCCACATATATGTAATTAGGCCATGCTATTTGGAACTGAAGTATGACATTCAGGAAAATGTCAGAAACAGTACAATTTCTAAAACAAAGTGAGGAACAAAAGTAAGTTTAACCTGCCAGCCAAAATGTTCAGAGAACTAAATACAAGTCAGGAAAACCTTGACAAAGCTGGTATGTGGACAGGTTTCTCATCAAGGAATTAAAATTTAATCGAAGTCGACAGTGTGGTGATCTGAAAAATAAGTATATTTGTTTTGCATTTTTTTTTGTAATAATGTATTGCCATAGTAGCCTAAAATGCTAAGTCTAAAATAATTTTAGTGTGCTGGCTGCCAGAATATTGGGAGGGGATGTCAATATGCAAAGCCTCAGTCTTTAAGATTTCTCAACAATAGTTTTCCTGAGCTGGAAGTCTTCTCTTATAGATAATAAATGAATCTGTAGGAAATCATTAGAAAACAAAGAAATAGTCTTACATATTATGTAATTAAAGCAATCAGCCATTATTAAAATACAACATAAAATAACTAAAATATTTGCTCATTGTGGAATGATTTTCAATTGCCTATTTTGAAGAAACCTGGGAGACTGGATTACTTGGAAAAACCAGCATAAACACAGGGAGAATGTGCAGACTACACAGAACTGTGAACTTTGGGAAAGGACTAAGGGGAGATTTATTCTTTTTATCCCATTATAATTCTAAAGCCTTCAGAACATCGACTCAGTCAGTGGTTTAAAGAAAAACATCTTAGTTTCATGTATCTGCTGCTTATACACACACACACAAACACACACACACGCACACACAAACACACATAAAATAAGCTAGCATAAAATCCATAGACAGACACACTTGAACTGATGTTATTATAGTATAAAGAGTTTTGTAAGCTTAACTGTGGATTATTATATTATTATTATTATTATATTACTAGGGATCAAAGTATGTTTTTCTTAATATGCCATACAGACATATAGCAGCCTTCATGTTGTGGGCTGGCTTTTTGGACATATTCAAATCATATAAAATGTATTCACACAATAAATTATTCAACATAATGCTAGGCTTAGTCACAATGTTTAACCTGGATACTATGAAGCACCCTTACATCAATCAATCAAATAATCATGTCCAATTTTTTCTGGATCATTAGGGGCCTGGCATCATTTCCACGCAGCATGCTAAAGGGTGTGTGAGTGGTATCCTGTCTGGCTTTCCTTCCTTGTGCAGTAACCTCAGAGAACTGAAAGCTTCAGCCAACTCTTTCAGACAATGCATTTCCTTATCAACTCAGACTGCTGCCTGGTTTCCTCTCAGCGACTCATATTCTCCCATCTGACATAGAAGGGAACTGGATAGAGTGTAAAAAAAAAAAAAAAAAAAGATCTCACTAACCAGTTAAAAAACTACTTTTTTTCAGTAAGGCCCAGAGGCTAAATATTTGGAATTGAGTGCAAAGCTGCACGTCCATCCCGTATTATTGATAACTTGTGTGACCCTGAACATGTTCTGGTAGTTTGACTAGGCTTCACTTTGAGCATTAAGTATTGTAAAAAAAGTGCTGTGTGTGTTAAATATTTAAACATTAGGAAAAGTGCTATATCCTTTGTTATTGATATCACCTTTGCTTTTATTCCTAGTGTATTCCTCTGTATATTTGCAAAGCACTTTGAGCACAGGAAAGGTGCTATAAAAATAAAATGTATTATTATTAAAAAAGGACTAATTATATATATATATATATATATATATATATATATATATATATATATATATATATATACTTTTTGGGAGCTGGCTCTCATTTTATTGATAACACAGGATTTGTCCATGAAAAGAGAAATTTACTTCAAACTATAAATGCAATAAATACAGAAATTAATGCATTATTTTTATATACATAATGGAGTGTTTTATTTGTCTGGATGCATTTTTGCTTGACATTCTACGTACAATTATCAAAAGGGCAAAAGATTAATTTGTATAAAGTCTTTTTATACATCAAGAATCCTATGCAACTTAAACAGTTGTCTACGACCAGTAGTTATTACAGTAGCACTTTTTATAATCAAGATACAAATCATATTAAACAACTTTATACCCACTGGTACAAACATATCAAAACATTAACCAGAAACAGCACTCCTCTAAGTAATCGGATATTAACCAGTTTTATATTTACAATTGTGTTACACTTTATTTCTTGAAATATGCTAACAATGCTTCCATCAGCTCCGGTTTCCTCCCACAGTCCAAAGACATGCAGGTTAGGTGGATTGGCAATTCTAAATTGGCCCTAGTGTGTGCTTGGTGTGTGGGTGTGTTTGTGTGTGTCCTGCGGTGGGTTGGCACCCTGCCCGGGATTGGTTCCTGCCTTGTGCCCTATGTTGGCTGGGATTGGCTCCAGCAGACCCCCGTGACCCTGTTTTCGGATTCAGCGGGTTGGAAAATGGATGGATGGATGCTTCCATCAATCTCTATATTATGTCTGGACTGCATAGATTCTGTGCATTATGTTTTATTTATATCTTCATATCTTATACACTATGTCTGGTTTTAAACCATATATTGCATCTGATTTATTATGATTACTATATATCCTGTGTTTTAAGTCAGTAGAGGGGCAACAATGGGGTCAGTAAGAATTGTAACGTATACATTTTTTTTTGTTATCTTTTTTTTCCCTTTGAACAAAAAAAAATGTAAACAAAAAAAGAAAAATAATTGCATAACTATTGTTTAGGCTACAATTCTTCCTATTATTGGAAAACTGAGTTTGAAAACCAGATTACTGGATAGAGGGTTGCATCTATCACAAAACATACTGGGGAATGGTTAAACATGTATTCCATGTTAAGAAAGAAAGAAAGAAAGAAAGAAAGAAAGAAAGAAAGAAAGAAAGAAAGAAAGAAAGAAAGAAAGAAAGAAAGGACAGTTATTATGATACATTTCTGATAATTTACAAAAAGTACTCATACTCAAAAATAAATAAAAAATAAACTTTCAGTGGAAGTGACTGGCAAACACAACTCTAGATGGCCCTAGCTGTTACCATATGAAGTACAAAATGTAACAAACACATAACACACTGCCTAAAAAAGCAAGTGACACCTACTCCTCCACCTCTCATAATCCTAAAACAACTTGGTGGAGTAAATAACATGTTATGAAGCAAGAGGTGAAAAGGTTAGTACTGAGCTTCTGTGTGGCATGTAAAAGGAATATATCTTGAACAATAAACTTTGTATGTGTGTGTGTGAGATAATAGCAAAGCAAAGAGAGGGTGGGGCCCAAGGAGGAGTGCCTGGACTGTTTTGATTGGGACCCTGCCTTTACCTCCAACGAACTGGTCTGCAAACAGGAAAAGAACATGCATGTGCCTCTTGGAATGTCTGACGCAAAACAAGGCCTTGAAACAAAGATCAGGAAACAGCTCGGCTGGAGCCAGGTGCAGCAAAGGCAAAGAGAAACATTGACTTTGCCCTGTATGTATTTACATGGGCAGCTGCTGCTCAATACAACAACAGAGGGTGGAGGTGCTAGCTTTGTGGGTGTGAGCTGAAACACATTAACAGGACACAGCCTAGTTTATAGAACCCTGAGGCATCTAGTGCCCGTTATGAGAGAATGTCAGTGTGTGTGTGTGTGTGTGTGCTCCACAATAAACTCATGCCCCATGCACTACTAACTCCGGTCTTGTGTCTTATGTTGTTGGGTGAAACATTCAGAAAACAGATGGATATTTGGTTTACCAAGCATTCAGATTACATTAACCTGACTCATGAACCCACCTAATAAGTTATATATCTTTTCTGTTGGTACATTTATGAGTATAAAAGAAATGTGTTTTTAAAACAATAAAAAAAGACTTTCATACTTTGTCTGTTGATATACAGTATACAGTACAATATGCTGCTTACTAGAGCTTAGGTTCCTTGAAATGATCATGTATTGAACGTTTGGAATTCAACACATTGTTCCTTTTAACCTTGAGCAAAAACTATCTAAAATATTCTTAGAAATTTTTAAACGGCTGGTATATCTTGTTTTTTTTTACATTGTTTTTACACCAACTGTTTAGTGATTTTAAGAAGGGTCATCATAGAAGAATGTGCAATTTGTTTTGAATATGTGCCTTGTGTAAAAGTGGAATCAAGTCTAGAATAATTCCTGCTTAGTCCTCAAGGCTATGTAGATATCCTTTAGATCTCTATAACCATGCAATGTACAAGGCACACTGGTACACGTTTTTTCGATGCAATGACGGTCCAGTATTTAACTTTATATTACACAAAGAAATATTACTAACATGTATTTCTGCAAAGCACTTTGCACAATTTCACACTTTGAAAGGTGCTATGCAGAATAAAGTTTAACTAATCGATAAAAATACATTCTAATAAGCAAAAATTTGAAAAACTTACACTGATCAATTTATTTATGTAAACTAAAGAAATCAACTCAGTTCCATTAACTGTATGTTTACATCTTACCAAATAATGTAAGATGGTAAATAATATGTAATAATAGGCAAATTAGCCTATTGCTATGTTTTTATGTAGAGTTAAACCACAGGGCTCAAATTAAAGTCACATTAAAGAAATATAAATATATAAGTCGACTATATAGAGTACAACTACTTCTTCTAATCAATGTGTGTGTACAATAGGCTTAATATAAACTAGTTCAACAAACGTGAAGTGCACAATTGTCATTTTCTGAGTGAAATACACAGATGGCAAGTACCCTGGATAACCTCTAAAGTAGCCAGTAATAAAAGGAAAGGTGTGCATTACACAACCCGATTATAACGAAATGAAGTATAAGATAAAAAGCACAAACTGATAGTTTTTTTTATCTGTCAATAAATCAATATTTTGTTATACAGCGCATTTCACAACACGCGGCATCGCTCAGCGATATACAGTATAACGTCTTTACACTGTAGGGTGCCAACAACTGTTCCCGTTATTTGTTTTAGGTTAACGATTCATAACTGACCCAGCGTACGTGACAATTCCTACAATTGTCTCAAACTTTACACCCAGTACTACTTATCTATGTTTCAGCCATTGGTTTTTACGTGAACGAAGAGATATAATAAAGTTACAGATCTTTACTGTCGGGGTCCCTCTGGTTACATGAGCGCACACCTGCCGCACTGTAAGTAAACTCACCGGAGACGAAATTTAACGCGGCACGATTATTCTCTTCAATTTTAATTGATCTTTCCTCTTAATGACTGATAATCCACCGAAACCAATTACAAAAATTATATGTATTTCAGTCTGTATCGTTTTAAATCCCAAATAAAATCCTTCACTTACAAAACAATTAGCTCGTCATTTCACTGGTTAATGCCAACACCGTCAAGCTTATACATTTTGAAAACACTCTTCATACCTTTCGCGTCTTGGGATTGAGCTGTTCCTTACCAGAAGCATCCTTTACCTGATGGAACACACTTGATATGACGTTAAATATTAGGTTATGACGAGTTCCTTACAAGTATGAAAGACATTCATCCCAGACATCTGCCGTCTACTATCTTGGCATCGGTGGCTGCGCTACGGAGCACGTTAGGATTTTTTTTCCCAGCACTATGGTACACAATCACCTCACCCGCTGTCTAGGATCGGGTTACACTTTACAAGTCCGCACACATTACAGGGGTGGGGGGCAAAGACAATGAAGACCTCTTGTCTGAAAAGAGCAATTCTCAACCCTCGAAATCTCAGCGCTTCGTTTGTAAGTTCCACAGGCGACTCAAAACTTAACTCCTTCAGGTGCGCTGCCTAGCTAAGCGGAGCAGCAACTACCAGCTCTTCCGAAAAAGAAAAAGAAAAAAAAAAGTTGAACGCCAGGTACGAAACTTGTCTTCTGTAACGCTTGCCAGTATCAGCCAAAAGCTTTCTATTACTGTAACGAAGTCTGGGCTGATAAAAGTTGCATAAAGCCTACGATATAATGGTGTAAGAAGTAGGATGATAAAAGCAGCCCATCACCTCATGTTTTATTGTAGTAAGGATAGTTTGTAACTCATTTATTACACGCAGCACGTCACTTCAATAAAATAAACATGAAAAAGATCACCATTTGTTGCCAAGAACCTCCTCCCCCAATCCATCCGAGTTCGGAGAATAGCACTTACTTCCTAGACGACGTAAGCCCTTATACTCCACAGTTCAAAGATAGAAGACGCGTTTAACCGTCGATTATCACAGCTCTTCTCTCACTCACATGAAAACTTTGAATGCCCATCTGTTTAAAGTGGCGGCCCTCAGCTTTCCCATCACATGACTGTCTGTCCAGGCGGGGAGTCTCTAGGAGGGCGGTGAAGGCGAGGAAAGGGTGGGGACAGCAAAGCAGAAGCTGGAGCCTCCTGTCAGTTTGGGAGTGTCGCGACGGGCGGAGGCAAGGGCGAGGTGTGATGTGGGTTGTGCATTCCACTTACTGAAGTAAAGATAAATCATTTAACAAGGCAGGAAAAAAACAACTTTATTTTTAATATGACAGGGCAAAATGAATGTTCCGAATATAAAACCCCGGGAAAATCACCATCAAATGAGACTAGGATACGGCAAGTAAAATTAACATTTAAATGTATGTCAAGATGAGTTTCAGATATCTGAAGATGAAGTTCAGATTTTCACTAATCTGAAACTCAATTTAATATATCTCAAGATAAGCTTCTTTACATTTTCAGCAAGCTGCATTGAGTTCTGTCTAATTTACTTCATTTCATCCGCATACACTTCGGATAGCTCAGTCTCAGAATCTAACTTTTGCATTTCAAGATCTCTTAAATGCCTTTATTAAAAGCCAGGGGAGTAGTTAACCTTCATTTAGGAAAAGCTGTGGACAAACCGTAAAACTGAACAAGCTTTAAATTTTACTTAGCCTTTAACTGTAAAGCCCTCCGTGCGCGTCCATTAGGGAGAAACAAGCGGATTAAAAGTATGGCGTATTTAAACGTAAACAACTTTTCAGTGATCAGGCCCCAAAACAAATTAAGGAGAATCATGGCAAATTTCTTCATGTCTATCTTACAGGATCAGTCATAAAGAATTAAGCAGTTTTATATGGCTCCTTACATTCGTAACCTTGTTATATATAATACATGTATTTCATAAATCGTCTTTAAAAGTCAGGCCCGCCTATCGAAATCATTCTTTAGAGCCATGGCGCGGAGAATCGAATCGGGCACAATTTATAACGACTTTTATTACGAATATATCAATATGCCCTTGGCTATCATCGAAGGCCTCCATTGCTACGAACATCATCATATGTGTGTGTCCATCACAAACAAAAACGGTAGTAAAATGTGTGTTACACATTGCCCACCATCATATGCCAGAGCGCCCACAAATAAAATTTGTTTTATTTCATTCTGAAAGGTATAGGGAGAGACTAGGCTTTAGAAACGTGACGTCAAAATTTACCCGTGAACTACATCCCTTCTCCAGATTTTCGAGAAGAGGCTCAACAAAAATAAATCAAGTCCTTCAAATATAACAATACATTCTCATCAAATTTATACATTTTATAGAAAGACACGTCTCCCATATTCCTAATGGATAACTGGGAATATGAAACAAACAGTATTATATTGGTGTTCAATTTAAGAAAAAAAAAAAAACATTTTAAACTGAAAACTTTCCCCTAGGCCTACACAGCACACACCACAATTTGTCACTTTACATTATGATATTCCTTGTGGATGGCATAAAGTTGCAGTGACTACAACTGCTATCTCACAAACCTAGAGCCCTGGATTCCAAAGCTTTCTCTGTCCTTATGCCCTTGTGGGTGTTCTTCAGGGTCTCTGGTGTTAACCTTGACTGGCAAGCCTAAACTGGCACAAGGTACCTGAATGTGCATCTAAAAGTCTGATCACTCATTGAGAGTTAGTTCCCACCTTGGGGACAGATAGCGACCACCGTATTACAGCTCAGAACTGCATAAGTGTGGTAGATGGATGGATGGATGGATGGATGATCAAATACAATTTCATCTATCTATCTATCTATCTATCTATCTATCTATCTATCTATCTATCTATCTATCTATCTATCTATCTAAAGAGAAAATGTTTTCATCAAACAGATACATCTTGGAGCAATTCGAGGTGTTGTGCAAGCTTCTATATTAAATATTAACAGGATGAATAATACAGACATATCCCTAAAACCTTTTCCTTATCAGCAATAACTATAGTATACTGTGTGGTGTACTGTACATCAATCTTCAGAATCAAGGCAAAGGAATAAAACACCTGCTTTAACTAATTCAGTTGTTTTCTGAAAATACATATCTTTTAATTTTTTTAAAAGAATAAATTAGGCAGCAGTACCTTTTAAGAGTCAAAATATCTTTTGCTATGCTCAAAACTCAAAATAATTGCAATCTACATAGTATTTTTTAGAAGGTATTTTCCTTTAAGAAGAGCGCTTTGAGTATAAATGGGCACAAGGAACTTTTTTTTCAGTGGGGGAAGGGCAATAGCTGCTTGGATTATAACTGACATACTTGATGAATGGAATTGAACTGCTGGTTAATATTAAAGCCAGCAACTAGGGAAGCAAGACATCAACAAAAAATTACTTAAAGTGTGAGACCTTGAAGAGAAGCTACATTCCAAATGTAAAATTAAACTGAAAAAAAGATTCAGGGCTACAATGCATGAAATTACCAGGACTTGGCATTTGGAGCAGAGTCAAAGGATTGACTTAATGACATCATGGCTATGAAAGGAAGGAATCTACATATACCGTAAATATTGTCAGTCAGTGCTGACCTGCATCTTAGGTGGTAGCAGTGTAAGTTGTAGTCACTACTTAAAGGTAAGAAATAGGAATGGTGACGGGAAGTGTCGAGTTAGGCCAGAATTCTTCTCTATGAAACCACCAGCAGATGAAGTTCCTCAGTGACACTAAATCTACCACCAACTATCTAACAGTTATTGTATCTGTTACTTTCAAATTCATTTTAATTCAGGCCTTTTTATTCTAAGTCAAGTTTAAATAAGTGACAATTTTCTGTGCTGACATCACACAACTAAATGCTGAATGTTAAATTTATAGGAAAACTTCACTAACCTCTGTGTTGGCAATACTTCACTATTAATTCAAAGGGATGATCTGTTGAAATGAGCAAATCTCATACAAAATGTTTGTAGGAAAGAAAGCGACACTACAGTATTCCTCGCATAATATTAACATGTAGCAGTTTGCAATTTGTGGACCTACTTATTCACCAAGCGCCATATATTTCCATGTTTTATTTTATATGAACCATTTTAAAATGTATCCTAAAATTAATTTAAGTATATGATGTGAATATAACCATTTTTCAGAGTGTCCTGATTTTCTCTTTGGGTAAGGGTTTATTTAAAAAATGACATACTGCTTGAATTGTTTGCAGTCTGGTTACCCAGAGTACATATGACAAATAATATGAAGTTTAATTACATTCCTTTGAATGCTAGCAGCAAGCAGTCAAGTGATTATTAATTGAGAATTTATCTTTTGCTTGAAAGAGACAGTTGTCTTCTTTGTTCTATTGCTTAAAAGAGTTTTAAATTCTTTAGTATTGATTGCCATCGTGCACGTATAACAAACCATTCTTGCTTATCTGGCTTCAGAGCACTTGTTGAAATTACAGTATCTTTCGTCTGTCCAACAGATTTTTCAAACTTTTCTTTTAAAATGTATTTATTCTTCTGCCATGCTTGCACTATCCAGGAGATAGGTTCATATTATAACTAAAATAGTACAGGTTTATGATATAATGCTAGAAATGTTGTGTAGCCTTACTCAGACCGAAAACCCAATCCTCAATCTATCAATGAATCAGTCTTTATTGTACAGTATATAACTCTTTACATAGAGAGTGTTATTAAAAGGATCCTTACAGTACAAAAGCAAAGCAATATAAGCACACACCAGGTAACTATGTGGAGCAGAGTACAAGAAAATATTGAAAAAGCTATCTGTTTCAGCAATGTGGCACAAATCTTTATTTAATTCATTTACATTTACATCATTTAGCAGACGCTCTTATCCAGAGCAACTTACAACAGTGCTTAGTAATCTACGACTGTTCTTCAGTCTTTAAGGCTAGGATTAAATCTACTGTCATTAAACAAGTTACCGCTGACCAAGTTGTACACAAAACCATGCTAGAAGAAAATAGTAAGTTGTTAGTACAAAATGTTTTTTTTTTAATTTTTTTTTGAGAAAAGGGTAGAAAAGAGTATGGGGACTTTAGTCCCCCAAGTGCTGTTTAAAGAAGTGTGTCTTCAGACGACGTTTGAAGACAGTGAGGGTCTCCGCTGTTCGTACAGCAAGAGGAAGTTTGTTCCACCACTGAGGAGCCAACACTGCAAAGAGTCTTGATGCATGTCGTCCTCTTCTTTTAAGTAAGGGTGGTTCGAGATGAGCAGTGCTTGATGTTCTGAGAGAGCGAGAAGTGACACGCTGCTTAACCAGTGCTGATATGTAAGGTGGTGCAGTTCCAGTTTTGGCCTTAAAGGCAAGTGTTAGGGTTTTGAACCTGATGCGGGCAGCCACAGGGAGCCAGTGCAGGTTCCGCAGCAGAGGTGTAGTGTGTGAGAATTTGGGAATATTAAAAATGAGTCTTGCAGCTGCATTCTGGATCAATTGAAGTGGTCGTGTTGCCTTTAGTGAAAGTCCAGACATCAGAGAGTTGCAGTAGCCCAGCTTAGAGATGACCAAGGTCTGGACGAGAAGCTGAGTAGCCTCTGTAGTGAGAAAGGGGCGGATTCTCCTGATGTTGTAAAGAAGATATCTGCAGGACCTGGAGAGGTTGCTGATGTGTGGAGAAAAAGACAATTCTTCATCTAGAGTGACACCAAGACTTCTTGCAGTTTTTGAGGGGACGATAACCGAGTTGTCAAAAGATTCATCATTGTCAAAATTCATCATTACTGTGTTGACATTTTGCTTATCAACAATATGTTATTTGAGAACAGATCAGGAAAACTAATCAACAATATATTTGTGACTGAGAATTTAGAAAGAAAACTACTACCATGAGGTATATTTACAACATATATGTCAATGTAGTGAACAGATATGGTGAAAGTTGACAAATCATTCTTAGCTACTCCTGTACACTAAAAATAGCTTGGCTAAACTAAGAAGCTGCCCACTGTGTCAGTTAACATTTTTCCAGTCACATTATATTCTTTGAAATGATTTCAAAATATATTACAAATCACAGTTTTTAATAATTAAAAATAATCCTATTACTTTGTGTTTTTAGAATTGTATTACTAGTTTATTTGACAAAAAAGAGTTGTGGTATCATTTCTCGTAATATTTTATTTGCGTTTAAAACCCTTGTGGCAAGTAGTTTTTAGAAAGGACTTTATCATAAGTTGAAGAGCTTTAAATCAGAATAAAAATCATCACTAGAGCAGTCTTCAAGAAAAATACGTTTACATTCTGGTTTTCTGAGATATTCCAAAGATGTGCATATTACATTATTTAGTAGCACTAAACTGTCTCGGTGTGAATTAAGTTTAGGTAATATGTATGAGAGTACATAGCAACTGACTGTTGTGCCATTCTGGTTTGGTTCCTGCCTTGTACCCTATGTTGCCACAGTACATTCCGGCTCCTTAAAAGTGGCTTACATGGCTTGAATAAGAGGATGGATGGATAAATGGATGGAGTTTTTTTGCCCTGGAATAGACAACACTTAATAGCATTCTTTATTTTTATTATGCACTAAACAACTTTCAGTATTTAGTGCCATTTATAGAAAGCAAACTATTTTTACAAAACATGTCTCATTACAGTACACAAGGAAACATGTTTTTAATGGGCACTGTCTAAGAGGAGAGGTAAACAATCGGAATAACTATACTGTATTTCAAAGAGGGTAGTAGATAACAGTACATAAAATCTTTGTGTCATTATGTTAAAACTGCATGGCGGTAAAGTGGTTAGTTCTGCTGCCTCACAGCTCTATGGTTCTACATTATTAATTATTCAGCAGAAGTGTGTCAAGAAACGCTACTGGGGCTCCTTTATACCAACAGCAATATGTCTGCAAAATGGCTCACTGCGACTATGACTGCCAAGTCAGAAGTTTTCTTTCTGTACAAATATTTCTTCAATTTTAGTTATTCTGGTGTGTGTTACAGTTAGTGCAGAATGCAGCTGCAAGAATCTTAACTAGAAAAAGAAAATCTGAGCACATTTCACCAGTTTTAGCATTGTTACATTGGTTATCCGTCTCATTTAGAATTGACTTTAAAATGCTATTAATAGTGTACAAAGCCTTAAATAATCCCACCCCATTTCATATTTTGAAATGTTTTGTCAAAGTCATAACCTCAGAGCTTCAAATGAAGGTCTGCTTATAACTCCAAGAACCAACTTGAAAAGAAGTGGTGCCGCGTCTTTTTTCTGTTATGCACCGAAAATCTGAAATAATTTACCAATAGAAATTTGCCAGGCAAATACTGTAGAACAGGGGTAGGCAAAGTCATTCCTGGAGGGCCGCAGTGGCTGCAGGTTTTTGTTCCAACCCAATTGCTTAATAAGAAGCACTTATTGCTCTAGAAACACTTCTGCTTCATTTTAGTTATCTCCCTCATTAAGATTTGAACCCTTATTGCTTATTTAAGTCTTAAACAGCTGCATTCTCGGTTTTTAATTGCTCCTTATTAACAATAAGATGCAAATGACAAAAGAAACCAGCAGTTATCCATTTTGCTTGTTACCCTTTACACCTCTGTGTATTTATCGTGCACTATTTGGTTTAATTAAATACTTGGAAGGAAAGAGAAGAGAAAAAAGTGAAGGATTGAGAATTACCCCTCCGTTTTACACGTCAAAGTATTTGGATGATATCCTTAGAATGGAAAAAAAATCTAGGATATGAGAATGATTTGACATAGCAGAGTTAAAGCACTAACAAGCCATGAAATGTAATTATTGGCAAGGTTTGTTTTCTAATTAAGCAACTGGGTTGAAACAAAAACCTGCGGCCACTGCGGCCCTCCAGGAATGACTTTGCCCACCCCTGCTGTAGAGCAATTTTAAAAACTGCTATTATTTCAAAATGCCTTTTTTGTATATTCATTTTAGTTGTATTCCTATTACACTATATGGGCATTGAATTATTATTTTCCTCTAGGTTCTACAATTTCTTACTAATCTCTACTATTCTCTGCTTTCTTTTCCGGTTCTACTGAGGTGTCAATCTGTGCCACCATCACCTGATCAAGGTACCATGCCGCCCCTGTGTTTATGGATGGGTGTCCCAGATGTCCACATGACTATCATCATCAATTTCTTCCATGTGAAGTCTGAAAACCGTAAGGACTGATTTAGAAAATCTATGTTAAGTAGAATGCCCAGTGGGGGAAGTCTTTTGGCCATGAAACCCCTGTAGATTTTGTTATTTTTTTTCTTCAGCCCAACTGGAGTTTTTTGTTTTTTCTGTCCTCCTGGCCATTCAGCCGTACCGTTTGCTTTGCTACATACTGTAAAATATCATTTCCTAATCTTGTTTGTTTATGTTTTATGTTAACTTCCTTTTATTTCATTTCGTAAAGCACTTTATGAAAACGTGCTATATAAATAAATGTTTTTGTTGCTGTTGTTATCGTTGTTGTGTTCAGACTGTAGTATATATATATATATATATATATATATATATATATATATATATATATATATATATATATATATATATAATATATGCTGTATGTATATATATATATATATACTGTATATATTATATAAAGAGCCACATTTCCCCCTGGCGACAAATAATGTTCTATCTATCTATCTATCTATCTATCTATCTATCTATCTATCTATCTATCTATCTATCTATCTATCTATCTTAGTTCTCTAAATGAATTTAAAATGAAATTAGATTTTAGTTCTTTAATAAATTAACTGTAAAATTCCAAACATTACCAATATTAAACAAGGTAATCAATTGCAGAAAATGGCACAATTAGAGTTACATTTTCAATGGCATAAACGTATTATGTGTATCTGTTTTTTTAGCTAACATTTTCCATTAAATATTTGGAAGGTAGTGCATCATCAAGCACAGGGGATACACCAACATTTAATGAGATGTAAATAATCACAAGGAACACTAATGCATATGAAGCCACATTCACTTCTACTGCATCAATTTAGATCAATAATTAACCAAATATACACCTTTGCAATGTAAGATAAAATTGGAAAATCTGAGGAAAGCATTACGTAACGATGAGGAGAATGTGCAGACGCCACACTGAGAATGGCCAGGTTCTTGGAAATCTTGATGCAGCAGTGCTCACCACACTATAGCCCTGGCAAAGGAAAAAAAGATAAGATAAAAAGTAGTGGAGGTAGCAAACCCCAGGGACTTAATCTGGTTAACTTTTCCTATAGGTATCATCAAGATCTTTTTTCTTATTCTTCTACTAGTGTAGAAAATCCTTAAATCTTGGCTTAAAGGGGAAATTACAATTGATTTAATGCTTAAATGTATAATTCTTTACAAACTTCTCTTGACAAAGAAGGACAGCCAAAAGGATCAGACTCTGCTGTGTCCTTTGGTTGCAGTTTCTATACAGATACGTACTGTGTCAGTAGGTAAATATTCCTATAATATAGAAAAGAGGAATTCAGCTTTATGCCTATCACTGTGATTTCATTCCTCTAGAGTACTTGAAGCAAGCACATATATAACTGAAGTAAAGGAATAGTCTTTTAGCCTAAATGTCTGTGTGTGTTTATGATTATTGGGATGTACAGTTATTTCACAACAAATGTAAAGCTGTCTAAAAATCTATTTTATGTTTCAGACCAATAAACATTACTTGAATGTATTGTGCAAACTACCAACAAGTACATTTGTTTTCTCACCTTTTTCGAAGACTGCAGCGTCCTCAGAGTTTTCTGTCTTCAGGAAATACAATTCAATTTCTATTTTCCTGTCTGTTCTGAGGAACAATTACAATTCAGCCTGGGGATATGCTTAAATGCCTATCCCTGTGCATAACAGGCACACCCCTGATATACTGAAGTAACAGGATCTGGAAACTAGGTGAGGTCTAATTAGATGATTACACTGTCTTACCAGTAATTTTCTCTATTTGTTGTTCATATGTTTTTTTTATCAATGCACATCTTTCATTTCATAATTGTTATATTATTGTATACGAAACAGCCATGTCTGCAGGAAGCAAAGGACACTATGATATAAGACTGCTGTTTTAATTAATAGCAGTGAATTTTAACTTTGCCACACTTGATTATTACTTTCTCTTAAAGATTTATTGTAGTAAACACGTCCCATACATCCAGTACTTCATAGTGTAAGCCTCGTCACCAAACTACATGAATTATAAACCACAAAACAAGGTAAATTGCACCACAGGAAATCAAGTGGGGTATTATTTAATTACTACAGTACATCCAAAAAAAAAAAAATAGAATTAAATATTGCTTTACTGTGTTAAACCTATCTGTGCTAATCATTTGCTGTTTTATCTGATTTGTTGTTTTCTCTCATGCTGTTTTATTACACCCTGCTGACTCATTGTATTTACCATGTACTAGGTATTACTGCATAACACACTTAGCTTTCTCCCACATTTTTTTTTTACTTATACTGTATGTTTATTAATAATTGATACAATCCTGTCCATCAGTCCATCCATATTCAGACCCACTCAGTCCAATGTGTCCTAATGATTACCCACTGATAATTTGTGGGGCAGGAAATCTTTTGCAAGAACCTATGGAATTTAGGGCAAGCTAAAAAAGTAAAAAATGGAAATTTTAACATTTGCTTGTGTATCCTGTAACTCTTCAATTGTATGTTTTTATTTACTGCAAAGTACTATTTAAATGGTTTGTTGTTAGCGGTCATGTAAGATAATGAGAAATTACACTTTTGTTTTCAGTCAGCTAGAATACTGCAATGCATTCCTCTCGGGACTACCCAAAAAAGACATCAATTGATTGCAACTACTGCAGAATGCAGCTGCTAGAATCTTAACTAGGAAAAGAAAATCCGAAAACATCCCTCCAGTTTTGATGTCACTACATTGGTTACCTGTGTCATTTAGACTTGACTTTAAAATACTGCTTATGTTTTACAAAGTCTTGTATAATCTCTCTCCATCCTATATTTCAGAATGTCTTTCACCTTACACTCCTAATCGTAACCTTAGATCTTCAAATGAGTGCTTATAATTCCAAGAGCTAAACTTAAAAGAAGTAGTGAGGCAGCCTTCTGCTGTTATGCACCTAAAATCTGGAACAGCTTACCAATAGAAATTTGCCAGGCTAATACACTGGAACACTTTAAAAACCTCTAAAAACACATTATTTTAATATGGCTTCTCTTAGCTTCATCTTAGCTTAATCATGATACTCTGTATATACATTTGATTATCATTATCATTCATGATGGCTCCAAAATTCGTACTAACCCATACTTTCTCTGCTGTTCTTTTTCCGGTTTTCTGTGGTGGTGATCTTCACCATCACCACCTGATCAAAGCAGCATGATGTCTCTACATTGATGGATTAAAGGCCAGAAGTCAACACGACCATCATCATCAAGTTCTTCCATGTGAACCCTGAATACCATGAGGACTGATTGAGGTAATTTATGTTAGGTAGAATGCCTGGAGTGGGCTGGGCGGTCTCATGGCCTCAGAACAACTGCAGATTTTATTTTTTTTCTCCAGTCATCTGGAGGTTTTTTTTGTTTTTTTCTGTCCTCCCTGGCCATTGGACCTTACTTTTATTCTATATTAATTAATATTGCCTAATTTCATTTTTTAATATATTTTGTGTTTTTTCTCTTTCTTCATCCTGTAAAGCACTTTGAGCTACATCATTTGTATGAAAATGTGCTATATAAATAAATGTTGTTGTTGTTGATGTTGAAGGACATTGTTAGAAAAAACATAAAACAAACAAAAACAAATATAATTGATGGAAAATTCTTTTCAAACTGTCATCCGGTCAATTCTCAACTTAAAAGACTGTATTCATTTCTTTTACTCTGAGTTAAGCCTAGAGATTGCGAACACAAACAAAATTGCTGCTATGTCTCTTATATAACATTGTGATAAGAACTGCACACAGTGCTGCACATATGGTCTCACTAGTATGTAAAATAGTCTAAGCATAACATCTCTCTGTTTATATCCGACAGTTTTTATGATGTAACCTAGCAGTTTATTTGCCTTTTCAATCACTTTTGCACATTGCTTAGATGATGAAAGCAATGTGTCAACATAAACCCCTAAATCCTTTTCCGAGATTTCTTCCTCTAGGACAGTGTCTTCCACCTTTTATTTGTAACTGATGCTTATGGTTGCCCATCTGTAGCACTTTGCACTTTTTTACATTAAACTGCATTATCTAAGTATTCGCCCAGTTCTGAAGCATGTCCAGGTCCTTTAAATTTTATTTTTGCTGCCTCTTTAGTGTCTGCCATTCCTCCAATTTCAGTTTTATCTACAAATTTCACAAGTTTATTAACAATTCCAGAATCAATGTCATTAATATAAACCAAAAGAAGTAATGGTCCAAGGACAGACCCCTGAGGAACTCTATCTGATGCCTACCGTTTCTAGTTTCCAAATTAATCTTTGATGTGTGACTATATCAAAGGCTTTTTGAAAGTCTAAGTAAATTATGTCATAGGGTTTGTTTTTCTCAATTATTCAAGTTGCCTGTTAAAAAAATCTAAAAGATTATTTTGGCAAGGTCTTTTTCTCATAAACCCATGCTGGCTCTTATCTAGTAATCATAGTTATAGGTACTAATTTATTTTTTATTATAGTTTCCATAATTTTGCAAGTTATAGAAGTCAGACTTATTGGTCTGTAATTATCACGATCAATTTTATCTCCACCCTTGAAGATTAGAGTCAGATTTGCAACTTTGTAATCATCTAGTACTTCTCCTGTTTCAAGTAGCTGATCAGATATGCCTAACACATGTTTATAAATGACATCTTTAATTTATTTCAATACAACTCATAACATCTGATCAGGTCCCGTTTTTTATTAATCTTCTTTGATTCTGGTATAGTTAGTAAATTTGTCAAATTTGCAAATGAAGCTAAAATTGGAGGGATGGCAGACAACGAGGAGGCAGCAAAAAGAATTCAAAAAGACCTGGACAACCATTAGAACTGGGCGACCACCTGGAAAATGCAGTTTAATGTAGAAAAGTGCAAAGTATTACACGTGAGAAAAAGAAACATCAATTATAAATACAACATGGGAGACAATGTCATACAGGAAGTAACCTCTGAAAAGGATTTAGGGGTTTATCTTGATGCAACATTTGCATCAACTAAGCAAAGCATAGAAGTGTTTAAAAAGTCAAATAAAACAAATAAAATGTTAGATTATATCATAAAAACTGTTGAATTTAAGTAAAGGGATGTTTTGCTCAAACTGTATAATGAACTGGCAGGACCATATCTTGGGTACTGTGAGCAGTTCTGGTCACCACAGTACAAGAAAGACATAGTAGCACTTGAAACTGTGCAGAGGAGAGCAGCCAAGTTTATCCTATGACTCAAGAACATGCCCTACTCTGACAGACTAAGAGAATTAATACTGTTTAGACTCAAACATAATCCGGACATAATCCAGGTATTTACAATCCTCAAAGACATTGATAAAGTAGATCTAGCAATATTCTTTGAGTTTAAGAGTGAATCATGTACTCGAGGACATCAGTGGAAATTAAGGTGAAGTGCATATAAGACTGAAGCCAGGAAGCACTTCTTTACACAAAGAGTTCTGGGATTCTGGAACAAACTATTGAGACATGCATTTGAAGCAGAAACCTTGACAGCCTTAAAAAAATCTGGATGAGATATTGGGACAGCTTAGCTAATAGCTAAACAAACGGGCTTGATGGACTGAATGGTCTCTTCTTGTTTGTCAAATTTATTATGTTCTTATGTTCAACATATTGATGGCATGAAGCAAATGTAACTCTTCTGTTTTAAAATGTAGGAACTCTGAGTTTGTTTATACTTCTGCAGGGGACATTACATTTGTTTCCTTTTTTACAAATACTTGAGTGAAACATTTGTTCTCTTCATTTGCTATTTCCTTCTCATTTTCAACGATTTCTCCCTTTGTGTACCTGAGGTTTCTTAATCCTGTTATTGTCTTTTTACTGGAGTGGTACTCAAAAGATTGTTTTGGACTCACATAGCAATTTTTTTTTAACTTCTCTTTTGACTTTTAGAATGCTTTTTTTATCTCTTACTGTAGTGCCCAGTATTCCTCTAAGTCAGAATTATTTGGCTGTTATTAAAGTTTCTTGTACAGTGACATTTTCAGTTTTAATTTAAAAAAAGATGTTTATCCATTTTACCTGATTTTTTTAGTTGTTTTGTTGGATTTTGGCATAAAAATGAGGCTCAGGTAGAGATTGGCAACTTCCTTCTGGGGACTGCCCATTTTTATGACATCCAAGGGAGAAGGGGTGGAGCCTCCTCTGGATATTATAGGTGGGGGTAGGCGTCATCCCTGGATGTCTTCTCAGAACTTTGGTGGAGGGATAAGAAATGGTTAGTGCCAGTGCCCCTTCTAATCCCAAAGTGTTATCGTTTACCTTTTTGGCACCTATGCGTGAAAGTGTCTTTTTTGATTAAATATCCTGTTGCTGGAAATATCAAAATCTGGTGGAATGTAGCAAACTCCAATAACCAAACCTCTGGCCTTCTTAATTAGTATCTTAGCCCATGGTGATTCTGACATGTTCTATTCTTCCATCTTGAATTTATGCACCTGAATAGTATTTATCATATATAGCACCACACCTCCTCCTTTCCCTTCTTGCCTATCCTTTCTGAAGTATGTATAACTACTGATAATATATTTCACTTTTTCACTCTCATTTCTCTCAGTCCCAAGTCAATAGGGTGCTTCTAATTCATACATTTTCTCCTTGCATTAAGGACTAAACATTTTAAAAGAGGAAAGGTGCTTCTTGTGTTTTGGTTGAGTCTTTGTAATATTTTATTTATTTATTTATTTTCTGTTTAGTTGATTAATTTTGTATTCATAACACAGTATCTCACGATTTTAAAATCTTTTTAACTATGCCAAAAGATGCACTTTAGTCAATATATGGACTTCTGTTGGTCATTTTTATATCATTCATACATACTCTAAGCAAAAGGTACACATTCACCTGAAAATACATTCACCACCTGTAAACGTTTGAAGTAAATTGCTGACTTAGTTACTGACTTACTGCTTTTATTCATTATTTTCATGAAGCAATTATAAAAACCTATGCAGTAAACAAAAAGTAGCCTCCAAAAAAATGCATTTTTTTGTACACAGATTTAATAAGAACTTAAAGTCATTCTGTCAAGCAATATCCAAATGTTCCTATTAGCATAATGTTTCCAAAAAAAGATTCAAAATTTGATAGTCTGTGTGTGGCTTCTGTCAATTGCACTACTTGGTAACTTTTTAAATTTATCTACAGTCCCGTGTGTGAAGAAATACTTCCGGATGTCTAAACAAAATTAAGACTTTACTGAGGTCTTAGTTTACCCATATGTTATTGTTAAAGAACTTATTTGAAAGTAATAACTGGCATCAACTGTACTTACTTTCATTTATATATACAGAACTCTGTTTACTTAAGTTGAAAAGACAAAGATCCTTCAGTCTTCCTTCTGGGTTATGCTTCTTAGTTTTGGAATTTGTCTGTTTGCTCTCCTCTGGATTTACTCTGAGGCTGCTTAATTGTTCTTGTAATATGGAGACCAACACTGCACTCAATATTTCAGATATAGCCTGATACATATCTTATATGGCTTAAAATGTGTGGACAATGTCAGGTTTACATGTATGATATGCTGTTTTAATATTTTTCATTGACTAGCAATAATTACATTAAGGTAAGTCAAAATTATATTTTATACATCTAAATATACTTTTGACTAGTTCAACTAGTGAACATTCAAATTTGAGACCATTTCAATATGCATGAGGCTAGTCATAATTCAAATCTGAGACATTTACCATATGTTTTTGATTAGTCAAAAATGAGAATTATAGATACCTATAATTCAGCCTCAGAGTGCAAATTAGAGATGACTATTAAGTATTTTGAGACATGTACAACCAAACGTTCAATTCTATAATCTGCAATTTTATATACAGTTAAATTTCACCTCACAAAAATTGTATTATAGATATATTGTAAATGTAACTATATTGATTGTATACATTTTGTGCCCTGATAAGGCAAAATGTAAATACAAATTTCTGAAACTGAAAGCTTCATAGAAGTCAATAGGAGAAAAACCTGTGTTTTTGTACTAGTCAGCGTGTAATTAAAAATATCTGTAATTCACCTTCTGATTAGTGAAAATCAGGTTTGAGATATGCTAGCTGTGAAATAGAATTTATGTTCAACTTGACATTTGTCTATTGTATCTTAAAAAAAGAACTAGCACAGAATCAATAGAACTAGCATGTTTTTCATCCTGCTATTTCTTCAAGCTACCAAAAATGTTGTGTTGAATTCGAGCCTTTATGACAGTTTGTCATTCAAGCCGTTCTTTCAAGCTTCAGATTCCTCACAGTGTAATTATATTTCATTTTTTTACTTTTTATGTTGGCGGCATGGAGGCACAGTGGTAGCACTACTCATATAAAGGAGACCAGGATTCATGTACTGGGTCCTTCCTGTGTGAAGTTTGTATGTTCTTTTCGTCTCTGCATAGGTTTCTTGTGGGGGCTCCAGTTTCCTCCCACTGTCCAAACACATGGGTGTTAGGTAAATTGGTGATGCTAAATTGCCCCTGTTGTGTGTGTTCACCCTGTGATGGACTGGTGCCCTGTCTAGGGTTTATTCTTGTCTTGCTCCTTATGCCAGCTGGGATAGGTTCCAGCCAATTGCCCCCCTCCCCATGACCCTGATCTTATGTGAAAGATACTAATTTTTTAATTTAAATATTTTGCTATATTTGCCAGCAGGAATTTTATATTTTTTCCATTTTAATGGAAATGTTATGATTAATTCATTTCACAATAATTTATACAGTTTAGCTGCTGAACACCGTAATGTTGATCATATCAATCTGAGCCATTAGCTCTAGTACCTCATTATCCCCCTCTTATAGCTGTTTTTTGGCATTTACCTTTTCTGAAAATGTTGAACACTTATTCAGTTAAATAAATACAATACCCAAAATTATATATTTTTTATATCCTCCCTACCTCATGAAGTTTGTAGAGATAGCTGAAAAAAAATAATTTCATGTTTCCATGCAGAAAAAGTTTTCTGATGCAATAGAGCATATATGTTACCATACACTTAACAACAGCGAACAATATCAAAATTATCCATGACAAAAAAATGTCACATTGCTGGCATTGCTTGCATTGCAAAATCCACATGGGAAGTTTTCCAGTCATATGTTCACAGTGAGGCATTATGCAGATGTATTGATGTTGGAATAAAGGAGCTTTTGGTGCTCCACTGTTGCCCACATCCATATCAGATACAATGAATCTCACACACTGTGTTCTGTCTGACAGACAGTCTATTATCCAGGGCACCATAAGCTCATGCACCTGCGTATCCATGAGCTTACCCCCTCACAGAGATGGCTGGATGGTACTGAAGGCACTGGAGAAATCAAAAACCGCAGTTCTCACAGTGCTGCCAGTATTGTCCAGGTAGGAAAAAGCTTTGTGAAGCAGATAGGCAATAGCATCCTCCACTCAAGTGCATCTGTCCATCCCTGTCTCCATCTGCTGGACCAGACCCAGCCCGCTTCTCCCCTACCTGGATGAGCTTAGTTAATTTTTGGTACACAAAATTATATATGTATGGTATGGGAATGGATAGCAAAAGTGTATTGTGAATAAGGTCACCATAACTTGTCCTCATTATTTCCATAGGATTAACGCTTCAGTATCCACGGATTCCTTTTCTGCAGGACTTTTCAGAAACGCAACCCCCAATGAGAATTGATTTTCTACAGTATATACAGTATTATATCCTGATTAGATTCTTCTTTCACATTTTCTTTCGCATTTTTTTCTTATTGACTTAAATAAAAATGTGTTTTTTGCCAACATGGAAACATACACATGTTACAAGAATCGGAATGCCTGAGTTGCCACTTCACTAGAAACCTTTCAAATATCCAGCAACGAGAGCAAGAACATTAATTATAACATTGTTTCCTGGTTGTAAATTCTCTGGCAGGCTTTACTTGCCTATTATTTGTTGAAAGAGGAAGAATTCTGGTGTCAAAGTAATTTATGAATATAAGTGCTATATGTATATTTTAAGTGGGCTGATTTCATGTTTTTCCTGAAAGCATTTATTACATAAATAAGGCAATCTAAAATATAGCTCTTAAGGAAACCTTAGATGCAATAGCAATAGCTTCACTAAAAACAAAACTGATTAGAGCATAAAGAAACTCACCCTAGAACTTGTGCTCTTAAGTTACATACATTTTATATATAATTAAAGGCAGTGAGTGTTGTATGTGTACTGAACAGAGGGCAGCTTGGAGATGGTAATATTAAGTGCCGTCTTCACCACCTTCTGTAGTACACCCTCTTGAACTGATCAGATGCCATACCAGGATGTGGAGCATCTAATGAAGATGAATCTGAATCACTGGAAAAAAACATGCATACACACAGAGACTATGTAAATTCCACATAGACAAAGACTGAGCATGGTATATGAAACCTGGACAATGGATTCATGCAGTTACAGTGCTAACTACTACAGTGTACTGCATTGTCAATCAAAATACTTTGCACAGTTATTAAAAACAAATATTAATAGCCTCATCAGCAATGCCAACAAGAGCATGTTGTGCTAATATAATAAGTCTTTAGTCTTGATTTAAAATCTGAGACCAATACAGCTTATGAAATATTAGCCGGTGAATGATTCCACAGTTTGATGGCCATATAGGCCATGGCTAAAAACTACCTTTCACATTAGTTTGAATTTACTGTGTCAGTTTTAATGAACTGTAGTTCATGTACCTATAATAAACACTCTAGAGTATTGGCATTTATAAAATATGAGTTAAAGGTGAACAAAATAAATTATAATTGTATACATTGAAAGGAAAATTTTAAAGTTGGCTCTAAACTTAATAATAACTAAGTATTCTGATTAAACATTTTAATTCTTGTCATGCTCATTGCTGCAATGCTTTGTATTACAGGTTAAGTAGAAAGCTAATTATTTGAACAGTTTTTCAGAAACTACTCAAAGAAATTTGATATAACAAAGCAATTCAAATTAATCATTTTTCATAGTACAGTACATTTTCCAAATAATTTAAACAAGCTGTACTGTACTGTTTTATTGCTTAGATATTGATTATAAAGTACTTTTCAAAATTGTTTATAATAAGTTTCATTATACATTTTTATGTGTTCCTTAAGTTAAATTCAGTACTCTTCTGGAACTAATATAGCATTTTTAGTATATATTGCCACTTGGAGAGATCATAAACAATAATAGGTTGTAATTTGTATTAGGGAGACACTGAACCTCACTTAAATATACACTTACTGATATCCATTTTTCTGAATCATTAATCAGTATTTTACTTTACAGTATTTTACTGAGAAAACTATGAGTATATAAGGCACAAGGGTACAGTTGTCTCAGTGGCCGAGACTATAAAGACCCAAACTCTAATCAAGAAGTAATTCTGGGTACTGATTATTAATCATTTACATGTTTCTCTTCATGTTCTTGCATTTTTGGATCCGTTTAGAGGTTTTCTTTTATCCAATACTGTATTCCAGTTGTGGTGTTAGAATTATGAAATTTTATATGGTTCCAATTATGATATTTTTTTTAATCTTTTCAAGCACCATTTTAGTTGTTAAGGGCATCACAATTTTTGTCCACCCATTGCTGGGTCACTTCAGTGGTTGCTAGGGTTGAGGTTTGAAGGTTGTGGCTCCAACGTTCATCGCACAACAGGTTAAAAGGTCAGCTTTATGTATTTGTCTTCATCCTAGTTTACAGATTAACAAAACTCTTTTTATTAATTGTTCTTATCTCTCTAAAACGTAATTTTCAAAAAGCTTTTTTCTTGTATTCAAATTGCACTTTTATTTTTTGATTCTTGTTTTAGCTTAGGTGGCATGGTGGTAAATTTCTCAGTTTTTGACACTTTTTTCAGTATTGACTACATCTATGCTCCTGGTTACTTTTCAGATCGTCTTGCTGGTCATCTAGCATAATTCATGTGCATTAGTGTAGGTTCAATAGGTGGCACAAACTGAAATTACACCTCATTTCCTGTAATATCTGGGCTTAATTGGTTGTAACTGAGCAGATGCATGTCAATTAGTAAATATTTCACTCCTGCTTTTACCCTGTTACTAACACTTGGGCAGCAGCAGTTTCTCTTTCAACCCTACAGAAAGCACAACCTTGTGACCACAGACATTAGATGAAAAGCAAAGAGACTTGAGTTTACTTTTTTACTTTCAAACTTTATGACAAAAATGTATGAAAATAGTCCATAATCTTACTCTGAAAGCAAAATATGTTTTGTAATGGTTTATCCCCCAGTTCCAGCAGTACTTTCAAAAGATGTACAGTAGTTAACAGGGCAAAGAACATTGTACAGTATATATTCTTATATGTGAAAGTGTATGAGGTTGTGTTTCCATAAAACATAAGTGTCAGAAGAGGACATCCACCTAAAACTAAGTATATTTGGGCAAGCCAGTACTTGGATTGGAAACCATCTAGGAAAAGCTTGGGTTACTGCTGGAATAGGTGTTGGTAAAGCCAGCAGGGGGCACTTACCCTCTGGTCTGTATATTGATCCCAGTTCCCTAGTGTAGTGATGGGGACACTGTGCTGTAAACAACAATATTATTATGTATACGAAGCCAGCCTTTAAATTCACTCTAGGATATGAAACTAGCAAATGTCCAAAATGCTTTCTGTAGAATTGTTTACAATTCTTGAGTGTTTTTCTTTTTCTTTTTTTGCTGAACGCCTCTACCTGCAATTCTCAAGTTTCAGAAGGCAAACTGTTTCTATAGAAACCAGAATTTACCTATTTCAAGTTCAACTAGCTGGGACTGCCTCCAGGCTTTAATAAGCCCTGGGCATTGTGAGTTGAACAAAAAGAAAATAGGTCATCCTGAGGGCAGGGCGGAGTAAAAGGCGGGGTACCTAACAGTCTGCAGTCTTCATTTCACTTTTTATTGGCAAAATGAAAAAATCTTTTCACAGTTAATGTCGTAACACATATAAAATATTAACAACCTGTTTATTGACTATTTCCTTTGAAAAAATAAAGGAAACAATAAACTTTGAGATTTAAGATTAATTTAAACTTGGAGCCCATAAAATTTTATGATGTGGAACCATTTAGATACAGTAGATGGAAGTCTTAAATATAAATGTGGAGACAGCGAAGAACCTATTTTTGTTAAAGAGGCTCCCATTCCTAATATGTGGGTATCTAAAGCAGAGTTTATACATGGATGAAAGAAATATCTTTGTAATGTTCTTAAGTTGTGTTCTATTGTTTTTTCACATATATTTTCTTTTAAAACTGTTTAAATTAAATGTATATTGCCCAAATTTATATATAAAGTAGTCCCATTGTTTTAATATTAAAAAAAGTTGCTCAGTGACCTTGAGAGAGGACTATGTTCCTTTTGTTGGTTCACTTCTGTTTTTTTTTTTTTTTAGTTCCTTTTGGGTTTGCATTACTACAGTATGTTTTTGCACTATGACAGATGATAACAGGCTCGATTTAGTTCCTTTTGGATTTGCATTACTACAGTATGTTTTTGCACTATGACAGATGATAACAGGCTCGATTTTTGTTCCTTTTCAAATAAACCAAGACCATCTTGGAGAAGTCTCAGTTTGGTCTGTTTAAAGTAAATATGGAAATAGAGTGTGTGTATTCTGAATATACAGTACATGTTATTTTCAAAAAGAAAATGACCTGCACTTATATCTGATAATCTCTTTTTAAAGCACATTTGAAACAGCCCTTAGAGTTCTTTTTCAAAAACATCAGAAGTACTAGGGTGTTGTACTGTGTTAGCCATTATGGATGTGGTAAGAAGTTAAGCAAAATCACGCCTTTTATTGGCTAACTAGAAAGATTACAATATGCAGGCTTTTGTGGCAACTCAGGCCCCTTCTTCAGGCAAGATAATTCAATTTCTCCAACACGTGATTCATTTAATTTAATTCTATACACATTCCTCAATTGTTTATTTAAACATAACAGAGGGCACTATCCTCCTGTCATCTCTCCACACCCAAGAAAAATGCCAAGAAGTCATAGGTATATCAGACTCTTTATATTTATTATAACAAGGAAGTACAGGGACAAATAAAAGGAACACAAACCTCTAAAGACACAACAAAACCAGAATCTGTTGTCAGACTATGCATTCCTGAGTAGGCTTAAACTGTCTCTCCCTCTCTATCTTTCTCACTCCCTATCTCTCTCTTCCTCACAGGTTCCGCGCAACATGTCATAACCCCAGCTGTTTTCCTGGCCCCAGTTTTCTGGATTGGAGTGGCTTTAAACCTCTTTTCAGCCAAAACTAGTATTGCTTCCTTGCTCAGGAATAGACTCTCTTTGGGTATGAGAAAGCCAGTTTAGATTTTTTACAGCACATTCAGTCCTTCCTGTTCACTTTGAAGGCCAACATTCCTCTAATCCTGTGTGAAGATAATGTGCTACATCATAGAAATTGGTCTTTCTGGCTTTGTCCTCAAATGAGCAACCTGGCCCCAGTTTTACCAGCTTGTAATCATATGCTAATATGTTTTGATCAGTAAGTCTTTGATCCTTTTCCTACAGCTATATTTGTTTCTTCACAATACATAATAGCCATTTAACTGAATATAAGTAATAGTGTTGAAGAATACCCACAACCTCCAAGGCAACTTAAGCAGTCAGATGTATGCAAATGGAAAGTATTGACTTCAGAAGCAGATTCACAGGAAGCCATACATTTTGCAAAAAGTGCTGCAGAATTTGTACCAGGCCAAACCCAACCCATTTTCTCTACTTTTACGACAGTAGAGACAACCTGGATAAAGGCTCAAACATTCTGGTGTTAATTGTTCTCAGCACTGCAAATGGGGAATTGACTAGGTATGTGGCTCTATAAATATTTTTATTGACTGAGTGCAGTATGGACTAGGACTTCAGGACTGCAGAAGCCTTTCATATGATGAGTGATAAGTATATGATTGAGAGTTAGGAAATCTTGTTGCCTGAGGCTTTTGAAAGATTCCCCTTTCACAATAGTAAGAAATACTTGTCTAGTAGAACTGTATAACAGCTGACATATAATGCTGAGTGATGTTTGACAGATATTCTTCATTTGAACAAGCATGTAAGGTAAAAATAAAAATGAGTAGGCACAAAAATGTGCCCCTGAGTTTCAGAAGATACTAGTGCTGACAAGGAGACAGAAAACAATATGAAGTGATTCTAAAAAAAAAACTTTATCAGGCCCTAAACATCATCCTGCAGAAAGATCTATTATGATTTCTGTGTAGTATATCCTGCAAGTACTTTCTTCATTCACCTGGCCCTACATGACCAACACTGAGTACTTGTTTCAGCCAACTAACTTCAAATTGACATGTTGAGGAGAACACACAGAGAGTCCAAGTCAACAAAGGTTTGGTGAGATGTAAGAGCAAGTCTTTCTTAGAGAGAGAAGCAAAAGAGTTGTAAAAGTCATTAGTGGAGGTGTTATACAGATAATTTTTTTTAACATTATTTTATGATTGTGTTTTATAGCTCTGCTGGGGTCTTTCTGTTACATTTTCACATTTGTTATACCTAGATATTTTATTGTTTACTTTTATATCAGACATCATTATTGTCATAAGTTCAGAAATGAAATGCTGTTTCTAGTATGAACCCTGTTGCTTTTTAACTTTTATTTATAAGAAAAGCAGTTGTAAACAATCAAGTTCAATGTTGCTATCTAGGAAAAGTTTTATCTTAAAATTCCCATGCCAAACGCTATTTTTAATCAAAGCCCATTGACCTTTATACGTTCACATGAATGATGTTGTGTATTGTGCATTCCCAGGTGGTTATGGGATAGACTGTTGTGTCAGCGGCTGATGCAGCCGTTACATGACAGTGGCAATAAGCAAATAAAATTGTAATGAATGAGAACGTAAAATACTAAAGTCTCTCAAGATAACAACTAGCTAAAAATAAGCCCCAAAATCAAACTCCTTTGGCAAAAACAACCATTTATCTATACAGATGTCCCCAAAAGTCCCCAGAGAAAGCAGAAAAAATATAAAATGTGTAAAATAAAAGCATTAAATCTTCTGAATCACTTTTACAAAAATAACATTTATGCTTAATATCAAGAAATTTAACAAAATTTTGCTTACAAGGCTAAATAATACTCAGATGCATATTCAAAAAAACTTTTTGCTATACAGAAAATCCTAATAAATTTTTTAGTACATTTATGAATCAAAATATGAATGCCATTAATAAATAATAGTGGTTCATACCTGTATACAGTAGACACTTGCATTAGGCTTTCCATTAAATGAAAAAAAAGTGTAATGTTAGGAAACCAACAAGGTTTTTAAAGGGCAAACCAGTAGAGAGATGCAAAACAGAAAAAGGTAACAACTGCGAGATCAACAAGTTTTGATGAAGATATTGTGAGTTGGTAGCTATTTAAATCTGCCGCTGGCATTACCCACCACACCTCCCAATGCCGGCAACTGAAAGAACTTGTGGTGCACTCAAGACACACAAACCTGCTGCCAATACACAAAAAATCAAAACGATAACATCCAGTGCTATAACCCTCATTACACAATCAAACTTTGAACCTCATGAGGAAAGCTTTATCTTTTAAAAAACTTTCACAGAATAATAATGGGTCAAATCAGTCAAGATGATGAGAAACCAAACATATATCCTTCCCAGTGATATTCACATTGTTCCACAAAATTCGATCATAAGGAGGAAAATTGTGTGCATAATGTCCATGTCAAAAGAGTACAGATTAAAAGAAACAAGCCTTCTGCATTTTTAAAAATGTTATGTGAGATACAGGACCAGATTGAATCAGGGTTTTTAAAATTTCCTAATCAATTTTACCTTAACAGTGTAATTTAGAATAGTAAAATCAATTAATTCAAATTAATTATAAATAATAATTATAAATTATTTTGACATTTTTTGTGGCCTACCATGGAAAACCACAGAAGATGTGTGTAGGCTATAAAATGTATTGAAAACTGAAAAAAGTCTAATAAGTCATAAATGTATAAAATATATATAATATTAATAAGTTTTTATCAGTTACAACCACAAATATACAAGCAGATTTATTATAAAAAATTCAATTTTGTAAAAAGTTACACCTTCACTAAAGAACTGTGGAACTACTCACATTGTCTGGGGCATGCCATCCATCTTTGTCTCAGCAGCCAAAATAATCAAAATAATCATCCATCCATCCATTATCCAACCCACTATATCCTAACTACAGGGTCACAGGGGTCCGCTGGAGCCAATCCCAGCCAACACAGGGCGCAAGGCAGGAAACAAACCCCGGGTAGGGCACCAGCCCACCGCACCAAAATAATCATTCAATGTATTACTTAAATAACTGGTTATTATATTTCGGTATTCTTATTCTGCCTTTTAAACATGAAAGTTAAACTATGAATTTATTGTTTCAGTTGTTTTCATTATTACTCTTTCATTAGGCATTATCAGTTAAAAATGTTAAAATTCTTTTAAATAATGAGAGGTATACATGCCAGCATTAAAAAAAAGGTTTCTTTGTTTTTGCTAGAGTTTTGCTAGACTTGCTGCACATTTTCTTAAGAGACTCACTCTGATGGAGTCAGAATTTGGCTATTCTAATAAGAAGAACCTAATGGCAATTCCAATACTTCTGCTTACCCTGACATTTTTTTAGGGTTAGGTAAGGGAAAGAAACAAGTAAGATAGTATTGAAACATCTGGCCTGAAATCTTTGTTTTTGACTTTGATTTTCTTTTAGTGATCTTGTTTTTTGCTTTTTTTGGTTTAACTCTAGTGTTTGAACTTCTTTCCTTTCCACAGCCTATAAAGTTGCGATTCCCCTTACACATTGCGTATCCTCTCCAGGTTAATTTTCATCAATTAAAATTAATCTCGGAACACCTCTTCTTCCAAGTGTTCATAATAACACAGTAAAGAACAATACTGATTTCTTTAGAAATAGTCAAAATCAGTATTTACTTGCTAATTATATTATACGCGAAAAAATCGGGAGCATTCTCACAGAATTGTTGAGGTAAGGACACAGTCATCAGTGTCTAGGGAAACGTGGAAACTAACAGACTCTCTTCTTTCACCTGCAGCCTGGAGAACTCAAACCCACTGATGTTCCTTTTCAAACCTGGAGGTCCCATCTCTTCTGTCTCGCAGTTAACTTAAAAAACAGGAATGGGAGAAGTCGGCATTCAGACCAGACCTGAAACTGAAGGGTATAGAGCTGCGACATTACAAAGAAAATCACTGGAAGAAGGCCCAAAAGGAACTTTTCTTCCTTGACAGTTTTTCTTTTTGCATTAAATGGGGTGGCAGTTGGCCCCAAACTTTGTTTTCTCCTGCTTGTTTATTCATTTTACAGTATTTTTCTCCTTTTATGTAAAGTCACTACTGAGCTTAAGTTACAAAATGAAGCAACAGTCAGAGCAAGGATTTCTTTCCATATTAGATGGTCTTTTTTATTTCTGTTTAGCTTTTAGTTTTTTTTGTCACTTTCTGTCTAATGGAGGAAATCCCTTTGTTTGGTGAAAGTCCAGATGCCTCACTGTACTGTCTGTCATGCCACCTTTCATTATGTTGAAATGTCTACTTTAGATCTGATCTTTAGATTAAATCTGTGCACATCACATTTTCTAGCAACACATCTTGTCTATGACCCAAAATTTTGGCATCCATGATTTGACTCATAGAAAATATAAAAGGAAAACTTGACATAAAATACTGATGTCATGACATCACTAGATAAATTGTAAAATCGTTATGCTCAATAAATGAAAATGCAGACCGTTGAACCCTAATTAAAAGATTAATATACAGCATAGGAGTCATAAATACTTGGATAGAGAAAGGAAGGGTAGAATTGCCAGCAACCATACCACCTGCACTTCAGAACAGGTCATCCATCTGAAGCATGTTCAGGCCTGGCCAGCACTGGGATGGGAGAAGCCAGGAAAAGCTTGGATTGCTACTTGGTGAACCCAGCAGGGAGTGCTTACCCTGTGGTCTGAATGTGGATCCAAATACCACAGTTCAGTGACAGGGACACTGCTGTAAAAATGGTGCTGACCTTCGGATGAGACATTAAATTTAGGTCCTGACTCTCTGTGGTAAAAAAGATCCCTGGGCATCCTTCGTAAAGAGTAGGATATATCCTGAAGTCCTGGCTAAATTGCCCACCACAGCTTGGTCATTTTGGCTATCTAATCATCCCCTGTCTCTAATTGACTAACTGTCGCTCACCACTTCACCAACAATCTGCTAATGTGCGGTGAGTGTACTGGCACAAATTGGCTGTCGTCATATCATCAAGGTGGATGCTGCACATTAGTGGGGGCTGAAGTGGATCCCCACTCACATGTATATAAGTGGAAAAAATGGAGCATTGTTATTATTAAATATCAGTGTAAGTTAAAGTCAATGCGCCCTATATAATTTTTGTAAGTCACAAGGCAGATAGACTTTTTCATCAAAGCTGAATAGAGTAAAGCTGCCAGAGAAAGACTGTGATTTATTCTTTCCTTTAGCAGGACATGGATGCTGCTGAAAACAATCAGAGAAAAAATAAATACTTGTAGCCAGAACTGTCTGCCTCAAAAAAGATATTTGTAGGTTTATCAAAACTCTGCGTTTGATACATAAAGAGTTGTGTTGTCCTTTTCTTTGGTCATGTAATTAATGACATTTTATATCTACCAATTTCACAACTGCTTCTTTTGTCAAGTTGTGCAGTTATGAGATATAGAAGTGCTGGTGTTTGGAAGCTTGGTCGCCCATGATTTCATATGTTACCAGAGTATATGTTACAAGAATGTGGTCATATGGTCTTGGTGACCTTCTTATTTGAGGGCAAAGTAGCAAGCTCAGTAATTACCTGCAGTTTTTGAAAGTTAAATAAAGGCTTATCATTGAGAGAAATTTAGTTTCTTAAGCAATTATATTGAATAAAAAGTTTAGCTTTTTGACTGCTGTCTATCTAGTAACTTTGAATTTATTTTGGCTTTTTGTTTAGTTATTAATCATTAGTTCTTTGGTATAACAATCATTGCTATATTCAGATGTGTAGAAGTCAAATGCCGTCAAAAAGAATCTCGGTCATATAGTTTTGAAACATTAATCTGATTTTAATTTATCTAAATGCACACAAAAATAGTACTCTTTCTTTACCATAAGCACCTGGTGTCTCATTCTACTGTCTTAGAAAAGCATCAGCTACTTCATTGATCATAAGCTTCTCAAAGAATACATGTATAGTACACTTTAGAGTGCTTTCAAGTTCACATCTAGTGTAAAACTTGTGGTTTTACTTTTTTGATTGCATTGTTTTACATTTTATTTTTTCAGATAAATGCCCCAGTTTAGTACTTTGCACCCCTACAGTATATTACCATCATCTTTTCTGTCAACCCTACAGGACTTCAGGTGAAGTTGCAAGCCTTCAAAGCAGTCCCCATATGGGGAAAAGAAGCTTTTCTATATCAGGCATCATTATGATTTCCTTAATTATACAAAATTTTTTTGAGGAATGTTTTTGGGCACGAAGATTTCACATTTTAGTTTCTGACTATGATATAAAGTACACCTGAAGTACTAATAAAAGTTTCAGTATTTACAATCTGTCAATATACAGCACTACCTACATCCTCTAACTCAACAGCAAAACTCATGAAACATTTTAGAGGTGAATAAATGAATAATGTATTATTATATTTCATTTCTTTACTAACATTTAAATGGCAGTACAATACATTAATACATTAAGATTATGTGTATCCGAACATGTGTGATAACTTATTTGGTAACCCAAAGTTGATAAATTAAACTACGAGGTTGCAGACTCAGTCTTCACCTGCTTCTTACTTCTGAAACAACTGTAAACTGATCTACTACATACAGTATATGCCCTTCTAAAGTGCCTCAGAATGGTATTTTCTATAAAAGGTACTATATAAAATTAAAGGTCAGTTGTTTATTGGCATTGTAGCAGTGTGTAAGGCGAAGGAGAGCAGAAAGAAAAGGCATGAGATCAAAATTATTTGAAGGTTGAAAGAGAAGAGCTGAAATTAAGGAAAATAGTTTACATTTTATATCAAAGGCACTGAAGTTCTGTCCCAGAGGGCCGCAATGGCTGAATGTCTTTACTCCAATCCAATTGCTTAACTAGAAGCTAATTTTTGCCAGTAGTAGTCATAATTGTATTATTGTCTGAAAATATATTCCAGATTATTTGTGGACTACAGAGCTATTAAAAGAATAATAAATCCAAAATGTGAAAAAGAAAGTCTACAATGAACGTACAAAATGTTACTTTTTTGAGTGTTTCCCATAAATTCACCTAATCTGTCATTTTATGAGTGACTATAAAGTACTTCTGTATTAATACTGCCCCTGAAATCGTTTAGCAAATAGAAAATGTTACAAAACCTCAAATTTCTAAAAAAGATGTTGTTTTCTATTAGACGAGAAATACCAATAGAGTGTTGTTTATTAAGCGGAACAGCAGCCTTTCCAAAAGCAAGGAGAAACAAAAGTTGAATAAATGACAAAAAGAATATCTGTCTGCATATCATAGACAATTCAGACAGTGAGGAGCAGCAGAACTGAAGAGAAAGTGAACCAAGACTGGTGGTGGGTAGAGAAAGATTACAGTGAATAACTGAAATAAAATGAATGGCAAACAAAGTATTTAAATAGAAACTAATGGATAAAATAAAATAATTGTGTAAAAACAGTAGTGATGATGGCCTGCATAGCCTGTACACAAGAGTTTTAGCCTGGTGTATGCAAGGTTAAGCCTGGTGTAACAGCACTGTGAAAATCTGATGCCCCCGATGGCTTATGAGGACAGCTGAAGAGCATTTTTCATTTACCTAAATTGTATTCCGCTTCAGGCGCTGTCTGGAGGTTAAGTACAAGGGTAAATTGGTATGCATGAAAGTTATACCTATTCAAATATAAATTTTAGTATTCAAAATTTCTAGAGAATTACCATGAATTTAATGTCCTCATGTCTGGAGATCTTTCTCTGTCTGTAAGGTTGGGTAGAAGGTAGCCAGTTTAAGAAGCACTTAGTGATTATCAAGTGAGGGGTAGGGGGATATGTAAATTTTGAAGGATTTAATATGCTACTTTAGTTACACTGGGTTTTGAGAAACACAAATTATATATATTGTGACAGATAGAGGGCGCTCTCGCTCCCTTGAACCCTCGGACAACACACCAGAAACCAGATAAAAGTGCGAAATGACTTTATTAATAATAATAATGTGCACAAAGCACCCTCCACTCCACAATACGCAATAATAAACAATAATCAATAATCCTCCACTCTCCCAGACACGTTGCCACCATTCCACCCAGCTCAGCTCATCGTCTGGTATCTCCCACAGTCTTTTATAGTCCGTGACCCGGAAGTGCTTCTGAACCCTCAGTCCATGTGACTTCTTAGCACTTCCGGGTCAGATCAAAAACTCTTCTTTTTCATCCCAGAAGCACGTCATTCCTTCTGTCCATGTGACTGGGACATACTGCCGGGGTGTAGGGAAAATAGATGTCCTTGTGCCTCCCTGCAGCGACTCCTGGCGGTCCCCATGGTAGCCAGCAGGGCTGTGCATAAAAACTTCGTTGTCCATAATACCCTGCTGGCATTCGGGGCACCTCCATTCTGCAAGTAGGACTCCATCTAGCGGCCTGGGGGTATTGGCCAGGATGAATATATATTATATATTGGTGTTTATATTGTTCTTGACACCACATTGCTTTTGGGAAACCCACCTAAACTCATCTCTAGTCTGTCATTTTTTTCTTCCATTTCTTTCCAACTATTGTATTAAAATAGCTACATCACAATGTAAATACACAGGTACAAGTTCATTTGTTATTTCATTTAATTGATAGCTGGTTGCGAGAGCAACAAATATTAAAACACTGAATGCTGCTATTCAGGACTAAAAGAAACAATTAAGAATTCAGAATCTTACTGACACTGTATGAATGAGTGGGTGCATACAGAAGGGGGCTCTGTAATAAACCATCACCTTATTAAAGTTTGCTAACTTGTCTTCTGCCTGATGCTGTCTAGACAACCTCTGGCCTCTTAGTCAAATGTGGAATGACTTTCTTTGTAACACAAATTGTGAGAGAAACACAAGTTACACATTTCTCACAAAAATAGATAGATAGATAGATAGATAGATAGATAGATAGATAGATAGATAGATAGATAGATAGATAGATAGATAGATAGATAGATCATGTAAAGAAAAACACAAACAAATCATAAAGGGTTGGGGCACCAGCAGGTTATACGCATATACAGTTGGGAGCATGTGCAGATAGTGAATTGCTGCACCCAGCACATGATGAACCACTTGGATTGGGACCTGAGTACAGCGAGTGACACCTCAGCACCACACTGGAACAATGTGAGATTATATACAGTGGCTGGAGTGCCAATCCTGCACCCAATGCCCTAATTTTCCCTGTAACGGCTGACAAAATATAAAAAGTGATTCAACAAATAGAAAGAAGAACATCTTTCCCGACATGAGTGCAAAGTCTTACTGGTCGAAAATGGCAATGGAGCTGATTTTGAAGTGGCTCAGGTGGAACAGGCGGGCTCAGGTGACCAGAAACCAGAAGTGACGTCAAGCCCTGCATGCGTGACAATAGATAGATAGTATGTTTTTATAGCTGGTGACACATTAGGTGTTGCAAAATACATTTATTACTCATATATACTTATGTAACAAGACCTTAACAAAGTTTTCTTTTGACCTTAATTACTCTTATAAAGCATCAGTAAATAGGTTGTTAATTTCTGTGCAGTGTGGCATATTAAGAGCCTTTGGCAAGATAGAAAAATTACTTGTGAATGTTAAGGATCCATAGGTCTTACAATAAAGCATGTAATAGGAATAAAAATATGTTCCACTTAAGCCACTTCTGAGCATTACAAAGTGAGGTTATTTTAGCAGGCCATACTAAACAAGTTTTACACTAGAAAGATGAATAATCATTCTACTGATTCTTTGTAAGTGTAATGAACACCCGAAGAAGCCTATGTTAAGTTCTTATTACGTAAGAGTAAGTGACTAATAGATGCATTTTTGCACCACTAAACTAAAGTGTTACCATTTAGCTTTTTAGAGATGCTTAAGAAATATTATAAGAAAACAACAACAACCACCCCAATCAGACACATTTAAGAATTACACAAAAACAAGAAAATGTCTGACTTGGATGAATATTAGTGAGGTATAATAAGGGCTAAGTGCTGTAGGCATGAAAGAGATCCAGGACAGATGAAGAGACTGTTCCCAATTGTAACAAAACCATGCTTGACTAGAATAGAATAGTAGGGCGCAAGATTGCAAAGTGAAGCAACACAAAAGATTTATTTAATAGTCACGGTGTTAGTAACATGAAATGTATGCATAAAACATATGAAATGATTTTTGACACTTCACAGATAACATTTCATTGTGTTCTTCCTGGATGCTTGAAATTCCAAGGGGGACCCCACAATCAAATTCCACTGCTCTGCAACCAATCAGATTACCATAGATTGATCAAACTCAAGAGTATATTTTAGTCAGTTCTGAGGCATTTCTAAACTATTAAGCAAAACAATGGAAACATTTTCAACAGCCCTTATATCATTTAATACTTATAATCCCAGTTCATTTTTCTTCACTAGAACAGTCATAGAATTATTAGAGTGGATTTGTGTATTTAACCTCACTTAGCCCATTAACAGAGAAAGTGATTGTGGCAAATTGTCATCACACAAAGTAAATCCCCCTATAACTGTTTTCGTGGTGATCCTTATAATTCTCCTTGTGGTTAGCCCTATGCCCATTTTTAAGAATTTCAATATACATTACCAGTGCTATGACACTGACCTTTATACATTCAGCCAGGTGATGTCACAAACCTCACATTTCCAGTTGACATTACCTAGCAATGGCATGAGAACCATAAACAGAAAGGACTCAAGATGTAAAACCCAAATATGGAATTGAATAGGATACTCCTAAAAGGCAAACCAAAGCAAAAACAAAATCATTTCACAATTAAATCAAAACAAAAGGAAAACCATTTCACAATCTGAAATATTTTAATTCTATATCAAGGCAATGTTCAAAATTGTAAAAAATGTGTATATAAAATATCCATCCATCCTCTATATCCTAACACAGGGTCACGGGGGTCTGCTGGAGCCAATCCCATCTAACACAGGGCACAAGGCAGGAAACAAACCCCAGGCAGGGCGCCAGCCCACCGCAGGGTACACACACTAGGGAGAATTTCGGATCGCCAATGCACCTAACCTGCATGACTTTGGACTGTGGGAGGAAACCGGGGCACCCAGAGGAAACCCATGCAGACACAGGGAGAACATGCAAACTCCATGCAGGGAGGACCCGGGAAGCGAACCCAGGTCTCCTAACTGCGAAGCAGCAGCGCTACCACTGCGCCACCCTATATAAAATATGCAGCTGGAGATCCACAAAGGGAGAAAAAATGAATCACGTATCATAAAGTAGTTTTTATTCCTGAGCTTTCAACCCCTGCCAGGGGTCTTCATCAGAGACCATATATATATATATATATATATATATATATATATATATATATATATATATATATATATATATATATATATATATATAAAACACCAGAAAACACAAAATCAGATATGATAGATAAGAGCTTAAAGCAAATGCAATAGCAGCTATTGTAACTGTGTTGGACCCCCATCTGCAATATTCAGGAGTCCCAACCTCCAACCCCAGAATAAAAGACAAAGAACCAAAGGAACAAATAATAACATAAAATAGTAATTTAAACAAAATACTCACCAAAATTGACACCAGTTCAGGCAAATGATTAGGATTTGGTGTTTTTGGGTTAGTTCAATTTAGCGGCTTTTGACTGTGATTTTTGGCTAATGATTTAATCCCCTGGTCCCTTTATTCACGATAAGTGGATTGCTGTGTTATATAATTGGCAGAACATTCTGCCTTTCTGGTTTTGACTTACGCCTGCTATCATCTTGTCCTTTGGTGCTTCATTTCTTGGTCAACTGATTTTTACAGACCAGTCTTAGAACTGAGATTTTTATCAGCTCATAGCATTTTGGCTTTTCACTTTGATATTTACTCAACCTTTATATCATAGATTTTATTTACTGTTTCTTTTAATATTAGACTCTTAGCTTGTGCTGGACTTCTTGTTTGGTGTTTCCAAATGGCTTCTCTCATTTCCTGGTCATTAAATAGTTAAACAGTTGCCTTCCGACATGCAGTTTTCCATCATGTCTACTAGGAGGAGGAGTATAGGAACCTCATCAAGGACTTTGTTAAATTTTGCGACTCAAACCACCTACACCTGAACACCAGCAAAACCAAGGAGCTAGTGGTGGATTTTAGGAGGCCCAGGCCCCTCCTGGACCCCGTGATCATCAGAGGTGACTGTGTGCAGAGGGTGCAGACCTATAAATACCTGGCAGTGTAGCTGGATGATAAATTGGACTGGACTGCCAATACTGATTCTCTATGCTAGAGAGGACAGAGCCGACTATACTTCCTTAGAAGACTGGCGTCCTCCCCCAAACTATGTGACTCTTCAATTCTACCCGAGGGGGTAAACGTTAACATTATTCAAAGTTATTGTCTGTTTTTGCCTGCATTTTTATTACTCTTTAATTTAATATTGTTTTTTGTAACAGTATGCTGCTACTGGAGTATGTGAATTGCCCCTTGGGATTAATAAAGTATCTATCTATCTATCTATCTATCTATCTATCTATCTATCTATCTATCTATCTATCTATCTATCTATCTATCTATCTATCTATCTATCTATCTATCTATCTACTATAATAATAATGGTGGACTTTAATAGCATTTCTGTAGTTTTTTGCATACTCATAAATTAGCAAAACTCAATTCAATAATATCTCGTCTACATCTTGTTTCTGGTTAGTTTATGGAATTTTTCATGAGCCTGAGGAAAGCATGGCATTGTCATCAATGGTCTTATTAGGCCATGAACAAAGATCCCATAATACACCTCAGTCAAACTGAGCTACCAGAAACTGTAGCTACTATCAAAGATACAACCTTTACTTTACATAGCAAATACCATCCTAAGGCACTTTACAGTAAAGAGACACAGTACAGTACAACCGGTTATGGTCCCAGAGAACCAAAGTGAGACACAGATAAGGAATAAACGAGCAAATGTATGGTTGGGAGAAAGGAAGGGGTTTGAGGAAGTGCTAGAATGTCTTTATTCTGCAATTGTTGTGGTATTTGTTTTTGATATTGGTTGCTGAGCTAATGGAAAGGTGATATGATTACTGAAATGACAACCCATTCACTAAGTAAAGTCTCATCAGGAAGTCGTGAAGTTTTTATACTGTTCACTGTCTAGTGTTATTTCTGCCTTGATAAGAGCATCCTTATAAAATAATGTTACTACCAATTGATGTGCTTTATGATAGAGATAATGTTACCTCTTCATACAGGCCAAAAAACTTAATTTACAGTAAAGTAAACCAGAAAATTCTTCTTATGTGCATTCCATCATTCTTCTTTGAACTATTGAGGGGAAGAACCAAAATCTAGGAAAAAGTATTATTGTTGAAGAATCAAAGTCAAATGAAACAGTCTTTCTCTAACATTGGGAGAAAAGACTATCACATGAGTCAAACATTAGATTGATAATTGGGATGGGTTTTCATGCAAATCATGTGTACATGAACATAAATACAAACAGGTGGACATGTGAAACTAGAGGTTGTGGAGCTCAGTCTGTTATTAACAGTATTAGGCATAATGCAGGAAACAACCATGGACAAGGATTCAGTCCATCACAAAGCCCACTCACCGCATACTCACATTTGGGACAATTTAGATTTATCAGACATGCATCTGTTTGGGGATGTGGGAAGAAAACTGGAGTTCTCAGGGGAGAAACCATACAGATACAGGGAAAATGTATAAACTCAACACAGACAACAACTGGTTGCAGGATTCATATCCAGGTCCATGGGTGCCAAGATCCATGAAGTGCCAGTGCTATCCATAGTGTTAGAGTACCAGTCTCAAACATAGAACTTAGAATGAAACAAGAGTGACAAATTATTTGTTTTTTACTTCTCTGGGTTTAGTGGTGCAATGTGTTTGGGGTGGATTTGTATTTCTCTCCAATTGACTATTCACCTGGAAATTCAAAACAACATTGACATTTTTTGAGTTCCTGCTTAGACATGTAATTCTTCAAATAAGCTCCATTATCTTCATGGCCGACACCACAAGTGTTATCTGTGGGGTTCAGTTCTCTCATCCATAAATAAAAACATTTTAGAACAGTATATCTGTTTTAATGTATGTTTTTTTTTTACATACAAATTTTACATAATGTAAATCGTCTGAATGAAATGTACTATTTGGTGAAAACTGTAAAGGGTGTCAGTTTTTCAATGCAGCAGTTGTGATTTTGTTCAGATGACTGCTGCATCAATTCAGTTTCAAGAATCACAAAGTAAAATTCATCTGAAGATGTATTCAGGTGTTCAATGTCTTAGCATCTGATGTTGTTCAGATTTACTGACTGTCGGTGGTCATTAAAGATCCCTGGGAATCTTTCGTAAAGAGTAGGGTTTATCCCGATGTCCTGGCTAAATTGCCTATCGTGGTCTTGTCCATGATGGCCCCCTAATCATCCCCTCTCTCTAATTGGCTATCTCTCTCTTACCCCTTCACCACCTAACGCCTAATGTATGGTGAGCGTACTGATGCAATAATGGCTGCAGTCACATCATCCAGGTGGGTGCTATGCATTGGTAGTGGTTGAGTAGCAAGAAAGCACTATAGAAATATAATTAATTATTATTTTTATTATTTTATATTTATTTGTTTTAGCTTAACACTGGCATGCTTTAGCCTTAGTGCAGAATTTGTTTACCTGCAGTTAATGCCCATTGCGCATCAATGCCTTTATTTTGGAATCCTTATTTTCATCATGTAGGTGAAGCTGCTGAAGAATCATTCTTGAATTTTTTATGTCTGATACATGTATTTTATTTTATATCCTTCTATTACACTGTATATTATGTACTGTATGTTGGTGCCACCTTATACATGCCTGATACATGCATTCTCTTTTTGGTTTCTGAGCTTGGTGAGCAACATTGCCAAGGTATAGCATTACATTGTGTTGGATGCAGATGTTCTTGGTGTAGTCTGTTGCATGCTGTACGCACTTTCAGGTAAATCAAGATTATTTGTATTGTAATCATTGACTCCCACCCCCCTGAAAATCAAATATCCTGTAAAATTTCTGTTTTGTGCTTACCCTGCTGATCTGTATGATAGAATTATCCATTTAAAATACACTTTCTGTTGTGAGACTAGTGTAATACTTCTAGAATTATGTATTATCAATTCACAGGGAAACTGGATCTACAGTATATGAGGTCACCTGAATGTCTTCAGCAAAAGAGGAAAGCCTTATTATATGAAAAGAGGTGTTTACTGATTTCAAAATACATGTGCATTAAATAGAGGTGAGTGACAAAGAATTAAATTAGAGTATTATTTCAATTGAAGTTTATAAAACTGTAAAAATAGGAGGGAATGCAATTAAAAACTTTAGCTGAACATCTATAGCTTATCCCCTTATATTATTTGGATATACTTGTATGAATTTAGTGTGATTGTGATGTTTGTTTCAGGTTCTGTACTAAGATAAGTAAGGTAATTATCTATTGCGAAGGTACTACCTTATGTATAGTGATATGAACACCATTCCATGCTCTGCAGTTCCTGTCTGAGGGTTACTTGTCTGCTGTCTCCAGCTTAATTCGCCTATCTGAAGCATCCAGCTGGCTTCCTTCAATTGATTTTTGTTCAGCTCAGGCCTGCCTCTGCACCCACACCCCTGCCGCCACCCACTGAACTCCGCACCTGCATCTAGCAATGTTTGACTGAGATAACACATTTATTCATTCACTGAGGTGCTCTCGCTCCCTGTTTAAAACCACTTGTGCATTTTTGGAATAACTCCTTGATTCACCCGTGTGTGTGTGTGTGTGTGTGTGTGTGTGTGTGTGTGTGTGCGTGTGCGTGTGTGTGTGTGTGTACGTGTGCGTGTGTTTGGGTGTGTGTGCGTGTGTGTGTGTAGGGGGGGCTGCTGCTGATAGTGATACTGGGTGGTTGCTTGCTTTAATTAAATGTTATCTTAAACTGTGAAACCATACTGCTCTCAGAACAGTTTTTTTAAATGAACTGACATTGTTAATATAGTTGTAAAGCTTCAGTTGCATCACAGGTTTTCCCAGAACAGACATTTGCATATACAGCAGTGTTACATTTTTCTCCACACCCAAACTAATGCCAAAGGTGCCAAAAATAAAGTTGTGCATGTATTGTAACACATAAGGAAGGTTATAGAGATAGCTCAGAACAATAAAGAGCTTGAAGTAAATTGCCTTGTGTCTTTCGGACAGACAGTCTATTTGCCCTGGCTATCTGTTGAGAGTGCTTTCCCAAAAACATTTCACAGCAATCACTCTCTCTTTCTATCTATTGTTTCAAGTCCTGGCCTCTGTTTCTCCTACCATTAAGCTTTTGTTCCAACTCTATTAAGAGGGCATGACTTAACATTTAAAAGACAACCATGCCAGAAGTTATGACTGGATGATGAGAAGACCACCTAACAGCAAGAATGACTGGTATAAAAATGGCATGTTAAAAGGTAAGTGCTTAGGACTGATACTTACCTCTAAGACTTCAAGGTAGAGTGGCAATGAAGGCTTCCTGTTTGTCTCTGATGGCAAGGACATGTCAGCACAATCAGCACTGTGGTGGCGACCTCCTGCTAGCACTATGCCAGCATTGGAATGGGGGAGCAGCAGGATGGTGGCATTTGGGCACCAACTCAGCATACTCTGGTGAAGAGACAAGGAGGATGCAAGGAAAGGCAAAATAGCAGCGCTTTCTGGTAAATGTGGCAAAAGGCAAAATAGTGACAAGCGCCACCTTCTGCAAAAGTGGTTTAAAAAATTTAGAAGCAAAAGTGTAAGGTCCCAGCTGATTAGCATTGACTAAAACTAGAAGTTAAGGCTGACTTATAAGAATAGCGTTGAGAAATCAGTGAATTCCATACAAGATACAACTGAAGATGGGAGATTATATGAGCAAGCAAGAGAAACAGAAATAGGTGGATCCTTAACAATCTTTAAAAAAAACAGTAGTGGCTGGTTCAAAGGAGACCGAAACATAAACTGGAGTTAATGTGTGAAATGATTCAGCAAAATATAATGGATTAGCTGGCTTAACAGAAGTGGAGTCATCACAAACAGGAATGAGTGGTCTAATAGAGATGCCTACTGATAACACAATAGGCAGCTCAGCAGCAGAAGCTGCATGCTTGGTTGAAGGGTGTTTTACTGAACCAACACAAAATAATTTACAACATACGAAGTAGCACACCTAGGTGACTTGGGTTCAACTGCTGGATACTTAGGTTTAGGGGTGATCTGGATGGACTTGATCAAAGGTTTGCATCAGTTTAACAGATATTGAATGTTGATTTGAGTTCTTTGCACATCATCATCAATATCATAATACTTGTCATTCTCTTCTAGATCAAAAAAAAGGAGGATACCAATGAAAGCTTGGACATTAATTCCTTTAAATATTTATTATTAATAAAAGCACATCAGGAGGTAGATGACTATTTAAGGCTATATCATATTTTCAAAAACTTCAGCTACTTCCACAAGAGATCTTTACAACATTAGTAGTCAGGCAAAGACCAACCTTATCCGTCTCAGAAATAGGCCTCATCTCAGGCAGCTTGACCTCAAAACCTACTTGCCTGATTTGGCCTACACAGGCCTAAAAGAGGTTATTGGCTTCAAAATACTTTGGAAACAGTCCACAAATGGATCTTTATAACTGAAAATATTCCATCCATCCATTTTCCAACCCGCTGAATCCGAACACAGGGTCACGGGGGTCTGCTGGAGCCAATCCCAGCCAACACAGGGCACAAGGCAGGAAACAATCCTGGGCAGGGTGCCAACCCAACGCAGAACTGAAAATATTTATTAAAGGAAATCAGAAAAAGACATAAAACAGCAAAAAGGGCAATGCAGACGTTGCCTAAAAAGGCAATATATGGCAAACAAGTCCCAATACATAATCCAACAAGCAGAACCCAAGAAAGAACACAAGAAAAAAAATCGAAAAAACCAAAAATGTCGGAAAAAAAACCCAAACACAATAACTTTCACAAACACAATGCACCACTGCTGAGATCCTCCTCCTTGGCTTAGTATAGCCAGAGGGAGGTCTTGGCAGTAGTGATGTCAGAATGGCCCCGCCCTTTGGGGTACCACCCACAGAACACAAGGAATACAGGAAAACATAGTATAATACAGAGATACTACAGAACAATAAATACAGAAATACATAATTAAAATAAACATGAATTATCATATTTTAAAATAAACAAAAAAGGCACAAAAAACGAAGATAAACATAAGCCAGGGAACACAGCCTAGCTGAAACATAAAAGAGGTGGTGCCAAGAAGACCCAGTTTCACTTGTTTCTTGACAAAATAAGTTAATTTTAGTACATATTTAAAGTAATATTCTTGTACCAGGACTGCACTCCCAGTCTGTTGTGTTTCTACAGTAGAAATACGAATGTACTTTCAACTAGTACAAATTTTCCAGTATATGTTTTTTTTCATGTCAGCCTGTTTTTATCACGAAAAAGAAAGCTTCTTTTAAAAATATTTAGATGTTTTCTCCAGTATTTTTAATTTTGTCTTTTTAAAACATGAATTATTTGGATACTGAATATTTTTAAATACATCAAAATACAACAGGAATTGTGATCCTTATATTTTTGCAGGGAATAAATAAAGCTAATTTTGACTGCTGCTGAGAAAATATACCTTTTTAAAGAAGAGTAAAGGGGAAGTAGCATGAACCTGGTTAATAGCATATTTTTTGCAGATGCCTAACTGTATCAAAAACCAATTACTGCCTAAAGGAGCAAGGTGGAGTCCACAGATTATTAAAACAGGTAGGTTTGCCAACTCACAATGTTTTGGCCACAGACAGGACTTTGGTTGGGCTGCTGCCAACACAGAATCAGCAAAGCACTCTTCTAGTAACTCTTTTTTTTCTTTTGCTATTTGAAAGACAAATGACTAGGTTGATTAGTAACTCTGAACTAACACTGTCAGAGTACCATGTATGATATATTGATATTATCTAGAGCTGCTCAGTACCTTGTGTCTTTTGTTCCTTGTTTACATTCTGTCATCCTACAACTAGAAGAATTAAATATGGGATGAAAAATAATTAATTGAAAATAACATTACTGTAGAACACATGGACAAACAGCATTTGACCAAATGACATACCCTTTATAATGAGGGCTTGTGTATCTTGAAGATATTTAGGCATATTTTATTTGGTGATAGAACCACCAAATACAGTATGTTTGTGGTTTATATAGACACAATTTCAAAGAAAGAAACTAGCATAAGGATCTGCAAGATGCATCAGAGTGTGATCTCTGGTATGTTGACAGCTGAATGTAATGTGTTCAGGGTAGGAATCTGCATCTCCATATCTAAGGTCATGATCCATTATTGAAAAAGTCTGAATTAGTAAAAGACATCCTAATTTGTGACATTCATAAGAAATGCAGTGATTTACTTCATGAAGTATAAGTACATAATAAAAAAGAATAGTTGTGTTAAATAATTGAAATGTTAGAATGTGTTCTTTCATTTAAATGTTTAAATCTAATCAAATCAAATTGTATTTGTCACAGTCAAATTACATACAGTATATAGTATAATATGTAGTGAAATGCTTAGTTGATCCACTCTAATGACTGTGCCTTTACGAAGATATAAAAGGACAATACCAATAATGCACAAATTTAAAAATATTAAAAATAATTAATAGAATCATACATTTATGATAAATAATAATTACATAAATAACTTGATAACCTAAATAACCTAATGTAAAAAAGTTAACAATAGGGCATCATGTAATTCTAGTCACTTTACTTATTCAAGATATGGAGGGACTGGATGAAAAAAGCTCCCCCTCAGTGTCTGAACTGGACTTTAAGCTGCGGTACCGTCTACATGACCACAGGACAGGAAAGGGCCATTTTGGGAATCATTGGTATCATCTTATATAATATGCTACTGTGGCTGTCCGTTTGTCTGTCCAGGATTTTAAATCACCTGTTGCTCGCAAACCGTTTGACCTATTGACCTGAAATTTGTTACACATATACTACGTGACGTCTACTATCTGCTTTCGGGGTGATGATTGACCTCCAAAGTTATTCATCTTTTTATTTTTATTTTACTTTATTGTAGAATCAACTTTCAGCAGCAGCCAGCTGGGAGGCCGTGCTGCACATGCGTACGGGTGCCGTTCTCATCCCTACCCCTATCGCTACCTATCCCTTCGACATCACTTCTCCTACCTCTTCATATCTTAAATCATTCTTGAGGCAGATTGAAGACTTAAGTGCCAGCTTAAGTAAAAAATTAAGGAAAACTTACTAAGTAATTGCAACACTAACGCTGACTTAATCAGTTTTAATACAAAAAGATGCTGACGAAAGAAGAGAAGAAGCGGGCTGCTAGGGTGGAGAAAAGAAGAACTGCTCAGGAAGCAGCAAGTGCATCAACCACTGAGCAAATAAATGCTAAAAGTACAAAAAAAGATTTTGAAAACTAGGAATGCTCAAGTCAAGTGTATTCACTGCACGTTATCGGGCAGTGCACCTTTACTGGTCACTGATAATTTTCTCTGCCCTGGTCTGACATAACTTGGTATAGATGTCCTGGAAGTTTGAGAGAGTACACCCAGTGAAGTGTTCTGCTGACTGAACCCCTCTCTGCAGAGCTTCATGCCCTGCTGTATGCTGTTCCCAAAACCCTTGTAATTGTCCAAATTCCGTCACACAAACCCCAAGTTCTGCTCAGCAGTGTGTGCATTTAGCGCATTGCAAATTGTTTTGTCCTCAGTCTGTCTGAACTGGACTTTAGGCAGTGGTACCATCTACATGACCACAGGACATGGAAGTTTGAGGTTGCACACCGAATGAAGTGTTCAGCTGAGTGCACCAGTCTCTGCATAGCCTTACAGTCCTGCTGCATGCTGTTCCCAAACCAGGCAGAAATACTTCCTGTTAGGAATACTTTTAATAGTTGATTTATACAAGTTCTTTAGTAACTGGGAGGGCAGCCTGAAATCCCCAAGGTGTCTGAGGTGATAGAAATGTTGTTGTGCCTTCTTTGCCCAGGTGTCAGTGTGTTTAGTCCAGGTTAGGTCTTCTATGGTCTTCTATGATGTTAACACCTATCCACCCTTTCCGCTGTTAATACTGAGGGGTGGTTGTGCATTTGCTGCTTTTCTCCAAAGTCCACAATGACCTCCTTTGTATTACTGACATCCAGAACTAGACTGTTGTCCTGACACCAGTGTGACAGACTCTCCACTTCATCCAGGTAAGACTTCTCATTGTTTTTGAATATCAGGATGACCTCAGCTGTGTCCTTAACAAAATTAATAAAGATGTCACAGTCATGTGCAGCCATTCAGTCACAGCAGCGAACTCAGAACACAGTCCTGTGGAGCCCCTGTGTTGAGAGTGAGAGATGATGAAGTTTGGCCACCCACTTGAACAACTTTGTTTGTTCAGACACAGTTCACTGAGCTTGGTAATGAGTTTAGAGGAGATTATTGTTTTAAAAGCAGTGCTAAAATACCATTTCCACATAATTCCCTCTCTTGCTATCCAGGTAGGCCGCATTGTATGAAGGATCAAGGTGATAGCATGAATGAATGGCTAGATGTGATTTCTTAGGTACAGGGAGAATGGTGGATTTTGTAAAGCATGTTGATACAACGGACTGAGTTAAGGAGAAATTAAATATTACCGTGGACACTGGTGCAATCTGATCAGCATAGATCCAAAAAAAATGTCTCGGAACACCATCCGAATCTATTGCCTTCTTGGTGTTCGCTTTCCTAAAAACTCTCCTTATGTTGTGTTCCGACAAAGTGAGCACTGTTTCCTCACTGAGTGGTTCTCCTGCTACAGATGTGTTGGATTGCGAGCTGCCATTAGCAGCATTCACTTTGAAGTGTGCATAAAATTGTTAAGCTCATCTGCTGGAGAGGTGTCGGCACTCATCGTGGTGAAAGTAGTTACTTTATAGACCATTATTGTCCACAGACCTTGTCACATGCACCTAGGATCAGACAGTTCAAATTGTCCTGTCACTTTTTCCCCATATCATTGCTTAGCGACTTTCATGGCTCTCCTTAGATTATATGAGGTGGGTCTGTAATCATCCAAATTCCCAGACACAAACCCTGAGTTGTACGCAGTGGGGTGTGCATCACAAATTCTTTTGTCCACTTATGGTTTTGGAAAGTCCTGATGAGGACTTTTGTTGCTGTTTTATTTATGAGACATCCAATGCCACAGATCGCAGCTTTCGTTAACACGGTGATGTTGTCATCAGAGTTATCCCAGTTAGTAACACTCAGTACACCCTGGAGAATGGACTCTGACTGGTTTGTCCAACGCATGACCTCATGCGTGACTGGAGCTTCCTGCTTTATCTTTTGTTTGTATCTGAGCATAAGAAAAATGGCAACATAGTCAGATTTACCAAACAGAGGCAGCATCTGCACTTTATAGCTGTCTTTATACAGAGTATAGCAATAATCCGGTATCCTGTGCCTTCTGTTAGAATATGTAATGTTCTGATAAATGTTCAACATTAACCTTTTGAGACTAGCCTTGTTGAAATTGCTAGCCACAATAAGGATAATGTCCAGGTTATAATTTTGTTGGCAACTGAATGTCTCATACAGTTCCATCAGGGAAATGCCAGTGTTTGCTTGAATATTCACAGTTGTGACAATAACCGAAGATAACCAAAGTAAACAAGGAAATTTAAAATGGTCTGCAGTTAATTGTCAGGAGCCTGATATGGTCAAGCTGCAAAAAATTTGCGTACATTTTGGAGCTAACTGTGCCCTAGGAGGAGGCAACTAGCGAAGCATATGAGTGCAAGAGTCTATTATACTCAGATCTTGCAGAGGAAGCAGTAAAATGGGGCTCTATTATGAAGTTAAGCTATCTAGGATTTGTAGCCACATCTGCTACCAGTCTTTTAAAATGGATGAAGAGTCCAAGGACATGCTCCCCAATAAGCTGATCCTTATCCTAGGCAGTTGAACAAAGCAGTGACTGGCTCTGGCTGAACAGAAAGTATCCCAAGCAGGCACCAAACCTATCATCTACAAGCTGCAGAGGTAAATGTCGGGTATTGCATTGGGGGTTGATGATCTTAATGATATGTTTAATTCTCCCTATGCTGACAAAGCAATGAAGTACTAATTATCAAAAGGGATTGTAACATCAAGTCCTATACATTTAACACTATAGGCACTACTTAAAAAGACTGTTAATAGTTTAAGAGTACTTTCAAGATTCTGACCCACAATTCATTTTTAAATTCTTCAAATGAAGGTGACAGACTGAATGCAGCACATAGTATGTTTTCCAGGACAACATTATGATGTTCAATGAAGGACATACACCAGTGGAAACTGAGGTAAATGCTTTCAAAGATAAAAACAGGAACATCTTGTTCTCAAAAAGGGTATTTACAGTCTTGAGATAGAAACAGTTTGTTCAAATTTTTGACACCCTGCCATCTTTTAAGAATTGGTTGGAAGAGCAACTAACATGAATTCCATTTATCTAACCAAATGCACTATGCACCAGAGCTAACTTCCTTGTGCAAGTAGTTTGTTTGCATATCTTTAAAGCTGACTTACATCAGGCAAATTATATATATTTTTTATTTTGGTTTCACTTATGCCAGTTTCACCTTGATTTCTAAGTAATTTGATGCACAGAGAATAGTAAAAAAAAGTTTTGTTTGATGTGCAATGTGAATTTTATTTATTTAATTTAATTTTCTATTTGAAAATATAATTATTTAAAACTATTCTCATACGAAAGCACTGGGCTGTCTAATAGTGACTCATAGTAAACACTGCATGTAAGTTTCCTGTAATTCAACATTTCTCTTTATTTTATGTGTATTAAACTTAACAGTCTTTAAAATCCAAGTGATCCATTGCCTTTAGGAATAGGCAGTTGGTGGATATTGAAATATTACAACAACATACTTATCAAGAACTTTAAAGTGCATATGAAATTTTTCGATAATTATGTTCAAAAAGTAACTGCAATAATAATGAAAACATTTATTTTAATATTTAACACAGGTCAATTAGAATTAGTCATTTCATTGTTTAAAATTGACAGTTCTTTTAAATTAATGTGAGCCAGGAACATTTGAGGGTCTGGATATTCTTCTTCTAATGCACAGTCTTGGAGTTTAGCAACTACACATTTCACTACATATTGTACAGTGTGTATAATTGTATGTGACAAATAAAATTTGATTTGATTTAAAATGTCGGGTGCCTGAAACTATTGTCCTAGTAAGGAAGACAAAGGAACTATTGAACTTCAACAGGGTGTCCAAGCCATTATTGTTTATTCAAACATCTGAACACATAAATTACAACTGCACTGTAAAACAATGTCTGCCTTCTACACTTTAAGTCCTAATTTTCACTTCATCTTTATCTCCCTAGGTCTCTTTTTCTTTTTCCTTCTCTAGAGTACAGTGTCTAAATATTCTTAGCATCATGGAAAGTGTGAGGGGTGAGGTGATGCAGCAATCACCTCTGGTGGCACTTTGATATTATGAAATAATAATAATAATAATAATAATATAAAAAGTAGGAGTTAAGCATGTATCTGTAAATGTTAACTGTAAGAATTACATACAAGTCAAGTGCTGTCACACACGTGTGCATGGGAGGAAGCTAAGGGGCTTGAGTAAAGGCAATTCCGAATCAGACCAGGATGTGGCAGAGTGCACTGACTCTTTTTCTCCCTTTCCTGCAGACCATTCACGGGTGATTCCACCTGGTTCTCTTGACGTCACTTCCGGGACCGAGCCTATGGAAGGAGTCCTTGCCGGCTCTGGCCCCTGTGATTTCATGTCCAGGCTCGAGCCTATGGCTGAAGACCCTTATGAGCCCGACCCCTTTGACCTCACTTCCTGTCTTCCCCTCCACCTGCCTCCACCTTTTCTCTATTCCCTCAGTTCTGTTTTGGACTCGGTTTTCTGCACATCAGTGCTGTGTAACATTTTTACAATTTTGCAGCCAGGATACCAATTATACGGGGGCTGTCCCAAACCTTGCTATAACTTGTAGTCAAGTTTGTGACAGTGCTATGGTTCAACAATTAATTAATGGACTGTGTCACGCATGTGCGTCTGAGGATCTCCTTGAGGGCTCATTCGAGGTAAACAGTAACCCACCAGGTCGAGGGGGCGCTGTCGCTGACTTTGTTTCCTTTTCTCCCCACAGCTCCCAGAAATCTCACCAAGGAAGGAAATTAGCTCCGCCCCTTCCAGTCCTCCCATTATGAAAAGACCGGGTGCCTCCACTAATTTGTCTTTTGATGAGACCAGTTCTGAAGAGTGAAAGCTCTAGGAAAGCCTTCCGCTGTTTTTTCTGCTGGAACTAAATGCTGAAGTTATTTTCTGGTTTGTTCCCGGTTGCCTTATGTTAAGTGTTACCATACGGCACCTGTTTAAGTTTGAGAGATTTGTGAGAATTAAAAGGGATTACCCAACTGGTGTCCCAAACATTTTTGATTTGTTCTGGCTTTGTTTGAATCTGTGTTCGGCCAACTCCCATCAGATATTGCTGGGGTCCATTTATGTAAATAGTTTCAAACTACAGTACTTTATTTCCAATCTGTTTAAGCAAATCTGTCTCTTTATGTGCATTCCTTATATAATTAGTAGTTTGTAAAATTAGCTTTTGCATTTTATTTGTACACCTGCACTTTGCGATGAATGCTATGCAAAAGTAAACTGAATTGAAATAAGCTGAAAGTGTCTAATTTACTGTATATGCTACCTTTTAAAAAATGTAAGAAGTATTTTTATTGTAAAATTTTCAAATTTCTATGAGCTGCATATCGTACTGCTTCACTGCTGTGCAAGCTTCCAATAATCAAAACAGCACATGTATATTTCAAACCTATATGTTAATAACTGAAATTTGCATTTGTTTTCCTAATTTGCATACATCACTTTTTGTATATAGTGATTGTCATTTTGTATCTTTTTGCTAATTTCAGGAATGTTATTCAGGTGTCAGTCACAGGTACAATGTCTGTTAAATGTCTCTTAAGTAGATTGGAGTGGATGATGCAATTATCTGCTCTACAGGGTGTATTCTCACCAGGGCAAAGCTGGCAGCACTTTGAGGATTATGTTTTTTGATTTCTCCAGTGCCTTCAGTACCATACAGTCATCCCTGTTAAGTGGAAAGCTCAGAGATATGCAGGTGAATGAGCCTGTGGTGCCTTGGATAATGGACTTTCTCTCAGGCAGACTGCAGTTTGTGTCACTCAAGGACTGTGTTTCTGATATGGATGTGAGCAACACTGGAGCACCACAAGGAACCGTCCTGTTTCCTTTTCTCTTCACTATGTACACCTCAGAATATAAATATACCACCAGGTCATGTCACTTGCAGAAATTCTCAGATGATTCTGCACTTATGGGGTGTATTAATAAGGGTGATGAGATAGAATATATGAGTCAGGTGGAGAACTATGTCTCCTAGTGCAGAAAGAATTGTCTGCAAATTAACATCAGCAAAACCAAGGAACTGCTTACTGACTTTTGCCATAACAAAGATCGTCTACTGTACGTCCATTCACTACTCAGGGAGTAGATGTGGAGGTAGTGCATTCCTTCAAGTACTTGGGGGATCCACATCAATGACAGATTCAACTTGTCTGTTCACGTGGAGGAACTATATCTGACCCTTTCTTAGAAGACAGCATTCCTCTAATGTGGGAAGTGACATCCTCCACATCTTCTATAACTCTGTGATGACCAGTATGATTTTCTATGCTGTGGTGTGCTGGGTGGGTAAAATCACTTCAAGAGGGGCCCACCAAATCAACAAGCTAATTAAAAGGGCATTTCTGAATTTCTGATCTTATTATTTCACATATGTTTCTGACCTTCAGTGTAGATTCACCAAAAGACAGTAATTTCTGCAGTTGTAAAACATCAATTCTCGCTCTGATGTCAACATCTTTTCCCCTCTGAAGGCAATCTCTGCAACTCACATTTTAAAATCATTTTGGCTGTCTTCCTAGGAAACAACTGAACAGATAAGACAGCCAACTGATCAAGTGCCAGATACATCAGTATTGTTGTTGTTTTGTGCTTCAGGGAATTATTTTTACATAATTATTTAATTGCTTGAATTTGTTTTCTGGTTGTTTTTAGCATTTTGTTGATGATATCGACACATCACCATTTTGGGCTTCTTTGGTGTTCGTAAGTATTATTCTTGGCAACAACACCATTGCTTGTCACATGCTCTGACGGTGACACTACGTCTCTACCTGTCACTCCAGATTTTTGGTGCATAAGAGAAAAAGGCGGCCTCGCTGTTTCTTTTATGCATGGCTCTGGGAATCATAAGCAAACCAGTGTTTGAGGATCTAAGATTACAATTAGGAAAGTAAGGGGAGAGGTCCTCCAAAATATAAGGAGCAGAGAGATTGACTGGATTTTTTTACCAAACAGACAAGAGATAAATACTGTATTAGGCATATTTTTTTGACAAGGCATTGTTTTTAGTTTGATAGGCAGTCATTTATGACACTGCACCACTTCTTTGTAAATCCCCACTAAGCAATAAGCATACTTTAATATAGAATATTGGCTTATGATAGTACAGTGGGAAGTTTAAGTGTCTGATGGCAATTGTGTCCTATTATAACATCCAGATTTAAACACACTCTGTGTTATTGTACTACATTCTCATTGATTCTCTTTATTGACTACTGGTTTCCCATGTTTAAGGTGGATTTGTATCTCTAAATTCCCTTTACCTGTTGTGGACATATTTGCATATATCCAGCAATAGATGCAAGTTTATGGTCAGCATCCATTTTTTCCACCATATTCTCCAAATCTCTTGGAATGTAGACTTGAAGTTAGTGGCTTTTTGAAATATATTCCATTCATTGGTTATGACCTGTTCTTAACAACCATTATTTTTAAACTGAAGTGACACACTATTTTGTATCAATCTGATTAAATCAATCACAAACTGGATTATTTATCTTTAATTCTTTTAGAAATGTATTTCAGCAACGTATGGTGAAATACTCAGGGTTTCTCAACCTTTTTGCTGCAATTACCCAGTTTTCTAATATAGGAATATTAATGGAAAGTATTGCACGTAGGAAATAAAAATGTTAGGTCTGAACACAAAATGGGAAAATCGAAAGTACACCTTATGATGAGAAAGATTTAGGAGTCGTAGTGGACTCAACACTATCAACTTCCAGACAGTGTTATGGAAGGCAATAAGAAGGCTAACAGAATGTTAGGTTGTATAGCATGTTGTTGAGTTTATATTTGATGTTTTATAGCATGATGATATAGTATAAGTCCAAGAACATTAGGCTCAAGCTTTATAGCACATTGGTGAGGCCTCACCTGGAGTACTGTGTACAGAAGGGGTCCTCAATCACAGTTCTGGAGGGTCGCAATAGCTGCAGGATTTCCTTCCAACAAGCTCCCTAATTAGAAGTTCAGTCCTTGCTGATAATGAATCTTGGGATTTAACGATTTGCCTTGTTAGTGCTTTTATTCATCTAAAAGAAATTTTAATTGCACAGTAAAAGTTCCTTCTCTGGGAACATTATTCATGTGTTTTATGGACAAGAACAGATTTAAACTTAGCAGTTCTTCCAATTCCCCTCTCATTTATTTGTAAACATTTTTCTAACACAGATACTTCATGGCGCCCGTGCACAGGTTTAAAAGGAAGCATGTTAGCTGGAGAACTGTTCATTTATAGGTTATCTGCATTTCATTATTAAGTAATATCTGGTTAAGAAAACAGGCAAAAATTAAAAGTTATGTGCAGCTGCTAAAATGTAAAATAGGCAATTAAGGCCACTGGAATGAAAGCCTGTAGCCACTGCAGCCCTCCAGGACTGTGATTGAGACCCCTGGTGTACAGTTTTGGTCTCCATGCTACAAAAATGACATAACAGTGCTGGAGAAAAGTCCAGAGAAAATTGACTAGGCTGATTCCAGAGCTACAGGGTATGAATTATGAAGCACGATTAAAAGAGCTGAGCCTTTTCAGTTTAAGCAAGAGACAATAAAAGAGGAGACATGATTGAAGTGTTTAAAATTATGAAAAGAATGAATACAGTACAGTACACTGTTACTTTAAAATAAGTCCAAAGAAAACAAAGGGACACAGTTGGAACTTGTTAAGGTTAAATTTCACACAAACATTAGGAGGTTTTTCTTTACACAGAAAACCAGACACATGGAAAAAACTACAAAATAGTGTCGTAGACAGGAGGACTTTAGGGACTTTCAAAACTTAACTTGATGTTATTTTTGAAGAATTAAGGGAATAGGACTGGCAAGGTTTGTTAGGCTGAATGGCCTGTTCTTATCTAGATTGTTCCAATGTTCTAATATTCTAACAATGTAAAGTGTGTTTGTGACCCACACAAAGTGGACAGGAGGCCTCCCTGGTAAATCAAATGCAGTTGTCAGAGCTTTCCCCTTGGTGAATCAAGCATGATCATTAGAGGGGGGTTTCCCCCTTGGTGAATTGAGCTCGATGGTCAGAGATTCCATCTTGGTGATTCGGGAGCAATCATTAAAGCTGGAATGGGATTGCTTGAAGTTTTTGGAGTGGTGACTTATGGGTGACCCACTTAATTACACACTACCAATATGAACAATGGTAACTTGCATCCTATCAGCAGCAGCATGCAACCCAACCTAGTGATAGAGAAAAACTAGTGCAAGAGATATTTATAGTGTTTATAATATTAGTATTCAATCTAATCAGCCAAATTTAGGAGGTTGAAAAGCTGCTTCCTAGGGTTCTCAAAGAACATTGCACAGACATTCAATTTGCTTTATTCTTTACTACCTTCCTTAAGCATGAAAATAGATGTTCATTGGTTACTTCTTTAGTGGTATATTAAAATCAGAAGCATAATTGGAAATAGCATTGCTTGAAATACAGAAGGTAGTATAAAAAAGTCTAACTATCCAGAGAAGTATTAATGTTTGCAGTATAACAATCCAGAGACCATTGTCCAAATTAATTTTTTTGACATGTGCAACATGATCATTGGAAAACTAATTGGGTCTTTTCTGCAATAGATGTTCTCTGGAAACTGAATTATACAAAGAGACACATGTCACTTTCTGTAGAGTGAAGTAAATATATTTTGCCCAAAAATAGCATAACCAACAACATTCATAATAGGACTTAAAAGAAAGCACATCTACTAAAGGCAGCATGTACTGTACTGTAGGTACAATCCCACTGTGATACATACAGTCATAGTATGTGTTCTTCTTAAAATCGTGCTGTTTTAACTTTTGATGAATGGCAATGATGACTTTTATTGCCTTAAATAAAAGGTGGCCCATTTTGACCTACAACAAACGCCCTTGGCTTTAATCTGCCTTTACTCAATTTGAAAGCATTTGTCTACATTACTGAAGTCACACCCAATGATATTAGATGATAATATAATAATAATAATAATAATAATGATAATATAATGATAGTAGCTCTTAAGGGCTACTGTAGGACACATGAAAACCAAGAAGCCACTTATTTTAAAGTCTTTTGTACAATACTATGATCTCAACAGAAAGCAGTTAATATATTCTATATATTCTGTTTCTTACAGATGCATAGTGCTCAGAGTTGCTGCATATGACTATGATTGCCCAGTGTCCTTAAAAAAAATGGTAGTCAATGTTTTTTTATACAGTACCCTTCATGATGAATGTCACCAAAACTGAATGCTTCTGTAGTGGAAGGAATGGGTTCAGTGGGTGCTACCCAGGAGGTGCTTTAGTGATTTCTGAGCCCTACATCAACAGACTTTCATTTTACCCAGACGTGCTTCTGGACCAATCCTACAGGACACCAGAAGCACTCCTGGGGATCATATAACAGGAGCCAGTGGCCACTGCTCAGTCAGAGTTGGAGCGGAGAGGACAATGCTTGCTGGAAGGATTGGAGGTGGAAGAAAAAGAGAGAAGAAAGACACAGAGAAAAAGAAAGTGTTGTGTTCAATTTATTTGATTGTGCTTTGTGCTGTGCAGGGGGGAAACAATTTTTGGAAGTGTTTTCCAAAAGAAAAAAATGTATGTTGCTGAACTTGTGTCCTTCGTCTGTCTGCGTCGGGTTTGAGGAGCTAGCACGCCCCCTGCAGGGCACAATATCTATCTATCTATCTATCTATCTATCTATCTATCTATCTATCTATCTATCTATCTATCTATCTATCTAAATATATATATATATATATATATATATATATATATATATATATATATATATATATATATACAAACAGGTGGACTCAATAATGAAATATTTTTATGGTCCCATGAGTCTCGTTATAATGGAAATTTCATTATAAAGAATATGGGGAAAATACGTATAGTATTGTGACCAAGGCCACCAGCATTTCGCCTTGTCTAACGGCAGCGGTATATGGACAGCTCCATAACTGTTCTGTTGCGTCTGGTAAACAGTAAACCAAGGGCAAAGCAATTGATTGTCCTCTGCAGGATCAGGGTTACAGCATACCATTCTTGTTGCATAATGTTTAACATTTAATACTGGGCTTTGATCTGCTCTTCCACACACTCTAATGATCTCTCTTCTCGAGACCGCATTTGCCATAGCGGTGATCCTGAGCCGCTGGCGTTCTTCTAATCTGAAGACGGGAGCTAAAGCAGGACGATCTCCTGAGACGCGGATCCTAACAGCTCCTATTCTGAATGAAGTCTTGAGACTGTACCTGCCTTCTCTATATAGTAATAAAGTACCTGCATTTTGCTTGGAAACCTGGACTCACCTTCCTGTCCCTCATGCAACTCTGTGACCCAAGCTTGACAAAACTTGTATAAAAACAGTGCTTCTTAAACTGCAAATAAAACTAATTTGAAAATGAGATGTTAGATGTAACTTTTTTTAAAGAAATACAGGTTTGAAAATACATAATGACAATGAGTCGTTAGATGCCGAGTCAATCCTGAGACTGCCTGAGACCGGAAATTTCACAACACTCTTTGAGACAACCTGTTTCCGGGTTCCTGAAATTTGGTGCAGAAAGAGTATGAGCGGCTTTAAGTATTTTTTTTCCCATTTTTAACTTGGGCAGATATTTTTGGTCGAAAAAACTTTTGTTCTGCTGAGATTTACATTTTGTTAAAATGAGCTTAGATTTACCATGATGTTCTTTGAATATTTGTCCAGGCATACAAAAAAATATTAGTTTTTTTCATGATACTAAGGAGACTAAAAAGAATAAAAGGCGCTATCTTTTCCAACTGTTCACATCAAACAGGTACCAAAAGACATTCATCAGACAATGCTTATATAGGAGATGCCAGAGACCCCAGCAAACAGTTGACTCCAACCTGACCCCTCATCCCACCTGGCACACACCTCCTTATCATCACGGGGTATCAGAAGGTACAGCACGTATTCTGTCCAGATCAGGCATCAAAGTAGTACACAAAGCCTACAAACACTTTGCACACAGTCCTTTTTAATGCTGAAATTAGGAAATCAGCAGCAGAGACACGGAACGTGGTTTACAGCATACCATGCGATTCACGTCCACCTTTATACGTGGGACAAACATCAAAAACACTTGGCACATGTTGACAGGGACATCACAATGCAGTCAGAAGAAAGGACGCACAATCTCTGATTTACACAAATCCCATTTAAATGGGACTTAGTGCAAGTAAAATTCAAGGCTAATACTAAACGTGCCAGAGAACTGGCTGAAACGTAGCTAACTAATGAAAATGCCATTAACAGACATTTGGACGTGAACCCAGTATATGAAGGCTTTAAAAGAAGAACAAGAAAATAATAATTAAGACTTTATGAACAACACCCTACAAACCCCACCATCATTAATCCCCCACCCACCCCTTATTTGGAATATATTGCCTTGGATTCCTGGAAAGTCTAATTATGTTCATCTGATGATGATTCCTGGTAGGAATTGAAAGCTTTGGAATAAAAAACTGTTTCAAGATACCGTGATTCCTTTCCCCCTTTGTGAATATATATGTCTGTGTGTGTGTGTATGTACATATGGGGTGGGTTTAACTCCAAAGCCTAACAGTTTCCTGAGTGATGTTGCTTCCACCCCTTACCCTTCATTTTTGTATGGTGAGAACCAAGGAAGTGCCATATTGCTTCATTTGTCTGAGATAAAAATGGCCATAAAGACCAAGCAATCTTCAGGCACTTGCTCCTGATCCCACCTCCCTCCTCAACCCAGAACTACCAGGAACAATAGATGCAAGGATCCTAGCTGCAATTGAGGTTATATTAGATTTAATTAAAATCATAATTAGACTAAATTTTGGATCACTGTGTATCTGGCCTCTTCTAATTGATCAAAAAGTCACTGTGAATCATCCTCCTGGATGCCAAGATACAGTATTTCTAGGACTTGACTAGTGCAAACAATTTTCCATTTGTTTCAGTAGGTGTGACTCTTATAATTGATTATGTAAGGTGGTGAAAGTTTTTGATAAAAGTTTTACTGCATAATAAAGTCACAAGATTCACAAGACAGCCATCAATGTTTATTTTATATAGTACCCCTCATGATGAATGTTACCACACGGTAATTTACAAAAGCATGACTATTTTGTCTTTTTTGTTTATGTATAGTAAAATCTGCTTTTGGAACTGCATCTTAAATCAACTTGCACGTAATTTACACTTGCCTGGGCAGTTTTCACTGTCCTGTTTTGAATTTTCCAAAAGGGTCTGTCTGGACAAATAAATTATCTCTGTTGTTTATTCTGTGGAGGAACTGTAGGTCTCTGGGGATTACTGTATCTATTTTCTGGGTTTCATACCATTATGCACCTCCCAACCCCTGTTATCTGCTTCCACCATGGAATGTGTTGTTTATTTGGTAACGCTCCACATTTTGTACTGTTGCTTTTAGGTAATGATGATAATTTTGTGTTTAATAATCTGTGATAATCTCAGTTTGAATGATTTTCAATTTGCTTTTCCTGAAGATGATACCACTAAGTGTTTCTCTAGACTGTGAAGCTCCTTATTCCAGTAATTGAGAGTGAGCCTACCAACTCTTTGCAAAAATCTTATTTCTGTTGTTTAAAATTGCAGCTGTATTCACTTCCTAAAGCTTGTGACCATATGAGAGAATGAGTATAAATTTACTAGTAATTTGGAATTAGCACCTGTTTTATCACTCATTGTTTAGCATAATGTCCTACTTGAACCTTGCATGGATCCTGAACATCAGGACTGACTCTTGGAGCCAGGCGTTTAGGTGGTGTTTAGTTGTCAGAACCTGGTGGGCAGGTAGTCATGTAGCCGCCTGGCTCTGCTGCGTCTGCCGAATTAAGACAGCTTTGCAACTCACCACTCAGAATGCTGGGGGTGTCAATACGTGGTAGCAGAAATTAAAGATATAAAATAATAACAATAATAAAATTGCAGTGGCTACATAATTCAAAATTGTTATGAATGTGTTAATAAGTAACATTTACCAGTTTAATAAAAATGCTTGAAATTGGTTAACGTTCTGTTTTCTGTAAAACTGCAGTATTGCAGTGTAGGTAAAGGTAAAGAAACAATAGGGTATGTGCTTTCTAAAAAATATAAATTTTTACTTATTTACTATAGCATACAATATCAACATAATAAAACATTTGCATATCTGTTCGAATATTTGCTTTTTTTAGATATTTTTTTTAAAACCCTGTTATTAGGGTGCCAAACACTATAACAGAACACAGCTCAATCAAACAAATGACAACAAAAAAAATCAAATCTAGTACAATGGAATGCTTTGAAAATAGTACATGAAACTTAGCATTTAACTGGATACTGTATATCTGTTCAGCCAAGGTAAAATAAACCTTGCTTGTGCTTCTTTAAAAGTGCTAAAAATTTTAATTTGTAATAACTATAGTTAATAAAATATTGGCGTATATTTGCATCTGTAGGGCAATGCATCAAGTAGTGCTGCCACCTCTAGGATCCAACACCCTGGGTTTAAATCCTGTGCCCAGTCATTGTCCATGTGGAGTTTGCATTTTCTCCCTGGGTTTGTGTGGGTTTACTTCAAGCTACTCTAATTTTACCCCTATATCCCCATAGATGCTGCTTTTAGTTTAATTAGTGATTCCAAATTGCCCCCTGTGCCGGGGCTTGCAGATATTACTGATCAGACCTCTACCACAAACCTGTACTTGGTTAATTAGATTTGACAATGTGATGTTAGGTTAAATTTACATTTACATTTACATCATTTAGCAGACACTCTTATCCAGAGCGACTTACAACAGTAAATGACAGGACATATTTTTGATTTTGAGTTTTGAATACTTGTAACTCCACTTTACTAAGACAGAATGTTCAAGAACATTTTAATTACCAAAATGTATTACAACAAGAGGACTATAAACAAAAAGTCAATCTAGTGCGTACATGAAACTCCGAGCCCATGCCTCCAGTCTCTGCATAATAACAATATGTGGCTTTTTATTGTTTCAGACTTTTCTTCTTCTTCTTCTTCTTCTTCTTCTTCTTCTTCTTCTTCTTCTTCTTCTTCTTCTTCTTCTTCTTCTTCTTCTTCTCTACCTCTGTCCGTTTCATAGAAGATGGCTTCGTAGCTATGTCTCCTCCATCTTTGCCTGCCCTCCACATCCTATACCCTCAGCCCTACTCTACCTCATATCCCTCCCTGCAAAGTTCATCCAACTGAGCCCCTGTCTCATGACTTGAACTTCTGTCTGAGACGGAACTCACTCAATCATTTTCACCTTGTTTCTCCTTATCACACATCCATACCGTTTCAACTTACCTTCTCTGATTTTTTTCTGATCTTTACCAGTCCTAACCATTCTTCTACCCTCATCTTTTCCCAGTCTGTCCATCCAAGGCCCACTTCAACATTCTCATTTCAGCTGTTTCTTGCTTAATTTCCTCTCATTTTTTTATTGCTCTAATTGGTCTCTGGTTCTACTCCCCGTGTAGGTGCGATGGCCTTTGGATACACCTTTAATGTGATCAACAGAAACACTATGGTCATGGGATGACTAGTCAGAGTCATTTTATTCCATTAAAACAATGGTGCTATGCTAAAAATGAGAAATCAATTAGTCCATTTATGCTTATAATATAACATATCAATGTCTACATTTTTATAATGAGCTACATTACATGTGAGAATTGTGATTTCCCTTTCTATAAAGAGTTTACAGGGAATTTTTCAAACATACAAACATTTGCAGTTCCTGGTATGTATGTAGTTCCTGGTGCTTTTTGTAGCTTCTACTCCAGGTTAAGTACTTTTCGCTCAACCAGGAACTATTATGGATGGGTCTTGGCCAATAAATTGTGCTGATTGGTTAACCACAAGCACTGGCACCATCTTTAGAGACTTATCTGTGATCTCCCCCATGACGCCACAATCTTTTTGAAGCAATAAGGTGGAGGGGTCCTCAGTGAACTCCCAATCATGCCACATTTCACATCATATCACTCTTCATAGTCTCCGCCCTGGGGCATCACACCATACACCACATCAAAGCACCACACCGTTCTCCTTCGCATGTCACATATTTTGCATGAAGGTTACAGGTCCTGTTGTGTGGTGGGGACACAACACGCAAAAGTAGTCAGGGATCAAATTGGGCCTGAGCATACATTGTTCAGGAAAATGCCTATTGTTCTTGTAAGGAGTAAAGCCTTAATATATTTTGAATTTCTACATCAACACATTTTATTTGAGTATCATTTGTTTTAATTTTGTGAGAAAATTACCCATGATCCAAAATAAAAACTTAAAGAGAAGATTGATAATGAGACCAAATACTGTTCTGCAAGTCAGCAAAATGGAAAGTGATGAAGAAGTTAATCAAACCACCAGTAGCCAATTGCATACTTTGATACTTACTTGCATGTGTCCCATCAGAGTAGTGAAAGTTTTGCAGTACAAACAACCTACAATGAATATGCAATGATCATAAAAAGTATTCACCTCTTTGGAACCTCTCACATTTTATTGTTAGGCAACATTGAATCACATTGGATTTAATTTAGCTTGTTTAACACTGATTAACAAAAAATTACTTTTTAAAGTCATTAAAGTATTCTCTGGATTTATTGGTTATTCCACATTATTCTACTCTGCTTTTGCTTTATGATTTCTGGGTCTTGTTTTGGGACTTTGTTTGATTAGGACTGAATATTAGGCCTGCGGTGGGTTGGCACCCTGCCCGGGATTGGTTCCTGCCTTGTGCCCTGTGTTGGCTGGGATTGGCTCCAGCAGACCCCCGTGACCCTGTGTTCGGATTCAGTGGGTTGGAAAATGGATGGATGGATGGATGAATATTAGGCAACTCTTTTGTGCCTATTTTTGCTCTTTTAAGCTTTTTTTTTTTTGCTATTTATTTTTTTTGTTTGTTAATAAACTTTCTATTATACAGACTTTTGTTGCCTTTCATATGTACAGTATGCTAGCTGAGGGTTGATGAATATCCCCTCTCTAGTAAAGCATTTTGTGTATATGAGGTGCTGACAATTAATTTCCCAGAATGAACCTGTAGAAAAGATGCGTACAAATTTGTGCACTAGTGACTACTGTCACATTCAAAGTAATCTCTTTACAGAGCTACGCATTTATTTAGATGATGTTTGCCATTACTGGAAGCATACCTGGAACTATGTTTCTGGATAGTCTTGAGTTCCTTTGTCATATAATGCTGGATAACATAAATGTCTGAAAATCTTAATCCTTTCATGGAAGTTTTTATTTTTGGGAAAAAGCTAGAAATCACAAGGGGTCAAGTCAGGTGAATAAGGTGGATGATCAAATTTGGTAACGGATTTGTTAGCCAGGACGTTGTGAACACTGATCATGGCTTGAGGCACTGGATGGCATTATCATTGATATAATCTAGCCCCTCCTTAAACCTTTATGCCACTCAAAGACACTTAATTTTTTCATAATATCCTCGCCATTTTCAACATTTCAAACGCACTTTGTAGCACAGGCAACACCACACATCCATTCCAAGAATTGAACTGTCACACCTCATATTTTGGAACATTACAGAGCATATATTTGAAGTTTGAGAATTAAACACATTTTCTCCTGGTGTAGGCCCAAGCCAGTCACTCTAGTAAAATTTTGGCTGCCTTTAGGCTCATCTCCTCTGGGCAGGCTCTTGCTATTTCTAGTAAGTGAATAACAACATGAGAGATCTGATCTTTCATTAAAACTGTAGAAAAATGTGTGAATGGGCCTTTATAGTAGGATATAATAATATAGCTCTGTCCTTAACTCTTTGAGGGCTGAATCTTTTTTTCCAAACAACTCAGTTTTCTGAAAAGCACACAAAATAATGGTTTCACACATAAATCAACATAAAACGTCTGTTGCTTTGTTCTGTGGCAGCTGTTGCTGCCTGTTTGCTCTTTCGGGCGGCAAGAATCCGCAGCAGGCTGGTTGCCTGGCTGTCTTCACGTGGTGGTGGCAGCCACAGTGCAATGTAATTATTAATTATTATTATTATTAGTCTGGTTTGTACCTCTTGTCATTGTAAGTGGCAGTCCTCCCAGGTGAATGTTGCCATAGGTGCATTAGCTACATGAGCATATTCAGCACCACAATCAGCTGGGGACTGATCACCTGACACCGGTATCTCATTTTCGTTTTCGATCTCCATCTCCAGATCACTTGTATCAAAATCAGAGTCCGGCAAGTCAGAATCGAATTCAATAACAATATGCAAAATGTCGTCCACAGAGTATTTTGTATTGTGCGTTCGCTTTGGTCTCTTACCAGTTGTCGATGCCAGGTTATTTGCTCTTTGCTTTTCATGCATGTGCAAGTAATCGAGGTCAAACCAACCAAACCATCTTTCCTTCTAGCAAAGAGAGTCGAACTAAAACATAACAGCGAGTTTTGTCGTCATTTACAGCCAATTACTATCCTCTACCCCTGAATTTCGACAAAAATCGACATCAGCCCTAAAAGAGTTAAACATATACATTAATAATTTTCTTTCAGGATTTCAGTTTAAAATGTATATTTTTAAAGTTACAGTAGTCACCACTTTAAGACAACCACCATTGTTCCAATGTTAACAGATCCACAGTCCCACTGTAGTGAATCAGGACTAACCAACTCAAGAAGACCTGAATTCTTCAAAAAAGGCTTAAGACATAAAAATCACAATTAGGGAGAGGGGAACTGCCAAATAACTTAGCCAAAATAACAAAACCTTGATATTTTAATTTTCATTTATTGAATTAAAAAAAGAAAATGCTCTGCGTCCTTTGTGTTTCTGACACGTGTGTAACAACAAAAGGGATCTGGAAATATAATCATTTCATTGCATATTCCTGCTACTGTTTTTCTCACGGTAAGGTAACATTTTTTATTTGCTTGTGTGAGTTCTGATATTAATATGGAAATATATCAAAACAAAATCAAACACAAAAATTTTACTGTGATTTGATTTTTCGAGAAGAAACAAAACCCCCAGGGAGGTGAAAGGTTGTTGCACAGGAACACTAAATACTGAGCTACCAATGAGAGGCATGAACTATTTTACAATGTGTGTGTAAAATCAAAACATACAGATCAATAACTGACAACTGTCTTAGCTTGAGAAATGGACATATTTGGTAATTTTTTTAGCTGTTCCTCTGTGCCCCATAGCCTCTAATGTAAATTGTTGGTGTGGGCAAGATATTTTTTAGAGAAATCTTCATTTTAAATCACAATTATGTGTAGCTAATGCAAATATATCATGTTTGTGAAAAAATACCAAACTTACCTTTTAAGAACATGAGCTCATAAAGCAGGGAACAAAGTGTTTTGTCAGGCTGAGTAGTCCAAAAGCGGCCATGATTCCATTTTATATATCCATCAGGTTTACTTTCATTAGAGATGCAACTAGCATAACTCAGCAGGAAAGGGCACAAGGTAAAACATCACACCGGACAGTGCAGGACACACACGAACACAGCCATGCATACCTGCACACCAAGGCAATGCAGAGTTGTTAGTTCAGCTGATGACATGTCTTGGGTGACGTCTCAAAGAACGCATTCTCCATGCATAAGTCAACCCATTTTGGAGCAGATTGTCACTTACAATATTCATGTCTGTATTTCAGGACAACATTTTTAATTTGAGGCTTGGAGGCTGTTGGAGCCTATATTGGCAACACTGTGCTCAAGTTATGACATAAATAATACACCAGAGTTGTCACAAAACTGAAATGTACTAGTCTGATACAAAATATTCAATGTCATTTACAATACAACAGGTTTGGGGGTGAGTGATGCACGTAAAATGAAAGATCAAATGTTTTTATTAAAAAATCATAGAAAGATAACTAGATATCTTTGAGAGAGAGCACTTGTCCAAAAGCCTTTGGTATTGAAACATATTCAAGATCATCCCATGGTAACATCCCCAGACTTTAAAAATTCTGCTTAAAGCCTCAATATAGTAGGTTGGGAAACTGAATAAATGTTTGAAAGCAATGGACTGGGTTCAGAAAGTGGATAAGCTCATTTAACTTAATAGTTTGTCCTATAACTGTCTTTGCACAGAGTTCCTGGGTGCCAAGAATCAAATTCTTATTCCTATTATTATTATCATTGCTGTTTTACTATACTTATGTCATATGTACATATTTCTTTGTAGGTGAGATCTAGTGAGAGAAATTAATGGACTGCTAATAAAACACAGCATGTGCACCATTCTGCTCAAAAAAAAACCCCAGAAAACTTTCTGAAAAGTTGTGAAGGGGAGGTAGTTAGCAAATTAATTGTTTTGGTGCCAGAATAGTCAAGGCCGGTGCATCAAGGTACTCTTCTTGAAAGACACCCAGGGATCTTTTATGACCATAGAGAGTCAAGACCTCAGTTTAGCACCTTATCAGAAGGACTGAGCCTATTGATCCAATGTACCTGTCATTGCACTGGGGCATTGTGATCCTCATTCAGAGCATAGGGTAAGTGCCGTGTGATGGCCTCAACAACACCTCTTCCAGAAGCAACCCAAGCTTTTCTAATATGGTTACCCATCCAAGTACTGGCCGGGCCCAAACATGATTAGCTTCTGTTGGATTAACTATTCTAAAGTTCAAGTGGTATGACTGCCTCCTGGTTGGTTAGTCTACATCCCTGACCTCATGAGGCCTGAGTAGTAATTGAAACAATTGGATTATGAGTTTTGATGGCCAAAATGGGCCTGCTCATGATTGTTTGCAAATTTTCATGGATGAAATAACCGGAATGTTGATTAATTTATTTGCAATTATATACCAAATCTGGGCCTGTTAAAAACAAGAGTATGCTCCCAAAAGGATCAGATACAGTTCAAATCATTAAGCAACAGATAAAGAAAAAAGATGTGATAGGCATCACAGTTCAGCTCAAACTGGGGATATCAAGGAGCCTTTTCCAGCATGCCCAATGTTTATTTATTGTTCAGAAAAGCCCACATTGACCACATGTGGATTTCATTTTCTTTGTCAGTGGTGTTAAAAACAAAACAAACACAACTGACGCTCAGTTTGCATATGTATTCTATCTGACCACTAGGGAGAGAGTGTTCTGTTGCAACACTTGTACTGTATGTGCAACTGTTATGAGGTTCATGGGCCCATAGAGAGAACATTTTGAAGTGTGAAACCCGACACCTGTCATTTATTTGTCTTATTATTTGCATTACTGAAAGTATTTCATTTTAGCAACCAGAGAAAGTATATGGATGGGAGGCTAACTCGCAGTTGGATTGCCATTACAAACACCCCTGGTGCCCACCTTAACTCCATTCCATGATGTGTATGCTACTGGCTCAGACTGCTCACCTGTAACCCTCTAAAGCGGTCACTTCCAAGCAGTGTACTCTTTCTTTTGCCAGAATCCCCTGAAAATAAGTTTACAAATGGCATAGCCTCCCTCATTCTGCAAATCAACTCTCTTTCTCCAGAATAATATAAATTAACACCAAAAGGAGCTTTACTTGTATATTGTATGTGTGTTAACTTTACAAAGGCACACTGTGTTATTATGGCTCCACCCCACAGAGCACAAAAGCAACTGCAACAAACAGATCATTAGGCTCGGTAAATGGAGCTTCATTTTATAGATTTACTGTAGCCTGGTGGCTAAGGAGTTGGCCTTAAAAACAAAAGACTAAAGGTTCAAGTCATTCCTCATTGTGTTACACAAAGCAATTTACATAAGCGGATTTGCTTCACTTAGTGTATAAGAATGCGTGCCTTATAAATACTGTGTTTACGTGTACGTAAACAGTCTCCTGCCATAGTGATCAAGGTGCCACTGTGCTGTTGTACTGCGACCATTTCCATAGTTGTACAAGTCAAGCACCAGCAGGATGACTTGGCAATGTAATAAGCTTTAAATGTTGCTCACCAGGAGAGGTGCAACATATAATCTCATTTATTTAAACATTTAAACCAGGATGTGAAAATTTCAATTGTTGGCTTTCATGTTGTCTGATTGTTGAGGAATGGATTGAACTTTTTTTTTAATCTTAATTGTTCCAGTTTATTTAGATAAATTATCTGTCAAGTCAAAAATGCTTTTATAGTGTGAATAATTTTCACCTTATGTTTTCAAGAGTGGTGTCCTGTCTGTATGGTTTCCACACTCATATGGCCTACTGACTGTGTCGAGGGAGAAAAAACTACAAAGTTGTTAGTGTCACATACAACAGTTTGTAAAGAATGAAAAATTCTACCCAAATCATGGATTCCTACTTGGGTTGTAGGTGTATATTGATTCTATTTCAGAACTTAATACAGTCTGGAGGTTCTGGGCAATCAAGATCATTTCTCATGACAGTTTGAATTATAACTTCAATGATAATCAAACCGGGCAGCACGGTGGAGCAGTGGGTAGCTCTGCTGCCTTGCAGTTAGGAGACCCAAGTTCACTTCCCGGGTCCTCCCTGCATGGAGTTTGCATGTTCTCCCCGTGTCTGTGTGGGTTTCCTCTGGGTGCTCTGGTTTCCTCCCACAGTTCAAAGACATGCAGGTTAGGTGCATTGGCGATCCCAAATTGTCCCTAGTATGTGCTTGGTGTGTGGGTGTGTGTGTGTGTGTTAGCGCGTGCCCTGCAGTGGGCTGGCGTCCTGCCCCGGGTTTGTTTCCTGCCTTGCGCCCTGTGTTGGCTGGGATTGGCTCCAGCAGAACCCCGTGACCCTGTGTTAGGATATAGCAGGTTGGATAATGGATGGATGAATGATAATCAAACCATTCATGCAATGATAGGATTTAGGATGAAGCAAAACTATGACTGTAGGAACGAAAATAAATATGATCAGGTAAAGGGAAATCATAAAAGAGAACTGAAAGGGGTTGAGATCCCAGGTGGGACAGCCCCATTTAATTTTTGATGTAAATTTTAAAGTGTGACATAACACTACTATTGTTGCTTTTGTGCAAATTGGACAAGGATGAAGATTATTCTTCCACAGTTCAAAACAGACTTTTCACAATTACTCCTTTTAAAGAGTCCCTGGGAGGAGGTAACTGTCACAGAAGGAACCAGAGCTGGCTGACAGTCATCCAGTTTTTCCCAGTTTGGCGACTTTAGTACTGAAAGGGAAGCCAACAGATAAGTGACCACTCTGAAGTCTTCTGTGCTCCTGCTTGGTCATTCCCTTTGGGCTCACACTGCTAAAATTATAATAATTTGAATTGTCAGTTGTAATCTATATGTAAGCAAAGAACAAAATAATACTTTAATGTTGCAACAACAGGTGTCTATAGACTTATTAATATTTTGGAGTACTGTTTTGCAGTGGTTAATACTGCTGATGCTTTCTAGGCTTCAAATCCCAATCTGGTCACCACCTGCACATTCTCCTCATATCTTTGTTGGGTTTTTCCCATATCTCAAGGTAAAGTGTTATTGGAACTGGTGACAATAAACTAACATAGTATGTGAGTGAGAGAATAGATTTCAGTTCCTGATGATTCTGTAAAGGAAAAAGTTAACTTGTAAAACATTGATACGACAGGAAATTACACTGGAAATCTCTCTACATCACTATTATATCTGAGGTTAGTTCAATCACGACAGTTTGCTATATAACCCTGAGTGAGTCACTTAACCTGGTAGTTCTCCAGATCTTTTGAAACATACAATCTTGCAATTTATTAATCAGTCATCAGTAAGTAAGTAAGAAAGTAAGTAAGTAAATAAGTAAGTAAGTAAGTAAATAAATACTATCCGATACAAAATGTGCCTTGAAAAACCAATACTGTAACTAAAAAATCCAACATTGTACAACCTCTGACTCTGTTGACAACTCCATGAACAGTAACATCAGACGCCTGGCATCCTCTACAGTTAACATTTGGTAAATGTGACTCCTACTCTGTGGAAATCTGTTTCTAGGTCTATTTGTGAGACTTGTAGTTTTTAAACAGATTTGCACAATGTAATTTTAATATTAATTTTAATTCTATTTTTAATTTAATTTTAATTTTTTATTTGTACTTCATGTTGTTACACTGTGGACCCTGAGCTTCGCAATTTCGTCTATCTGTATACTTGTATATGGTTGAGATGACAATAAAGTTCGCTTTGTCTTTGACTTTGAAGATACATGTGCTCTCTGTAACTGTCTGTTAGACATGTACTTCATTACAAGTAATACTCTCTATTTGCTGCTTACTCCTGACTTGGACAGATATCTTATATTCATTCATATTGATGTTTTTACTTGTGACCAGTGACAGCTCTCCAACCCTAATGTCTCATTATTTTCTCTATTTATATAATATTGTTTGACTATCACAGTTGTATTTTTAAATCTAGCTAAAAATGACATTACAGTATACGAAACACAAGCCAATCAAAAACAGAAATAGTGCACCATTCCAAAAATATTGTGATGTATTAAATCACAATCAGACTACTGATTAGTAAGTGATTGTATGCAACTTTTAAGGAAGAAAAATGTTATATGAACTTTTATGACCACTTACAAGTGTATCAAAGCAATATTCATTTACATTAACATATTATTTAATGATAATTATAATAATTCATTACATTTATATAGCGCTTTTCTCAGTACTCAAAGCGCTATCCACACAGGGAGGAACCGGGAAGCGAACCCACAATCTTCCACTTGATTAGGAGGTTGGCTGAAGAAGGAGAAGAAGAGGGGGGAGATGTGTCCAGAGGCAGGAGGAGAGGAGGAAGGTAAAGAGAGTGTAACTGAGGGCAGATGGATGCAGTGAGAGAGGACATGCAGGTGATGGGTGTAACAGAACAAAATGCAGAGGACAGAAAAATATGGAAGAAGATGATCCACTGTGGCAACCCCTAACGGGAGGAGCTGAAAAAAGAAGAAGAAGAAGATTATTTGATTAGTAGATATGTATAAATACATACAATATACAATAGATAGTATTGCTCATATGTTTTATATAATAATAATAATAATATAAGACAACCATAAAAAGTTATACCCTGTATAACTGATGAAAAAAATGTAGCATAGAAAGTTAGTCAAAAAGACAAGCATAACAGCTAGCACTGCGATATGGTGCCTTCTTCAGACAAGCTCTCTTCAGATACTGAGCTGCTGGTGGTGACTTCCTATTTATACCAGCCCTTGAGGAAAGAGGTGGAACTGGGAGTGATGTCTCAGTTCTTCATTCTTGTCTGAGGGTGAAGAGAAATGAGGAGACAGTGCCAGCCCTCAACCCATGGTGTAATAAGCCCTGAAGTTGTCTCTCATTGGCGCGTGTGTTACAATATATAAGTGAGCAAAATTAACAAAAAGTACAATAAAGAAAGAACAATACAAGAACTGAATCCTAGAATGGAATAAGTCAATGAGGATACCATAGCAACAATCCCGATGGCTACAGATGATACAATTTGAGGGGAATCTCTCTTCTTCATGGCCAGACACTGAGATGTGTGAATTTAAGACAGAGGGCCTTTATATATAGGTAAGTCTTTTCCAATATAAAAATCAAAATGATAATAAATACAAGTATATGTAATCAGTAAATATTAGAGATGATATACATAGTAAAATTAACATATCAAAAGTCTAAATTAGTGTAATCCACCCTAATTAGCAGTGTTCATAAGAAATGTAATGATTTACTTCATGAGGTAGAAGTACATAATAAACAAGAATAATTGCATCAAATATTTAAAATGTTAAAATGTGTGCTTTCTAAGTATTCTCAATTGCAATAGAAATTTGTCATTTTTCAGCCACTGCTTGAAGTAAATATAGGGATAGATCCCTAGTAAAGGATCAAAAATCAAAAATTGCATATTTGTAATCACTGACCTTGAAATAGTCTGTAACAACACCCCACTTACTAATGTTTGAAACTTTATTTTTTAACTTTCTGAGAGTGGCTTTTAGAGTGTCAGGACCACCAGTTGATGTGGCTTTTTTGCTGAAGACACCTACAGTATTTGTTTACTCTTTATCATAAGGGCGTAATTTCCTGCATGAAATAGCGCCTAAAAACGGCTAGAGAGCCAAAAATAGGAGGAACCCCAAAAAGCTTGACGTCTTTCATAGCTAGACATCAAAGCAAGTCCAACAGTATATCGTATGTGGGGGTTTCTCATACCTGTAAATCAGGAGGTGGCAGACAAAAAAACAAGTGATTTCAAAGCATTCATGAACAATTCTTATGAACATAATAAATAATAACTAATAAGCTATATCTGATACTAGAAATCACAGAGCATCAGGATGTAATCAAGCAATCTTACCGTCATGATTTCATTCTAACCAATGATTAAGTTTACGTGGAAGCTCAAGCTTTTCATTTTCCCTATATTGCACTGATACCCACTGATCTGTTACACACTGCCTGTTAGTACCCACAGTCATTTGCAGACAATTTTTCCATCTATGACATATTTACTCGATTCTGCAGCAATTTAAGGTTTACACAATAAGGTTACTCGCAGCTCTATAATCAGGTTTGAGATCTATTTCTCGCTGTCTCTTTTCTGAAGGGCCATGAAAGGAAGACTTTCATTGTACTATGTACCCTGAAAATGAACATGAGCTCGAAATTTTGTTTGCATACAAAATGGATGGTACAAATCTGTGCCTCATAATCTGTGAAGTAGCTTGCTTGTATTGAAAAGAGACATTCTATCAGTGAAAGTGATACAAGCCATTCAATCACCAAGCAAATTTTGTTCACTTATACAATAATCTTTTTCTCCAAAAAAGCTCAAAAATAATATTGGTACAGTACAATTGTTTCAATATTTCAACATTCAGAGCACCAGCAGTTTAAATGATTTGCTTGGTGTCACATAGTGGTGATTGAACGTTAGAGTCTGGGGATTCATGTATAAAACTTTGCTTAGTTTCCATACAAAAAAACAGAGTATGCACAGAAGAAATCAGATTTATGAATCCATATGTACCACACCTTTATTATCTCAAATCAACTTAAAACTATCTGTATGTGCTTTTAGCTGCTCTTTATTACCTCCCACAAGTGACCATATGTGGCTTAAAAACACCTTTTTCAAATATTCCTAGTTTAATCATCTTATACATTTGGCCATGTTCCTGAATGATGTCTTTACTAAAAACCATGGAAGAGCACAGAAAACAGAACTTCAGTGAATGTGAACTTAAGGAATTAGTGTGTGAAGTGGAGAACAAAAAAAACATTCTTTTGGTGATCTTGCTGCTGTAGTCACAAATAAAACCAAGGGCGGGAGGAAGTGACAGTTGATGAGTGGAGAGAACAATAGCTATTTCCCATCATGCAGTGCCCAGACCACCACCAGTACACAGTGTTAATTGACAAAGGCTGTGTGCACAGAACTGTGATATATTAAGAACATTCTTATAGGACTTGTACAAAAACTAAAATAATTTTGCCTAGTAAAAGTCAATGTTACATTACATACAAGTTTTTATATTCAATGTACAACATCCAAATGTCTTTGAATTGCCAATGCATTAATGTCTTGATGGAGAGGGTCTGGGTCATCCATGTACTCATCTTGTCCAATCTCAGTTGAAACAGGAAGTCCATGTTTCTATTCTATGCTGTGCAGTACTGCAAATGCCATCACAATGTGACAAACCTTTGTGGGGATGTACAGCAGTGTGGAACCACCTGCTTTTTAACAAAACAATGGTCCATTCTATGAACAATCATATGCAGGAGTGCCTTTCATTATATCTCCCTATTGTGGTGTACCCACTATCACCAGAAAGCAAGCTTATACAACTTGTTTGCAATGTGCTAAACTTAATTGCAATCCTTGCAGTCTTACTTACCAAGAAGCCAACCATCACACTCAGCCTGAACCTGAAGTCTGTTTCCCATACTACCACATTTTGATAAAATAAAAGAAATAGTAGGTTCACTCAGGCCATCTCGCAACAACCTTAGTCAGACACATTTGAGCATCACATATTTGTTTACAAAAGCAAATTAATTCTGTGATAATGCCTTTACAGTAACTTGTGTGCAGTTAATTGTGCTAATTACATTAGGAAAATATACAAAATCCCAGCAAATTGCCCTTTGATCTTGGCTTGCCCACCCTGACCGTAAAAAAAATACATGTATATTGGTAACATCTTAATTATACCATCCCAAACAGATGATACTTCTCAGGGATAACTGTGGGATTCCCGACTGTTCATCCAGTTTTCACTGAAAAGTGCCCATCGCCAAATACCTGTAAAGAATCCTGTAAATAAACTGGGATTGCTGGATTTCTTGAATGTAGGCTCCAGTTCATTATACATTACATTATAATTCTTTGCACTCACTGAGTTCCAGTCTTAAGACATATATCAGTAGTCCCACGAAGCAGCGGCATGGGACTGGCTCATTTCATTGTTTGAAATTGGGGCATCTAGAAAGTCACTTTTGTTTCCCATGAAAGTGGGCAGGTGCTTTGCAATTTTTCTTTCATCAAGAAGTAAGAAACACTTAGTAAACTGTAATAAATCTCTCATTATTATTATTTCCGAAGGTCTCCTGTGTTTTTTGTCCTCATTTCTTTTAAGACTTGTTTTGTGATTATAGCTAGGCGCATGGCTAATTATGCATACAAATTACCTATCTGACCAAGTGCTGCCAGTGGCAGGAAAGTGTTATGCTGTATATCTGACTGACATGTTTCTTGAGAACGCTGTTTTGGGTATTTATAAACTTAGAACTGGACTTTATGAATGCAATCACTCAAGGAAAATTAATAAAACCATTTAAAAAATTAGGGCGGCACGGTGGCGCAGTGGGTAGCGCTGCTGCTTCACAGTTGGGAGGTCTGGGGACCTGGGTTCGCTTCCTGGGTCCTCCCTGCGTGGAGTTTGCATGTTCTCTCCGTGTCTGCGTGGGTTTCCTCCGGGCACTCCGGTTTCCTCCCACAGTCCAAAGACATGCAGGTTAGGTGGATTGGCGATTCTAAATTGGCCCTAGTGTGTGCTGGGTGTGTTTGTGTGTGTCCTGTGGTAGGTTGGCACCCTGCCTGGGATTGGTTCCTGCCTTGTGCCCTGTGTTGGCTCCAGCAGACCCCCGTGACCCTGTGTTCGGATTCAGCGGGTTGGAAGATGGATGGATTTAAAAAATTAAAATAAGGATAGGGTCAGACTGAATCCCTAACAACCTGATGTAATGTGCCATCATGTCTCACTTATTTAAGATGGTGGTGCTCTACTCCTGACATCCCAACATTGGATCTCCTTTCTTTATTACTTCAACCCTCTTTATTGTAGAAGAATTTAATATTACTTCCGAAGACCTTTTTATGTATTTCCTTTGGCACTGATAATTGGTGTGAACACATTTTGCTAGTTCTTTTTCATTATTTTCATCTCCTGATTCTTTTCTATGTTCTGTATTTCATTGAATGCCTGTACTTTGCTGCATGGTTCATAACACTTGTCTTCTAAAGGTGACTTGGCCATGTTCATGTTGCTGTCTGCTTGTAGTACACGATTTCATTGTATCTGGTCTTTTAAATTATTGAATGGTTTTCTTTGATTTAATATTATTGGCATTATTTTCATTTGTTCCCTGTTCACATTTGGAGATTTGTTTTCCATGGAGGAAAATGTCTAACTGATTTTTATTTAACTGGATTTCTTTCTTTTTTGATAGGAAACAATATATGATTACTTTAATGTCCAAAACTCTCTATTTATTTAGTATGCATCACATAATCGTATCTGATGTTGATCCACTCTTGCAACCTTAGTTCCAATCATTGTAATGTGCCAGTTGCAGGAAAGTGAAGGTTGCCTCCATCCCCTAAACATGCCTATCAAGTCCACCAGCTTTGCAAGTCTTCAATGACCTCAGATGACCTTTTCTGGTGAACCCCCACAATTCTGCTACAGCAGTATAAAAAAAATGAGAATGCACTTCCCTTGAATTACAAGCTGATTACAAGCTAAGATGAATAACACGCATTGTGAGGTAATGGATTTGTTAAGAAAGAAAGGAGGAAAATCACATTCAATTAATTAACAAAAGAAAAAAGGCGAAAAATAAATATCTAAAAGTAAAGGTAAGAGAAAGTGAAAAAAGCTACACGCTGTGACATTTAGTATACTAATTATTGTTACTCTTTGAGTTGTTATTTTTGTTATTATTTTTTATTTTTTCATTTTTTATTGTGGTCTACTGATTATGTTTTTGACTGTTTGCACTATATTTTTTATACATTATAGTCTCCCTGTCTCTATCCCTCGCTTTCTCTGGTTTAAACAGCCATTTTCCAGGTTCATCCACAAATCTTGGGGGTATTGCAGAAGACATTTTTCATCCTGGATGCTCTTCTGGAAATCAATCTGCTTTTATGGCAGTGACCTTATTCTAATTCAAGGTGATGGGGCAAATTATCAAACAGAATTTGAACTGGCATCCTTCCAGACACCAGCACAGAGCCATCACTCCACCTCTACCTGGTTTTGACAGGGCTGTGGGAGCTTTCCAGGATGAAAACCCTGGGCTCCTTAATGTGAGCTTGTTGTAAACATTAATTGATCTTTAATAACTGCTTAGTTATAATGCTCACATGGATAATGTTGTTACTACTACAAAAGGTAATGCATTATCTCGGTTTCAGAGTTATGGCTTACTTTGTCACCCAGTCCCCACCCATTTTACAGAATCTACACTCTTCCCTGGCCTGTAACTTGCCACCTAACATATTGGCCACTCATGGTTCCTGATTTGGCAGAGATGGACTGTGTTGCACCTTTCAGAGATTGGGTGGCATGTAGCCTGGCACCTTAAGGACCAATGAAGGCTCACTTGTGAAGGGATGCAAGTAGCAGATCTTTGAGTTCCATTCTGGTAGGCCTATAATCAAAACAGAACAACTGTTACCCCAATTCCATGGACGAGTTGGAAATAACACCAACAGCTGAGAAACAGAAGGAGGAAAGGTGTGTTCAGATAAGCAAGTGGACAAAGCACTCCACCAGGCAGACAGAAATTTAACCCCCACTGAGAGACGCAGAGAAGATGCAAGGTTGGGGGGGTTACTACTTTTTATTTATAATTAATAGTCTCCCTTATTTCTGTGTTTGTTCTGGATGAGTAGGATTGTTGCAAAGTCTCTTCCTATGACAATATACAGTAGAGCACAGTATTACAGTTAAATGTCTAATTATAATTCATTATCAATGAATTCACTATCAATTAATAGAATTCTTCTTATACTGTATTTACCTTTCCTGACATTTTTATGCCCAGAGTAATAAGGATTGGCAGAAATGAACCCTTATGTCATTCCTTGTAATTATACCCATGGTCCCTCCTCTCCTGTCACACTTATTCCAGCGTCAAGGTTCATGTAAAGTTCAGTATTCTACTTTTTTTTGTCTGTCTCAGACTCTAAGTGTTTTCAGTGCACACATCATTTGTGTCAAGTGCAATTTGTGGTTAGTCCTCACAAAGTGCACAAATACAGGAGGGGCTCTTTATAATATTCTTTAAACATGTTCCACTTGAGCTAATGACTTGTTCAAATGCCAAGTATTTATTTTCCATTTGCCATTGCCTTTTGTCTTTCTTTCAGTGCTATCAACATGATCTTAGACTCATGTGCAATCTAATACATTTAATCTACTGCTTACTCTTTCTTACAAATTTCTTTGCAGAGCTCAACCAGTTCTTTCTTTTCAGTTTATATTTTAGAAATTCTCCTGGCACACCAAGTTGTCTGTCTAAAAAAGTGTAAGTTGATATCTTAAAATCAATCAGTTTAGCAAATATGACCAACTGCAATGAAAAAATATCCCCACTGAATGCTTCTTCAAATACAATGGCTGTCTGATGCAGTGGGCAATATCAAGGCAAGGAAAAGAACATGACATATGAGGGACATAAGAACTGATGACGAGTGAGCTGTACATTGAACACTTATTTGGTGAATGGCATTCTTATGTATAACATGTAACCAAAAGCATCAGTCTATTGTGAAAAAAATTTCAGGATCTTAACATTTGATAGTACTGTGGTTGATTATAGTTAGAGCAAGAAGAAGGAATTTGTCCTGGTCCTGTACAAAAATACAATGTAAAACATGATACACAAATGATGGAATGGTGGCCCAGAAGGTAAGCTTGAAGTCTTTGGGCCCAGTAGTTCCTCGCATTATTTGTGAAGATTGCTTGTTCTCCTCCTCCAGGAATCACGGATTCTTCTTCCATTGGTCAGTTGCTGTTCCTAAATTGTCTTCAGTTCTTTGTCTGTCTTGCACAGACTAACTTCCTTTGGTGCCGAGTTAGATGACATGGATCTGAAAATGGAAGAGTCAGCTGACCTTTGCTATGTCACAGCACTAGGCTCTTGCACAGTTTCTGTCTGGGATGCCTCATTTGTGGTGTTTTTATAGTGGCAAGAGAACACAAATTCTGAGTATGCAAACAACTACCAATGCCATTTTTCTGCTAGCACAAAGAACCAGGCTGTAATAGAGTCTGGCAGTAATTACCACCATTTTTGTGCTGTTATTATTTACTTCCTTGCTTATCTATCATTGCAAAGAATAGTGTGTTGCTATGGCACCGATCCTACAAAAGAGCATACTTTGCTTTAGGAGCTGATTGGAATTTAGGGTCTATGGGATGGCTGATTAATCACTACAGAAATATTCCTTCAGTGGAAGTTTCTTTACCATTTTTGGATTTATTCATACAATTTTTTGCACAAACTGCAGAGTAGTGTATTGCATTGATGGTTTAGCTTCATTTATTCTTCTAAAAATCCAATCAAATAGTTTGTTTCCAATGTTGTTCCTCATAATCTAAAAGTTTTTCAAGTACTGGAATAGTTTAGATCAGGGGTCTCCAACCTTTTTGCCCTGAGAGCTACTTTTACAAAATGAAAATGGCTGAGAGCTACTCATGTTTTCTAACGTTTATTCTCATAGCTTATTTCAACCCAAACAAACTGAATAAGCTTGTTTTGCCTGAACATTTACAAAATGTTGGTGTTTGCATTAAAACATTACAAAAAATATTTATTTCACCTGCAAGTGCATTTTGTAGGTCTGTTTGCATTTTCTAGTGTATCTCACACTATTGAACTAACAAATGAATGCTGTCAAAACAAAACAATGCAATTCCAAATACACAGATATTACTTATTAATTTGTCATTTGTCACATGTCACTGTTTCACTTCACAAGAGTACTCACATGTCCAGTTGCATGTGTGATGTGTTTTTTAGTTAGTGAGATGACTGGCACTGCATGGAGTTAACAAGAGAGGCAGGTGTATGATGGAGTGTAGCCACTTAGGTTCACTCTTATGGAGTCATTTAAATGTTCATCTGTCAGTCTTTTTCTGAACTTTGATTTCATAACAATCATGTCAGAAAAGGCAGACTCACAGAGGTATGTAGACCCAAACAAAGCAGACATTTTCAGAGCTGCTTGGTGAAGATTCTTATAGTTATCTGGCTCTACTAAGCTCCAGAAATGCTGAGAATGCTGTTGAGACTTTAACTGCACATTATTTTGAAGGTTTACTAATATATAATATATAAAATGTAATGTCTATCTGTCTGTATGTGTGTCCGCTTTTCATGAGAGAACTATTTAATGGATTTAGATCGGGTTTTTTTCTATAATTTGCTTGAACATTCCGGTTGATTTTGCGACTTCTCTCATTTCGCTGTATCATAGTTCACTTGTGGTACCGATTTATTTGCGCAAATCCAAGAAATAAGCAGCGGTACGGGGGGAGGGGCCTTACTCACTCACTCGCCAGCTTCGGGGCATGTTCCTTAACTCCGCTTAGCTAGTGAACGAGTAGAACAATTGAATTCAACTTTGTTTGATATTTAAAATAAAGTGTTTCTTAGGTCTTGATGAGTTTGAGTCCGGATATTCTCTTAAGTGTATACCACAGTGAAAAGATAGATTGCAATTCAGATTGTGGATCATGATATGATTTTTTGGAAAGATCGCACACCCCTAATTTGACTAATCAAGTTTTCAAATTTATGTAGGATTCATTAACCCTTTGGCGAGCTACTTGGAAAGGGGTTGCGAGCTACCAGTATCTTGTGAGCGACGTGTTGGAGACCCCTGGTTTAGAGATATTATCTGTATCTTTATCAAAGCTTTAACATTAATTAATGTAGACCAGATAGTAATGGAAGATTAGGAAAGTTGGCCAGGTTTCTTTCAGTAAAGTTCTTAACTTGCGTGTAGTAAAAGAAATGTTTTGTCAAAAATGGTCAAAAGATACAGATCTTCAGGTCCCAAGGGGTCCAATATTAACCATATTCTGTATATTAAATATTGTATACTTTGGAGTTAATTGAAATATGTGATTTTTCAGCAAGGATGCAGTTAATAGTAACATCTTAGCCTTCATGTTTCTCTTGCACTGGTATTAAAAGTGACTGTTGAACCACCTGATTCTGTGCTTAGTTAGCAGTAATAAATGGTAACTTGTGCTCAGAGCAATGTATATAGTACTAGAAGTAAAGTTAAGTAGTATAATGCTCTCCAGATTTCTGAACAATTATGATTCTTTTATTTGTAACCTCTTTGGATTCTAAATGTACAAAAATACAATTGGGTACTATAGTTAGCAAAACTGGAGGGACAGACGAAGATATGATAGCCTGGATAACTAAAGCATGCCAGGCCTTTGTTGCGCTGAAACCAGTGTGGAGGAATAAGAACCTTAGTTTTCATACCAAGGTGAGGGTGTTTAACACAAATGTTAAGTCTGTGCTAATATATGTAGCTGAGACAAGGGAACATACCACGCCCCTTGGCCAGAAGCTACGTCTTCATTAACACCAGCCTATGACAGATCTTCTGTATTAGCTGGCCAAAGGCGATTTCCAACCAGGAGCTCTGGAAGAAAATCTGGCAGCAGTCAATATCATCCAGATAAGGTAATGGAAGTGGATTGGATATGTCCTATGCAGGGAGCAAATATTCCAAGCCATTCCTTGGAATGAACCACTGGAAAAAAGGAAAAAAATGAAGACCAGTCCTGACAAGGAGAAGAACCCTACAGTCAGAACTCAAGACCATCTGTCTATCCTGGGGAGAGGTGAAGCCCAAGATAGAGAGAGATGGAAACTTACAGTGAAGGCCCCATGCTCCAACCAGAACAAAGAGGAAAAACTAACTAATTAACCAACACTCGAGTCCCTTTTTTAAAAAATGTTGTGTTGATATGTATTGGAATGCCCTAAAAAAGGTACAAAATTTGGATTAATATTAATCTGACCATGCTAATTCTGACAACTAATGTGAGATGAAGACATGAGTGGGATGGTATTTTGCAGGCACTACAACATATTTAGGGTAAATTTAGGTATAAGTCCATTTCCCATAAAGTGGTATTACAACATCATATGTATTCAACTGCTTTGTTTCTGAAGCGTTCTGATTGAGATGAAGCACTTGATTCCTTACAGTGGAAACAAGAGCATGCCAGTTCAGGAATTGTTGAATGATTTCATTACAATATCCTATCAAGTATATTCTTTGATTTGTTTGTTTGATATACAATGATATACTGTAGTATACTGGAATTATTTTCATGAACACAAAATTTAACAACATACCTTATTTCCATGAGATGTTTAAGCTATATCCAGAAACAATTAATATGCTGTAGGGTACAATTTTTACTGCAAGGCACGACATATGACTCTTAGGTAAAGTGACTACCTCAAATTTTCAATGATGAGACAAGCAGCATTTACAAATCCCATTTATTGAGTGCAAAAGATGGTGTAAGATTGCCTGTCAAAACAAATTGCACTTGAATGCATGCAGTGCCCTGCTCTTATGCATAAAAGGAGTGATTTGCACTGTGCCCATTTATATGCAGTAAGTGAAAATTTATTATGGAATTCAAGCAGCTGTGAGTGGACATACATTTTAATAACATTCAGTCTTGACTGTTAATCATGGTTATAAAAATATGAACAGAATTAGCAGTGTCCCATTTGTTCATCCTGTGTCTTTGTAACGTCCCTCAAGTCACTTTTCTAATAATTATACTGTAAGTTACCAATCCCCAGAATGACAACAAAAGAAAAAAAAATGATCCACAAATGCAACTTTCTTACTAGTAACACCTTCCCAAGAATAAACTTCACCAATGAGAAGTAAATTAAAGAACAAAAAAGTAATTATTATTTAAAAAAAAAACATAATTTACAATTAACAATGCATTCACTTATGCAAAAAATACACAGAATTTTGCAAAAAAGGAAAAATAAATTCCTTTCAAAGTCCATTACAAAGTCCTGTTGTATTTTTATGTTCATTAATCAGAGGGACCGCTGAGCATTGGGCTTTACATTTCAAAAGAAATAATGTCCTCCCATCTCTTCTTTAGGCCAGTTGGGCCCAGAATTCCTTTCTTCATGAAAAAAAGAGAGAGATCCTCTACCTCTTCAGGGGCTTCTTTATGCCTTTTTCCTCCAGTAAACCCAGCTTCATCTGTTGAGAGTCCTGCGGGTTAGTTTTAACTGGTTGAACCTTCAAATGGCGCAGCAGAAGCATTACTGCCTTGCAGTAATAAGAACTTGAGTTTGTGCCCCTGGCCCTCCGTATGTGGAATTTGTAAAGCACTTTGAGTGGTGAGATAAGCGCTATATAAAAGTAAAGAATTATTATAAACTCTATATATAAAATCCAATGTTTGTCTGTCTGTCTGTCTGTCTGTCTGTTTGTTCGCTTTTTGCAAGAGAACTACTTAATGCATTTAGATCAGGTTTTTTCTATAATTTGCTTGAACATTCCAGTTGATTTTCCGACTTGTCTCATCGCGCTAAGTATCATAGTTCACTTGCATCAGCAATTAATAAGCAGGAATCAAAGAGAGAGACTGTGGGCCGAGTGGAGGTGGAGGTGGGACCTCAGGAGTAGGGAACTGGGCTGGGACATCCTTACTCACAAGCCAGACTACATTCAAATGTCTTTATGTCTGTCAGCTTTTCACGAGAGAACTACTTAACAGATTGAAATTGTTTTTTTTTCTATAATTTGCTTGAACATTCCAGTTGATTTTGCAACTTCTGTCATTGCGCTAAGTATCATAGTTCGCTTGCGGCAGCAATTTCTAAGCGCAAAGTGAAGAGAGAGGTTGTGGCCTGATGGGAGAGGAGGCATAAAATTAATCAATTGGTGCTCAAATTATTTGACACGCTGTCTCGGACATACAGTTCAATAAATACCATTTTAGAACATAACGACTCCTACAGAATTTTTTAAATCCATTAATCCTCCTGGCATGCCACCCCAGAATTTAACATTGAAAGTAGAAGCACCGATTATCCTTTTGAGAAACCTAAACCCACCCAACCTTTGTAATGGTACCCATCTCCAGGTCTGTCAGCTTCACAACAACACCATAGAGGTGATAGTCATCATAGGAAGTGGTATTGGCGAGAGGGTTTGAATCCCTCACATTCCTCTAATCACGAAGGACATGCTCTTTCAATTCAAGAGATTACAGTTCATGGTGAAGCTTTGCTTTGCAATGGCAATTAACAAGACCCAGGGTTGGCAGGGGTTGATCTCAGCTTACCATGCTTCTTGCATGGTCAACTTTACGTTGCTTTCTCCTGGGTTAGTTCCTCAAGAAACCTATATGTCCTCGTTCCGATAACAAAACCAAAAATATTGTACATCAAGAGGCCATTGGATAGGAAACCTATCAATATAAATTGTTCTCAATACAAATTACATTTTACATTTTTTTTTAATTTTATTTATTGTATTATTATTTTACTACTCATTTTAACAGCAAACATTTGCCAGGTAATAGCTGCTATCCACAAAGACGCCAGCGAGTTACACCTTTCCCTGAACCCGAGAATGCAGAGGAAAGGTGCTATAATGTCATACATGATCTTGCACACTCAGTTGTGGAGCCCAATCTAATATTCTTGAATGCAGGAGGTGGCGTCTCAATGTATCAGGAGTGAGGCTGCTCTACCAACCAATATGTATGAGGCTGATTAGCATTCTCCATATGGAGATATTTCAGGGCGGCGTTCAATACACTTTTTCATTAGCATATTTACAAGGTGATTGTGATTTATGATTTGCATAGAAATGTGCATATGCCAGATTCTATAAATCTGACTTTTTTAGTGTACACATTTTCCTACACTTTGAGACATGTAGTTGTGACAAGTGGAAATTTGTCTTGACTGGAGTAAATATTCTGCGTGAAGCAGAAGACATCAGGCTACACCACCCTGTATCCATGGAGTTGTTTCTGCTGCAGAGGTGGTGAGAAGGCTAAGTGAATTTTTACAGAAATTATTAAAAAATGTGATGAGGTCTTTTATCATACTTTCACATTAAATCTAAGGTTATATAGTTTGGAGAAATCTATAGCTATAAAGAAAAAGTAAGAAAATGAATGCATCGAGTAATATTCAGGTGCATTCAGAGACTTTGTTAACTAGTATAAAAGTTTGAGTATTTTTAAATTTCACAGACAGCAGATTCCAACTCATGTGCTATTATTAGTTGCTGGATGTGGATGGTCTGTTGCTAGTTGTGCTTCCAATTTCCTGCACATAAAATATAATCAGAAATGGAAATTTAAAACCTGTGCTGAAGTCTCAACCTAAAATTGTTGGCTGCTTCCGGACATGATAGCTAGTGGATCACTGCAGCACTTCGCCTGTAAATTACAGGTTTAAAGAAATATTGGATCATTTTAATCTTTAAATAATGTAGGCGTGAGGTTGTTTTTAGTGTAACAGAAATACTGATTGCACTTTTTGTCATTGTAGCATAAAGTGTCATCGTTAATACATTTCTACATAAGTTAAGTTGCTTTTATCTTTTTTACTTTAACAGACATGAACACTATGTCACTTACCCACTTCTATTTCATTCATTTCAATAAGCAGAAGAAGTGAGTGGCTGTGGCTGAGGTTCACAGAAGATACTGTGCAACTGCTGAGATGAGCTACTCCTGCATTCTGGTACAGTAAGGGACAGTACTTACCTTGTATACTAATGAATAAATAAACAATATTACTACTACTGTATTGAATAAAGAATGTAATTATTACTGAATTGAATAAATAAATACACATCTGATGTCAGACTCTCCTTATATGGTAACACTTAACCATTTAAACCCGCCTACATCTGACTCCAATCCATCCTGTCTGAATGACTGCAGATGTTTCACTGTTTGCCATCAAGTGCAGCTGTTGAACAATTAAAAGAAACAAGCATTTAAATGTACAAGCTGAAGTAATCTCTCTCGAAGGTAAGACTGACACAGTAAACTACAGTTGTAGTTGAAGATGCACAGAATACTTCTCTGTTTAAGATAGACAAATTTACAAATTTGCCTGTGCTTATCAAAGGGAGAATTTGAAATTTCAATGAAAACTGAACTGTCCTGACAAATTTCCTTGAAAAATAAGTGTCCCAATTTTGAGCAAAGTCGGCTCATGGACTAATAGAGGTGAGTATCTCAGTGTAAAAATGAATGTAAATATTGTATATAGTGTCTTTTTGGAGTCCTTCATTGGCTTGAGAAAATTCCACAAACAAATTAGAGAACCTCAGGCTTAAACAGCTTCATAATTAAAGATCTGCAAAGAGAAAATCAATAGAGTCACTGTGAATATATCCACTAACTGAAGTTAAACGCTTCACACTGAAGTAAATCTGTCAAAAGCTGCAAGGACGCCTCTCTACTTTGTGATTTATGAGGAAACGTGAAGTGAATTTACATCACTGCATCACAGAAAGCAGAAACATCACAATGTAATATGGTAACGTAGGCACAAAGCATAGAAAGATCAAACTGGTTGTTAATTGTAGACCACCTGTCCACCTGTTAATTGTAAACCAAAAAATTGTCATAACAAAGTGTTACAGCCACCCTGGGCATCAGCCAATCTCACTTTTCCTGCTTGATAGACAGTAATATGCAGTAGTGACAAATCTCGTACAAACAGGCTCAAAAACAGCTTTAAGCCTAAAAGGGCAAATATTGTGGGATGATACTGCATCACAGCTTCAGAGTGCTGGGCACACATGGGATTTCTCCATTTTCTCCATTTCCTACAATTTTCTCTTACATCTCCAAAATGTGCAACCTTATTAGTCACTCTAACCCAGTAACAGTTGTCATGTGTATTTACTGTCATTGTCTGGTTGTACTTTTTCATCATTACTGTAAATAGTAAAGAATCTGATTGGGTATTAGAAACTTATGGATTACCTAGGAAGGAGCACATGACTCGGAGGGCCAATTAAAGCTAAAAGGGGAGGGGCTGAGCACACCTAAAACAGTAAAGGTGAAATAACAAAAAAGAGATGGGGAGAGACACCAGAGAGGACTGCGGAGTTTATGGGTAAAACTATTGTGCTTACAGGAGGTGTCAGGTGAACTCGGGTTCATTTTTTATGGATAAGAAGAGGACTTGGCAACATAAAGGATCCCTTTACTTTTTTATAGTGAATTTGGGAGAGGGCCTGACATGCCTGTGTGTGAAGGCAGAGGGAGATATATGCTTCCCTGTATTGAAGTATGGCTTGGTCTATCCCTTGCAATAATGGACAAATAAAGAAAAAGAAAAGTAATTCTACTGATGGACATTTAAAGGATCTTTTTTCTCATTCTCAGTTGATCCTTTATGATAATTGTTATTTGTGTATTCATGTTTTATTAGTGGAGTGTTTTGTGTATATAGCTGCTTTATTTATTTACAATAACAATTTTATTTCAGTCATACATTTTGCTTCTAGGAAAGTACTGTTGGTCACTCTTTCTCCAGATCATTTCATCATTTTAGTTTTCTCTTTTTGGCTGCCACTCTATAGATAAGTAGTGCATATTATAATCATGTTGTCCTGAGGCAAGAAAAGGGTCCTAAGGAGTGGTACAATCCTACAATAGCCTTTTACCCAGTCACGGGACCTTTCCTGGCAGGATGCCTCTAACATTTGTAGTCCTACACAGGAATAAATGTCCAGAACATTAATGGAAAAAGAGACTAAGGTTGATTTTTTTCAGTTTCTTTTTTAAGTCCATTGCCTGCATCTATTTCAACATACCCATGCAATGGAGACACCTCCACCTCCAAATCATACGCATACCTCAAGTTCTTTTACAAACAGTATATAATTATTTTTGTTTCGGTGGCTTAAATATAGTCTGTCTTTCTCTTTTTTGACAAGGAGTGAGTCACCTGGAAATTTGGAGCTTATGGTGCATTGATAGACAAAAACGAACTGGAGTGCATTCTGAAGTGATAACAAAGACAAATTTCATAAGAGGCATTAGAGGCCATGGACTTATTCACTGATGACAAACTGAAAAGATTAAAATAGAGGCTTAGATCACTAAGTCAACAAGAACATAATCATGAGCTTGTTTGTCACTGATTTCTCTTTATAATATTTTTAAGTTATACTCTATTTCTCATTACTAAAAATGGAGATTGGCTATAATTCTACTGAAATCAACAATGAAATGTGTAATATGACTCATAATCATAAATAACATGAGGAAAATAATGTATTGTTATATAACAGGACTCTGTGTAAGCATGTTTCAGTAGGGCAAAAGATACGGTCACCCACTCAGTCACAGTTAGAGAAACTTTCCAAGCTACAGGAATACTGTTTAAAAATGCATCATGGTCTCATAAGCAATGCTAAAATGTCATAAACACAATGTTATGAAATAACAATAATGCCAGCAGTAATTTTCTCGTGTGCAAGCACATACGTACCTCTTGTAAAAAGAGGTAGCAAGAAGTATTTATAGTGCGCTTGAGCTAGAGGCAGCAAGTCTTTCAACCATACTGCTGCTTTTAGAGGGAATGAACACAATAGATCTTGTTGTGAACTTTTTACAGGAGGTGCAATCTTTGTTGTTGGAAGTAATAGAAGGTGCACAACTTAAGTACTGTTTTAATTCAGGAAAATATTCTTAGACAGACTCTTTAAGAAGGGCTAAAATTCACTTGATTACAGCTTTTTGCTTGTAGTGACCACATGCAGAAAACATTTTTTATACTGGAGCCCTTTGTCACAGACAGCACTTTTAGCAGGGGTGTTTTCCATATTAATACAGAACGGAATGCACATTTGCTGTTTCCTGGCAAATATAATTACAGTGATGTTACCTAAAGCTCATTTAAATTTACCTAGAGCTCATTTATGTTTGTCTCTCTGCCAAATTATGTAATCATTGACCATCACTCAGGTATTCAATCTTCAAGTGCTTATTTCTACAATTGTCCTTGATTTTGACCTTTAGCTTTGACGTCCAACAATTTTTCCTAGTGTTTTTGCTAAGTTGAGCTTATTTGTATGTTAAGCTAATTATATCCTGTAAATGAGACAAACAGAGAGGAAAAAAGGTTTGGGGGATTTACCCTGTATATTGAAATACAGCAAGAAAATAAGCAATTTTGCCGAGTAATCATATGAGACTGAGTCAAACTAAGACTGAATTGGAAGGTGAAGTGACTGGATCTTTATAGATGGTGGGCAGGAAGAGGTGGGTCCTTGGCAGAAGTGAGGTCAGTAGGAGGGTATGGTCTGGCAGCAGAAGTAGGTGGAACTTTAGTTTCTGGTGGTCTGTGAAAGACAGAGAAAATGCATTAGTGCAGATCATCAACCCCCTACTCTGTGCCTTACCCAATAGAATTATAACTCTTTTTATACCAGTAGCTAATCCAAAATTTTAGCTGAGTGCCCCATGATAACAAAAAACTCAATGTAAACTTCAAGTGAGGACGTGAACATTAATTTTGTGGAAGAGATTACAACAGTACAATAAGGGAAGAATAAAAGTGATTGATTTGAATCTGTCCCAGGATGGGTACCAATGCCACCACTCTGGCTGTTTTTTGACTAGTAGCTTATTTCAGTGTTTCAGTCTTCAATATTGTACCGTTAGTTAGTTTCTCAGATGGGTTAGCAAAAGGTGGAGAGCACGATAAAGTAATTAATCTTATCTATTCTTCGATGTTCTATAATACAGTATATGGTTTTTATATTAATATTTCTATTATAGCATTAGAAAGTAATGAATAGACTGAAATAGCCTGGTGCAGAAGCTCCTGGTTATGAGTATCAGGAGCAGGTTGGGACCCAACTCCAAGGGCTTCTTTTGTGTCACATATTGGCTGAGGCCTAGCCCTTCTCTTGGTGTGTCATTGGCCCATAGCTCCTCCTATCTTTGTCAGTTGCTATGCAAAGATTTTTATACAGCAGTCAGATGGTGGGAGGTCAGATAGTAACACTGCTTGAGTGTTTGCATTTTATGCTTTGTAACAACAAACCTCTAGTACTCCCTTTTCTTTTTGCATTATTTGGGCTTTTTCTACCGTCTTGTGGTTGAGATGTTTACTTGTTTTCCAGTTTCATGTTCATTCTTTTAGTTCTTAGTCTGACTTTTAATCCACTGCTTATTTTTTGGATTCTGTTTGCAGTTTTGAGTTTTATCTGCTTAGTTTTAACTGATCTCCTGCATTTTTTTGGTAACATTTTGAAAAATGTATTGAATAAACAAACTATCCATCCATCCATCCATTTTCCAACCCGCTGAATCCGAACACAGGGTCACGGGGGTCTGCTGGAGCCAATCCCAGCCAACACAGGGCACAAGGCAGGAAACAATCCTGGGCAGGGTGCCAACCCACCGCAGGACACACACAAACACACCCACACACCAAGCACACACTAGGGCCAATTTAGAATCGCCAATCCACCTAACCTGCATGTCTTTGGACTGTGGGAGGAAACCGGAGCGCCTGGAGGAAACCCACGCAGACACGGGGAGAACATGCAAACTCCACGCAGGGAGGACCCGGGAAGCGAACCCAGGTCCCCAGATCACCCAACTGCGAGGCAGCAGCGCTACCCACTGCGCCACCGTGCCGCCCTAAACAAACTATATTTGTTTAATCTTTTTTCTTTTGTCATGTCAGATTCAATGGTGATTCATCCAGATCTGCAGTTTAGGTGTACCCGGTCAGTTACTCTTCATGGAATGGCACCCTACACAGTGGGCCTGTTCTTGTCTGCTGAAGAGCTGACACTGGGGAGCTGCACCAGGTACACTCTAACCTCTGTAGTGAAGTGATCAATTATAAAATTGAGACTCAGACGCTTGAGTCTAATCTCAGCAAGACAATGACTATGGGAACAGGACTTTGACAACAGAAATGATGATCAGCCGACTGAGGCCAACATGTACGTTCTACAAACATGTCATAACTCTTTGTGTGCCCCAGGAGCATTGGTTCAAACTGAACAACATACAGTCAGTATTGATGATATTCTAATTTAGAACTAAGATGTTGCTGTCAGAATGCTAACAACAGGGATGAACATGCTTCCTGTATTTTTTTGTACCTTATATTCCCTTGTGTTTGAGCTGGAACATTTGACTACAAGGAAATGCGTGGTTATTTATAAACGTATGGCTGCTTTGAAACCACGAAACTGCTGATTCCAATCCAGTCTTGGCACACCCCCAACAAGTCCCTTGAACTTCCTGCTATCTTATTGTAATGTAAGGTAGACATAAAATGACCTTTTATCTTTTTGTCATTTGATGTACTATCCTTACAATTGATAATTCTTGAACTAATCTTAAGTACACATAGTTTATTTTACTGTTACCTTATTATTTGTTTTATGAGCACCTTGCAAAGGAGTGTGATGAAAATAAAGATTCATAAATTAATTTATAAGTGGAAATATTTTTGATTTTTTTTATGTTGGAGGTAGATGTTGGGATTCAGTCGCTGGAGTGGTTGCCTCACAACTGGAATTTCCACTCCAAGTGGAATTCCACTCCAAGTTGACATGTGGGTTTTTTTTATGTACTTTGCTTTCCATTTACATTCCAGACAAGAAAGCATGCCGATCCTGAAAATTGGTCTGTTAGAACTAAGTTTGGGTATGCACATGAAAATAATTTTTGATGGACTGGCGTCCTGTCATACTAACAAGATGAAATCTGGATCCTTCCTAGTGGGTTCAGGATATGTATGAATCCCTAGATTAATTTTATTATTCAATGAGTTTTAAGTGATTTTTCTAGAAACATGCTAATTATGCATATTTGTCTGCCTTTTCATTCACATTTTGTATACTGCTGAATACATGAAAATGCAGGTGGAGTGTTTTTCTTCATTAAACTGAATGTATGTATTGTTTGACAATTGTACATTGAATGTATGTATTGATACTTAAAGCAAGTTTATTATTCAATGACTTTTAAGTGATTTTTCCAGAAAATGTTAATTATGCATTTTTGTTTGCATGTTACATTGAATGTTAAGATATAATGGAAGAGTACTCTTTGTGAAATCCAGTTAGATTCTAGACATACTGTAGTGCTGCTGCTGCTGCTGTCTTGCAGAATCCTGTCTTTAATGTGGGGTAAGAGTCTCTGGCCTTGCTTGCATGCTGTGCTAATTTTGTTCTTTAAACAGCAGACTTGTTTGGCTGCCGCTCCCAACCACAGTAACGAAAGGCGCTAATCTGTGGACAGATCCAGGGCTTATTCAGTTACTGCACAATCTGCGGGTGTGTATCCCTAATCATCGACTCCACCTGTTAGTCAGAGTTCTGTCACAGGCTCTCTGTCCACTCTACTTATCTAGGAAAATATTTTGTTCTAAAATGTGTCAGAAACAAAAAAGGGCCTTCTGGGGATATATTTTGAACTGTATTTTGCTGTATGCTACAATCAAAAGCAAAATCCTGTAAGTTAAACAATGTTTTTGAAGTCATAATGTTTTAGACCTGAAGTCAATCGTGTTCTCTCTAGATTAGTTTCCAATACTACAGTGATAACAGAATAAATAAAATCATATTTTATGGTAGTCATCTAATATTATAGCTAGACGTCATTGTGGTAATGTTAAGAAACGTATTGACACTTCATATAATTAGTAAAATAACATGAACATTGCCATATTGTTTTTTAAAATTCAGGCAATAGCTCATTATGGTTATAGTTATGTTATTTATATACAGTGGATATAACAAATCAATACTAATTTATTCTTTCAATATTATTTTCTGCATAAAATGCATTAAATTAATTTAATAATAACAACAATAATAATAAATTGTATTATTGTGAATCTTATGAAATTAGCTTAATGAATCTATATAATTTTCCATTGCTAAAGATTTGCTGAAGAATCATACAAATGTCCTTAGAAGTTAGCATTCATCTGTCATATATGTAAAAATGGAAATATATCCTGTATATGGTTATGGTTATGAATCAAATGTAACTAATAAAACACTAGCTCTTTTCCATTAGCAATGATATCTTCTTGCCAAAGTGGCACTTTTTGAATTATTTCTTTATAATAGGGTCAATTCAGCTAGCTTAATTTTTTTGCACATCACAGAGTCTAGTTTTAGGGGACATCTTTTACCTACTTCGTTCTACTTTTTGTCACGAAAACTGCACATTTTGTCTTCCCTGTGGCTGTAGTTTTTAATCCCAACAACTTCAAACTTTAAATGGGTTTTTACGTTGATTAAACATCCTTTTAGTTACAGTGTTCTCCTTTTATTGTGCTCAATCCATACATTTAAAACTAGGCTTGTTAAATTGTTATAGGCAAGAAGTTACATTTTGTGTGTTATACAGGATTAAATTGCTTTTCATTGTTATGAGCAGGGAGATATTTAAGAGTATCAGAGAAAAGAACAGTTGTCAAAGTTCAAGGATAATCCAACAGAGAATCAAAGTTTCAATAACAAAGGCAGAAAGGTTTATCAGGTACAAATGGGCAAATGAAAGTCGAAACAAAACACAACCCAAAGCCATAATTCTTTCTAAAAAAATAAATAGCACTAAACAATTTTTTTTTTTAAAGGAAAGTTTTGATTTTAAACCTTCGGACACAAGTTACTTCACAAGGCCATCTTTTATATGATGGCCACCATGATGTCATGCATCACATGCCTAGCAACGAAGCACCATCATAGTGATCAGAAACACAAAATGCCTCACCCAAAAAACCAGCTATACAAAATGTCAGAGAATATAAAAGAATAACTGCATAAAATGACAATACATATAATGCAGTTATCTTTCTCATGTGAGCTGCAGTTTGATAGTAAATTCCACTGAATAAAGAGAAATGAAAGGAAATAAATGACAAGAGACAGATATTTAAGGGACATGTCAATAAATACAAATCTTTTCAAATTTCTTTTATAGGTGAATCTCTAAAGTAATGACTTTAGAGCTATAAATAAACACAGTAATAAAAGTGTACAGCCAATACTTAGAAACATGTGATGTCATGTGATGTGCTTGGACTTAACAATGTTGGATTTATTCAAGCAAATCTAGATTATTTCAGAGGATCCTTTCAAGTTGGGGTTGCTCTTCATGTCTGTGGAGTAGCAACAGATATTAGAACATTAGAACATTAGATCAATCTGGACGAGAACAGGCCATTCAGCCTAACAAAGCTCGCCAGTCCTGTCCACTTAATTCTTCCAAAATAACATCAAGTCGAGTTTTGAAAGTCCCTAAAGTCTTACTGTCTACCACACTGCTTGGTCACTTATTCCAAGAGTCTATCGTTCTTTATGTAAAGAAAAACTTCCTAATAATGCGAACACCAACCTCGATAGGCTTCAGTGCACTATCAACAACTGGAAAAAGTTTGTTAAATCTGACATATGTCAAGTAGGAAAATAAAACCTATTGTTCTGTTTTTGTTTAATGTGTTTATGTTTTATTAATTTGATGCCTCAGTTACCACCATTTTGTGCAGTTGTTTTTCATGGGGACTGCTATTTTAGGATGGATGAACACTGCATGCACACAAGTAATAGCAGTTGTTTTACAAAATATGGTCAAACTTTGTTCTCAAATAGGAGACACTCCATGTAAAAACTTTATGAGCACTCTACTAGTATACAATTTCTAGTTATTGATTTTAGCAGTCTCCCATAAAGCTGATAATCTTTTTGGCCTTTGGTGTTCCTAACCTTGGCTACAAATGACCACACTGCTGTAACAACCCCTAAATCTCTGCCACTCGTATTTATTAATTTGGTCTCTGTGAACTTTTTGTGGACAGCCCCTCTCAGTCATGATAGTAAATAAACATTTGTTGTAACAAGACAACATTTAGGCCAGGGGTCTGCAACCTTCACTATCAAAAGAGCCATTTTGCTCCCTCTTCCTCCAAAGAAAAATAGTCTGGAGCCGCAAAACATAACACAGCTTATAAACTTTTAAAAGTTTTAATCTTTTTTTAGATTTTACATGTTACAACCACGGAATACAACAAACAGAAGTGCAGTGTGCATGTGTAGGCCTACTTTGAAATTAATTTAACTGAACTCTGCAGGCCTATTTGAGTCCTTCCTATACCTGTATAAAATTAAAATAAAAACTAGCCCACTTTAATATAAATAAAACATTTAGCTGTAGCTTAGCAGCTTTAAAAAAGTAAACATAAAATTCCATTTCAGTGTGCTCTCATCCTCTTCAGGTTTCCCTCTCAGCCAGCAATCAACTGAAGCACCTGAACATACAAAAAAACCAACATCAGCTCCGGGTCTGAAATAAATGTGTTTTTTTTTTTTTTTTTTAAATATTAGCCTATTAAATGCTATTGTTCTCACCTGTTTAATGTGACTTCTGTTTCTGAAGTTCGCTGCAGTTCATCTCTAGCACTTTGAGCTACTTTTTGTATGAAAATGTGCTATATAAATAAATGTTGTTGTTCTATGTCGGGGCTATACGATGTGACTTTGACCTTCACACAGGACTGCAGGCTCATGTGTGAGGTGGGAGAGATAGTTGGACTTTATGAAGTTCATGCTTGAGAAAACTTGCTCACATAAGTATGTTGAGCCAAAGATGGACAGGACTCCAAATGCATATTTTTTCATGTTCATATATGTTTCGGGAATGGCACTCCGTGTATTGAAAACAAGTTTGTCGGGTTTGGGGAGGTTTTCAATATCAGTCCATTTGTGCTCTTTAGCGAGAGTAGCCTTCTGACGGGCGACTTCTTCAAGATCCGCTGTCAGGCATTTGAACTTGGACACCCATAAATCTTTATCCGCTATGCGGCCAGTTCAATTTCTAGATCGGGCTTACTTACTCCTGTGAATGCGGATGTGTTCAGCAGGGATGGGTCGATGTCCAGGGAAGGAGAGAGTGTTTTTTTTCTTTCTGAACTCACTGAATCTTTCTCTAAATGCAGTTTGCATTGCAATAATTGTACGGTGGAAATAATCACAATTTATGTGAATGTTCACTGCTTTGAACTCTCTCAGGGAGGGGAAGTGAGAGAGTGAACCTTTCTGTACATCTCTGACAAACACTGTCATCATGCGCTCAAACACCAAAACATTTAAAGTCAGAGAATAGATGCTCTGATATTTTTATGAACGATTCTTTCATGTATTCTCCGTCTGTGAACGGCTTACCCCTCCTTACGATCTCTTGAGCTGCCACAAAACTAGCAGCTGTAGTTGATTGTGTGAAAGAGACACAGAGCTCTGACTTCTTCCAAAGCTGGTCCAAATATGAACAGCAACTTCCACTGGAGACGTCAGTTATATATAGTGAAGACTGGAAGGGGCGGGGCTTTGCAGAGTCAGGAAGTGACCTCAATGGTCCTCTGGTGGTCTAGGGAAACATATAAAATTATTGACAGTGTCACACTCCTTTCCTTCTCCGTATTCACCAGCAAAAGTAAATAAAATAATCACTAAGCTCAAATATCTGACGGTAAACATCCTCAAGAGGAACAAATGATGCCTTCTATATATAATTCTGAGCTAGCCTAAAATGAAAGTGTGTGGTTCAAATATGGCCATTTCACTAAAACATTACACTGTAAAGCAGTAATAAAATGAGTGCAACAATGCAAAATGCCTTCATTTTTTCAGAAGAGCCCTCTTCCGTTGCCCTCCAGTGCCTGACTTCCACAATGACAGTGCATGGAGTCTACTTGTACTTGGGAATAAAATGACACATTTTCTTTGTATGATTTTAAATAGGTTTATGTCTTAATTATTTTGTTAAAAATGCGCCTTGCTATTACATATTTTCTGTTATGTTTATTATTGTGTCCGTCACTTAAAATGTTCTTATGTTCCATGTCCGTCATGGGTGGAGCCCCCAAGAGGCGGGGCCACCCTTACATCACCACTCTTGGGCCTTCCCTCTGGCTATATAAGTGAGCCAAGGAGGTCTAGGAGTGGGAACCATTTTATGTTTATTTGAGTTTCATCAGCATTGCTTTTGCTGTTTGTATTTACTGTTTTTTGAGTTATTTTCTGGCCTTATTTTGTCAGATTCTGCCTCTGTACTGTGTATTGGGACTTGTTTACTGTTTGTTGCATTTTGGGTGACTCCTTTTGTGCCTCTTGTTCCTCTTTGAGGCTTTTGCCTTGTGCTTTTTCATATTTGTGAAATAAAAGATTATTTATTGGCTCTGCCAAAGATCAAAAGTAATTGTTTCGTTTGTGAGACTTATACACCTTTTGGGGAAAGTATACTTTTAAATATTTATAGTTTTTGCCAGCTACCCATTTTTGGGGCCTGCTCCAGCTAAATCTGACAAATGGTTCAAAGATGCCATAGATGTCTGGCTGACGTTTGGTGAGCCTCTGTTGGGCAGACCAGTTAAGATTCTGTCCTGATGATACAAGCAGGGCCGGACTAGGAAGCCAATTCAGGCCCAGGCCATACAATATACATCAGTTTTCTTGTATAGGCACAGACTCAAAAAACCAACAAACTCCATTTTGTCTTGCAATTTTTTATGAATGAGGAGACAGTAGATTTAACTTTTACACATACATTTCACTTTTAAATATTAGTCTCAAGACAACCTCTGATAAAGTGTGGAACAACACTTTATAAATAATAAATCATGTAGTTCTATAATATATATATCAAAACAAATGTGCAAAAAGCACTGAACTACAAAAATTAGTTGTCAGTGGAATCCACAGTGCATAGATTATGTTTGCAATTTCAACTGTGAGTCTGGAATCTACACAGCCGAGCCGCTGTCAGTGTCTGGATGGTAATGCTGAGTAGTCTTCCACAAAGTTTGAAGTGTTCGTCAAAAAAGACCACTTTGTATTTCTTTAATAGACAAAAGACTCAAAAAATGTCTCAGTGCCACAGAATTCTGTCGAGAATTTTTAAAGAATGCACTTAGTAAACAAAAAAACTATGATACACTACGTGTAGCTTATTCAGTCACTCTCTCATTATAGCACTAAGGTTTAACTGTTAGAGCGTGAGAGATGCACTTTAAAAATATTTAAATAAAGTAAAAACAAGACACGTTCATTAACAAACGTTTTTAAATGTAGATTTAAAAACACAGATCATTCCACTCACATATGTGTTTCATTAATAAAATAAAACATTTCGTGTAGCCTATTCAGTCAAAAAGAAAAAAAAAAGTTGAAAATGTGACCATACGCTACACTTCATTAAAATTTGAAACAAAAATAAAACAAAATAAATACACAGTAACATACAGAAGTGTATTAGGGCCACCAAGAAGAAGAAAAAATATGGACACAGTGAAGAAAAAAATAATCAACCACTAAGTAAGCAAAGACGAAAAAGAACCTGCCCTTACAGGAATTGCCAGAGTAGATGGTTTCACTCTCAGCTGGGGTTAGGAACAAATACATAGCAACTTAAGGATGCCTGGTTGTTGGCTATGTCTGTATAATTATGCTGTGTTCTTACAATCAAAAATGATGTACATGGTCACACCCATTTTTATTTAAAATTATCATAGAATCATGTTTTTTTTTTTCAAAAGAAAATATTGAGAGCAGATGAAACCCTCCCTTCCAAGAAATGAATAACACAAGAAACTAGACAACTGAATATGGCTTAAATTGATTCTCCTGAGTGGGTGTATTGTCTGTGGATTTTGAAAGGATTTTTGTCTAATGAAACTCGACAAAGCCTCTAATCCTGCCCGTTACACACTTGTGATGATTTATGCATTTCTGTGTTTTGTGTAAGTAGCCAGTCAAAGGGTGTGGTTTATATTATGCACAACTATGTCGGGTAATGCATGTTTGCAATCTTTGGGTGTGTGCATGAAATAATCTATTCATTGCCTTAAACAAGTCACACTTCATTTGCATGCAATCTAGAGTTAGCCAGCATCTTCGTTTCTCAGTGTCTAATGATAGAACCAAAAGTGTTGAATGATTGTGTTTTGCTGGAACATCATTGTTGTGAAATTTGTAACCCACACCTCTGCAACAGAAAGATACAACACATCTGTTGTTTCTAAACCATTCCTTAGGAAATATGCCAGCATTTGTAGTAGTAGATGTGCATGCACAATGGCTCCCATGAATGCACCTAATATGATTTCCCACCTCGCTCCAGACATAATCTAGGGCGTTGGCAAATAGTGGAATTTACTTCTTGATAGATTAAATGTTAGTATCATGTACTATCAGAGCTAATTTTGCAAAGCAGGCTTTTATCCATCCATCCATCCATCCATCCATCCTCTTCCGCTTATCCGAAGTCGGGTCGCAGGGGCAGCAGCTTGAGCAGAGATGCCCAGACTTCCCTCTCCCCGGCCACTTCTTCTAGCTCTTCCGGGAGAATATAGTCCCTCCAGCGTGTCCTGGGTCTTCCCCGGGGCCTCCTCCCGGTTGGACGTGCCCGGAACACCTCACCAGGGAGGCGTTCAGGAGGCATCCTGATCAGATGCCCGAGCCACTTCATCTGACTCCTCTCGATGCGGAGGAGCAGCGGCTCTACTCTGAGCCCCTCCCGGATGACTGAGCTTCTCACCCTATCTTTAAGGGAGAGCCCAGACACCCTGTGGAGGAAACTCATTTCGGCCGCTTGTATTCGCGATCTCGTTCTTTCGGTCACTACCCATAGCTCATGACCATAGGTGAGGGTAGGAACATAGATCGACCGGTAAATTGAGAGCTTTGCCTTATGGATCAGCTCCTTTTTCACCACGACAGACCGATGCAGAGCCCGCATCACTGCGGACGCCGCACCGATCTGCCTGTCGATCTCATGCTCCATTCTTCCCTCACTCGTGAACAAGACCCCAAGATACTTGAACTCCTCCACTTGAAGCAGGATCTCGCTCCCAACCCTGAGAGGGCACTCCACCCTTTTCCGGCTGAGGACCATGGTCTCGGATTTGGAGGTGTTGATTCCCATCCCAGCCGCTTCACACTCAGCTGCGAACTGATCCAGAGAGAGCTGAAGATCACGGCCTGATGAAGCAAACAGGACAACATCATCTGCAAAAAAGCAGTGACCCAATCCTGAGTCCACCAAACCGGACCCCCTCAACACCCTGGCTGCGCCTAGAAATTCTGTCCATAAAAGTTATGAACAGAATTGGTGACAATGGGCAGCCCTGGCGGAGTCCAACTCTCACTGGGAACGGGTTCGACTTACTGCCGGCAATGCGGACCAAGCTCTGACACCGGTTGTATAGGGACCGAACCGCCCTTATCAGGGGGTCCGGTACTCCATACTCCCGGAGCACCCCCCACAGGATTCCCCGAGGTACACGGTCGAATGCCTTTTCCAAGTCCACAAAACACATGTAGACTGGTTGGGCGAACTCCCATGTACCCTCCAGGACCCTGCTAAGGGTGTAGAGCTGGTCCACTGTTCCGCGACCAGGACGAAAACCACACTGTTCCTCCTGAATCCGAGGTTCAACTATCCGACGGACCCTCCTCTCCAGAACCCCCGAATAGACTTTTCCAGGGAGGCTGAGGAGTGTGATCCCTCTGCAGTTGGAACACACCCTCCGGTCCCCCTTCTTAAAGAGGGGGACCACCACCCCGGTCTGCCAATCCAGAGGCACTGTCCCTGATGTCCATGCGATGTTGTAGAGACGTGTCAACCAAGACAGCCCTACAACATCCAGAGCCTTTAGGAACTCCGGGCGTATCTCATCCACCCCCGGGGCCCTGCCACCAAGGAGTTTTTTGACCACCTCGGTGACCTCAGTCCCAGAGATGGGGAAGCCCACCTCTGAGTCCCCAGGCTCTGCTTCCTCATTGGAAGGCATGTTATTGGGATTGAGGAGGTCTTCGAAGTACTCCCCCCACCGACCCACAACGTCCCGAGTCGAGGTCAGCAGCGCACCATCCCCACCATATACAGTGTTGACACTGCACTGCTTCCCCCTCCTGAGACGCCAGACGGTGGACCAGAATCTCTTCGAAGCCGTCTGAAAGTCGTTCTCCATGGCCTCCCCAAACAACAACAACAACAACATTTATTTATATAGCACATTTTCATACAAAAAGTAGCTCAAAGTGCTTTACATAATGAAGAAAAGAAGAATAAAAGACAAATAAGAAATTAAAATAAGACAACCTTAGTTAACATAAAAAGGAGTAAGGTCCGATGGCCAGGGTGGACAGAAAAAACAAAAAAAAACTCCAGAAGGCTGGAGAAAAAAATAAAATCTGTAGGGGTTCCAGGCCACGAGACCGCCCAGTCCCCTTTGGGCATTCTACCTAACATAAATGAAATAGTCCTCTTTGTAGTTAGGGTTCTCACGGAGTCACTTGATGCTGATGGTTATACAGACTTCTGGCTTTTAATCCATCCATCATTGTTGGAACATCATGGTGCTTTGGGTAGATGGTGGTGGCACAAGCCACCACCAATAGGACACCGGAAAAGGAAACAGAAGAGAGAGTAGGGGTTAGTACAAATTTTGAATGAATAGTTATTATAATGAATTGGATATACATAGTGTCAGGATTAAATTACAGTGAAGTTATGAGAAGGCCATGTTAAAGTAATGTGTTTTCAGTAGTTTTTTAAAGTGCTCCACTGTATTAGCCTGGCGAATTCCTACTGGCAGGCTATTCCAGATTTTAGGTGCATAACAGCAGAAGGCCGCCTCACCACTTCTTTTAAGTTTTGCTCTTGGAATTCTAAGGAGACACTCAGTTGAGGATCTGAGGTTGCGATTTGGAATATAAGACGTCAGACATTCCGATATATAAGACGGGGCGAGATTATTTAAAGCTACATCTTGCCTGAAGAAGGGGCCTGAGTTGCCTCGAAAGCTTGCATATTGTAATCTTTCTAGTTAGCTAATAAAAGGTGTCATTTTGCTTGGCTTTTCTCTATAAACCATAAGCAGAATTTTAAAGTCAATTCTGAATGACACAGGTAACCAGTGTAGTGACATCAAAACTGGAGAAATGTGTTCGGATTTTCTTTTCCTGGTAAGGATTCTAGCAGCTGCATTCTGCACTAACTGCAAACGATTGATGTCTTTTTTGGGTAGTCCTGAGAGGAGTGCATTACAGTAATCTAGCCGACTAAAGACAAACGCATGAACTAATTTCTCTGCATCTTTCGATGATATAAGAGGTCTAACTTTTGCTATGTTCCTTAGGTGAAAAAATGCTGTCCTAGTGATTTTATTAATATGCGATTTAAAATTCAGATTACAATCAACGGTTACCCCTAAGCTTTTTACCTCCGATTTGACTTTTAATCCTAATGCATCCAGTTTATTTCTAATAGCCTCATTGTATCCATTATTGCCAATCACTAAGATTTCGTTTTTTTCTTTATTTAATTTGAGAAAGTTACTATTCATCCATTCTGAGATACAGGTTAGACATTGTGTTAGCGAATCAAGAGATTTGGGGTCATCAGGTGCTATTGATAAATACAGCTGTGTGTCATCAGCATAGCTGTGGTAGCTCACGTTGTGCCCTGAGATAATCTGACCTAATGGAAGCATGTAGATTGAGAAGAGCAGCGGACCCAGGATAGAGCCTTGTGGAACACCATATAGAATATCATGTGTCTTTGAGTTATAATTACCACAACTAACAAAGAATTTTCTCCCTGCCAGGTAGGATTCAAACCAGTTTAAGACACTGCCAGAGAGGCCCACCCATTGACTAAGGCGATTCTTAAGAATATTATGATCAATAGTGTCAAATGCGGCGCTCAAATCTAAGAGGATGAGAACAGATAAATGGCCTCTGTCTGCATTTACCCGCAAGTCATTTACTACTTTAACGAGTGCAGTTTCTGTGCTGTGATTTGTTCTAAAACCTGACTGAAATTTATCAAGAATAGCATGTTTATTGAGGTGCTCATTTAACTGCATAACGACTGCCTTCTCTAGAATTTTACTTAAGAAAGGCAGGTTAGAGATGGGTCTATAATTTTCAAGAGCAGAGGGGTCGAGATTATTTTTCTTAAGTAGGGGTTTAACTACCGCAGTCTTAAGACAGTCTGGGAAGACCTCCGTATCTAATGACGAATTTACTATGTCAAGAACATTATCAATAAGCACACCCGATACTTCTTTGAAAAAATTTGTTGGTATTGGGTCAAGGGCACAGGTGGATGGTTTCATTTGAGAAATTATTTTATGTAAATCAGGTAAATCTATCCTAGTGAAAGACTCTAATTTATTTATTATGGAGTACTGGGGTTTCGGGGGATCCTTAGTGTTGGGGAGATATACTATGTTATTTCTAATATCATTAATTTTTTGATTGAAAAATACAGCGATAGCCTCACAGGTTTTACTGGAAGTACTTAGGAGGCATTCCTTTGAGTTACCTGGGTTTAACAGATGATCAATTGTCGAAAATAAGACTCTGGGATTACTAGCATTGTTATTTATAATCTTAGAGAAATAGCAGCGCCTCTCAAGACGGACTGTGTTATTGTATTCTGTTATTTTAACTTTTAATATCTCATAGTCAATAGTTAGTTTAGTCTTCCTCCATTTACGCTCAGCTCTACGGCATGTTCTCTTTAAATCAGACACTCTTTGGGTCTTCCAAGGTATAACAATGCTAGAAGATTTTTTAACTGTCTTTTCAGGTGCAACTATGTCAACAGCAGCCCTCACATTAGTATTAAATCTTTCCACCTTACTATTTACATTCTCCTCGCTATTATAGTTGGCACTATAAACGGACTGATTGGTTAGAATGTTTGTAAGTTTTAAAGTTGCTGATGAGTCAAAGAAGCGTTTTTTTAACAATATGCTTCTCATGAGTGTTTTCTATCATTATTTCTATATTAAAAAGTAGAAGAAAATGGTCTGAAAGACCCGTATCAATGACCTGCTTTATATCAACTTTTAGTCCTTTAGTAATTACTAAGTCTAACGTATGACCTGCTTTATGTGTAGGCTGATTAACGAGCTGTCTCAAATCAAAAGAGTCCAGGAGGTTCATAAATTCTTTTACTTTTTGGTCACATTGATTATCTACATGAAAATTAAAGTCGCCGACTATTAAGAGTGCGTCATAGTTCGTAATTAAGATTGACATCAAGTCAGAGAATTCCTCAAAGAAAGACGCGTTGAATTTAGGAGGTCTATACACGGATAATACTAGAACGAGTGTTCCATGCCCGAGTTTTTGCCTCAGCAACCATCGAAGCTGCATTCCACTTGGCCTGCCGGTACCTATTAGCTGCCTCCAGAGTCCCACAGGACAAAAGGGACCGGTAGGACTCCTTCTTCAGCTTGACGGCATCCTTCACCGCCGGTGTCCACCAACAGGTTCGGGGATTGCCGCCACGACAGGCACCGACCACCTTACTGCCACAGCTCCGGTCAGCCGCCTCAACAATAGAGGCACGGAACATGGCCCATTCGGACTCAATGTCCTCCACCTCCCTCGGGACATGGTCAAAGTTCTGCCGGAGGTGGGAGTTGAAGCTACTTCTGACAGGGGGCTCTGCCAGACGTTCCCAGCAGACCCTCACAACACGTTTCGGCCTACCACGCCTGACCGGCATCCTCTCCCACCATCGAAGCCAACTCACCACCAGGTAGTGATCAGTTGATAGCTCCGCCCCTCTCTTCACCCGAGTGTCCAAGACATGTGGCCGCAAGTCCGACGACACGACCACAAAGTCGATCATCGAACTGAGGCCTAGGGTGTCCTGGTGCCAGGTGCACATATGAACACCCCTATGCTTGAACATGGTGTTTGTTATGGACAATCCGTGACGAGCACAGAAGTCCAATAACAAAACACCACTCAGGTTCAGATCGGGGGGGCCATTCCTCCCAATCACGCCCTTCCAGGTCTCACTGTCATTGCCCACGTGAGCACTGAAGTCTCCCAGCAGTACGAGGGAGTCCCCAGATGGTATGCCCTCTAGCACACCCTCCAGGGACTCCAAATAGGGTGGGTACTCCGAACTACTGTTCGGTGCATACGCACAAACAACAGTTAGGACCCGTCCCCCCACCCGAAGGCGGAGGGAGGCTACCCTCTCGTCCACCGGGGTAAACCCCAATGTACAGGCTCCAAGTCGGGGGGCAATAAGTATACCCACACCCGCTCGGCGCCTCTCACCGGGGGCAACTCCAGAGTGGTAGAGAGTCCAGCCCCTCTCAAGGAGACTGGTTCCAGAGTCCAAGCTGTGCGTCAAGGTGAGCCCGACTATATCTAGCCGGAACCTCTCAACCTGACGCACAAGCTCAGGCTCCTTCCCCTTCAGAGAGGTGACATTCCACGTCCCAAGAGCCAGCTTCTGTAGCCGAGGATCAGACCGCCAAGGTCCCCGCCTTCGGCCACCACCCAACTCACACTGCACCCGACCTCCTTGGCCCCTCCCATAGGTGGTGAGCCCATGGGAAGGGGGACCCACGTTGCCTCTTCGGGCTGTGCCCGGCCGAGCCCCATGGGTGCAAGCCCGGCCACCAGGTGCTCGCCATCGAGCCCCACCTCCAGGCCTGGCTCCAGAGGGGGGCCCCGGTGACCCGCGTCCGGGCGAGGGAAAACGCTGTCCAAAGTTTTTATTCTTCATAGGAGGTTTGTATAACTGCTCTTTGTCTCATCCCTCACCTAGGACCAGTTTGCCTTGGGTGGCCCTACCAGGGGCATAAAGCCCCAGACAACAGAGCTCCTAGGATCATTGGGACACGCAAACCCCTCCACCACGGTAAGGTGGTGGTTCGAGGAGGGGGCAGGCTTTTTTAATTTTACAATTCTGGCCTTCGCAGAGTAACATATCTCTTCAGATTTGTGAATAATCCTTCTTTGATTAATACTTTCCAGTACTGTAATCTTTATACCTTAAAGAGAAAGAATAATAGACCGATATTTGTTAGAAGCTATGGAGCTGCAACAATATAAATATTACTTTGAGGTATCTTAGCTATGGTCTCTCAGCATATGGTGTTCTACTAGAAGAACTGCAGATAAAGAGCTGACAAACATCACACATACAATGCTAGCAAACCAAAGAACAAAGACAACATTACTGGTGTTTGTGAGAATGGTCTCAAAAGAACTGTTTTCACTGTACATTATTTAATTCTGGGTATTCCCCATTTAACAGTTTAACATGTCTTCTTCTTAAGTTATCTGCCATAAAGCAGGTCTTGGTCTTTCGATTGCCTGTTCCTCCATTGTACTCCGTCATCTGCTCTTCTTTTCATTTCTTGATAGTATAACATGTCTTGTTTTGGCCTTCCTCTTGATTTCTTTCCCTCCAGTTTGCCCTACAGCGCTATTTTGAGCAATCCATCTCCTCTTAGTACATGTCCCATCCAGTTTGGTGGCCTCATCTCAGTGATTCAAACCTGCTTGCTTCCTCACCAATCCTTTCCAGCACTCATTAGATCCAACTGATCTTTTCTGCCTTCTCCATGGCCACAGTTTGAATGCATTCAACATCCCCTTTCCTCATTGTCCATTTCTCTACTCCATACAATGTAACACTCCAGATTACTGTTCTTATTTGTTACTTCAGTGTTCTATCCTTTCTGTTTGTTAGCAATTTTTGTTTTGCATTGAAGACTGCTATTCCATTTCTATACATTAGGAAATGTTTTGCATGATTCTGAATCTGTTAAACTGCAATGAGAGATCAGCATTTCTTGCCATTTTTCACAAAATGGTCCAAGTTTGCTCCTCCTTGTCCTAATGTCGGCCTAATGCTAGTCATGCATGTTGTCTGCTGATTTTCTGTGAATCCCCGATTGATTCCATTGTTTCAAAACAATTTGTTTGATTAAGACTCTGTAAAATTGCTTTGTGCAAAATAAGATGCAACAATCTCTTTATCCTAACAAAGGGTGTTTGCAAATATTGGTATCCTCTTTTTCTTTTCTGACATTTCAAGAGTATTCCAAGTGGAGAAATATGCTATGCAGAATCTTCATAGCTTTAATTTATAGGCAAAACCTAACAACAACAACATTTATTTATATAGCACATTTTAATACAAATAATGCAGCTCAAAGTGCTTTACATGATGAAAAAAGAGAAAAAAGACAAAATAAATCAGAATTAAAATAAGGGAACACTAATTAACATAGAATAAAAGTAAGGGCCGTTGGATAGGGAGGACAGAAAAAACAAAAAAACTCCAGATGGCTGGAGAAAAAATAAAATCTGCAGGGGTTCCAGGCCACGAGACCACCCAGCTCCCGGATTCTACCTAACATAAATGATCAGTCCTCATTGTATTCAGGGTTCTCATGGAAGAACTTGATGATGATGGTCATGTAGACTTCTGGTCTTTAATCGATCAATGTAGGGACATCACAGTGCTTTAATCAGGTAGTGGTGGCGCAGGCCCAGAAAACTGGAAAAAGAACAGAAAATAAAGTAGGGGTTAGTACAGATTTTGAATATGAACACCATGAATAATAATGATAATTAATTGAATATGCAGAGCATCAGGATTAAACTAAGATGAAGCTATGAGAAAGCCATGTTAAAGTAATGTGTTTTTAGCAGTTTTTTAAAGTGCTCTACTGTATTAGCCTGGTGAATTCCTATTGGCAAGCTATTCCAGATTTTAGGTGCATAACAGCAGAAGGCCACTTCTTTTAAATGTTCCAAAAAATGTTCCAAAATCTAGGAATACTGTAAATAATCTTGAATAAACAAAATTGAATGCAATCAGTACACACTTGATTCATTTAATCATTTTCTTAACTTGTTTCTTCTAATGAGGAATCATGAAGTTTATTCATTAGGTGCAAAGCAGGAAATAACTGAATGTAAAACAAGACACAATCAAAGCCAGTTTGAAGTCACCAGTCAAAACAACTTGTACAATTTTGGGATATAAAAACTATGTAACCAGAACCGGTCACTGAAACAGAATGTGAACCCAGGACTCCAGAAATGTGAGTCAGTGTGAATCTCTGCCCCTAGTGCCATACTGCTGTCATTCGAGCCAGTAACTGAAAACCAATAATTCAGACATTTTATATTTAAAATATGCATTTTCTTTATAATATTTTTCATTGTAGGTTAACATATCTGAGCAGTACATGTATGTTTCCTATAAAAGGTAGGAATTCTAGTAATGATCCTGCTAATGTGCACTTTTTTTACAATGAATTATTTATCCAACCTTTATTTAGACTGAACACTGTGTGGGTCACTTTACTGATAGTTACATGTTAAACATACTTTGCGTATTTTTTTGTGAATACTTTTTGATATATTTTTGTTTTATGTTTAACTCCTGGAGCTTCATTGCGACTCATTCTGAATTTACACTTCCAATGGGCACAATTACACCAGCAGCAAAGTATCAAGCACTTTTAGCTCACACGTGCTTGCTTGTAAGATGTGAGCCCTGCACCTCTTGGAAGACTGTCACAAACAGTCTTTAAAAGCATAGCTCTTCACAAAGCATCTTGGGATTGTTTGGGCTATTTGCCCATCTGTTCCACTCAGCTCTACTGGCCCAGTCAGCCATCATGTATGTAGCTGTCATTTTGGTAGTAGTCTTCAAGTAGGCTTTGGACTAACTGCATTGTTAATCTTCTTGTGCTTATTTGCCATTATATAGTCACTTGCTTATGTTAGAAAAGTTTTAGTAATTTGTCTTCTCTGAACTTTATTCATTTTTCTTTTCGTTCTTTATATCTTTTGTCATTCTTATGTTGGGCAACCTGTGATTGAAATGGGAAAAAAGTGCCATGGGATGCTGCAGGACATGTGGACACCCAGAACAGTTTTTTGAAAACAGGACCCCTACAAGAACTTGAGCTTAATCATATAGGTTACTAGCTGTCCCCCATGACTCCGCCCACATTGGCACTGTATCTGATGGCGTCCCCCACATGGGGAGAAGAGCATGTGGCAGCTACCCTCTAAAACACATGTAGCTGTGATCTCTCTCTCAAAAATCTTAAACTTTTTTTTCAGTCTCTAGATGATAATGTCTGCTGGACAAACAGGTATTGCTAGCTAAGTGGAGGCAAGGTACGCTCCAACACGTGGTGAGAAGTAGACCGACCCGAACAGAGGCTGGCGTGTGAGTGAGGATGGTCCCGCCCAGCTCCCTACTCTTGAGGTCCCGCCTCCCCCTCCCCTTGGCCCACAGCTTCTCTCTTGGATTTGCACTAAAAAATTGGTGCTGGAAGTGAACTATGATACATAGCGTGATGGGAGAAGTCACAAAATCAACCGGAAATGTTCAAGCAAATTATAGAAGAAAACCCAATCTAAATCCGTTAAGTAGTTCTCTCGTGAAAATTGGACATACAGACAGACAGACAGATGTTGGATTTCATAAATATATACTGTAGAGATGCTGAATTAACTACCAAGTGGACAGAACATAATCAGATTCATATGGGATACACTGTTTCATGTTTTCTTTCATGGGGAATTGTTAAGTTTATTTGTACACTTTTAATTTTTTACAAACTTTCTGTATTCTTTGCTACCATTGCCCTTACAGGAGACATTACACTCACTCCATTCATTTAATAGCTTAAGTCCTTCCATGACTCATACATCTGTCCCAATCTGCCATCATGAAATAATCAAACTGCTCTTTTATCCAGTGTTCCATACCATCAGCATGCTAAAATGTAGTGTTGTGCTTATTTTGGCTTACACAATTTTCTGCATCCATACTATGATGAATGGTGAGAGGGTATGATAAGGAATCTTTGTTCTGCTTCTTTCACCCTCTTTCATTTTTCAACCATGATAGAATGTGTCCATATGCAGAAGCTTACAGTATGCTGCTATGTACAGTACATGCTGAGCAGTTCTATGCAGTGAACAATTAACCTCTCCCATATATTAAATTGACCAATCTGAATTCCTCAGGCTTTCAAAATCTTCCAAGTTGTGAATAAATGTGTTACTTAAAGGCTGTACTCCATATCCTGTATGGGTTTGATGCACAAGAAAAAAAGGAACTGCTAATCTTAAAATGGCAAGGTTCATGAGCAGCACTCAGCATACTATCAGGGGTTAAATAGTAAAGCGACTCTATGAGAAGTAAATGAAGAAGGAAATTCCAATTTTAGAAGGTATCATAACACCATTCCCAACCATTCCTACCCACTTCAAATAATGGCGATATCACTGCATTGCCATTTTGATGTGTTGATTTGCATGGGCACTGGCATATTGTAAGGCAGATTGTTATGATACAATGTGATTCCTAGTCACATGATGTACGTATGTACCATGTCACCTTTAAATCTTAAGGGAATACTCTGTAAGAGATCTGTGGTAAAGCAAAACAGAAGAACAATTAGGGAGCAATTCTGATTCGTTTGACCTATTGACCTGAAATTTGGTACACATACTGTATAATACGTGACATTTACTATTCACTTTCGAGGTGATGATTGACCTCCAAGGTTATTCCTCTTTTTATTTTTATTTTATTTTATCGTAGAATCAACTCTCGGCAATGGCCAGCAGGGTGGCCATGTGGCGCATGTGTACAGGTGCCGTTCTCACCCCTACCACCTTCACTGTCACTTCCCCTACCTCTTAATATCTTATATCATTCTTGAGGCAGATTGAAGACTTAAGTGCCAGCTTAAGTGAAAAATTAAGGAAAACCTAGTAAGTAATTGCAACACAAACACTGACTTAATCAGTTTTAACGTGAAAAGATGTAGACGAAAGAAGAGAAGAAGCGGGCTGCTAGGGTGGAGTAAAGAAGAGCTGCTCAGGAAGCAGCAAGCGCATCAACCTCTGAGCAAACGAATGCTAAACGTACAGAGGAAGAGTATGAAAACTATGAATGCTCAAGTCAAGTGTATTCACTGCACATTATCATGCAGTGCGCTGTTACTGGTGTTAAATAATAGTCACGAACCACTCGCCATTCTTTTTTTATCCAATACTGAAATACACAATAAAGTTTCCCAATTATATAAAAGAACAAATGACAGTGACATTTCATCTTCTGCAACCAATCAACTAACCAATCATGAAAGATTTCATCACAGCACAGAGGAGCACACACAGTACAAAGCGCATGCTTCTTCAGTTTCTCTTTTATTACTCCAGTTTGAGTGCACATTAGACTTTGTGTGACAGGGGTAGATGAGGATAGCTGAGAATGTGTAGTTGCCAATAGATACTTTAATTCTGTTCAGCTCACTTTTGAATATTCAGACTAGTATACTGTACATTCAAAAGCATTCCAGATCTGGATATGGATTTGACTGTTGTTTTTATTTTCTGTTATTGTTATTTTCGTCATTGGTCAATCATTATTTTCTTAGTGTTTTTTTGTTTTTATGTAATGTTTGTTAGTATTGTTACATTTATTTATGATTTAGTATTTAGGTATGGTGTATTTAAGATATTTAAATATGTTCTGTGGGAGGAACCCCAAGAGGCAGCTCTACTCTGACATGACATCTGCTGAGACTGCCTTCCACTTTTATATTTTGGTGGAAGAGATTGTTCCATCAGTGCATCACTGAGAATTGTGGTGATAATATTTTGTGATTACCATTCAGATGTTCACATTTGTGGATTCTTTTGCTTTGTTTTTGAACTGTGATGCTTTGGTTTTTCCATTGGTTGCCTTTTCAGGTGTACCCTTTACGGAATTATTTTGTACATATCTTGGTTTATGCCATTTTTGTGTACTCCTTTTGTTTATCTAAATAAGCTTTTTGTTTATAAAGATTCTGTGTGGGCCTTGTCGTCTTCAGTCAGAAGTGTTACAGTTTATCCTCTCCCTTGAAGTACATTTTTTGTATATTTTTCATTTTTTACTGAACTTTAAAAGTCAGTCCCCCAATTTTGGCTTGTGTGGACCAAAGTCTGCCTCTTGAGTTTTGGGGCCCGGCTGCCTGGGTGAGATTTTGTGGTCAGAATCAGTAAAGCCCCCTTCTAGCCTGTGTAATTTTGAGGGCTTATCACTCTTTTTCACCATTTTTTGTTGTTACTTTACAATTGAGACAGTCCTGCTGTGCTTACACTGGAAAAACAACACATGGATACTACACAGTTGTACTCTAGTTCTCATTACAACAACAATGGGGATTGTTGTGACCATTGTTATGCACCATATGCAATACCATTGGTGCTCTCTGCTTTCTGTTTTGCATCTCAGACTTCTGTCTATTATGTGTCAGGCATGTACAGTACACACATTAAGTTATTTTCTCTTGTGGTTTGAATGAAGGTGTCCTGTTCATAGTTAGTTCAATGCCTTCCCCTGATGCTTACAGGATAGACAATTGCTGTTGGTGACTCAGAAATGGAATAAAATTGATCAGTAAATACAGGTTGGGGTTGGAGTTGTTGTAGGGCACAGTAGTGGTACTAAAGTTTGAAAGACAAGGATCCATCCATTGGCTTAAACCAAACCAACAGCAACAGCAGAATTTAAAAAAATGCTAACAGCTTCAGATGGGTTGCCATTTCATCACAGGACACAATCAAACACATAAACACACACAGGGGACCAATTTAGATTTGTCAATTAACTTAAGAGATGTGACTTTGGACTTGTGATGATATCCAGGGTAACTAAAGAAAACCACACTCAGACATGCAGAAAGGTGTAATGTGCAAAGAGTAGGCAAATTCCTCAAGGAGAGTGACCCAAGTGGGACTTGCGTTCAGGACACTGATTGAGGCAGTAAGGTTATGCATTGGCATTACATTTCAACAAAGAAAGCAATGCTTAAGCACCTTTCAAATACAGGTCCATGGCAAAATTTATTGCTTTTAGTATTTTTCAGTTGCTGAAGTAATTTCCTTAGTGTTATTCATTTAAGTGAGATGTGAGGATTGAACTAATAACTTTGTGCCTTAAGACTTAGCCACACACTACCTGAAAGAAAGAAAGAAAGAAAGAAAGAAAGAAAGAAAGAAAGAAAGAAAGAAAGAAAGAAAGAAAGAAAGAAAGAAAGAAAGAAAGAAAGAAAGAAAGAAAGAAAGAAAGAAAGAAAGAAAGAAAGAAATATTTAAGGACATATTTTTAATTAGTTTTTTCTTGGCAGAATCCAATTTTTCCTTGATTGCTGAAATTAAAGAAAAGTATATGCAGGTTTCCTTATTCATTTATTGACAATCACCTAAACATTCTATTTATGAACACTGAGACTAGTTCACATAATCCAATGTGAAAGCAAGAAGACACGCCAAAGTGCAGGCTGTTACCTGATATTGGCAAGCCCAAGGTGTGTTGTGAACCACTTAGAAGAGGATGACAACCTACACGCCCTGGAGTATTTTATTAGTGCTAATCAGTGGATTATAAATGTTTTCTAAGATTAAAAGCAATTCATTACTAACTCCCGAGTGTAGAGCAAAGCTGCAGAAGTTTCTTGCCACAAGGCACAAGAGTGCCTCACCCAAGGCCATCTGCAGTGTAGCTTTTGTACTATAATTATAAGACTGGGGCTTTACCAACAAACTAAAAGTAGTTTGTTCATTATATAAATTTGCATGTACAGTGGATGCCAGCCAGCGTCCCTGCTGCTAGTCAATATGGTTCTGGGAATCACAACTCACAATCATCCTATTGCCCAACCCTTTTGCAAATCAGAAAAACAATTACTGATGCTTTCATTTTATTATGCACTAGCCATGATGAGGTCTTTTTTCCCTAACCCTACAATTTTCCCCCTCTGTAATGGCCCATATTTATCAAGCATCTCAGAATTTCTCCTATGAATTGCAGCAAATGTCTGAGTAGGAAAAACATTTGTCCTACCTGAGTGTAGGACATGGGAAGTAGTTATGAAACATCCTATATGCACCGCCAGTGAGGAGTAAGAGTTCAAGTTTGAGAATGAGTAACGTCATGATTTTACATCAGACTGAGTTGCACAGTGGAACTCATGATGATGTTTTGTAATTTCCTGATGCTAATGCTAAGGCTTCAACATAAAGGTAATAATCAATATATAAAATTCACTAAGTCCATGGCAAGCAAGATGCACACAAGACAGAGCCACGCCCGCCAACTCACAGAGCCCCGCCCACCAGCAACAGCTAATATTCAAAGTAGTAGTAGGAGACAAAGAAGAACAAGGAAAGATAATAAGGTGATTGTTGAAACAATAAGAATAAGTATCTACTGTCATGAGCACTGAGATGAAAATACCAAAAACAATGAATGAGAGTAAAGTCTGATAATGGGCGTATTTACTTAACAATGAATGATCCACAGTCATACTTTCAGAAGAATCACCTTTTTTGCTGCTGTGGCCACAGGGAACACCTCAAAAATAACAGTAACTGAAACTAGCCATGGCTATTTCTGCTCTGCTACTGAAATCGCATTCAATCTTCCAGTGTTCCTGACTGTCTACTAAAGTTGCGTACTGTGCCTCTCTCCCTGAACCCTCCATAACTTCTGAGAGGCTCCATTTATTCTATGCCACAGAATGCCGTCTTGTACCTTCCCAGGCTTGTAAAGTCTAATGTGAATGTTCCAGGGGTTGTGGAATTCAGAGCTCAACATGCCTATGTGACATGTCATGGCCAATCACCCATCCAGCCCATCTGTCTTCAGGGTTATATGCTACAATATAGTTTGCTTCCATGGCAACATGTGTGTTGATACTGTGATATTACTTGTGAGTTGCATATTCGTGCTCATTCAGACTTGGGGCAATGATCTTTATGTGCGTGGCATCAATCACACAAACAACTCCAGGAAACCCAGCAATCAGTATGAATGCAGCTTGCTTTAACATTATCACACATGAAGTGGCAGCAAATGTATAAATCTACATATTACCTCACATGTTGTAAAGTTTAGTGCAAAATTTGAGAATTTGAGTTGGTTGTGACATATCCAAATAATCACTATTGCAAAGATCCATTTTCCCCTTGGCCAAAAAATGTAATGTTACCAATACTTTCATTTTGGTTGACAATGTGATCACATGACATACAAGATTTGTTATGAATATTATTACATCTCTGTCAGATTGACATCTTTTAATGAGTTCATTGTTGTCCAGCATTTCCAGGCCCGGTCTTAGGTATTATGGGGCCCTAGGCGAAAGGGGGGTCCAGGGGCCCCCTGAGGGGGGCGGAGCCCCCCTGGAAGCTCTGTGAAATGCGTGAAAATTAGACCAAGGAGTCGATCCGGGGCCCCCCGGACGCCGGGGCCCTAGGCGGTCGCCTACTTCGCCTATGCCTAAGGCCGGGCCTGATTGGGACAAATAATGCTGTAGTATATTTAAGTATATATGACAATTGCTCACTCTGACAATTTGTTTTGGGGGCCCCCAAGAAGGCGGGAGCCCTAAGCTATAGCTTGTGTAGCTTATACGTAAATCCTGCACTGAGCATTTCCAAAACATACTGCCTTTCACAGAAGGTATGTGTTGACATGTTTGAATGCCATCTTTTGCCAACTTCAAGCAAGCAAGAGCAGCTCATGAGCTCTCCTAAGAGTTCGGCGAAGTTAGGAGTAGTTTCCTAAACTAGTAAAATTGATAAAATTCTACTAATTCTTCTCCTAAAAGTAGGACCACATTTGTGTCACTCTCAGATTTTTGAGACAGGACCATTTTTCTACTCTGAGGAGCTTGATACATATGTTAACAATTCTCTTCTGTTACTCCCACTGTTCTTAACTTCATCTGGTAGACTTTTTTCTTCATTCTTCTCAAACTCCATTAGCAGTTAAACCTCCACCTTCAGGGTCGGTGTGACTGCCATTATATTGAATAACATTTAATCAATTGTTCACACAATTTCCAGATTTGATCATTATATTCTTCTTTTCCTAGTGTGGTTTTATCAGTAATATATGTATATTTGTAGAACTGAAATTCCTGAGAACTCTTCCTTTCTGTCTTAATTTCAACTCAAAAGCCTGTTTTCTTCCCATGATACATGTCAATACAAGAATTTAAGGACATTGTGCCATGGAGTTATTGTTTACAGGGGTAACAAACTCAGTTTTATTGAAGGCCAAAAATCAAACTTTAAATATATGATGAAGACCACAAAATATCAACAAACAACTACTGCCATGTTTTCATTACAAGTTAAGATATACAAGTACCTCTGAGCTCATCGAAATGAAATATTCTCACTTGTGTCACTCTTGAAACTGTCTTTATCATCTTTTCTTTGACTTTGCAGGGGGTTAGGAAAGGTACCAGTAGAAAGAGGACTGAAATCAGTACTGAATGAAAAAATGGTGTCAAAGTTGAGTGAGAGTGGTAGTCTGGTCACAAGAGAGTAGCAAAAGCAAAGTACATTTGGCTAGACCTGCAGTAACATAGAGTTTGTCATGACTGGATGGCACTTGACCACTTTAAAAAGCTGAGTAACCATCACATTAGCATGAATGGAAATTGAGTTGTGCTTTCTATCCATATATAATCAAATCAGTTGAAAAAAACAAAGAACCATATAAGTGACAGGAGTCAGGTAAACCATGAAAGGATGACCAGCTCTGACATCTGTGCAGCTTAAAAGAGTAAATATGAAGTGAAACCACGTTTGACATATTTTAATGTCAGATGTGCTGTAAATGTAATATGCCTAAATTACATAACGATACAATCTATATAGGAAACAAATGAGAAAACTAACAGTCATCATGGACCACTCATAATATGGTTTAAATATTGATGAAGTGAGCTGCTTTAAAGTGGTCCAAAGGCTAGATCTGGCACACAGGCCTTGAGTTTGACACCACTGCTTCATAAAGCACTATCATAAAAACAAAATTAAATAAAAACAAATTATAAAAAAGAGAACAATGTCAAAATGGCGTGATACTCCACATGGCAGGAGCCAACCCTGGTCAGGAAACACAGCACATTCATGCACTTAAGTATCGATGACCAATTTATCGCCAGCATGCACATACACCATGGTGCAGACCTTTGGAATGTGGGAGGAAACCAGAATACCCTAAGAACCTTCCATGCACACATAGAAGAAGATGACAAGCTCCGCAAAGCCTTCTCCCTCCTGGTCCAAGATGGCATTAGGGTCAAGATTTTTTTAACTTGTTCCTGGGACTCTTTTTTTGTCCAGAGCCATCAAACTGTATGATGCGTACAGCAAATGCAAGTGAATTATTTCCATCAGGGATCAATAGTGTACTATCTATCTATCTATCTATCTATCTATCTATCTATCTATCTATCTATCTATCTATCTATCTATCTATCTATCTATCTATCTATCTATCTATCTATCTATCTATCTATCTATCTATCTATCTATCTATCTATCTATCTATCTATCTATCTATCTATCTATTTTACATGCCCAAGATACAACTAGGTTCTTCAAAAGGTTATGTGAAAGTAGAATGTTAGTGGATTTAAATTTTAATAAATCTACAAAGAATATTGAAAAGTGTAGGTATGTATGATGTGTAAATAATGCGTTATGTGAATGTGAAGATGACATGTTACACTTGATGCTCTAATTTTTTCTCCTCTCCTCCCTCCTACCGCTTAATTAATTGGTGTGCTTTAGAACATCTTTTTACTGATAAATGTTGCTTCAAATGTTACAATGAAAAAGATTATTATTGTGTTCTCTGTAGTATATGTTTTGCCTGTTCTGATGTTTAAAGTGGTTTTTAGCTATTATCTCAATAAAGGTTGTTTTTATAAATAAAAATATCTATCTATCTATCTATCTATCTATCTATCTATCTATCTATCTATCTATCTATCTATCTATCTATCTATCTATCTATCTATCTATCTATCTATCTATCTATCTGTCACAGACATGGGCACTTTGAGTAGTGAGAAAAGCGCTATATAAATGCAAAGAATTAATTATTATTATTATGGGGACTGTATGCACAAACTGTTTGCACATGAGGAATCAAACTTAGAAGTCTGGAGCTAGGAAAAATCTGCAAAAGTAAAACTCATAATAGTGCATAAGGTGAAGACTAGTGAAAAATTCCTAATGTGGGCCTATGATGCACTCCTCCCTTTATGACATTTTTTTAAATGGCAGAAACAAAGCTCATCCATTTGCATTTTATATACTGTAGCTCTGTTGATGCTCTAACAGTTAATTAACAAATTTTAGAAATCAGAATGGGCATCCATTACATTCACAGTAGTCTAGAGCATCATTAATTATAACACATATTTCACCTCAAAAGGAAAGAAACAATACTTTATCATCATTTGTTGAGTAGACAATTTGAAATTAGGCCACTGGCTACTTCTAGTAATCCTTTATTTGTGCTATACAGAACAAGGTCAAAAAGTAAAATTTCAAGGTAATCAGGAAATGTTAGTGTTATCCCATCGTAAAACTGATACCAGTCAATGTTAGACAAGGAAATAATCCAAGAAGAGTATGATGGCATAGACATGAAAAGTGAATTAGTGCACACTGGTGTCTGTTGTCAGTATGGGCAGATTGACTTGGGTGTGCCAAGGGTATGGGGCCCTGAACAAAGAAGAACAGTGTAACTTACTTTTGGCAGGACTGTGGCTGACCACAGCTGTGAGAAATAAGTAATGTGGTGGTGATGGAAGGGGGGCTCAGAGGTTGGGGGGGGGCGGGGGTCGGAGGCCAGGTTCGCTTTGAAACTTAAAGTAAGAGTTTTTTGGACTGGTTTGTGGGGAGCTTTGGGAATTTGGCTAATGTACAATGACAGTATGAATTGGCTTTAACAAACATTTAAATCCAAAAGACAGGAGAAGGAGATTAAAAATTTGAAACTTGAAAAATATGAAGAAATTACTAAAGGAGATTCAATTTAATAAGGAAGATCTAATGAACACTTTTTGTCACAATATTTTTTCATTTAGAATTTCTTTTCAAAGCAAAGTCTCTAGTCATTTCCTTTTACCCTCCAAGGAAACAAAACTGGTCAGAGAAGCCAAAATGAGCTCAACATCCTGGACTGGGAGGCAGCGTCTGAATGAGCTCGCCTGTTTAATATGGGCCGTGAAAAACCCACTCCAGCTGGATGCAAAGACATTTGGCATCCGATAGGCTGCTGGAATCAATGTCCTTCCTACAGCCCTAAAAGAATGCAAAGCGTCGGTTTGAGTTGTAAAAGGGAGACTTGTTTTTCATTGAATGTCTCCTCCAACGTGGACTAAAATACATAAGCAGCACTGATAATCAATCTAGGACACCACATGGCAGGAGACAATGCTAAAGCAATGTGGTGCAGCATGCCTGGTCTGGGGTCTGAAGCACCTCTAAAATGCACACGTTTACTTTATGTTTTATATACTTCATCAATCCATCATTAGACATGTGTCAGCCAAAACTGTCTAGGATTTGTATCTGAAAATGTACAACGAAAGCAGGCCTAGTACAAATGGATTTTATTCATATTTGCTAAACTGAATAAATCTTCTTAATTTCATTAAATTCCATTATTTCACTTTAAACGTGAGTGTGAGAAACACCTTCAGTGTAAAGGGTGTAAGTCTGTCATGATTCTGGACTCTGCCAGTGATGACAATGGGAAGGAAAATAATGTCTAAAGAGATATCTGAGGAAATGGGAGGAAAGGAAACATTTCATGAAGCCTCTTCATAAAGGCATAGGGTACTGGCATAATTACACTGTTTTTGGGCCTTGTCTCCCCTCTTATAGCCATGGTGGATAACACTAACTGTATTAGATGCCTCATTATTAACCGTTGCCCCCTTAACATGAAAGATTTATTTTTTATTTCTGTGGACGCATTATTAGACTTGACAAGGCTGTTCTGCAAGGTTTGTGGGAAACTTGTTCTCGAGTGTTATACAAAAGGTAAAGTGTATAGACTTAAGAATTCTTTGAATATCTCAAGTAAATTTAAAAATGTGGAATTCAAAAAATATTTATAGGAACTAGGCAATTTCATTTGTAAGTCTTGACAAGTGTCTTTTGATGTAAATCATGTAGTAAACCTACCCAGGTATGCTGATGACCATCTTTATATCATACTTGCATTCATTTAGGGAAAGGCATTTATTAATAATCGAAACAAATACAAGTACAATGGCTGCACACATAACACTGAGCACATTTATTGAACAATAATTTTTTTTACAGTTTTTTGGTAAACTTACAGTAATTTTCTATGTTATATTAGAATCTCACTGAGTTTTTTCACTCAATATACTGAATTTCAAACTCTACTCCCTATATTCAGGCACTGACATAATATATTCCATCATGAATGTAACTTTATGTATTCAGATGCAGACTTTATATACATCAAATGTGACACATTCAGAATGGACTCCACACATATATCCATTCATTCATGCTCACTCCTCCCCATGCATATTCTGTAAGTCATCTTTCTATACGTTGCTAAAAAAAAACCTTCCCTCTCATGATATATTCTGTGTAACAACATTTGTACTGTCTTCGTTTTTTCCTTGTGCACATTCTTTTCATTTTTAGTTGCTGAAGCAAGGGCCTTGCTTGTTGTTAAATACTTGAAATGTTATTTCCTTTGCATTCCTTTCTCTGGGTCCCTTCCTTTCACCAAAAACTGCATTCCAGACTCAGGAGACTGTTAGTTGTTACTTCCTTGAATTATCTGTTGCTTGAATGTCTTCAACATTATCATCGTTTTGTCCGGTTGTATATTAACTTGTGCAGTAATGAACTTCACATGACTTTCTGTTATCTTCACCACAGAGAGGTTATAACTAATTTTCTCATTCATGTTCTTAACTATTTCTAATTTGTTTTTCTTTTCTTGGTGCTTTTTCTTTGACATCTTGCAATGAACATTGAGCTATAGTGATTGTATGATAATGTGCTATAGAAATTAATGTCATATTTGCCAGTGCTGTGCTACACTCAACACCAGTCCTGCTATCCTTTTATGGGGACTGCTGGTACTCCTCTTAGATCTGTCCGAAGGCATAACATCACTTTTTCAGTGAAATTAATTTTTGGCAGTAATATATTCATATTGAGTTTATTATAAATTCCAGCCAAGCTGATCATTGGTATTTTTTAGTACAGATTTTTAGATCAGGTCTTAAAAGGCCAACTTTCCCTTTATTCTAAAATCTTCTCCCACTGTCACCAGTGCAGGCTCTTGGGTTGACATACTTCCTCTTCTGAGGATGGTAACAGTGGGTGCTTACTTTGTCAGGCCATTTTAGGTCTTTCCATATAACTATAACTGAGAGGGTTGCATATACAGTAGACGTCTATACTGCATATATGTTAGAGGATCACCCTCCGGACTCATCTGAGGTACATAATACCACTCTGAGATGAGATGAGAGGAGGTGCTAATCATGTCCTCTTCTATTCCCTCCACAGTGCTGCGAAGATGCACAGTGAGGGCATCTAGTCAACTCAATAAGTCTTGGGACTGCCGGAAGGAGGCGTCATTCTGTTATACAGGGTGTCTCACATGATGGAGCTCCATTTTCTTGACTTACCTTTGAAGAATGCATTGCTTAAGATCAAAGAGCTAACCTGAGTGTCTGTTTGTTTTCAGTTTATGGAAAAGCCAACAAGAATTAAATGGAAAGGGCTTGGTTGGCGCCCCAACATTTATTCTCTTTGACTTGTCATTCCTCACTTGACCACAATATATAAATAAATATACAGTAAATATATATATACAGTATATATATCCATCCATCCATCCATCCATCCTCTTCCGCTTATTCGAAGTCGGGTCGCGGGAGCAGCAGCTTGAGCAGAGATACCCAGACTTCCCTCTCCCCGGCCACTTTTTCTAGCTCTTCCAGGAGAATCCCAAGGCGTTCCTAGGCCAGCAGGGAGACATAGTCCCTCCAGCATGTCCTGGGTCTTCCCCGGGGCCTCCTCCCAGTTGGACGTGCCCGGAACACCTCACCAGGGAGGCGTCCAGGAGGCATCCTGATCAGATGCCCGAGCCACCTCATCTGACTCCTCTCGATGCGGAGGAGCATCATATACTGTAATATATGTATATTACATGTATTTTAATTTATTTATTTACATGTGATTTAATTTATGTACAGCATATATACTGTATATATATTTACATGAACATACATGAGGTATGTTCAAAAAAGAAACTAAACTTTTCTTCCTAAAACATTTATTAATTTGCTTACAACTGTGACAATGCGGGTTCCGCTCCATGCTCCCATCTTGCTTCTGGGAGCCCTTGAACCTGACACCGTCGGTACTGTCACCAATGAGCTGGACAGTGGGGCACAACAAAGCAAGGGGATGGTGCAAAAAGTGAAAAAGTGCTTTTATTTAAAACCAATAAAACCAAACAGTGTTCAAATAAATAGTGCAGTGCTTTAAATATAAGTCATTAAATAAATAATCCATAAAAACAAGTGAAAGGGTGGAGGTTAAAATCCAATAGAAAAATCATTTTAAAACCCGAGTTTAAAATAACGGCTGGAAGTAGTCTCTTTAAAAACACAAAACACGGTGTCTCCTTTCTACTGGTGACTCCCCTGCTTCTCCCATCCAGGCTATGCACCATGGGAGCCACTTTACCTGCAGCTGACCTTCTTTCTGCCTTCTCCTGCTGGTCTGTTCGCCTCGTTCATGCACTGGCTTTCTCCTCCCTGCTTCCTGCCTTCTTCTCCTTCTAACCTCCGTCCTTTCTTTTTCTCCCCTTAGCCTAGCCTCGCGCTTCTATTTATCATGGGGACATGGATCAGGTGTGGCAATCAGCAGCTCCCGGCAACAATTACGGATGCGGACGACTCCTCACCTGTGGACTTAAGCAAGGACCGTTCTCATCATGAATTCCCCCGGGAACCGCTTCCGGCCACACTACCACGCCCTCTCTCTAAGCCGCGAAGATTTATTTAAAAAGTGGCCTTTTTGACTTGAGCTGTGGACCTGCTACACCACAACAACATAATCAGACTTGTCTCTTTCAAAATATTCTATTTATACACTGTTCCAAACAGTTTTTCCATTTTATTTCTGGAAAGTGTCCTGGAATTCATTTTGTGTAATGTCATGCAGGTCCTGTGGCAAATTTTCCATAGTTTGAAATCGGTAACCTTTCAGGGTGGATTTTGGGAACAACACAAAGTCCACGGTTACTCTACTTACACATTTCATTACCTGTTATGACATGTTTCTCAAAGTTTTCATCAGCATTTAAACAGTCTAACAACTCCTGGCTGACTGTGGCATGGTTTGTTTTTTGCTCATATGTCAAGAGACATGACACATGTTTTGCAGCAACATAATGCATCTGCAGACACAATTTCAAAATTGTGACACGAGCTTTTACTGATGCCTACTTTGTCAGTAACTTCACAGACAGTTAGGCAAAATTTTCACAAATCAAAGTTCACATTTTCTCAATGTGATCATCGTCCATTTCGGAAATGTCTGCCTGACTTGTATCAAATCGTTGACCAGATTTGAAATGTTGACAACCATTTGTAACATTGTTTACGGCTTAAACAATCCTCTCCATAAGCTTGCTGCAACATCTGAAGAGTCTCATTAAATGTTTTTGCTAGTTTCATAAATATTTTCACGGAAACACATTGCTCTCCAGGATCCTTCATATTTCAACTTCCAAATAATCTCGAAAGACACAGGAGACAGGTTCACTCTACTGAATGTACCTCATGACCAACTGACGTGGTGTAATCAAGCAATGAAAATAATGGTTGAAAGGTTAGGACAGCTGCTGTTTCCTTAAGTTATTGTTATGATTTAAGAGTTTTGGAATGTGCAGAACTCATTTTTGCATTTTGTGATGTGGACACTAGAGGGTGATTCAGCTCTCCAAACACCTAACACAGAGGCTCGGACACAAGTGTAAAAGCAGAGTTTTTATTGTGGGAAACTCTTCCTTTACAAGTATTTTCCACCACGAACACAAGTATAGTTATAAGCATGGCAGTCAATCACATATTAATCTGATTACTAGGACAGCATTTTTTCACTTAAGAAATATAGCAAAAATGAGACCTCTTATAACTTTGCAGGATGCTGAAAAATTAGTTGACGCTTTTGTTTTTAGTCAACTAGATTACTAAAATGCACTCTTCTCAGGACTACCCAAAAAAAGATATCAATCGATTGCAACGAATGCAGAATGCAGCTGCCAGAATCTTAACTAGGTAAAGAAAATCTGAGCACATCTCTCCAGTTGGATGTCACTACGTTGGTTACCCATGTCATTTAGAATTGACTTTAAAATACTGCTTATGGTTTACAAAGCCTTAAATAATCTTGCTGCATCCTATATTTCAGAATGTCTTTCATCTTACACTCCAGATTATAACCTTAGATCTTCAATTGAGTGTCTGCCTATAATTCCAAGAGCTAAACTTTAAAGAAGTAATGAGGCGGCCTTCTGATGTTATGCACCTAAATCTGGAACAGCTTACCAATAGAAATTTGCCAGGCTAATACAGTGGAGCACTGTAACACTCAAACTGCTAAAAACCCATTACTTTAACATGGCTTTCTCATAGCTTCTTTTTAGTGTAACCCTGATATTCTGTATATGCAAGTAATTACAATTTTTATCATGGCTCCAAAATCTGTACTAACCCCTACTTTCTCTGCTGTTCTTTTTCCAGTTTTACATGGTGGCGATCTTTGCCAACACCATCTGATCAAAGCACTGTGCAGTCCCTACATTGATGGATTGAAGGCCAGAGGTCCACATGAACATAATCATCTAATTCTTCCACGTGAAACCTGAAAATCATGAGGACTGATTTAGATCAATGATGTTAGGTAGAATGCTCAGTGGGGGCTGGGTGGTCTCGTGGCCTGGGAACCCCTGCAGATTTTGTTTTGTTCTCCAGCCCAGTTTTTTTTTCTTTTTTTCTGTCCTCTCTGGCCATCGGACCATACTTCATTCTTTGTTAATTAATATTGCCTAATTTTTATATTTTTTCTTTTTTCTTTCTTCATCTTGTATAGCACTTTGAGCTACATCATTTGTATGAAAACATGCTATATAAATAAATGTTGTTGTCGTTGTCAACACTCTGTAACTCTCTTTCTTTGTCTTCTCTTTCTCTGTCCTTGTCACGGCTGCTTCCACTCCTCCATGCAAGCATTGTCCTCTTTTCCCCTGACTCTGGCTCATTGATTTGTGGAAGGCAGCCCCTTTTATCCAATCTCTGGAAGTACTTCCAGTGATATGAAGCTGCAGCTCTGAAACACTCCAAAATCCTGCAGCTCCCCCTGGCAGACCCTACAGGACCAAAGAAGGCTGTCTCCCTGGACTACAATACCCAGCCTAGGTTGGCTGCCATCTAGCATCCTGGTGGAGACAAAGCCCTGTGTAAGTTGTCTCCCCCATCCTTCCAGTTTGAGGGCGTCCCAGATGGGCCAGGCTCCTGGCCATCCTTCACAGTTGTTACATATTCACTAGCAGAGGTACCGCAAAGGGTGGAATAATGTGGTCAAAATTTTTTTTTAAATTGACTCCAAACCAAAGTCTTACTTAACCTACCGTGTTAACTTTCCATGCTTGTGCCAGGTCCCACATATACACTAGAGTCACTTCCCTAAAAGGTGCAGTCACAAATTAAAGTTTCTGTAGGGGAAAAATTTTGGAACGAAACATAACTTAAAGTCTTATTTTTTAGAAATGTGGAATCTATGCAATATTTGTTGGAGGAATGTTTTTGCATTCCAGACAACCACACTACACATGTTCACCTTTATATATTAGATTTTACTCTAAGTATGTGATTGTTTTTATTGTCATTTGTGTATTGGTTGCAGATGGTGTTTTTGAATGACCATGTTGTTGTTAGTGATGGCAACATGTCGCTACCATGTGACAGACAGAAGTTGCAACACATGATGTCATTATGCTCGTGCTGTTTAATATGGTACTATTCCTGCCATCCAAGTACTGTATATGGCATTATAATAAATTCTGTCTTCAGTGCATTAAGCCAGTAATTCAAATCTTACTAGGTTGTTAGAACTTTGCATTTTTATTTGAATTTAATTTCTGGTTAGAGCTTTGGGTTATTGCTTTTTCAGATTTCTTGCTTCTCTGGCCTTGGACCTTTGCTCATTCCTGACTAATCATTTCTCTACTTCATCTCCTACTCCTTGTATCTTGCTTGTCTCAGAGCTTGTCAGATTCCACTTCAGCTAAAAGCATGCTTGGGAGCTTTAACTGAATTAATGATTAATCAATTTGTTTTACATAAGCAGCAGTGATAAAGAAATATTACAATGATGGTCAGGCTAAATTATTTTAACTTTAAGAATACAATTATAAAAATGGGCAATAGTTTCACACACTATCTTGGCTTCCTTCATTATGTTCTGAAAGTGAAGCTAAGTAGTGCTTAGGGGAGATTACAATAGGGCAGCAATAAGTGGCAGGTAAAACTATAATATTTTAGCCTAGAATATGGCATTGCTTTATGGAGATTGCCCAGGATGAACCCACAGTAAACCAACAAAAGTTTTTGAAAGGTAGGACCCTGTCCTCACCTTGGATGTGATGACAGTGCACATAAATACAGCCACATTTACTCAAGCCAGATGTCCAGTAACTTGGCAGCATGCTTTCTGATTTGGAAGAAACTCCCTGCAACATCAGAGAAAACATTTGCTTTCTAACTAAACAAACAGTGACGCTGGTTTATGGAAAGCAACATTGCCAAAAGCCATTTCAAGCTTTCTGCCTCTGTACTCTGATCTTTATACCATGGAGACAAATCAAGGACATCCTAAAAATAGCTCCTAGTTAATTTAACCAAATTACATAATTTTTCTCCTAGGATTAGCTGCCTATGTTCTGCTGTTTGCTTCTTCTATGGGTGTCTGAAGGTACATATTGCTTGCTGCAGATGTAACATCACAGTCATCACTGATCATCTTCAAACCCACTAGTATAATCCTTGACTAATCTGTCTCTCCATACACTTCCTATACCAGCTGATCTATTTCAGGCTTTTAGGAAGTTAGAAAATGTCACAGCAGCAACAGGTTCAAGGCTCAAATAAACAATAAATTGGCCACCAGCCTATCATTGGTTGTGGACAAAGCAATCATTCGCTTATTTACAATAGGGCAAGTGAGAGACACCAATTAACTAGGATTCCTGTTATGGATAGTGGAAGGAAATTGTAATTGTCGATAGAAGAACACAGGGAGAATGTAAAAACTCTGCACAGAAGGCAGCCCATACTGAAATGAAACTTGCGTCCAAGGACTGTAAGTCTTTGTATCCCTTTTTCAGTAATCTTCGGAGGCAAGTACTTTAAGTTTTAAACAGTAGGCCTAGTATCATTTCTCCTTCAATAATAAATATTCTGCCATACTTATCTGTGCTTCTGGGATGTCAGTGTCATTAGGATGTGAATGTTCAGAAAATCTGTAATGCATGAAATGTCACCGGTGTACACATTAAGCTGTAATTCCATCATAATTATGGAGTAAGTATATTCTGCTGTGCATTCTATATCTAGTGCATTTCATTACTTTGGAAACATATACTTTAATTCCTACAGTACATATAATCATATGGCATGTACAGCTTTTTTAGTGTAACTTCTATCAAAATGTCTACCACAATTGCAAGTGAACCTTAACTAAATGTAGACCACTAATTACCATGCAGTCTATACATGGTGTAAAAAATAAATACATTTTCATGAAAGGATTTATTGTCAAAATTGTTTGAAGGTAATTGCACATGCTTTAATTCAATCAGCTATATTGCTTTCACAAAAAATAAGAAAGCATAATTTATTCACTTTATTTAGAGCAACAACAACAAATGAGATGTTTACTTGTTCCGTTCATTTACTGACCCACCCAGTTTCGAATCGCACTTTATCAAATCTAGAATGGAAAGGTGTCAGAGCTCATCTCAACAGCTTTTGGTGCAAGACAGGGAAATAGTCATGGAAAGATCATTATCTATCATTCACACAGTTGCTCACACATCCATGCTCACTGGAAAAACATATTATGGATAGGCCAAGAGACTGGCTGGGATATCGGGGGAGGCCAAGGGATGCCCAGGACAAATTAACCCAGGAGTTAATTTTAAATGTGTATCTATGACTCAGAAGTACTTCGATTAGATTAGATTAGATACACTTTATTAATCCCATGTGGAAATGAAACATAGAAAACAAGAATACAGACTCACATGACCCGATAATAAAACCAATCAATAGATAGATAAGTTAATAAATAATGTGTAACAAATAATAAATCTGTATCTGTGCAGAAACAGAAAAAAGAAGTATGAGTATTTATTCTGTGAAGAATTAAATTGTCTGATAGCACTGGGAAGAAAAGACTCCCATGTGGCGCATCTTACCACACTGTGGAGGAATGATCCTGTGGCTAAAAGTACCCCAAGTGAGCATCTCATGGAGGTGATGGAGTGGATTTTTCATCCTGGCATCCAGTTTTGCCACCATCCTCTTTCCCACAATTTCTTCCAGTGTGTCCAGGGTTTGTTCTGTGATGGAACAGGCTATACTGATACATTTGTTCAGTCATTGTGCATCTTTTGAGCTCAAGTTGTTTTTCCAGGAAATCACAGTGTAGGACAATACATTGAGTGCTACAGACTGTTAAAACATCTTCAGCAGCATGCTACACCCATGAAAAGACTTGTGTCTCCACAGGAAGTACAGTTTGCTCTTGCCCTTCTTGTACAGCGCCACTGTGTCAGATCACTGTTTTGTCAGATCAGCCCAGTTTGCCCCCAGGTACTTTTAGCTCTGCACCACTTCCACGTTCTCTCCCTGAATGGTGACTGTTCTCAGAGGCTTCTTGGCGTGGCAGAAGTCCACCAGCAGCTCTATTGTCTTGATGATGTTGAGCTGATCCACAAGATAATGTCCTCTAAAATCTTCCTGTATTCTGACTCATCTCGATTATTACTGCAGCCTATGGTGGAGGAATTATCTGAGAATTTCTGTAGATGGCAGCCTCTGGTATTGTGCTGGATGTTTATTGTGTAGATGGTAAATAGGACAATGCAGTTACTTGAGGTGCTCCAATATTACACACCAGCATTTTTGACACACCTTCCCTGACCCTCATAAACTGCTGTCTGTTGATCAGATACTCCATGATCCAGGAGACTGTGGGGTCATCAAGATGCCTAGCCTTGAGCTTTTTCCCCACGTGATGAAGCAGAATTGTATTAAATGCACTGGAAAAATCAAAGACCATTATCACAACTGTTGTGACAGTTTTGTTCAAGTGGCAATAGACTTTGTGAAGCATCATCCATAACTATGTATGCCTAATACGGAAAACTGCAGAGGATCAAGATGTGCTTAAACCAGAGGTCAGAGCTGTTTCAGGACCCCTCTCAAAGGTCTTTATGATGTATGCAGTAAGAACAACTAGTCTGAAGTCCTTGAGATCACTGGAATGCCCTTTTATTGGCTCTGGGATCACACAGGATGTTTTCAACTGCCGGAGAACACATGTAAAGGGATAACAGCTGCTGAGGGACCTCACAGAGCTGACTGGCACATGTTTTCAGCACCATGAGGCTGATTCTATCTGACACTGTAGCCTTGTTTTCCCATCTCTCACCTCACTTGATCAGCAGAGACCACAGGTGTGATGTCATTGTAGGAGAAGGTTGTGCAGGGTAAAAATGGCAATTGGAATTCTGGAACTTTCTCAATTTACTTATAGTGGCTAGCAGTCTTGAGGAAGGGCTGGACTTATAAGAATGAGTCAAACCTATTGAAGAACCTGTTCAGTTCATCATCTCTGTTCTTGTTTTCTTCTTCCACAGGTTTTATAGCCTGCTTGTAGCCAGTGATATTCCTCATTCTGTTCCACACTTCATGTTATTCTGCTGTAACTTGTGCTAATGTTTGATTGATATGATCCTGGGACCAAACTGAAAAGAAGCTTGGAGAATTTGGAGATGAGACAAACAAGAGATGTTGAAGGTGAGAAAGGAATTTTAGCACAGACCTGGAGGGCCAGGAGGTTTATTGCTTTCTGTATTTTATTGTTACTTTGTGTTACCTCCCACACTTGTACTTATGATTTATTTATTGTTACTTATTATTTATTTATATTATTATTATTATTATTTATTAAAAGATATTTCTTTGACCCTCTCATTGCTCTCATTGGTCTTCTGCTAGGTTTGGTGACTTGTTTATGATGCTGCTTTTGGTCAACAGTTTCCTAAAGCCTGTCATAATGTTTCCACATATATTAAAAAGCAATCCTATTGCACAGTATGTATATGAATCATTCACAGTCTTCTCTTGATTAAAATGCAGCAACTGATGAGTATTTTTGACTCATATTATTTGAATATTGGTGACTGTAGCCAACGGTGCTCTCTACTACATTAGTTTTATTAGCACTGCCTTAAAACAGTTTTTAGCCAACAGCAGTTTTTCACATTTACAAGTCTCCTACCATGGGATGTTCATGAACTAGATTATGAAATTTTATTTGTGAGTCAAATATTTTTTTTCTTTATAGAGCTCTTCCAAAAAATAAGAAAAAAAGTAATACCAATAATAATACAGTGGGACCTCGGTTTGCGTTCTGGAAATATGTTTTTAATCCAAAGCACTCGTATATCAAAGCAAATTTCCCCATAAGAAATAATGGAAACACAGATAATTCATTCTACAACCCAAAAATATTCATATAAAAATGATCAATACAAAATATAAAGTAAAAATATGTAAAACAAATTAACCTGCATTTTACCTTTGAAAAGAATTGTTGCTGGTGTGAGGGAGACGAGAGAGAGGAGAGGAGGAGGAGGATTATCGTGTAGGATGACTTTCACTCTAACTAACAGAATCACTGCTATCTGTTGGCTGACTGGAATCTTTTTCTTTTTTTTTGCGACTTTAACAAGGAAACCTATTCAATAACAGTTGCTTTTGCCTGAAGAGTCACTACACTTGGACTCAAAATTTTAAAAAATGCTTTACGCACTGTAAGGATTTTAAACTTTTTTGGGATTCCCCCCAAAGGGGAGACACATGGAAGATTGTCCCAAAGCAACCAGAGGCTCCCAGCACTGTAGCAGTTTGCAGTAAAAATGAATCCGAAAATATTGTGGTCATGCTATAAGTGCCTGCCATCGATGGGTGATGCAAGGAACATTATAAATGCAAAGGAACAGTATTACTTGGCTACTGACCTGGTCACAACCCTGCAGGATTGCTGTGTCTTTGTATAGGAGAGTGGTAGATCCCTCTACAATAAATAATCATACTCTTCCTGTTTCAAGCTGTATAAAGCTGGTTTTGTTAAAGTACTGAGGCTCAGATTCATGTTTTGGGGTGCATAACAGGGACTCGCATGTTACAACACACACACGTGGTCAAAATGCTATAGTAAACATTATACGCTTGTACAGATGTTGACTATATGAGTGAGGCACACCGACTGACACCGAGCATGGGAGACGATTACCCACAATCCCATCGGCTCAGTTGTGATCACATGACGCTCAGCAGGCAAAGCGTATACGGACTACTCATATTGCAAGACCTTGCTCGTTTATCAAGTTAAAATTTATTAAAAAATTTATCTTGTCTTGCAAAATGCTCGCAAACTACGTTACTCGCAATCCAAGGTTTTACTGTAATAATAATATTTCCTAAATAATTAAGTTACAAACAGTCAACCCTTTCCTGTTTATTTATTTCCTTAATGTTCTTGAGACATTTTTTTTGTTTGGGACCCCTCCATAAAAAAAGAAGAACCCACAATTGTCTCTGAAATAACTTGAAACTGACAAAAGTATTTGGCACCCATCCTTGTTCATCCCGTATTTAACAAAAAATCAGACTGCTTTAGAGATTGGATTCAAGAGAAATTTCAAATAATAAACCTTAACCTAATATTTTGTTGCAAAACCTTTAGAGGAAATCACTGCAAACAAGCAATTTTTGTAGTTCTCAATGAGACTTCTGCACCTGTCAACAGGTTGTTTGGCCCATTCTTCCTGAGCAAACTGCTCCTGCTGTGTTCAGTTTGAAGGATGTCTTCTCCAGACTGCAGGTTTCAGTTTTCACCATAGATGTTCAATAGGGTTCAAATCAGGAATCATAGAAGACCACTTCACAATAGTCCAACATTTTGCTCTTTGCCACTCTTGGGTGTTTTTAGCTTTGTATTTTGGATCATTATCCTTTTGGAAGATCCATGACCTGTGACTGAGACAGAGCTTTCTGACACTGGGCAGTACGTTTCACTCCAGAATGTCTTGATAGTCTTGAGATTTCATTGTTCCCTGTACAGACTCTGTGCCAGATGCAGCAAAGCAGCTCCAAAACATAACCGCTCCTCCTCCATGTTTTCACAGTAGGTATGGTCTTTTTTTTCTTTAAAAGCTTCATTTTTTGAGCTGATGTGGCTTGTCAAAAAGCTCCAGTGTTGTTTTATCTGTCTGAAGGACATTCTCCAGGAAGTATTGTGGATTATCAATATGCATTTTAGCAAATTCCAGTCTGGCATTTTTATGTTTTTCCCATTGAGAAGACTGTCAAAAGCAACAAATGGTGCGATCAGACCCTGATGGACCTTGACTTTGAGTTCAGCTTGTCTCTCTTTGTAAGATGTCCTTAACATTTTCACTATCCTCATGCTCATTCTGGGGTCAATTTACCTCTTACAACTGCATCCGGGGAGGTTGGCTATTATCCCATGGACCTTAAACTTCTTAATAATATTTGCAACAGTTGTCACAGGAACATTAAGATGATCGGAGATGGTCTTATAGCCTTTGCCTTTAACATGCCTGTTTATTATTTGGTTTCTCATCTGCTCAGACAACTTACTCCTTTGTTTTCTCTGGTCCATATTCAGTGTGGGACACATGATGATACCAAAAAGCGGAGTCACTACTTTTTTCCATTTAAAAGGCTGAATGACTGATTGCACGATTGGTGACATGTGTGATACAAAGTAAAGAAAACAAATAGTTTGAAAAATCACTCTAATCCAGTCATTTATGATCTTTACTAGGGATACCAACAAATGAGTGTAGGCCATTTTAGAATATCTTAATAGAAGAAGCAATACTTGATCTCTTTTCACACTTGCTTTGCTTTACTTGATGACATATGAAAGGCATGCAGGCATTCATGGGACAATGGCTTTGCATTTAATCATGTTTCAAGAAGCATACAGCACTTTTTCAATGAGCTGTAAAGGTACCAACAAATTTGTCCATGTCTGTAAGTAAATGTGAGGCAAAACAGCATACTTACCAAGTTAGGCTAACTGTTAGTGGTAAAATATAGTCTAAGCACTCCTAATTAGGTACCAGACCTTTTAGAGCTCCTTGTCCTGCAATGTCACTAACAGTAAGTCATACACTGGGAAGAAATCAACATAACAAACTGTGCTCTGTGTGTTGTTACAGCCACCAAAATACATTTGGAAATACAATAATTCATATTCCTTTCAGTCATCGAGTTAATAACATCTGGCTTTTTGTTGTTAATAGATTATTTGTGTATACATTAAACCAAAATTTTTTTTTGTCCAGTGTTATGATGACTCAATTCATAAATAGTTCTGGCTGCATTGTGCTGTCTATTAACACATAGCACGGTGCATCTTTGTAAAAAAGAACAGTAGCTGTTGAACTTTTCCATTAAAAAGTCCTAGAGGACTACTTTACTAAATCAGTAAGTCAGTCAGTCATTTTCCAACCCTCTATATCCTAACACAGGGTCACAGGAGTCTGCTGGAGCCAATCCCAGCCAGCACAGGGCGCAAGGCAGGAACAAATCCTGGGCAGGGCGCCAGCCCACCTCTGGGCACACACACTAGGGACATTTTAGGATCGTCAATGCACCTAACCTGCATGTCTTTGGACTGTGGGAGGAAACCGGAGCACCCGGAAGAAACCCACGCAGACACGGGGAGAACATGCAGACTCCACGCAGGGAGGACCCAAGAAGTGAACCCAGGTCTCATTACTGCGAGGCAGCAGTGCTACCACTGTGCCACTGTGCCGCCCTTTACTAAATCAATTCTCAGAAATTTAAGGGGATGTTAAAGAAGGGAAGTCACATGTAACCATAGCCACACATTGATAATTTTAAGAAATTGATCATTAGATAAAAAAAAATATATCAAATTCCAAGTCAACATCAAAACTACAGTTGAAACCAGAAGATCGATTCAAGAGGTTTTCTACCTTATTTTCCATAAAGGTGTGGATGGTGGATCCATCTTTTATCATGTGACTGCTGTGCCATCACACATCATTCAGCATGTACACCACGTGTCTGGCAACACACAGATTTCTACTAACCTGAATCTCCCACTTAGAAGAAACACACTAATTTAATTAAATCAATTAAACCCCTTCCATAATTTGTTTCTCCACTATGCATGAGGTAAATGGAATTGTGTCCTCTGTTAATTAAAATGAACTTTAATAGTTTGATGCATTCTTGTTTATCGTGATGCAGGGCAGTTTCAACCCGTTGCATGTTGGTCAGTTGTAAAATAAGAATTTCATTATACTGTGTATGCATGGCAGTACTACTACTAATACTACTACTACTGCTATTACTATTAAATTCTGGCACCAGTAAAGGAAATAATAATGGTTGCTCGCATAATTGTAATATAGGACCATAAGGGTCACTGACAATGAACAACATACAGAATCTTGACAAATTTGATTACTAATGAGGATCTACAAGTTTTAATGTTATTAAACATAAGACTTTTTAGCATAATATATTCAATGGAAAATGAGAGTAACATATTTCAGAGAGTTAACAATAACACATTATTGTCTATAAAATACAATAACTATGGGCTGTTAATAGCTAGTTTAGAATGGAAAAGCTGTGCTACTCATCTAAGATGGGTTGAAATCTAAGTAGTCAATATAGACCTCAGCGTTAAAGTTTGCAGTGCCCCATGCAATGCATATATCTCTGTTATATGCCATTTGGTATAGGATTCGTAAAAGTGTTGTTTGTTGTTTGTGACACGCCATCTATTGGAATGACAAATGCAATGCGTTCTACCACTAAACATGTTTGTGATGTGCCATCTGTTGGAATGACTGACATTCAGATAGACACATATCATTTTTATTGAGGTGGATCCCTAAACTAACGTGACTGAATATGATCTTCAGGATCAATAAATACCTGCATTTGATCTGAGTCTGATATCTAATGATAGGACAAGTTAGGACAGTGAATATAATCTTATCAATATTTTTTATGAGAAATTTGAACTTCTTCATTAAAAATACATTATCTTTGTCCTTAGCCTATAGTATGCATTTTATGCAAAAAGTTAAAATGATATGGTAGTGAGTGAAAAACAAAATACTGTCTGTTTCTCTTTGTCAGATTTTAATAAGAAAACTGTTTCAGACTTTGTGAAAATAATCATTTGTACCCAGATGTTTCCAATTTAAGCAGAAGCAAATTTAAATTTTAGCTTTGTTGTACAGATTAAATTAAGCATGCATGGCCAAGAAGTAAAAATGGAATTTATTGGAATTTAGCACTGCTGTCTCGCAGCTGTAGGAAACTGGGTTAGAATCCTAGACGTGGGCACTGCCCGTGCGGAAGGTTGCCATTCTCCCCAAGTCTGCATGAGTTTTTCTCCTGGGTACTTTGGTTATCCTCCCATTTCCAGCCCTAACTTAGTGACAGTGCTTGTGTGAGTGATGCCTCAAGTAAGATTTATTGCTACTTTACTTGTGATTTAAAGATGGCCTTGATAATCCTTAATGGGATAAAGTGGATGGAGAATAAGGATAAATGGATGGATGGACAGTAAAGCTGTGGGTCATCTTCAAAAATAAAATAAAACTGAAAATAGACAATAAGCTTAAATTAGTTCAAGTCATTATATCAGGTATTTAAGTATGTGTATCTTATTGCATTTCGCTGTTTTCTCCATTATTTTATCATTTATTTTTCTTTTTTTCTTTTTGCAGATGATGACATTGTTGTACATGTTGGAGATATTGCATTACTATGCTTAATCCAGGCTTGTGGTACTATAGGGCCTTTCTTACACTGCTTACATAGCAAGCACAGCTCATTTACTCCATGACTGCTCTTATGTTGCTGCTGACTGAGCACATAGTCACACTGTTTTGTGCATTTTGTCTTTGATTACATATTTTTTGGTGTACATGGCTCCATTTTTCAAGACGATTGCTACATCATACCCTCTTTCTATTCACTTAGACTTCTCTTGACCTTCTGTTATTTCCCCAATTAAAAAAAACAGACCTTCATGTAATAAAGTAATTTCTCCTAGTTTTTTTGTAATAGCTAGACTCTGCCTTCTTGAAGCTCTTTTTCCTCGAAATTGTTTACTTGTTTTCCCTTTTTGTTTGTGTAACCGGTGTTAATTGCATGCATGGTACCACTGCTCTCTGGCTTTGACTCCGGCTAGGCTCTGAAGCTTCTGTGGCGTCGTTCGATTTGCCATGAAGAGATAAGGCGACAACTCTGAGCTCCTTTGTCTATTAATTGATGATGTCATTTAAACCAGGGAACAGATTAGGGAAATACAACGGGAACACAATAGGAGCACATACAACACAACGAATATTATCAAGATCTGACAAAGCTCTAAATGACCAAAATTAGCAGTTTAAACCCCTGTTACATTTGTATATTTTACTCATTGATTTTGGCTATCTTTAACCACAAACGTTCCTTTTTCAGCACTCTGTTGTTCACTTATTGATCATTTAAAAGGTATTGGGTCTAGCTGGTATTTGTGAGATTCGAACCTTGAAAGCTTGTTTGTTGTCCCAATCAGGGGAGACATTTCTATATTTACAGAATGCATTGATAAGTTGACCGGCACACTCACAATTCATCAGAACACAATTTTCTGTTTAGCTAAAAAGCTGAAATTTGGCAGTATGGTACATCAGGATCAGTAAGTGTCTGCTAAGAAAGGACATTACAATATATTGATATTTAGGGGTAACACAACAGAAAAACTAAATAACCCATAATCTCAAAAATGCCTTCACTGATTTGATTGAATTTTGTAACATTAAAGAAAAATGAAAAGCTGATACATGTTTTTTATTTGTGGATATTTGCCAATAATAATGTTGTGGCGATTTGGCTATTCTGCACTATGTCCTTTTTGCTGCATAGCTCTGAGAACTGTTCCCACAAGTTATTCGGCTCTCTGTGTATGCCATTGAAGACTAGCAGCGGAACAGCGGCACTAGCAATAGGGTATAAGGAGTGACAAAGGCAAAGTGTTCTGTACAGGAAAAAGAGAGGGGATCAGGGCGTGAAGGGCTCTTCATCTTTTATAGACTAACATCAACACACTCAGATATCAAGCTAAAATATGCACACTCTGATTTCCAAGGGTGACACACACCGCCCTGAAGGCAGAACCTGCTCTTTGATATTAGACACACTACAATCTCCACAACTAAAATGTCATGTAAAATGTATAACACACCAAAAGGGGGAACATGATTTCGACAACACAGGGTATTCTTATGTGGTTTCACTTCACTTGCACTTGATGAGATATGTGGCGTGAACTGCAAAGTGGAAGGAGGAAGGTTCAGCAAAGCTCAAAGTAAGATGTGTTTATCAATTATTCTTAAGTCGGTGTAGTGGGGAGGGAGGGACAAATACAGGAGAAGTGGCTTCTTCATGTCCAGGACAAGCAGCTAGCGACTACGTGACTTTAAATACTAGCACAGCCTCAGTTAACGTGTCCCACCAAAAGGGCTGGGTTAGACAACTGTACAAGATTATTTCTTTTTCTGTTTTCTTCTGTACAATCCTTACTTCTCTCCTGTTTGAACCTCACTCCTTCATAAAAAGTTCCTCCCTTCATCATTTACTTTTCAGACTCCCATGTCTTCTTTTTTCTATCAACAAAGACGTCACTAAGGTAAATTTCCAGGGAGAAAACCAGTGCTTGAAGTGAGGCGATATGCACTCCCCAGCAATCATTTAAAAAACCTCCAAGCCTCAGTATTGGCTGTTATTTTGTTCTACTTCAACTACTACAGAAAATAACCATCCATCCATCCATCATCCAACCCGCTGAATCCGAACACAGGGTCACGGGGGTCTGCTGGAGCCAATCCCAGCCAACACCGGGCACAATGCCAACCCACCACAGGACACACACAAACACACCCACAGCACACACTAGGGCCAATTTAGAATCGCCAATCCACCTAACTTGCATGTCTTTGGACTGTGGGAGGAAACCGGAGCACCCGGAGGAAACCCACGCACACGGGGAGAACATGCAAACTCCACACAGGGAGGACCCGGGAAGCGAACCCAGGTCCCCAGGTCTCCCAACTGCGAGGCAGTAGTGCTACCCACTGTGCCACCATGCCGCCCATACAGAAAACAACCCCAAAATCAAAACACTGAATTTATTGCATCTCCTAAATGTGCAGCTTCTAAACAACATTGTTATTTGTAATTAGTTAAAGTAGAACATGATTCAGTTTTACAACATCATTTCCAGGCTATGAGTAGGGCAAAAAAATTCCAAAATACCAAAAAAAATTTTGAACATACTATTGATGAAAAGCAAGAAAAGTATTGACATAAACAAATGAAAATTGTAAACATAATAATAATAATAACTCCTAAAAAGTCCTTTATTATTACAGATTACCCACTTCAATTTAATTTAATGAAGTTTCCTGTAAAATTATTTTTTATAGAGACCATAGAACAGTGCCATGAGGAGTTCGGCATGTCAACATCCAAGTAACTTCCAAATCTCAGTTGGGATGTCATTTGGGCCTATTTCCTTTTGATTTTTCATTTAGCAGTTGGCTATTTTGACTGCTGAAATGGTGAACCTGGTCTGGGGAGTGGCTCTGCACCAGCGGATGTGGAAATTCTTTGATCCATCCATCCGTTTTCCAACCCGCTGAATCCAAACACAGGGTCACGAGGGTCTGCTGGAGCCAATCCCAGCCAACACAGGGCACAAGGCAGGAACCAATCCCGGGCAGGGTGCCATCCCACCGCAGAATTCTTTGATGCTGACCTTCAAAAAGTAGTTGAAACAGATTCATAGAATGGAGGATGAATCTTATAGTATTTGGTGGTCTTTGCCTTTGGTGTTTCTAATGTGGCCAATATTTTGGGTCATTTGGTGGCATGCATTGGTGATACAGTAGCCCTCCAGATGTGTCCAGCTTATTGTAAAGAACCTTGTACTGTTTGGCCCTTTCTGTGGGCACAATCCGTGTTGCTGCCAGCTTCAGGGTTTTATATCATTGACAATCTTATTATATCATATCAATAATATATATTATTATTATTTTTATTATTTATTTTTATTTATTATTATTTTATTATTATATTATTATATAATAATAATAAATATCAATAATATATTATATCACTGACAGATTGAGGAGATCGTTCCTCCCCACTCTATGCAACTCTTCAATTCCACCCGGGGGGGTAAACGTTAACATTATCAAAGTTATTGTATGTCTGTATACCTGCATTGTTATCACTCTTTAATTTAATATTTTCTTTACCAGTATGCTGCTGCTGGAGTATGTGAATTTCTCCTTGGGATTAATAAAGTATCTATCTATCTATCTATCTATCTATCTATCTATCTATCTATCTATCTATCTATCTATCTATCTATCTATCTATCTATCTATCTATCTATCTATCTATCTATCTATCTATCTAATTGGCTTTAAGTCATATTTATAGCCAGGCCCGGTAAGTGGCGTTTTTTCTCCTTGACAGCTAATTGGACAAGATCAGTCCACCGCTAGACTTGCTTGTCAATGAAGAAACTTCCAGATTTCATGCTACTAATGGTCTCAACAGAAGTAATGTGGATTTGGTTAATGTTGTTTCTCCAGAAAGCTTCTGTCAATTAGTCAAGTGCGTCAAGAGCATTTGCCAGTTGGTCCTTGTGCTCGGGCATCTTCCACCAATTGATACGTTTGATTCCAGATGCATGCACCTTTATTTATCTTCCAAGATCAAGTCAGAGATTCAGGACAAGGAGATGGTGCTGAGGGGCAATGTTGTCAGTCACGATCACTTTTGTACCTGTCCTCAACATGTTGGAATTTTATCCAGTAATCTGCATTGAATATCAACTGGTGTGTGGGTCACTTCTTGAAAAATGTGCTAGTGATGACCAGGTCTTGGACCTCAGTGAATTGCAGGATGTGACAGTTGTCATGGTTCTAGATGACAAAGCCATAGTTGTCATTAAACTGTTCATAGCCCACTCGTGTTGCATCCACATGTTTGTTGAAATTTCTGCCAATCAGTAGGTGTACTTCTGGGGTGACTGATTGGTGATGTATGTTGACACTCTCCCAGAATTTGTCTTTTCTCATCATTTTAGCAACTCAACCTAGCACATAGCACAAAATAATTCAGAGTCAATCTTGAGTGACATAATGAAGTCAGAAATCTGGTGAATTCTGCCAACGTGGTCTCTTAGCCTCTCATTGACAACCACTGTCAAGACATTACAGTTTGATTTCTGGCTATAGTAAAACAGCCTATAGCCTTTGCCAATGCCTTTCACCTCTGGTCCTGTCCACTTCATCTCCTGCATGTAGACAATGTCAATGTGTTGGCACTACAGGGTGTCAGCCAGGTCTCAGCAGCGGTCAGTGAGAGTGCTGATGTTGATGTTCTTGTTGAACTCTTTCGTTATCCTGCTTTCTCCATGAGCAGGTAGTCCTTGCATACTATCCATGCTGCTTGGGTGAGCGACAGGGGAGTTCCTTGGGTTTGATTATATCAGGGTCCTAGCATCTTTATCAGTATCTTGTTCCTCTTTGCAATGTGTTTTAAATTTTACATAACTTCTTAACCAAGCATGTGCCAAGAGTTGCTATATGTATAGGGAACAGTGTGGTTTTTGTACATTGTTATGAAAAGTGGGGGTCATGGTATCACCTTGGGGTTTTGAAGGTGCTGTCAGGCATTTAGGGGTTAGTCTCCATTGGGGTTTTGGATATTTTGTGGTGATAGGGGCATCTTAAGCCCCTTAAGATTTTGAGTTCGCTGACAATAATGTATACGATTATACACAAATCAGATGAAAATATCAGAGGCTTTACACAATATATCAGGGGCATAAGCCTCTGAACTCCTAAACCCCAACAATGCAACTATCAAGGGGAACACCCTAGCATTTTGGAATAAATTTCAATTTAAAGCCTAACAGTTAATGTTTTAATGCAAAAGGAGAATATTCTAACTAGCATGTTGCTTCACCTAATGCTGAAGACCCCCATCATTAGTCAAGGTCTCAGGGACCCCAGTATCCAGCCAATGCAGTGAGATGGAGATGGTGGGATTGTACTGGCCTTGTACAAAACAAAATTTAAATAACAGTTGAAAAAAAATTGTAATGCAATTTGAAATGAAATAATTCATCAAATGTAATTTTGAAAATAAGATCTCTAATGAGGGAAACATACGTTGTTTTAAGGAAAGGGAGGAGATTACACATTTTATACTTTAAGTTTAAACAGGACCCCACAGTGTAATAGCTATTTTAATACTGTAAAGTAAGGTAATTAAATACATACAAAGTGCTTAATCCATTTGATAGATATTTTTATCTTTTCGTTAAGCTAAACTTCACTTAAGCTAATGCATTCTTCAAAAATATTCTTTGGCACAAGGGGAAAGTAAAATTATATTTAATACATTTTTGACATTATGACAAATTTGAGCTTTTAAGCAGATTATTTCAGTTTCCATAGAGTTGAAAGAACACTGGCACTAACTGAAATGACGCTCTGTGCTTCACAACGAGATGCAAACGTGTTTGAGTGAACATCCTCCATTCCAGATGTGTAGATAGATACCCACTTTGGTCTGATTCCAGCTTAGAAAGAGAAAAGGAGGTCAAACACTGCTTTCAGTTTTCTTTGGGCTTGCCAAGCATGATGATATTGAAATGTTCTTATAATACTGCTAAAACAATATACGCAATTCTTGTATATGAAATACAATATGCAATTCTTGTATTTGAAAATTCTGATATTCATATTCATTTTTAGCAATTCATTATTATAGGTTTATATAGTATTTTATGTTGTCATTATTGTCACATGTACAGAGTACAGTGAAATTCTTACTTGCCTGTGCTAATCAACAGCACATCACCACTCTCTTGCACCATGATTATGGCACCCTGAATCCTTCCAGGACCTGCTTAGAATAGGCCTCACCCCAGACAGCATGACCCCCAACTCAAGATATGCCAACAACCTATTCATCTAATAGGACACCAGCGTTTGATGTAAAGGTATCAAATGCTGCTCTTATATTATATTTTTCAACTTAGATAGTAATTCAGTTACTTGTAACACAGTTGACACAATCACATAGGCTGAATGCAGACCCTTAGCAGACAGCCATCAGAGTCTATGATTCTTTTGCTTTATTTTCTTGTGCTTGCACCATCTAGTGCCTAATTATTTATCTGCCAAAGCAGTTTTTTTGTAGTGTTTGTTGGCACCCCAATTTTTCTTTAGATTTTTCCTATCACTCATCCCCAACATAAAACAGTTTTGACAAGAAAAGACTGTTCAACCTAACAGAGCTCATCAATCCTGTTTATCTAATGTCACCAAATATAACATCAAATGGAGGTTTAAAGGTATCTAAAGTCTAACCACTTTATTTGGTGTGTAAAGTAATCACTTTTATTTGTGTTAAATTGACTTTAAACAGGATTCCATTTACAGTATATTCTTCTGTTTTTGTTTAAAAATTCAATGTCAAAGCTGGGATCCTTTATATTAATACCCTTTGAAATGCAGAATCATTTAATCATGTCACCTCTTAATCTCATTTTGCATGAACTGAAAAGATTCAATCTTTCTTATTCACAGTTTTTTATATCTTTTGACTTTGTAATGCTAAGGAATATCTGCTACTGCACCACCACTAAAATAAGCCAAAGCAGCTGGTAAATGAAAGTTTGGAGGACTTATTTACATTTGGAGGGAACATGCTTACTGAACCACAGCTAACATCACAAGTCCAAAGTTCCTCATACATCTTAAGTGAGACAACAGGACTTCAAATGGATGACAGCTTTCTTTTTATCCTCTAAATTTTTCTTTTGATGATTTTTGGGATCCTGATCAAATACACCTTTCCGCCTCATTGTGTTTACCAGATTATACTGCCTATTATTAGAAACATTTACTTTGAACTCTTAATGGTTTTATCAGTCAAGAACAGAAGGTGCAGCACCCATATATTCTGCTTGGTATTGGTGTGCTTTATTAAAGGAATACAACCTGAGTGTTTATCAGTTTATTTTTACATTGCCTCTTGCCTTGACGAAAACAGTATAAATGCAGCCTTAGACAAGTTTTATGATACCTTCGCAAACCACCATAATTAATAAATGAGAGAACTTTAAAAGTATGCTGAAAGCAGAGTGTACTCAGGACAACTAATCCTCAAGCCATAGAAATAACAGAAGTGAAATGAAAAATAATTGAGCACTAATTGTGAAAAACCAGTTGCCAAACTCCTTTCAGTTTAAATCCTGTCCTGTCTGTGCAGGTTCTTCTTCAGGGGCTCTGTGTTCTCAAGTATGTGTTTTGTTTATTTAATCTTTTTGTTATCTTTTAAATATTGTAGTGACCTTCCGCGTGGGTAGAGGCAGAAAGGAGGACAAAATGGATTGTGGAAATAATAAAAAAAAAATGCAAAAGTGTATTCTTAAGAGTTAAAATAAAATAAAAAGGGAACAGTGTCTGAGCTATATGACAATAAGAAAAAGAAATTAGCAATAACTATTTACATTCCTGACTGTCACTTCTCCATTGTTTTGGCTATGAAGAACACCCTGACTGCCGGCTCTGATGTTTCTTTCGGCCCACTGTATAGCTACCTTGACTTCCCCACATTTCGCCTTTTCATTCCTGTTCATTTCCCACTCTCCAGCTCCACTCAGTTCCCTTTTTTAATCATTCCGTCTCTTTGCATATAAAGCTGCATGGTGCCTGCTCATTGGTTGTGTGGAGCCTGGTTAGCCCCGCCCACTGTTTCTTTCATTGACTTTAATTTGCATAGGCTGCAGGCAGCTGACCGCTGATCTCCACAATGCTATGTGCCAAAAATAAATGTCAAAAAATAAATAGTCAGTTAGTCAGTTATGCTTATAGACGGGCCACAGCTGAGACTCTGTACTATTATTTTGTGTATTATGTTATTATGATATTGTTTTTGCTTTTTTATGTGGTTTGTAATACACACACACAAATCAATGTGTATATTTTTTAATCATTTGTGATTTTGATGCATCTAGAATTGGAATATGTTATTTGTTTTGTGTGTTTTATTGCAATAAAAAGGTTTCTTTTTTATTACCCTCTTGCTTTACCATATTTATGAGGCACTGTTTGCTATGATCAAGTGACTGAAATTGTCTTAATAATAATAATAATAATAATAATAATTCATTACATTTATATAGCGCTTTTCTCAGCACTATCCACACAGGGAAGAACCGGGAAGTGAACCCACAATCTTCCACAGTCTCCTTACTGCAAAGTCTTGTTTCTGATGTCACAGGATGTCTTCTATAAATAGGGTTATGCCTCGGGGGACACAAAACTGCTTCTGCCCTCTATAGCGATAGTTAATTTCTAATTCAAGTCAGCCTTAGTGCTTGGTTTATTTCTTCATTTTAGACCTTTTATGACTTCAGCTTCTTATTTTGCTTTGATACTTGTTCTTGGTTGCTCAATCTTGTTTTTTCTCTGGGATATTTGACCCTCACTACTTCTTTTGACCACAGTTCTATGCAATTCGTTCATCTCCTGGTCATCCCTCATTCACAATCACTTTCCATGGAACTTAACAGTTTTATTTATTTAATATTGTATTGTTTATTATTTCTGTTGTTCTGTATGTATGTATTTGGCTGTATGTATTTAGCTTTTGACCCCTGCTCACGAATAAAGGTACTATTTTGGGTTTGTGTTATTAGCACCAATCTCTTTTAAGACAAAACCTGTTTTTCCTCCCACCTTTGTGTTTTGTACCAGCCATTTGAATCCACTTTAATACACCTTAAAAATAAAGAGACTGTGCTTGGTTTGTCTTGGACCAGCAGTTTAATGTTTTTTTCCTCTCCTTCTTTTATGGAAATGTTTTGATATTTGACCTTTAAAAGTCTTTGCCCAAATGTTGGGCCTTTGCAGGCCAAATGTCTGCCCTTTGAGTTTGGAGATAGGCTGCCAATAGTGAGGCCTATTCAGTGAACCTGTGAAGAGTTTGGATGTTTGGCCTTTTCTGAGGCCTGTATCTCTTGATTGAAATGAACACTCTGCTTTTCACACAGTATACAAAGAAACACAGTTTAAATAAATTAGTAACTCTATACCGGTCCATACATGTGGGTATATGTGCGTATGTCCAGTAATGAACTGACAAGTAATCTGGGACTGGATCTTTAATAATATATTCCAAATAGTTAAACTGAACATATTTACTTTTTTGTCTGCAGTGTATGATAGTATAGGGAGATTTGTAATTAAGAGCTGCTAATGACTTATTGCTGTACCATCCTGCATTGTCCATAATATGTTGATAAATGTTTACACTAAGCTACTCATAATTATAGCATGGATGTTGCTGCCTTATAGTGTTAAGCCCAAGGCCAAAGTCAGGATAGAATACCATCTGATTATCTTGTGTTTCTATATCATACCTCTTAAGGGGTCTGATTTCCTTCAACACATATACCATTATTTAGCATCTCATTGTTGTGTGTTGTCACACACATGCACATGGGAGGCAGCTAAAGGGGTTGAGTGATGGCAGTTCTGAAACAGGCCGGGAAGTGGCAGAGTGCACTGACTCTTTTTCTCTCTTCCCTGTAGACCATTCCCGGGAGATCCCATCTGCCTCTCTTGACGTCACTTCCGGGACCGAACCAATGGAAGGAGACCTTACTGGCTCCGGCCCCTGTGATGTCACGTCCGGGCTCGAACCAATGGCTAACGAATATGGGCCTGATCTTTATGACCACACTTCCTATCTTCCCCTTTAAAAGCCTTCCTCTTTCCCCTGTTTCAGTCTTGTTTTGGATTCAGTTGTGTGCACATCAGTGCTGTCATTGAATAAGAAAACGACTTTGCAGCCAGGATACCAGAATATATGGGTGGCTGCCCCAAACCTTTTTCTGTGTATGGCTCAGTTTTGTGACAGTGTGACAAAGTCTGTGTGCTCCAAATGGAAAGACAACCCTCTTTGGATGGTTCTTACCTTGGCACCAGGATAGCCTGTGGCTCCCTGAACTGAAACTATTACCTAATAATAATTCTTTGCATTTATATAGCGCTTTCCTCACTACTCAAAGTGCTTAGCAATTGTAGGTTAAGGGCCTTGCTCAAGTGCCCAACAGAGCAGACTCCCTTTTGGCATTTTACAGGATTTGAACCGGCAACTTTCCAATTGCCAGTGCAGATCCCTAGCCTCAGAGCCACCACTCTATTATATATTCTAGGTAATAGAAAACCAGAATCAGAAATAATTTACAAAAAAACCTCCTATTATACCTAAACCTATATACTCCTATATATACCTTAAATATATATATATATAAATCAAGCCAGCATTATAACTATGCGTCCATGGTATTTTTCAGAAGTGGTCATTGGCCTTATACTATAAAGAGAACGTGATCATTGTGAAATATAGCAATTGGTTATACATAAGAAAATGTCATACTAAGCTTTAAACTCTAAGATACATCACCAGAAGAATTAAATCTGTTATGAATTGGCTTGTCCTTTAAATTTCTGGTGCTTCCCTTGTAATCTTTTGGGACTTTTTTGCATTTCATTAATGGTCTTTAGTTCACAGAATTAATTGCTTTCATTTTATTTGTAGCTTCAATTTCATTTTGTAGCAGTAAAAAATATTTTGCAATATCATTTTGCTTTCTTATGAATGTCACCATTTTGGTATCTGATTCTACAATGTTGCTACTGATGGATGATTAAGTGTCCATGAAGCATGACATCACCATTAAAATGCACTTCCTGGTTGTCCAAGATTGTGGATACAAACTGACTCTTAGCATTCATTCATTGTTATTAGCTTCTGTGGTTCAAGATACTTTCACTCTGAATTTCAACTTTTCTTAGTGTGTTGGCCAGACAATTGAATCATTTTTACTTCATTGTTACTAACTTTTATATATTGGTACATTGACTGTGTCTGGTGTACTGTCACACAACATTAATTTGGCAGAAGACCCTTATTCTCTAGTGACATTTTTATTATTCTGCTTTAACACATTTATTGGAACAATAGAACAACTGTGACTAAAACAGGCCAATCATCCCAACAAGCTCATCCATGTTATTCAAGATTCTCTAAAATAGCTTCAAGTTGAGATATGTCCTCTTCTCAACCACACTAATTGATAAATTATTTCATGTTTCTATATTTCTTTGCAAGAAGAAAAACTTTCTAACAAGGTTACAGCTGTGTTCCTATTCTCTTGTTGAAGAATCAAACGAGATCCACTATATTAATTATCTTCTAATTATCTTAAAAGCTTTAATTATGTTACTTCTTAGTCTCCATTTTCTTAAGTGAAAAAGTAGAAGAAGAAATCTTTATTTGTCATTATGCTTGTGCACAATGAAATTTGGTATGACATCTCCCATATAAGCAGCCATATATCAAAAAGAAAATAGCTCAAATTTACATATACCTGTACAGTGTACATAAGAAAGATAAGTACAATAATAATGAGCAATAAATAAGTAGATAAACAGATTCAGCCTTTGGGGGCTGAATTGTGTGTGTATAGTAAAAGTCCAAGGTGAGGTTTAAATCATTTCTCAGTAGTTGGATATGGAGGTGATGGAGACCACAGCTCTTGGAAAATATATATTTTTCAGTGTTTGTGTGGAATTGGATCACCCTATACCACCTACCGGACAGTAATGGAACTAACATTCCAATATCCAGGGTGTGATTTGTCTTTGCTTATCCTGTTAGCTTTCTTCTTCAGTTGGCTAACATAGACACTGTCCAGTAGTGAGAGGCCTGCCCCAAAAATTCACTGAGCTACCTTCACCACACAATGCAGATGCAGCCTTCCACTGGGAGCCGTGCAGCTGGCTCACCATAAAGACACATTGGGAGAGAATGCTGTCAATGTTGTTGTGGTAGAAGTTCACCAGTGGTTGTTGAGGAAGCTGGGCCTGTTTTTGTTTTGTAAGGATGTAGAGTCTCCGTACAACTCTTTCATTCTCTCCTTGTAGCTCATACATTGTTAGTTCTGAAATCAGCATAGCTGCTTTTCTGTGGATTTTCCCTAGCGCTGCTATGAACTTTTTGTAATATGGAAACTACATTAAAGATCCTTCTCATGAGGTGTACTTTGAAGTTTCAGTCCTCCCATTGTGTATTCAAATCTAACATTTCTACTTTCTACATGTAAGAACTAATATTTACTTATGTTAAATTTTATCTGTCCAAATCACTGTACAACAGTTTAGCTGATTCTGCATTATCTGACCTTCCTCCAAGTTTGGTATCATCTACAAACTTAACCAGCCTGTTGTTTATTTTCTTCTCTAGATTGTTTATGTATTTTAAAAAGAGCAGCTGCCTCAGCAATGGCTCCTGAGGGACACCAATTTTAACATCACCTAATTCTGAAAAGTTACCCTTCCCCATAACCCTTTGTTTCCGATGCTTGAGCCAATTTTGTACCCACCCACACATCATGTCTTGAATTACCACTTCTTATAATTGGATCACTTACCTCTCATGTAGTACCTTATCAAAAGAATTCTGAAAATCAAGATAAATACCATGTGCACTCTTCTTATTCTATGCTTTTGTTGCTTCTTCATTGAGTTCCAGCATATTAGTAAACCCATGTTGATTATTTGCTCTTACATCTTATCTTGACATGTGCTGTGTGATCTTTTTCTTAATAGTTTCCTTCCATTAATTGGCCAGGCTAGTTACTTGGATCAGCTTGATCACCCCTTTTATACAACAGGATAATATTTGCTAATCTCCACTCATTAGGAATTTCTCCAGCGTATAGAGATTTTTGAAAGATATGTGCCAAGGGTTTATGTATGTACTCATTAACTTCTTCAAGCACTCAAGAATACGTGTTATCTGGCCTTAGGGATTTGTTAGATTTTCAAGACAAATCAAATCTTATTTGCCACAAAGAAATTATAAATAGAGTACATTATGTAATGAAATGCTTAGTTGCTGAACTCCAATGACTGTGCCATTAAGAAGAATTTAAAAGGACATTAACAATAATACATGAATTAACAAATATCAAAAATGATTACTAGAGATGTAAATATTTAATGAACAATACATAATAAGTAAATAAAATGATAATCAGCTCATTTGACTTGCTGACATTCAGGAGTAAACTGTTGTCTTGACACCAGTGTAACAGACTCTGCACTTCATCCAGGTATGTCTGCTCACTCATGTCAGATTTCAGGCCTACCAAAGTAGTGTCATCAGCAAACTTGAAAATAACGTCAGAGTCACGTGTAGACGTGCAGTCATATGTGTAGAAGGAGTACAGCAGAGGACCCAGAATACAGCCCTTTGGAGTCCCTGTTGAAAGTGAGGGACAATGAGGTGTGGCCACCCACACAAACCATCGGGGATCTGCCTGTCAGGAAGTTAGGAGTCCAGGCAGTACTTTTCCTTGTACAATTTCCAAATCAATTAGTACTCCTTTACTAGTCAGTGTTACTTCTCCACACATACAAACTTCAGAAAATTGCAAGTTCAAAACATTTGCTATTCACTATCTGTAAATTCTAGTTTTTCATTACTATTCTTAATACTCCAACTCCTACTTGACTGTTCTTTTGCTAAAATATTAAGAGAATTTCTTTAGGTCATCTTTCACTTTTTTTGCAGTATTTCTCTCCAACTGCCTTTCAGGCTTCCTAATATTCTTTTCAACCTTTGCTCTCATATTCGCTATGGTTTCTGCTAGTGTTATTATTCCTTTATACCTTCTAAAGTTGTTTTTTTCCTTTGTAAAATTATTTTAGCTCCTAATTTATCCACCATAGAGTTCTCTTTAATTTCTTACTGCTTCTAAATTTTGTTATATACTTGTCTGACATTACACTTTTAAACCTGATCCACATTTCCACACCTTTTTTTAATACTTAAAAGCTTTTCCCAATCTATGTTATGTAGGCTTTGCCATATCTGCCTATAATTTCCACCCATCCATTTTCCAACCCGCTGAATCCGAACACAGGGTCACGGGGGTCTGCCAGAGCCAATCCCAGCCAACACAGGGCAGGAAACAATCCTGGGCAGGGTGCCAACCCACCGCAGGACACACACAAACACACCCACACACCAAGCACACACTAGGGCCAATTTAGAATCACCAATCCACCTAACCTGCATGTCTTTGGACTGTGGGAGGAAACCGGAGCGCCCGGAGGCAACCCACGCAGACACGGGGAGAACGTGCAAACTCCACGCAGGGAGGACCCGGGAAGCGAACCCAGGTCCCCAGGTCTCCCAAATGCGAGGCAGCAGCGCTACCCACTGCGCCACCGTGCCGCCCTGCCTATAATTTGCCCTTCTAAAACTAAATGTAACATTTTTAGCTTTGAATATGCCTTGTGTGAAAGGATTTTGAAATGTATTGTATTTTTTGGTCTCCTGATCGTAATAGTTCAATCATATCTATACATTGAATCTGATTCTGATTATTTCAGAAAACTAAATCTAGTCAGGTTTGTCCCATGTTTGTGCTTTAACATACTGTGTTAATAAACATACGTCTAAAAACTCCTGTTCTTGTGTTCCTCTATTTGTCAGGCTGGCCCAATTAATATTTGGTTAATTAAAGCACCCCATGACTATAATACCCCACTCTAAACTATCCTTTTTAATATTATTAAAAAGATGTAAATTTAAACTATTGTCTGCATTAGGGTTGCTGAACCACACACTTAATATGAGACCTCAATCCCTGATGCTGTCTAGTTAAATCCAAAGAAAGTCAGTAAGATATGGCACATATCTAATTGAAGAAGACTTGCATTCAAATCCTGTTTTACATACATGACGACTCTTTTTTTTTGGTTTTGTTTATCTTTTCAAAATAATGTGTACCTGTCTATGTCCAATTATTATTCTTTAGCCATGTTTCTGTTATTCCAATTGCATAAAATTTATGTCCAGCTATACATAAATCCAAGTTACTTATTTTATTCTTAATACTCCTAGCATTAAGACAGGCACTTTTTAATGTCTTGTTTATTTTACTTTACTTGTAATGTTCAGACTTACCTCATATATGTATACAGTATTTATTCTACTGCCTATCCCTTTATGTGAACTTCTAACCCTGACCTGTCCTAAAGTCCTTTCACCACACCCCCTCTCCATTTCACTAATTTAAAAAATCTCCAACAATCTACTCATATGCCTTCCTAATACTTTGGTGCCCTCAAATGTATCCCATCACAGTGGAACAGAACCCATCTATTCCTGAAGGAGTCCTAATGACCCATAAACCTGTACCCTTCTATCAGTATACCAAGATAGCAGGTATGTGTTAGGCAGTCTAATCTCCTCAGTCTTAATAGGACTCATGCATGGCACAGGTAAAACTTCAAAAGACTAGCTTGTTAGTTTCACTTCTTAGCTCAGCAACCTGTTTTAAATTTAGATTGCAGACCTGACAGGCCTGCCCTTATGTATGCCACTTGTTCCAAAATGGAAAATGCAAAGATAATGCACCATATTACAGTCCTCTGTTTATATGCATCTGGCCTACCATAGGCTTGCAGCAGGAGAGGATGCTGCCAATGGTGTTATGGTAGAAGTTCACCACAAGTTAATGAGGAAGTTGGACCTGTTTCAGTTTCCTAAGGAAGTACAGTCTCTCTATAACTCCTTCATTCTCTCCTTGTAGCTCTGGAGCAAAATTATGTCTCACTACCCCTAATGATTGAATCCCCCACTATCACTACTTCTCTGATTCTGTGGACCAGTTTTGAGGTAACCAGTTTCAGCGCCTCATCCCTACTCATCACTTCAAGAGTTACTAGAATCATTGCCCTGCTCTGCAAGCTCCTGAAGATGGATTAAAATCTAAAACTCTGGGGTTGATGACCCTTGACAACTTGCACCTCTTTCCTTAAGCATACGTCCAACCCTGACCCACCTGTTTCTACATCTCTAGTCTGTTGTCTTCTTCGTCGTCACTTTGGGGGTGCACACTATCTTCCTAAAGATGAACAAAAACTGCTATTTTTTTTACTTCACCTCCTCCTCAAGCTAATCTACTTTGATCTTGAGGTGCTGGATCACCTGGCATCTCCCACAGATATAGGGGTCCTAGGAGCCAACCTCATTGTAGCCAGCCAGAACTTGCATGGTGTTGGACTCATGGTTAAAATTGGTTTGGTGACAATTAAGCCATTTTAAAATTACATATAAATTAATTATAAATTTATGATATTCTCAATAGTACATGCATTCTTTCCTCTTCTACTGACACACTTTAACCTGAATGCTGAATGTATTTTTTATCTCTTACTAGAATTTCCCTTAGCTTTTCTGTTTCCTAATGAAACTCTCTCTTTGTTGTTTACTTTTGTTTATCCTAAGTCAATTATGAGTACTATAACTGTTTAAATGCCCTCCCTTTTAAATGTACTCTTTACCCTCATCTTCCATCTAGCACACTGCTTGTAGGCTGCGTGCAATGTACCAGAGTAAAGTAGTATTGCTTTACTTCCTTCCTTATTGTGAACCCACTTCCTTATTTACTAAATATTATAAACATTTGTCTGGAGGATACAATAAATTAGGACAGTCTCCCAAAATAAGCCTTCTACAGAAACAAAAATCCATACTAGTCACATGTGGCTGGTGCTGTTATAGTGGAGGATGATATGCCACAAAAGGATTTGCCACCCCAGAGGGAAGAGCAAAATGACTGTGCAGGGATCCAGTGCTGTGTTGCAGCCTTGTGTCTTTCTCAGGCTTGTATTTACTTTCTTTTTAGTGATTCTTTTTGTTATGTTGTTATTATTTTCATGTCTTTATATTACTTTTGTTCATTCTTTATTTACATTTTAAGTGTGATGGCATTTCAAGTGTTTTGTAGGTGGAAGCCTAGGATGCAGGGTTCTGCTGGGTTCTCCTTCTGGATTTATATTCTCAGTTACAGTATGTGTAAGACCTAGCAGTGGAGCATTGAGTTTTATATTGGAGTTTAAAATAAGTATTGTTACTTCTTGATTTTTCTATTTTTCATTAATGTTTTGCACATGTGTTTATCTTGGACATGTTCACTGGATGTTCATTTTCTGTTCTTATGAGCATTTTGAACATTTTGCCTTGTCTTCTCATTTTTGTTGATCAATCTTTATTTATAAGATTTTTATGGGACTTGATTCTACAAGCCAAAGTTTCAAAGTTTCTCCCCCCTTGTGATGCAAATTTCTTATTCTGCAGGTGACATCACACTAATAGGCCTCATTTCAAATAATGATTAGTCCATTTACGGACAAGTGGTGGAAAATCTGACACTGTGGTGCAGCCATAATAATTTGGTCCTTAACGTTCAAAAAAACACAGGAGATGATCATAGATTTCAGGAATCAGTCACTTGCTCACTTATTATTTGCTGTAAGTGGCTCATCCATTGGGATGACAGAATCATTTGCTGTCACAAAACCTTAAGTGGGAAAATAACATCACATGTATAATTAAGAAAGCTCATCAAAGAATGTTCTTTTTGTGTCAGCTGAGGAAATTCAGCCTCCCTCAAGCAATATTCTACACAGCCTACACTCACGCACTTCAATAATAAGAAGTGCTTCAAAAACTAAAGAACTCACTATAGTCAGATATGTTACTGTTTCTGTTGAACCACACTCTTCTATTTGCGCTACTGCATTTATTGTGCCTATACTCCTGCAACTTATGAACTTTCACTAGCTGTACCTGCTTTTGCCAGTGTTATCCACCCACCATTTCCAAATTCTTTATCAATTTTGAACCACCCACATCTCCAGTCTTCTCAAGTGCTGTAGTGACTGCTCCACGCAAGCCTGCTTTGGCATCACAGCGCAGACCCCCAGTTTTGGTTTCAGCTTATCAGCCTGTTTCTGAGATTTGTGTCATTGATGCCCTGCCTGGACTTCTTCCTGCTTTCTTTGTTCTGCCTGTTATCTGCATCTCATGGAGGTGGTGCTCCTGAGCTTCTGAATGCCACATCACCGGAGTTTGATGAGCTTATGCCAGAGTGCTGCCAAGAGGTTGCCAGCACTCTGATTCTGAAATGTGCTCAGACTTTCACCAGGGTGTCATCAATAACATTGTACCTTTTCTCTTGACTTTTTAGACCAGTTATCTAAGCCAGATGTTGGTGTACCTGCTGTCCTTCTCTCCCAGCTAGGAGATTGTTTTCTTTATTTCCAGCCACTGAGAGGTGCTCTCCTTGCTGTCCAGTCATCACTGCTGGGAGGTGTCCTCTTGATGTCTAGTAGTCCCTGCTAGCAGGCATCTTCCTGTTGTACAGTCATCCCTGCCAGAAGAAGGTCTTCTTGCTGTCCAGTAGTCCCTGCAGAGAAATAGTCTTACTGTATATCCTTGGGAGTCTTATTGTCTGCGGCGTCAAATTGTATGCCTACCATCTAGTCATCCCTGTTGGGAGGTGGTCTTCTTTTTCCATCATCCCTGCTGGGGCAAGGTGTTTATGCCATGTTGTCACAACCCAAGGAAGAACAACTTTATTGTGGACTGCTTTTGTATATTGTTGGACAGTTGATGAATAGTGTCTAGTGAACTGGGGCTATATTGTGTTATACCCAGGGTATTTTCCCAATATATTGATTGAATTATCATGCTTCATGGTTTAATGTTACTTCTGTTACTTTATTTATTATTAGTTTTGGATGCATTGAAACTGTAAATGTGCCGCCATTAACTTTGCGCTTTGTTATTGGAGACACAGGACATCAATGGCTTTATTTTTCTAGTCAGAAATGAGACCCAGCAGTGGAGCACAGAGTTTGTAGTGGAGTTTGTAAATGTTGCTTTCTTTCTTTGGATTTGCTGTTTTTATTTATTTATTTATTTTTTTCTGCTTTTGTTCTTGCAATACTGCTTTTGGATTGCAGATTAGACTTAGTTACCTCAGATTGCTTTTTAAGGCATAACCATTTTGCTTTTTTAAGCATTTTTGCTGTATTTATTTATTTTGTTAAAAAACTCTAAATTTATAAAGATTCATTGTTGCCAATGTTTTAATGATTTCTCTACCTGGTTGGGCATTTTGACATATTTGTAATATTATTTATGTTAAAAGTAAGCAGGTATCAGTTTGGGACTTGCCACCTTGGGGTGAGCCGTTTTAGGGCTGGCCAATGAAGGGATTGGCCTATAATGGTGATGTAATTTGAAGGCCTCAACCCCAGCTTACCAGGTCTGGAACTCCCAATTACAACTCCCTGTCTGCCTGTCTTGTTTGCCCTGTTTAGACCACTAAGAGGTGGTGCCCAGTCACCTGTTTCCTCTGCTCTACTGAGACCATCAGGAGGTGGCTGCCAGTTAACTACTCCACTGGGATCACTAGTAGGTGGTGCTCGACTGTCTGTCCCACTGGGCTCACCTAGCAGGTGGTGGCCAACTGACGGTCTCTCTTGCCCAGTCGGGTACAAGTCTTCTCATTTCACTTTTCTCACAGGAGCTTGATGTACTATTTGGACTTTGTGAAGGAGGTTGGGATGTTTGGAAGTCACCCCTTGAGGAGGGGGATAGGACATGTTTCAGCCAGGATTTCTTCCATGGCTGGGGTTCAAAGTCATGTTTCTTGTCTGTTTTATTCCTTGTTGTGCCCTCTATTTATGTTAATGTTTCATTTGTTTATTATGTGTGTTATTGTTTGTTTTTGTCTATGACTATAAAATGCTTTGGTTATGTCCCATGTGGTCCCCGAAGGGGCGGGGTCACCTGTCAATCACTACCAGGAACTGCCCTCCACCCTATAAATCCATAGGGTCTCCCACAGCTCTTGGTGTGAGGGAGTTTTTAGTGAGTTCTGTATTTTTCACTGTGCCTTGTGCTTATAATGAATTATTGGAATATTTTGACCTCCTGCTCTGTTTTTCACTTTGCCTTGTGATTCTGTATTGGGCCTGTGTTGTTTTTGGATTGCTTTGGCTTTTCAGGCAACTCCTTTTTGTACACCATGGAGCTTCTTGTATGGCAGATCATTTTTGTTAAAAATAATTCTTTTACACGGATTCTTTGAAGTCCTTTTTGTTTCTATTCACTATTGGATGGTAAATACCCACCTAGTGGACAATTTTGGAAATATTTACGGGATTTATGTGCTATTGGGGCTCCCAGCTCATGACATACAACACCCATGAGAACAGTAAGCCATCTTTAATAGGGTTAATATTAGATAAAGGTAACCAAGCATATGCCAAGGTTGTCATACCCTCTAACTGAGAGAACTCCTCTCCGCCAGCCAGTAAAATTCCACTAACCAACAGCTGGCAGTAGTAATATCTCACCCATGAGAGGTGGAACGCTGCTAACTACTAGAGGGAGTAGGATGCCCAGGAGTTAATCTCCTGAGATTTCAGAGGTTTAGGAACCTCAGATGTCACCAGAGGGAGCTCTAACCGTTTGGTTTCGTAGCCAATGAGCGACCCAGATGTAATTCAGGGGATTGACTTAGTAATAATGTAGTATGTAAAGGATAATCTTTCCAGAGACTTAATGCCTCTTATGTCAGGACGAGACTCTGGCATGAAGGCTCATTGGCAGGAGGCTTTTAAAAGGAGGTAGGTGAGAGGAAAAGACTCTTGATACAGCATCAGGAACTGGAAGAATAGAGAAACTACCACCTACACAGAAAAACCTTTTTCTTTTAAAGGCACACCCATAGTGAAATTAACCTTTGCTTATGTTTGTTTAACTCTGATACTTTCAGTTTTTCCTTATTCATCTCAGGCTTGTATGTGTAAACAGAGAATAAATGCACCACATTTTGATAAAGTGGATTACTTAGTATTATTTAAGGCGTGGAGAATTTTTTTTTTTTTAAACTTTGTTCCAATATCAATAAAGGATTAGTAAAAATGTCACATATCAAATTAAATGTTAGTGATGACGTCATTCCCATCAAGTTTTCTGCCAGCATCACCTTAGATACCGGGGCTAATGAAACATCAGCTCATTGAGCTGTCATTGTGACTGAAGTGCCTGCCAGGTGTTCCTTAAAAATAACTTTTCTTTTGATGTCACTATATTGTTACAATTGTTACTGCTCAGCAGTCTCTGGTATACTTGGCTTTTAACTACTAGCCTTGGATTTACTTGTCAAGAAAGAAGTTATTCTGGAGACATTGTCTCTAGCAAAGCATTAAACTGTGTTCCCAGGAAGAGACACCATACTAGTGGGAATCCTATTCAGTATGCAGTTTGTTTGACAAAATAAAGCCACTAGTGTACCTTCATCTACTGGCTTAACTCAAAGATCTAAATGACTCATTACCTTTGACCTTACTCATTACTAGCTTGAAGCATGTGGTGGAATTCTTCTGTTATTTCCTACTGTTATGATAGCCAGGCAAAGAACTGCTGTACAGGGTGTAATAAGAGAGATAGAATAATGACCATGAAATGGCGAGAACAAAAAGGAGAAAGCAGAACTGTATTTTAGGTACAAACTAGAGTCTGACAACCAGAAATAGTCATTAAAAACAATCACTAAAGCAAACTCATTGCAATGTCCACACCAGCCTATCTAAACAATCATAAACTAATTGTAAACTTTGTTGTGTGTTAAAAAAAAAATCTAATGCTTGGATGCCTGAACCTGTGTGCTGTTTCTTCATATGGTGAAGATGGAACGAGATGACATAATATGCCATGCAACATCTTCATCACGTGACCCACAATGGATGTAGCTGTAAATAATATGGTCAAGGCCCCAGCAAAAAGTGACACAAAATGGCAGTCACCAAAATATTACAAGAAACATAAATAGCAGAAATAAAATAGTGATTAAAAACAATAAACAAGAAGACAGATACATCGGAAATGTCCAAAATGAAATGATCAAAATCTAAGATGCCAAAATCTCCTATTCAGTACACTGACCTGCTCCTGCCATTTTGTGCAAGTGTTCCCTTGTTCCTTTAAACCGAGCAACAGCTGTTGCTGCCATTGAGTCCGCAGACAATATAAAAGTCACAATTATTATAGCTACAGAATTTATAGCTTATCACAAACAAATAAATAGTTATAGAGATAAATGTTACTTACCTGTTATTTTAGCGTTCTAGAGAAGGAGAATGCAGGGGTGGGGCAAAGTGGAATCTAAATACTCCTAAAGTACTGTGTATGTCAGTGTTGACAGACCATTATATTGTCTTTAATTCAATAAAACTTACTATTTGTCTTTAACTTAGGAAAGACTAGAATTTGCTTAAACCCACACTTCACATTATGTATTAGAAGGTTGAGGTGTTGTTTCACTTGAACCCATTTACCTACTGATATACTGTATTTAAGGACTTAGGTTTTTTTAAACAAATGGGTGTTTATTTTAAATAATAGTAGTGAGAGTTGTGGTAGTTAAGGAACTAAAGCAAACATAGTAGAAAACTACAGACCTGTACGTACATTTTACTGAGGGCCATATATATTATTAACTTACAATACATAACAAAAATGTAATATTTAGAGATACTGTATGACGGTGTCCTGCGGTGGGTTGGCACCCTTCCCGGGATTGGTTCCTGCCTTGTACCCTGTATTGGCTGGGATTGGCTCCAGCAGACCCCCGTGACCCAGTGTTCGGATTCAGTGGGTTGGAAAATGGATGGATGGATGGATGGATGGATGACAGTAGATAAATGATTTAAAGCATTATTTTCATCAATTTTAGTAGTTTACATCTGCTGCAAGTAATGTTACCTGTCAAAAGATGTGTTTAACATGTTTTACCAGTTCCTCAACACATATTCAAATTTATTGGAATATACAAACAATTTTTAAAATAATATGCTTGTGAAGGCTTCTAAACAGAAATGCTTTGGCAACCTGACAATACATAGAATCAGCATGGATATTTAAAACACTGAATTTCTTTAGTTCAGGACACAAGGAATAGGAACATATTAAAGTTTCAAAACATCCAAATTAATCTTACTACTTTTGCAAATAAGACAATCCTTGCTAAGTTTCAAAATGAAACTGAATATACTATTAAACATATATTCAATAATTTCAATAATAATTTCCCAACATGAACATGTACTACATTCAAAATTAACTGAACCGACTACTGTGTAGATAAGAATTTTAAAGAATTTCAAATTAGTTTATTTGGAATGGATTCCATAATTGATTTAACTTTTTTCAATGAATGTGTATTCATATCAGATTATGGCATCTTTGGGTTAGTTGCAGTATACATGAAATAGGACTATACTAGAGGTGGATCAAGACCAGAATATGTAGGATGCAACTAAGAGATGACAATCCTCAGGTCTAAGTGCTATCTCAGATAACAACAGAGCAAAATGAGTCCGAAGTTCATCTGTTTACCTTTGGGACATTAAAGTTAAACACGTGATAACAAAAATTGCAAAGAATAAACTATTTTTTCAAATTGACAGAAATATTGCAAAATGATTTCCAATCCTGCTTATCATACATTTTGACACTGCAGGGACTGCACCTAATTTTGTTGTATTTGTTACAATGACAATTAAGATATTCTGATTCTGATTCTTATGGACCTAGCTGTATGTTGTTGTGTAAAAGTAATAATGAAAGACAGGAAGGACCTAAACAGAATACAGCCAGAAATTTGGTAACACTGTAAGCACTGGGACAGTGTGCATATTTCATAATATTATTTCTTTTCACCTGTTTTTTTCAGTGCAGTGCTTAAAACATCATTGTATGTTCCATGTATATTATCAGCCTGCTAAAGTCAATGTTGTCAATAGCAAATATCACATACAGAAAAGTACTCAGTTAGTTACACAATACATCTGATACAACAACACTATAACCAATATTCATAGTCTTAAGAAATGTTCCTGGGTGAAGCTGGGTAACATAGCTAGTATTCCATCTTCTTCTTCATCTTTCGGCTGCTCCCGTTAGGGGTTGCCACAGTGGATCATCTTCTTTCATATCTTTCTGTCCTCTGCATTTTGTTCTGTTACACCCATCACCTGCATGTCCTCTCTCACCACATCCATAAACCTTTGCTTAGGCCTTCCTCTTTTCCTCTTCCCTGGCAGCTCTATCCTTAGCATCCTTCTCCCAATATACCCAGCATCTCTCCTCTGCACATGTCCAAACCAACACAATCTTGCCTTTCTGACTTGGTCTCCCAACCGTCCAACTTGAGCTGACCTTGTAATGTACTCATTTCTAATCCTGTCCATCCTCGTCACACCCAGTGCAAATCTTAGCATCTTTAACTCTGCTACCTCCAGCTCTGTCTCCTGCTTTCTGGTCAGTGCCACCGTCTCCAACCCATATAACTGGGAAAAAAACTCTTGTGCTATCCTACAGTGTATTAGTTCTTATTTCTCTGTTTTATCTCTACACATTTAATGTTAATAATATGCAATGTGAGCTAACCAAATACCATTCCCAGAGTTCTCCCATTTCTAATCTCATGGGCTCCCGATATTTGTTGACTCCTTGTGTTCCTGACCAGATTACAATTATTGGTTCAGTCATTTTTACAAATGGTTTGTTTTAATCTGTTATTACAGTTTGTTCTGTCTGTTTTTGAGACACAAACCAGCATAACTGGGAGAACTTGTGCTTGTTAACACAAGAATTGTGGATGTCTTAAAGCTTGTTCTGCTTTCCATCATATTAATACTGGAAACTTGAGAAAAGATGCCCTGTGCTATGAGTCCACTCTTGTGGGTCATATTATTTTGTGGATTTATTTATTTATCAAAATAATCCATCACTGTTTTTTTATTGGTTTTGTCAGGGTAGCTGCCATATTGTTCACAATTGTTTACAGTTGCTAGTCATGTGATCACTGTCACCATTGCACATTTCATCATGGCACTGATACTATTTAAATAGGCAGCATCCATCCTTAGATATCCTAGCTTTGGATCAAATGCTTTTTTCAAATCATTTATTTTGCTTTTATTTCTAGTAACTCAGGGAAAGGACATTTTTTTGAGATTTTTGGATGGTAATTTTGGTTTAGGTTTCTAGTTTTCTTGAGTTTTGATCCCATCCTGCTTTACGACTTCTCTTTTCTCTCCCTCTCTGTCTCTCTGTAAAAACTATATCACAGGGCATGAAATCCTAAAGAGTTTGGAATCCTTACAAGAAACTGTCTTCACTAGACATCTACAACTCACTGCACTAATAAACTCAGCTGAAGAACGCTCCTACTTGGAAAGCACTCCTCAACCCCTGATCTGTAACCATTCCAATAAAAATCATGAGGAGAAAATAAAGACTGGAAGTCTTTTTTTGTCTGTGTCAGTTTTCAAATGGACTTCTTTTGGTTGTTTTTGATGGGAAGTGTAAGCAATCATTTCTAAAAGAAAAAAAAAAACTAAGTGCAATTCTTTGTTTTTATAAAGTATTATTTTCACTTTGCCAAGAAGCGAGAACTTAGTAAAAGTTGAGAAAAGCTGGGTGGAACACAAAATAGGTTGCAACATTCTTTGTTACTCTTGTTAAAAATCAAATTTGCCCAAGGGAGACAACACCAACTCCTGAATACAATTTGACATTGGTTATTTGTCTTACGAAGGTTTATTTTATGTAATATGCTAAATCTTTACAAAATTTGCCACACACTGAAATAACTAAAAATGACAGATGGCAGGCCAACTCAGAGAGACATGCCATGCAGTCTCACCTTTCACAAGATGTGTATGATTTACATTATTTCCTAAGCATAACATCACACATTAGGCAATCTCAAATTTTTCTTATTCAAGGCCAACCTCAAAGATGATGTGCAGAGGTACAGTTGGTGTACTAACTTGAAATGAAACAATGAAGATTTTTTAATAAATAGGATTGGGAGATGAGACAAAGAGAAAAGGTCAAGCTGAGGTCATTATCAAAAATCAAGCCAATCTATTGAGAAGTTCAGACCGTTCAAAACTTCTTAGAGCAAAAGCAAGATTCTTTACCAGGAAAGTCATTAATCAAAAAGAAGCACCCACCAACACTGTTTGTATTCTAATATCAGATACCGTAGAACTGCACACGATAACCTTTATACTGTCTCTCTGATGTCACATGTCACATTCCCAGATGGTTCTGGGTAATATTGCTATGTCCAACAGGGGGCACATATGTTCTGGAAATGTGTTCATTTTTCAATTGCAGTTCATCTTGTATATATCCATAACGTAACAATGGCAGAGATTTTAAGTCAAGAGTGATATGTTATGAAAGAAACATATAACTTATATTTAAGTTGCTTTAAAAAGTAGCTTTCACTCCTAATATACATTGCAGTATATTAATATTATACTTTAGATTCATACATCTGAAATAAAACCATTAGAACCATACCGTTGTCTTACATTTCTTCAGTAGGGTCTGTGTCATTTCCATCTTTTGGCAGAATGTGGAGGCATTTTTCTTGGTACAGAGTTGACATCACATCTGTGCTGACAGAGCTTCTGGCATTGAAGCTTCTGGACAGGCTTTATAAGTGTTCAGGACACTCCTTAGTTCTAAAGGTAGCCATACGCTTAGTCCACTGAAAAATACTATACATGGATTAGGCTCTGTTCTTACCAATTTAGCACATTCAGTATGCTATTTGCTGATTCTGCTGGCCAAAAGGCTCTCTAAGACCATTCTGCTTTCTTCTACAATGTAGTGAAATGAAGTTATGTGTATTTTATGTTTTATTATTCTTTTGTTTAATATGAGTTATTATGTTTTATGTCTTACTGTTGTGTTTATTGATTTCATATGTGATTATTCATTTCGTACTGTCTCTTTAAATGTGAGTATGTTCCATGTTTTTTGCAGGGCCTCTTGTTAGTCTCCTTTTAGGAACTGCCCCAGTCCTTTAAAGGCTGTGGACACAGGTAGGCAGTAGTTGTGAGTATACAGTTTATGACTCAATTTTTTTGATTATTTTTCTCTATTCTTAAATTTCTGATTATTGGATTGTGTTTTTTGGGACTTGTTTGCCTTTAATACCACTGCTCTATGGAGCTTTTCTTTGTGTATTTTTGCTAATGCATCTTATATTTATAAATATTCTTTGCTTGCCCATCGGTGCACAAGCTGAGGTTTATGGTCACCCTCCTCATGTTGGGTATACAGTAATCCCTCCTCCATCGCGGGGGTTGCATTCCAGAACCCCCCGCGAAAGGTGAAAATCCACGAAGTAGAAACCATATGTTTATATGTCCTCACAGGTGGCACACTGGTAGTGCTGCTGCTTTGCAGTAAGGAGACTGTGGAAGATTGTGGGTTCGGTTCTTCCCTGTGTGGATAGCGCTTTGAGTACTGAGAAAAGTGCTATATAAATGAAATGAATTATTATTATATGGTTATTTTTATATTGTCATGCTTGGGTCACAGATTTGCACAGAAACACAGGAAGTTGTAGAGAGACAGGAACTTTATTCAAACACTGCACACAAACATTTGTCTCTTTTTCAAAAGTTTAAACTGTGCTCCATGACAAGACAGACATGACAGTTCCATCTCACAATTAAAAGAATGCAAACGTATCTTCCTCTTCAAAGGAGTGCGCCTCAGGAGCAGATAATGTCAGAGAGAGAGAGAAAAGCAAACAAATCAATAGGGCTGTTTGGGCTTTTAAGTATACAAAGCACCGCGGCAGAAAGCAGTTGAAGGCGGCAGCTCACACCCCCTCCGTCAGGAGCAGAGAAAGAGAGAGAGAGAGAGAGAGAGAGAGACAGATAAAAACAAACAATCAAAAATTAATACGTACCCTTCGTGCTTTTAAGTATGTGAAGCACCGTGCAGCATGTCGCTTCACGAAGCAGCTGCACAGAAGGGAGCAACGTGAAGATAATCTTTCAGCATTTTTAGATGAGCGTCCGTATCGTCTAGGTGTGCGAACAGCCCCCCTGCTCAATCCCCCTACGTCAGGATCAGAGAATGTCAGCGCAAGAGAGAGAGAAAAGTAAGTTGGGTAGCTTCTCAGCCATCTGCCAATAGCATCCCTTGTATGAAATCAACTGGGCAAACCAACTGAGGAAGCATGTACCAGAAATTAAAAGACCCATTGTCCGCAGAAATCCGCGAACCAGCAAAAAATCTGCGATATATACTTAAATATGCTTACATATAAAATCCGCGATAGAGTGAAGCCGCGAAAGGCGAAGCGCGATATAGTGAGGGATTACTGTATATATTTGTAATTTGCTGTGGTTGTTTTGCCAGCTTCTCAGTTTGGGGCCTGCTCCAACTGAAGCCAGTAGATTGTCTTGGGGCCATCTAAAGTGGAGGTTGCCTCTGGTGGGCCGTCCAGATAAAGGATCTGTCCTGCTTTCAAGCTTCAAACCATAGGCACAAATCACAATATTGCATAGTTATTTTTCCACTCTGAATACATTCATAGTAATGCCCAAAAAAAAAAGCTCAAAAATTGTAATAACAATAGCAAAACAAAATGGCATTGCAGGATAAACTAAAAAATTCTCAAAATGGTTTCTAAACAAAACTCATAAAACCCAAAATGCACCAGAAAAAAAAAATTGCAAATCACAACAACGTGAAACTAAAAAGTAAACATTTAGCAAATTGCCAGTACGAGTTTATCCAGGTTCTTTGTAACACACATTGAGGGATTTTTTTTTTCCTGGACAAAGCAGAAAAAATGCCACTGAAAAAATTAATTCTCTATTTTTCATAACAGCATGCCATATTAAATAATAAATGGCATGAATAACATACTTAACTCAAAGTAATAGCTAGATAAATAAATGTAGACATTACCTATAGCACATAAAATTAGTAAATGATTATCAATTTCCATTATCATAACTCAAAAGGCCTTCATGCTTAAAATATAGCTAGGCAGAAGAAATAAAAAATAATAGAAAGGTATAAGTGGTTTTGGAATAAGGAATATTCAGTTCATTTTAGTTCTCATTTACCACACTTAATTTATTACTATAATGGCACTGCCTGTTGTATTTTGTACACGTCATCTCTTAATGCACCATCACTCTGATTTCGTGCATCACCTATAAATGCCACACTCCAGTATATTTTGTATGTGTTGCCTTTATTAATATTCTGCTGCTTGCACTTTGGAGTGACTATAAAAGATAGAAAGTTTACAGGTATTTATAAAAAATTACAAAACCATGCATTATCTCTTATATATACAGTATTTCTCTTCTGGTTCGTCCTGCTTCCACTTCAAACCCACACACAGCCGACACGGCATTTCTCGATTCCTATTCGTCCTCTTCCATGTCATGCACTATACTGGCCTGCTTAGTGTAATACATCCAACAAGTATTTGAGGTGTTGCCACAACGGTAAAGTAGCTTTACCACCTTTGCGGGAGCCACCTGTGTCTTTACAACAGCTTTTTACACAGCAAACATCAGAAGCTAAAAATTATCGTGAACACATTCGAGAATACAACTCTTCTCTAGTGTTTGCTTCCATGGTTGCACAGATAACTCAACCTCCTGGCCACGGACCAAACTGTTTTAAAATACACGGGCGAATTATCACCAAATCTCTCCACTATACGTTAACACTTCTACCTCTCCAGGATATGGACAGTTGTATGTTTTTGACACTGCGCAAGCTACTGAAGTACGCTTACAAAATAAAGCAAACTCTGCATGCAGCAAAAATGTACTTCTCCAGCTAGATTCCATGCTCAGAACCATCAACCCCTTCGCTAAATCATCAAACACATGCATGAAATCGCTCAGTCCAATCCAGCAGCATCTGTACGAATGGTTTTCAAGGAAAACCCTAAGCAGGATTTATGACGATGAAATGCCCCGACATGTCACACCGATGTTGCAGCAATTTTCGTCGGAGAAGATGGCGAAACGCCTGCCAAAATGGACATTTGCATCTATCCCATAGGCAACTCCTGTAAACAGATTTCCACGCTCAATATGCATTGCGATCCTATGGTTTACCCACTTTTATTCCCTTATGGAGACATTGGCTGGCACAAAGATTTACAACATGTTCCCGATAAAAGAACCGCCAAGCGAATAAGGCTTACTCAATGCCAATTTTACGCGTATAGATTACCAATGAGGAATACATTTAGTATTTTGCACTCCAGTAGCAAACTATTCCAACAGTACGTTGTAGGTGCGTATGTTAAAACAGAGGGCGCATGTCTCAACTATCTCAGATTACATCAACAAGATCTGCGCGTGGAACTATCAGATTCACTGCAAGCAAACGCAAATATTACTGTCCACATTTCCAGGAAGTCCAAGATACATGCAACAAAACTATCAGGATGCCATGGCGATAGTACGCAAATTCAGAAAGCCTGATTTATTTATCACTTTCACATGTAATCCTGCTTGGCCGGAAATTCTACATGCACACTGCGTCTTTGAAGAAGTATTTATTTCTTCTTGATTTCTGAATTCCTTTCTCACCATTTTCCGGTCCGTATGCTACGGCTAGTTTATATTATTATAATTATGTAATGTACTAATAATGGAATTATGTAAATATTTACTAGAAATAATATAAATACTGGAAATTTATAAATACAATGGGCCTCAGTTATAGTATCATTAATTAAATGGATGAATTAAGAAGTACTATGTAACTATGTATGTTTCTGTATATACTGTACCTAACACAATATTTGTAGGATTTTTTTTTAACCAAGTGCTGATGTTATTGTCAGGTAGTGTGGTGTTGTGCTTAAGGCTTTAGACTTCAGACGCTGAAGTTGTAGGTTCATATCCTGCTACTGACACTGTGTGACCATGACCACCTGCCTGTGCCCCAATTGCTGCAGTGCACAGGTTGATATTCTAGAAAACACAAAGCAAAGCAATAGCACAAAAACTCACTGAAAATGCTTTCCACTCCCAGCACATTCCTGGCAGTAATTGGCAGGTGGCCCCACCCCTTGGGGAGCCACCCACAAAACACAAGGGACATAATCAAGGCCACATTCACTTTTAAATGAACACAAAGAAAAATGTACACAATAAACATTAATACAAATAAATGGCATAAAAATAACACAAAACAGACAAGAAACAGCATTATTTATTTAAATGAACAGAAATATGGAGATTCCTGTATTTTAGTGAAAATGTCATTGAAATAATGCTTTCAGAACATTATTGAAGTGAACACCAGAGGAGAGGAGAAATAAAGTGCATTTAACCACAATCCTGTAGAACATAAACATCCCGGGGGGGTCCATAGTCCTTTGGAATAAGCAAAACCAAAATTTGACTGACCTCAGTCAGTCAAAAGCCACCCTTTCCCTCTTGGGCATATAGAAATAGTATACGCCACATGCTGAAGTTCATAACTCAAGAGTAATATGATGCTTTGGCAGTTACCAATGATGTCTACCCAGTCATGCATTTTTTTTCATGACCTTTCTTAATAGTTTGGTAATAGGGATACTAGATGCCATAGCAGGATACTAACAAAAAATACTGAATGTTATGGTAATGATGATTGACACTCTTTTATTTAAGAAAATGACTATTACTGTATAAACAGCCTGTTCAGCAGCTCTAATAAGAGTACAGCAGTGGTTCTTTAGCCTGGATTTATATACTAAGGCTCATCATTCCAAAGTCTGGCGTATGTAAAAGTTGGACCTTTTATGTAGTCCTATTAATTTTTATACCCCTCAAAAACAATAAGTGCATGTGTTATAAAGCATTACAAGATTGCATTTGGAATATAAAGTATATATTGCAGTTTTGAACTGTACAACGAAGACCCCATTGCTGCAGTTTGAATCAAACATTCTATTATGGGAGAACTGAATTTTTCACGCCATGCAGTTTTTTGGTGGTCTTTCCGGTACTGGAAAAATAATGGAGAATTTAAAGAAATCTTCTTCTATTGATCAAATCATTAAGGGAGCAAGTTAATGAAACAGTAAAAAGTACTGCATATCTTTCAGTATGACTTTTGATTAACATTTGTGAGGGATGGCCGGCCATTTACCCTGGCCAATACCCCCAGGCCGCTAGATGGAGCCCTCCCTGTAGCATGGTAGTGCCCCGAAGACCAGCAGGGAATTATGGACAATGGAGTTTTTATTTCCAACCCTGCTGGACACCATGGGGCCCACCAGAGGACGCTGCAGGGAGGCTCAAGGACTTATACGTGCCCTATAACCCGGAAGCACGTCATAATCATATGACCAGAGGGAACGTCGTGTTTCCGGGTTGAAAAGAAGGACTTTTTATCTGACCCGGAAGTAAGATGGGAAACACTTCCGGGTCAGGGAATATAAAAGGACGATGGGAAATCCCAGACGTTGAGCTGAGCTGAGTGGAAGGGTGGCAACGCATCTGGGAGTGGAGGATTGGTTATTGTTTATTGGAATTATTATTATTATTATTTGAGTATTGTGGAGGGTGCTTTGTGCACATTTATTATTATTATTATTATTATTAATAATAGACTATTATTTGGACTTTTATCTGGTGTCTGACATCTAGTCTGAGGGTTCAAGGGGTCACGGAGACCTTAATCTGTCACACATTCTATCAACATAGTATCATGTCAATATATTTTGCCAATATATTGTACCCACTGCTGTCACAGTGTTTAATAAACAAATATTTTTTCTGCAATTTTAATAGACCACACATAACACAACACAACTGTTGAGGTTGGAAATCACAGCTCAAAAAGGCCTTCATGCAGCTAATATACAGATAGGTAGTGGAAGAAAAATGAAAGAATAACCACAAGCCAGTAAAACAGAAGTGGGGGACATAAATATGAATGAAAGCATATGAATGGCATAAAGAGGAATTTTTCCAATAAATTATATTATATGCACTTAATGCATTTATTTAAATGAGTGAATACAGTATATGTGCTTCCTGAAACGAAAGCCACAGATTTTGAATGCCCTCTCCATTTGACTTTTACACACCTCACCTTCCTTGGAAGCCTGCATAGCAAGTTTGGCATTGTTTCCTGAAAATGATGTTCCAGCCCACTACATCATATCTGCTGGGTGAACCTTGCCCTTTGCTTTTTGACAAACACATAATGGTTCAACCAGCAGTTGCTAGGTGTGGTGCTAAAACAAGCCATGTTTCTATAACAAATCCAGCTTTTAACACTTCATGTAATAGATGACATAATGCTGTAAGTAAAAGAGAGACACATTTCATAATTTGATTAAAAGATAACATGTCTGCCTTGTTATGTTTGTCTTTTAATAACTTTGTCCTCAGTGATAACAACAAACTTATTAAGAGTAGAACATATCAAATCCACCTCTCCCTCAGTCAATATATGATATGTGTATGATAAAACATCTTTAAATATAATAAGCTATGATGAATGAAGTCAAGCTGTGACAGTCTGAGTTGGCTCTGTGCTCCTATTTGCCTTTGGGGAACCTTTTGCACCTGGTTCATCGATAACATAACTGAGATGGACCAGTCAAATGAGGACCCATACACTTAGCAAGGGGTTGGAACCAAAAGGTGATAAGTGCTTTTATTAAAAACCAGCAGTAGCCAGTGTTCAAAAAAAATAGTGCAGTGCTCCTTCCATAAATAGATAAATAATCCATAAAAACTGTTCACGTCCTTCTTGAGGTTAAAAAGACTTTTAAATTATCCGGACACCACGGATCACCTAAGACACAAGTACTGAGACTAGCTGATCTCACACACGTATGCCTGGGAAGCAGCTAAAAGGACCAAAAGAAGATAATTACATGCCAGGCCAGGGGGTGGCAGGGTGAAGCAACCCTTTTTTCTTATCCCTGCAGACCAAACACGAGAAATTCTGCCTGGAACCTCAGACGGAATCATGACTCCCTTAGATTTGTGAAAAATGTTCTGGTAAATGGCCATCGCATTCAGCATCCTATGCCACAGGGCCCTTGTGTAACCCTTTGTGTTAAATATTGTCCTTCTGTATCAGGTAACTGAACACAAGTGGGAATTGTGGACCCTGCTGTTAGTGCCACGGACTTACCAGCATCAAGTCTGTGAACTGGTGCATACTCACCTCCTGGGAGCCTAACTAGGCACCAAAAAAACTCTTAAGCATATTAAGATTTTATTGGTAGGGAATCAACAAGGAGGTCCCATTTGAACGTATTAGGGTTGACCTTGTGGGACCCCTAGAGTCCTTGGCTTGGGGACATAAACATATAACATAACATATATCATACATCCGGCGCCGCCGTGAGTGGCAGCCTTTTCAGCAGCTCCGTGTATGACTGTATATGTATGTGTACTTTTCTACTTTTATTTTTCTATTTTTATTTATTGATCACTCCTACCACTTTATTTTATGTGGATTCCTTCCCTGGACACACTTACTTTTACAACGTGGGCATGGATTTTAACACGCCGAGACTCGCCTATTCAAGTACTCAACTTCGGGCGCTGAGAACAAATGCCAGTGCCGGTGTGGTTCCATATTTACCCGACGAGGTAAGAAGGCGATATCGTGGCAGCAGAGCCGGCACTAAGCTAAAAAAGAAGCGGCTTGCGAGAAAGTGGCGTTTCAAGCCTTCGGTGCCTTCTGTGATTCTGGGGAATGTAAACTCAATCTCAAATAAGATCGACGAACTGGCTGCGCTGGTGAAAAATGTAAGGACCTACAGAGAATGCAGTTTGTTGTGTTTCTGCGAAACGTGGCTAAATAACACCATCCCAGATGCCAACGTGGAGCTACCCGGGTTTAGCACAGTTAGAGCGGACAGAGATGCAAGTACCTGTGGTAAGCACAAAGGAGGAGGACTCGCTCTCTATGTTAATACACGGTGGTGTCACTCTGGACATGTTAACGTCAAAATCTCCACTTGCTGCAGGGATATCGAACTGTTGGCCGTAAGTTTACGTCCCTACTATTTGCCCAGAGAGTTTGGACATGTCATTGTTGTTATTGTATACATTCCTCCTCGGGCAGACGTGGAGTCAGCGAGTGACATCATCCATTCCGCTGTTGCTAAGTTACAAACGCAGCACCCTGAGGCGCTTGTGCTAATCGCTGGAGACTTTAACCATGTGACGCTGGACAAAACATTGCCTGCATTCTCCCAGTATGTGGACTGTAACACCCGGGGAAATAAGACTATTGATTTACTGTATGCAAACGTTAAAGACGCATACAGCGCCACCCCGCTGCCTGCGCTTGGGAAAGGAGATCATAACCTGGTTCAGCTTCAGCCTCACTATAAACCAAAAGTTAGAGTCCTACCTGTAACCACACGATCATTCAGGAAGTGGACCCCGGAGGCTGAGAATACTCTGAGAGAACTTTTTGGAACTACAGACTGGGATATCCTGCAGGGATCTCATAATGAGAACATTGAGGAAGTTGTTGACTGCACTACTGACTACATCAACTTCTGTATGGACATTGTAGTTCCAGTAAGAACAGTACGCTGCTATGCTAACAACAAGCCATGGATTACAAGTGACATCAAGGGCCTTTTGAACCAGAAGAAAAGGGCTTTTAAAGACGGTGATCAGCATGAGCTCAAGCGCGTGCAGAAGGAACTCCGAGTCCAACTCAGGGTGGCGAAGGAGCAGTACAGGAGAAAGCTGGAGCAGAAGTTGCAGAATAACAGCATGAAGGAAGTGTGGGATGGGATGAAGATCATCACTGGCTGCAGCTCGAAGCGGGGTACCACCATTGAGAGAGACGTGAAGAGAGCAAACCAAATGAACAACTTTTTTAACAGGTTTGACCACCCTAACCCACTCTCACTCTCACCTCGGAGTACTGCACCCTCCACACATCCTTCTGCTGATACCAGCATAGGAAAAACATCCCCACCCATAATAACAACAGCGCAAGTGAGCAGAGAGCTGAGGAGACTTCGTGCCAGCAAAGCAGCGGGTCCAGATGGAGTATCGCCACGACTGCTGAAGGTCTGTGCATCGGAGCTGGGGGGTCCTCTACAGCGCATCTTCAACCTGAGCCTGGAACAGGGGAGAGTCCCGAGGCTTTGGAAAACATCTTGTATCACCCCAGTCCCAAAGGTATCACGTCCTAGTGAGCTGAATGACTTTCGGCCTGTTGCTCTGACATCACATGTGATGAAGACCATGGAGAGGCTGCTGCTTCACCACCTTAGGCCACAGGTTCAACACGCCCTTGACCCTCTGCAGTTTGCATATCAGGAGAAGGTGGGAGCGGAAGATGCCATCATCTATATGCTACACCGATCCCTCTCTCACTTGGACAGAGGCAGTGGTGCTGTAAGAATTATGTTTCTAGACTTCTCTAGCGCCTTCAACACAATCCAACCTCTGCTCCTTAGGGACAAGCTGACAGAGATGGGATTAGATTCATACCTAGTGGCATGGATCGTGGACTATCTTAAAGACAGACCTCAGTATGTGCGTCTTGGGAACTGCACGTCTGACATTGTGGTCAGCAACACAGGAGCGCCACAAGGGACTGTACTTTCTCCGGTCCTGTTCAGCCTATATACATCGGACTTCCAATACAACTCGGAGTCCTGCCATGTGCAAAAGTTCGCTGATGACACTGCTATCGTGGGCTGTATCAGGAATGGGCTGGAGGAGGAGTATAGGGACCTAATCAATGACTTTGTTAAATGGTCCGACTCAAACCACCTACACCTGAACACCAGCAAAACCAAGGAGCTGGTGGTGGATTTTAGGAGGCCCAGACCCCTCATAGACCCAGTGATCATCAAAGGTGACTGTGTGCAGATGGTGCAGACCTATAAATATATGGGAGTGCAGCTGGATGATAAATTAGACTGGACTGCCAATACTGATGCTCTGTGCAAGAAAGGACAAAGCCGGTTATACTACCTTAGAAGGCTGGCTTCCTTCAACATCTGCAATAAGATGCTGCAGATGTTCTATCAAACAGTTGTGGCGAGCGCCCTCTTCTACGCAGTGGTGTGCTGGGGAGGCAGCATTAAGAGGAAAGACGCCTCACGCCTGGACAAACTGGTGAGGAAGGCAGGCTCTATTGTTGGCATGGAGCTGGACAGTTTAACATCTGTGGCAGAGCGAAGGGCGCTCAGCAGGCTCCTATCAATTATGGAGAATCCACTGCATCCATTAAATAATGTCATCTCCAGACAGAAGAGCAGCTTCAGCGACAGACTGCTGTCACTGTCCTGCTCCACAGACAGATTGAGGAGATCGTTCCTCCCCCAAACTATGCGACTCTTTAATTCCACCAGGGGGGGTAAACGTTAATATTTAACATTATACATAGTTATTGTCTGTTTTTTTCACCTGTATTATTATCATTCTTTAATTTAATATTATTTATTGTATCAGTATGCTGCTGCTGAAGAATGTGAATTTCCCATTGGGATTAATAAAGTATCTATCTATCTATCTATCTATCTATCTATCTATCTATCTATCTATCTATCTATCTATCTATCTAATGGTCCTGAAAGATTATGCTGCCCGATACCCCGAAGCTCTTCCATTGCACTCAGCTACATCTATAGCTATCACACGGGAATTGGTAGGGGTCTTCTCGCGAGTTGGCATCCCTAAAGAAATCCTAACGGATCAGGGGACGCCCTTTACCTCGGAGATGTTAAGGGAAATGGCCAAATTACTTAAGATAAAATATTTAAAGACCTTGGTATATCATCCTCAAACCAATGGTTTAGTGGAGTGGTTCAATCAGACCTTCAAACACACAAGGTGGTCAGCGAGGATGGAAGGAACTGGAATCAGCTCCTCCCCCTCATTCTTTTTGCATATCGGGAATTCCAACAAGCCTCTACGGGATTCTCGACCTTTGAATTATTATATGAATGACAACCACAGGGCATATTAGACATTTTAAAGGAAGGTTGGGAGGAAGAGATCCTCCTCTCAGCAAATATATTAGAGTTATATTAGATTTGCTAAAATTCAACCTATTCTCAAATATCACTTGGAAAAGGGGCAAACAGCTCAGGTCCATTGTTATGACCATGGCATGTCTTTATGGGAGTTCAACCCGGGAGATCAGGTCATGGTATTTGTTCCTACCTCCCATTCTAAATTGCTGAGACATTGGCAAGGCCCTTATGAAGTTAAGGAGAAGAAGGGGCTTGTCGATTACTTGATTAAACAACCACATCGTCGGCCGAGCAAATGGGTTTATCGTATAAATCTGCTGAAACTGTGGAAGGATAAGGACCCCGATCCCTCCTCCGGACAGATCCGTTCACTCTTCACTCGTAAATTAGACCTTAACTTCGGCCCTAATTTGACCACCCACCAACAATGGGAGCTGGAAGCCGTTATCCTGTCAGTTTCAGAGATAGTGAATGAAAAACCTGGACGAACCTCCTTGATTGCACATAACATAGTGACAGAACCCGGGGTGATAGTCCAACAACACCTATTCCGGCTTCCCGAAGCAAAAAGAGCAAATTCTTGACCAATCTTGACATGACGAAGGGGTATTGGCAGATTCCTTTAACGGACTGCACAAAGGAAAAGACTGCATTTAGCACTCATAGTGGGCACTGGTAGTATTGTGTCCTTCCATTTGTATTACATGGGGCACCCGCGACTTTCCAGCATCTGATGGATAAAGTGCTCTGCCCCCATAACTCAAATAGCGCTGCCTACCTGGATGATGTAATAGTTTATTCCACTTGGAATGGAACACCTTGGCACTTGGAAGGAACACCTTCAGCAGGTACAAGCTGTATTACGGTCATTAGGGTAAGTCAGTCTTCAGATTAACCCAAAGAAATGTTTTTTTGGATTAATTGAAGCCAAATATTTAGACTACCTGGTGGGCCGGGGTACAGTACAACCATGGTGTTCTAAAGTTGATGCCATATTGAAATGGCCCTGTCCGAAGACCAAGAGGCAGGTCCAAGCCTTTCTCAGATTAGAAGGTTACTATCGCTGGTTTGTACTCATTCTCAGAGAGAGCAGTGCCCTTGACTAATCTCCCAAAGAAAGGGAGTCCTAATCATGTGGTGTGAGATAAGATGTGGTGTTGAATACCCCATCATGTTCCTGAGCTCGAAATTGCTGGACAGGGAAACCAGGTATGTGGCCATGGAGTGGGAGGCATTGGTGATTAAATGGGTGTTCACTCAGCTGAGGTATTACCTCTTGGGTCATGAGTTCACCCTGGTAACAGATCATGCACCGTTACAATGGATGGCCTTACACAAGGAATTGAATCCGCGAGTCACGAAGTGGTTCTTGGACCTACATCCATAGAAGTCTTTGGTCATTTACCACTGGGGTGTCCGGCAAGCCAAATCCGATGCCCTTTCTTGGAGTCATGACCTCTCAGTCAGGAATGGGTCTGGGTCTGAGGGGGGTACCGTGTATCATTTCACACTGATCACAGTGTTCATTCACACATATACCCACTCTCCAACAAACTGGACTAATTTAGACAAGACAGTTACTACTGGCACACATGTCTTTGGGATGTAAAACAATTTCAAAGCTTCTGCATAAGCACAGGGGGAACAGAAAATGCATAGCCAAGAAATGGGCAGAGAGTTGATCTCAGGTTTCTGGAAGTAGGATGCTCATACAAATACCATCCGTACATCATTCATTTTACAAAAGATGGTTTCAAAGAACCGTGACTTATCCTTTTAGGATTAGGCACAGAGGAAATAATCCATGTACTCCATTACAAGACTTAGTGACTTGGACACACCAGGCCAGTTAAGTGTTACAAAAAAAGACCTACCTGAATGCTGAGAGGACTCCTGAGTTTCTGAAAGGAAAACCCATGCAAATCAGAGCGAGAAATTCCAACGCCTGCAGTGCCTGGGCCGAAATATGAGTCTAGAACTCTTGATGTGTAGGCATTAGTGTCTCTAGCAGCCTGCCTATGAAACAGTAGCATACAAAATATTCATTCTGAATACATGTGCAACACAAGGCTGTGTGCTGTGCTCACTACTTTAAATCCTGCGGACCCATGACTGTGTCACTAAACACAGCAGGTTTCATATCATTAAGTATGCTGATGACACCACAATCATGTGCCTCATCACAGTGATGGATCAGCGTATAAGAATGGAGTGGAGTGGCTTTACTTGAGGTGCAAGGTGAATAACCTGTCTCTCAATTTTGAAAAGAGCAAGGAGATGGGTATTGACCTTAGGAGGTCTTGTGCCATCCATTCTCCCTTGTACAATAATGGTTCAGCAGTGGGGGCAGAGCACAGTCCTAAGATCTCTCTTGGACCCACAATACATCATACCTAATCAAAATGTCATAACAGTATATGTATTTTCTGAGGAGGCTGATAATAGCTGGACTTCCATCTTCATTTTTTATCAGTTTCTATAGGAGTGCCTTTGATAGGATCCTGACATGCTGCATTGCTAGTATGGGAACTGCAACAATTTCTGAACGGGAGGCTCTCCAGCGTGTCGTGAAGGTAGCCCAGTCCATCATAAGTACTGCCCACCATCCAGTATATTTACAGGATCAATATGTCAGTATTGCAAACTCCATCAGTTTCTTCACACTGTTGCCTTCTGGAAGATGATATTGCAGCCTGCAAGCCAACACTAGCAGACAAAGGAAAAGCTTTTTCCCACAGGCTGTAATTGAATTCTACAGAGTGCACAGACTGATCTGTTTGGTTCTTTTATAATCTGTTGTGTCAGTGGACATATGCCTGTTAAGGCTTGTGTTGTGTTGTGTTGTATTTTGCACCAATGTCTAGTAAAAACACAATTTTATTTTTCCTTGTACAGCTATATAAATGCAGAATGGCAAGACAAGGAACAGTGAACAATGATAAGTGAGAGATTCATGTAACAGCACTGAATTTCCCCCTTGTAAGGATTCAGCCTTAAGACCTTTAGCTGCTCTCTAACATTTCCTTGTTGCCTTATTTTTTTACTGGATACATGGGTTAGTGTTGTCAGTTGGCATTACCATTGATTTTAAAATCAACAACACGTAATCATAAAAAAATAACACTGATGTTCATGTGAAACCATCAGACTGCACTTCACATAACACCAATGGCAACAGTGAAGAAAGTTCAATAAGTTACTGTATAATTTTTGTATATTTGTAACTTTACTTCTACAGGATTATAGTGGTCCCCATTGAATCATCATATCTATTAATTTTAAATGCTACATCACCAAAACCTAATTTCCCTAAACACTCCTATAGGATGTCATTGCCTGCAACACAGTTTTAGTTTAAGAAAATAAGAAATCTGACAAGTGAGAGCAAACCATTCAGTCCATCAGGCTCTTTTGTTTAGCTAATAGCTAAACTGTTCCAATATCTCATCCAGATTCTTCTTAAAGGTTGTCAAGGGTTCTGCTTCAACCACATGGCCTGATAGTTTGTTCCAGGTTCCCACAACTCTCTGAGTAAAGAAGTGATTTCTGGCTTCAGTCTTAAATGCACTGCTCCCCTAATTTCCACTAGTGTCCTTGAGTACGTGATTAGGAATTTGGCAGGATCTTCTTTATCAATGTCTTCATACAGTTTCCTCTGTTTGAAACAAGACATTGTCCACATGGCTTTCTGAGAGAACCAGCACTGGCTGGAAAGTTGCATCATAAGCACTTTTCACATCTACTCCTTGTGAACATAATGCACAATCTTAGTTTAGCATGAATTCTGTTGATTTTGAAGCATGATTCTCTGAAGATTTTTTAATTTTTATATTTTAGGTTGAAAAAATAGATTTTAGCCTTTGCACCTTGGTGTACTGATAAACATCACATTTCATTATTCTAATTGCCAACATTACCATATAAAAAAATGTGCAAGTATTCAGGTCAAAAACATAAACGACAGAAAATTATATCTCATAAATGCCCTAAATAGCTTTTGTTTAATATTCTTCGAATCTTGGCACTGATTCTGATGTCAAACTTGACAACCCATTTCCTTGAAGATGTCAGAATTGATGAATAGCCATCACAGGGTAGAACTAATCACCTGGCTGCCTGACTGCTTTCTAGCACAATTTCACTTTTCCAAAGTACTGTGAGCTTTCCCCTTATTCTGATGGCCAATAACATGGCTATTATTGCAAGTTCAGGTGCAATCTCAGCCCTTTTCTTCCATTCTGTAATGGAACACAAAACATGAGATGTCAGACAAATGGCTTCAGTTTATAAGATCCAAAGCATCTACTGTATGTTCCTTATTAATCATAGCTGCATTATATGCATTGTATTTCCAGATGAGCATCTATTGGTTGTCAGCTCTCACAGACACAGAGCCCGCCCCTATAACTAAAGACAAAATCAAACCCATCTGATCTTGTCAGGGTGAGTCACTGACTGGTTGGACTGTCACTGGGTGTTTCATCCTACATGACCGACTTCATTGCTGTGTGCTGCAACTGACCCCGACTCACTAAGATTAAGACAAATCACCATTTTTAAATGAAGATGTGGTAGCCAGTATTCTGTGAAGAGCTCTGTCTTTTTATGCAAAATATTTACAAAGGAAGAGTGGATCTGAATCTCTGAATTCTAAGTAGAGTATAATCTACTCTATACTGTATATATAAAATCCTAAGCCTAAAAGTGCAATGATTTTATATCACGTTTTTTGTCACGCTTTAAATCGGGCTTATTTTAAAACCTACATATATATGTTTGGTATCATTCTTTTCAGAATTTATCGAACTTTAATGTGATGTTGTTAGATTTTCAGATTCGTATTCTGTTTTTAAATTATAAACTAAAAAATATCAAGATCTCATGTCCCGCGAGACAAGACTTAACCAAGAGTGCCAAGAGATTTAACCACGCCCGGGGCCGAAAATAAAAGACAAAGAGTAGGACAGCTGCTGTACAGACTTTTAAATGTTCTAAGCGCCGTGAGATATGCAGATCATGCGGCACGGCAGCAGCAGCAAGCCAGCAGCTGATAGAGCAAAGAGGAGGTAAAAAAAAAACTGTATTTGTTTCCCATTGTATAGTATCGCCGTTTAAGAGGGAGTTTCAGAGGTGTGAAGATTGCTGGTGCCATGATATTGGGCATGTTGTTTCTGGGTTTTGGAGGCATTTCTTGTCACCCATAAAAATGGGAATGTAAAATCATTGGTCTGGTTAGGCTTTTAGAATGTAGAGTTGCTGTTTTTAGTTGTCCAAAAAACAAGCCCATTACTGGAATTCAGTTCCTAACAGCCGGCAGGAGTGCACAGGGGCAGATGAGAACAACATGACGTTAACACTTTATCAGGAAATGAAAGGATGAAAGTCAAGATACAGCGGTCATTGACGTCTCGCTTTTAAGTGCTGTCAGATAAAACAAGGCAACATCAGTGTTTTAGGGCACCTTGCAACAAAACCCTGTATAATTGGAATTGCCAAAAGAGCAATAAAAAAAATGTGTCTTATGCATAATTGAGTCTTCCTTAGACTTTCATCCCCTCATGGTGACTACCCAAGATGGCGGATCTTGATGGGTTGGAAGTGACATCGTAAGTGGAAAGCCATCAGTCTTCCTTTCTGCAGAGAAAGGATAAGAGAGACAGTGCCATCCCATGGATCGTTGGAGAATTACCATCACCCAAGCCTTTCAACTGTCTCCCATGTGCACTTGTGTGACAGTGTTAATATTCTACGAAAATTGTTGGGGTTTATGTTTGGTAGGGGTTTTGTTTGCAGATTATAAATCCATGTAAAATGCACTTTGTGTCCCTAAGATGTGTATATTCTAACTGACAACATACTATTTTATTGTTTATTCTGTAGTGCCAGTGTAAAATTTCAGTTTTCAGCTAACAGAAACTCATCACACACTGACGATAAGCCTACTAATAAAGATGTTCTGAGTGATCTGTCCAGCCCAATCCCAGGTAGAAATAATGATATGCAGTATCTGAACAGAGTTATGTGAATGCATAACACTGGAGCCTCAAAATGTTTCATTACTATCACGTTAACACCACGGCAGAGGCAGAAAAAACATTTATTTGAATAGTTTGTGAGACCCACAAATGTTTTGCTATGCTATGGCTTTTGTTGCAAAGCAATTTTTTTAGGAAGAGTGCTGACTACTAGTATCATTTTCAAGCAGTCAGTTAATCAATAAGCAATCAATAGCAGAAACCCAAGCAATTACAGCACAATGTGTAACAAAAAGGTCATTTGAAATTAGTGATGAATATGACCTTTATGAACGGATGGCAGGCATGGGCTGGGCATGATTCATTACCCAGCCAGGAGGCCAATGTAATTAAGGAACAGGGGGAGACAATGTATTCAAACTACTTGCTCCCCCGAACTGCTTGGTGGCAGCAACCTTGGAGTCAGGTACACCAGAAGATACCCGCAGAGCATGCTGGTAATCGCAGTTCTGTAGAGAAACCCTGTTGGGGGCCTGGGTGCCACTCAGGGGGCGTAATGCTAGGAGCTGCGCTCTTTGGTTTTTGGGACTTCTGATTGACCCAGAAGTGCTTCCTTTAGGCTATGCCCTGGCACTGGAAGTACTTCCAGTTCCAAGATGAAAGGCGCAGCTCTGCCACATCTGGGAGAGTCAGAGCCAGGAGAGAACACAAGCAACACTCGCCTGGGAGGAGTGGAGGAGAAGCAAGAGAGGGAGAAGAGAAAGAAATTGTAATTATGGAATTCTATACTGATAAAGAAGTTTTTTCTAAGGTAATTTTTAATAATAAAGTTTAAGTTTTAACTGAGGACTTGTGTCTATGTGGTTGAGTTTGGGGTTTGGCCCCTACTGGTTACACTTTTCATACTTAATGTACTGAGGTGAAGATTCACATTAAGCACAGATTGAAATATCTTACTGCCACAAAAAGGCCACATTTGTTGAGTTGCCTACAACTGAGTGTTCTAGTCTATTACACAATAACAACAGAAATGGTGCATATTTGAACAGCTACATTTCAGAAAATATTCTAAAATGGTTATACTGTAACTAGTTAACTTAATTTTGGAATAAAGAGAGTTAGGAAAGGGGCACTCCAATAGACATGACTTTCAAAATAAGCCAGGGGTAACAGCTTGAGATTATTAAAATGGTGATGTAAAAAGTTGCTTGACTTTTTAATTTACAGGAGTATTAGCCTTTGAAACAGACATGAAAACAATACAAATACTTTATGCTATGCTTTTTACAAAATGTAAAAATACACCGGAAATATCGCCTGACTTTCTTATAAAATGTGTTGTTTGTTGCTCAGTAAATCAAGACAATTTCTGTAGAAACTTAGATAAAAGCAAGCATCTGTTTGGCTCTTGTTCTACAGAGCATCTGGCTGGGCTTTATATGAGCAATTTTGCATTGGGTGGTCATGACATCCATCTAAATTAGCCCAGTGAGCATTACTTTCACATGTGGTGCACAGTACACACACTGTGAGGAATAACACACCAGTAAAAAAGAAAAGAAAAGAAAAGAAAGACAGCAAAAATGAAGACAAGCTTAGCTGGGGTCATGCAGTTTAAGATCACATTAAGCAATAATGTATTTAAATGTATTTTATTAAATGTAATAAAAATAAAGTGCACAATGTGACAATTTTTTAATATATGCTTACTCCAATTTAGGGTTGGGTGCGAGACAGTTGGAAACAGAAAGTTCTGTGTTACACTGCCACCTGAAATTTTATTCTGGTACTCTGGAATATGCCATAAATCAGCAGCTACTGTATGTAGACTTCCATCCATCCATCCATCCATCCATCCATCCATCCATCCATCCATCCTTCCATCACTTACATGTGCATGTGATTTCTCAGTTTTTTTATTTTTAATAAATTTGCAAAAATCTCAAGTAAACGTTTTTCACGTTGTCATTATGGGGTGTTGTGTGTAGAATTCTGAGGAAAAAAATTAATTTAATCCATTTTGGAATAAGGCTGTAACATAACAAAATGTGGAAAAAGTGATGCGCTGTGAATACTTTCCAGATGCACTGTATATCCTAACTATAGGGTCACGGGGGTCTGCTGGAGCCAATCCCAGCCAACACAGGGCGCAAGGCAGGAAACAAACCCCGGACAGGGCGCCAGCCCACCGCCGGACGCGCACACACACACACACACACACCCCAAGCATACACTAGGGACGATTTAGAATCGCCAATGCACCTAACCTGCATGTCTATGGACTGTGGGAGGAAACCAGAGTATCTGGAAGAAACCCACACAGACACAGGGAGAACATACAAACTCCACGCAGGGAGGACCCGGGAAGCGAACCAAGGTCTCCTTATTGCAAGGCAGCAGCGCTACCACTTCTCCACCTATGTAAAATTCTATACATATAATTATAGGTAGAAAAATCCCATCATGCACAGATACACAATCTGCGAACAAAGGCCACGGCACTTTGTACTTCTGACCAGCATCATGCAGAACATCCAGTTTTTATGACACATATGATCCTGTACTGAAGAACAGAAGTTGCCAACTCCCACCCCATAGCCGTGCTGATGCCCACTTCAACAGCAGCTGAACCTTAAGTTGCAATTTATTTGTCGGGGACTAGTAATGAATGAAACAAACAAGTTTCAATACGCATACAGTCTCACAGAACTGTCACTAAAATTCATTTTTCAATTGCAAAATATGAAACTCACCAATAACAGGTTTTGGTTTTAAAGGTTTATTTAAAATAAAAAATAGGGAATCTTTCCCCGTAAAAACTTATTAGACTTTGGTGGTTACCTGTGCTTTTCTTTTCGCAGCTGCGTCATGTAGCTAAATCCCCTTGCTACCAGTAAATTCCAATCTGTTTATGCCTCTCATCCACATCATCACAGAGGTGTACTCAGTCATTCAGGCTTTTTCTATCCCGCTTAGTCCTGAACAGGGTCGTGGGGGGAGCTGGAGCCAGTATAAGGTCATTATCACAGCTAGCATAAGGTGCAACAAACACTGGACAGAGTACTAGTCCATTGCAGGACAAACACACACAAAAACACGGGTCAATTTAGTATTGCCAATCCATCTAACCTGCATATCTTTGGACTGTGGGAGGATTTTTAAATTTTTATATTTCATGTTGCATATTTTCCACACAAAGACATACTAACACGCCATCATGCCCATTGCTGTGTTTTCTCCATAGGAAAGTCACTTGCCTCTCCCTATTATCTAATAATTGCCTTTTCTTATAGATGAGGGCTCTGCTCTGTGAAGCTTACAGTTTGATTTCTGTCATTTCTGTCTCTGATGCATCTGTAAGACTGTGATCACCAAGATCATGGGGCAAAGTGGGCGTTCTCTTACCAGTACAAGCAAAACATACATCTGATGCCTCATAAAAATGAATTCAGTGATTTTTATTTTTCTTACAGATTTTTATTTAAATAGTAAATGACAGGCAGATACATACAGAATGTGAGAAAACATTTATAGGCAGGAAATAATGCTTTTCTTCTTGTTAATTACATGAATTTCACAAGCAGCAAAATACTTTTTATTTCAATAGCATTTTTGCAAAGGGAAACTGTGAGGTTTTCTTTCAATCATTTTCGCTTATCACTATTGTTTTGTTTGATTTTTTCTAATAAAATCCTTGCTTTCCTTTCTTCATTTCAGAGTTCAGTTAGGCTAATTTTCAGTGTACTGATTACCTGCAGGCAAGCAAAGGCGTTTCTAGCCTGCATAGCTTTTTCCCTGTGTGCATAGAGACAACCTTACCTAAGTTTAAAACCAGTGCCCTGGCCAGGTGTCTGTGGGCTCATGGACGGACTCACTTTGATTGTCTTGGGGTTGGGGGGGGGAATGGTTTAAGGAAGTTCAATTTCAGTTTTAACTTTTTAGTTAGCTATTGTTTAGTCTTCTTTGTTTGAGTGTCTTTATTTGTTTGTGTTTTGTTTAAGAGTGGCAGTACTGCAAGAACTGTAAAGATGGAAGCAGTTTTCCACATTGGCAATTGGTAGTGCTCAGGAGTTGAGGTAGAATAGTTGAGCGAGAAAGAGCTATCTCTTTTATAAATGCAATGATTACCAGAAAACGGGGTTGCTCAATCTACAGAGTAGAGCAAGGATGCTTTCTGTGAGTAGAGCTAGCCAACTGAAGAGCAGTTGGGTAACTCAACAATTGGTTGCAACATAGGAGTTGTAAGTTAACTCCTATGAGCCATTTTATTCAACTCCTTTTGTGGGAGGCCACAGTTCAATATGCCTACAGAATACTTCACTCCCATGGATTCAGCGTAGCGCTTGGCATGCAGGAAATTCAAGTTTTGCTTTTAGGAACTTTCTGGATTATTTTGATCTGCAGTTTGTTGAATCCATAGATATGGAACCTGTGGATACGGAGGGCTGGCTGTCATATATAAATAGTAATATTACTTAAACTTTGCTAGTGTGAGCACACATTATATTACTAATATTAAAAGTTATTTGTGGTAAAAAAGAACTGTGGGATCTACACTAGCGACCTTCTGCCTTCGCTGTTCCCTTAATAATTCAGTGAATCCAGACATCTCCCCCCGCTGGTTCTCACTGGCTCTCTCTTGCTCGCTAAGCCTACCTCTACCTACCTCTAGAGTTCTAGCCCACCTTCTCAGCTCTCATCTTTCTCCAACTCATTTACTGACTTCTTTTTCTCCTTTTTTACCTGCCCCTCCCCTTTTTACCCATTTGGCCAAGGCCCACCTGATACAGTGGAACCTTGGGTCACGACCGTAATTCGTTCAAAAACTCTGGTCGTAACCTGACTTGGTCATGACCCAAAGTAATTTCCCCCAAAGGATTGTATGTAAATACAATTAATCCATTCCAGACCGTATGAACTGTATGTAAATATATATTTTTTTAAAGATTTTTAAACACAAATATAGTTAATTATACCATAGAATGCACAGTATAATAGTAAACTAAATGTAAAAACATTGAATAACACTGAGAAAACTTTGAACAACAGAGAAAACTAACATTGCAAGAGTTCGCGCTATAGTGCTAGGAACCACTCGCTAAAAACACTTTTTTTAATGAGTTTTAAGCACAGGGAAAAAAATGAACATTTGAAAAATCCATAATTTAATAAACAACCAAGAAAAGTAACATTGCAACAGTGCACGCTACGAACTGTTCGCTGTAAACAGAAGTGAAGTGGAGGTTAAAATCCAATAGAAAAAAGTCTTCATTAAATACAACGAAGTTAAAACAATGCTTGAATCAGTCTCTTTAAAAACAAGCCCGGTGCATGCTTTAACTGCCTTCTCGGCCTTATGTGGCCAGCCCTCTCTCTTGCGCGTGCATGTGCGTGTCTCTTTCTCTCTCTCTCTCTCACTTGCTCGCTGCACAGGGAATGCACAGGGAGAGACTGAACACTGAGCACAAGCCAAAAGGGAAACTAGCTTGTTAAAGTAGTAAATGACTTGCGGGTAAATGCAGACAGAGACCATTTATCTGTTCTCATCCTCTTAGATATGAGTGCCGCATTTGACACCATTGATCATAATATTCTTAGAAATCACCTTAGTCAATGGGTGGGCCTCTCTGGCAGTGTCTTATATTGGTTTGAATCCTACCTGGCAGGGAGAAAATTCTTTGTTAGTTGTGGTAATTACAATTCAAAGACACACGATATCCTATATGGTGTTCCACAAGGCTCTATCCTGGGTCCGCTGCTCTTCTCAATCTACATGCTTCCGTTAGGTCAGATTATCTCAGGGCACAACGTGAGCTACCACAGCTATGCTGATGACACACAGCTGTATTTATCAATAGCACCTGATGACCCCGATTCTCTTGATTCACTAACACAATGTCTGACTTGCATTTCTGAATGGATGAATAATAACTTTCTCAAGCTAAATAAAGAGAAAACTGAAATCTTAGTGATTGGCAATAATGGATACAATGAGGCTATTAGAAATAAACTGGATACATTAGGATTAAAAGTCAAGACGGAGGTGAAAAGCTTAGGGGTAACTGTTGACTGTAATCTAAATTTTAAATCGCATATTAATCAGATCACTAGGACAGCATTTTTTCACTTAAGAAACATAGCAAAAGTTAGACCTCTTATATCATTGAAAGATGCTGAGAAATTAGTTCACGCGTTTGTTTTCAGTCGACTAGATTACTGTAACGCAATCCTCTCAGGAATACCCAAAAAAGACATAAATCGTTTGCAACTAGTGCAGAATGCAGCTGCTAGAATCCTAACTAGGAAAAGAAAATCTGAGCACATCTCTCCAGTTTTGATGTCACTGCACTGGTTACCTGTGTCATTCAGGATTGACTTTAAAATTCTGCTTATGGTTTATAAAGCCTTAAATAATCTTGCCCCATCTTATATATCAGAATGTCTGACACCCTATATTCCAAATCGTAACCTTAGATACTCAAATGAGTGTCTCCTTAGAATTCCAAGAGCAAAACTTAAAAGAAGTGGTGAGGCGGCCTTCTGCTGTTATGCACCTAAAATCTGGAATAGCCTGCCAATAGGAATTCACCAGGCTAATACAGTGGAGCACTTCAAAAAACTGCTGAAAACACATTATTTTAACATGGCCTTCTCATAACTTCACTGTAATTTAATCCTGATACTCTGTACATCCATTTCATTATAATAACTATTCATGGTGGCTCTAAAATCTGTACTAACCCCTACTCTCTCTTCTGTTTCCTTTTCCAGTGTCCTTTCCACCATCTACTCAAAGCACTGTGATGTTCCAACAGTGATGGATTAAAAGCCAGAAGTTTGCATGACCACCATCATCAAGTCCTTCCGTGAGAACCCTAAATGCAAAGAGGACTATTTCATTTATGTTAGGTAGAATGCCCAGAGGGGACTGGGCGGTCTCGTGGCCTGGAACCCCTGCAGATTTAATTTTTTTCTCCAGCCGTCTGGAGTTTTTTTTTTGTTTTTTCTGTCCCCCCTGGCCATCGGACCTCACTCTTTTTCTATGTTAACTAATGTTGTCTTATTTTAATTTCTTATTTTGTCTTTTATTTTTTTGTTTCTTCATTATGTAAAGCACTTTGAGCTACTTTTTTGTATGAAAATGTGCTATATAAATAAATGTTGTTGTTGTTGTTCGTATACCGAGTGTGTGGTCGTGAACAGATGCAAAAGTTTGGCGAACTGTTCAGAGACGTTCATGTTCAGAGACGTTCGTGAACCAAGGTTCTACTGTACCATGAATCTAACATGGCACTAAACAGCAATCAACTCATTAGGGCAAGTGCACATGTTTGACCACTTAACCAGCAAGGTAAGTAAAAAAAAATGAGCCTAAAATCAATAAAGACATGAAACCACAAAAATATCCTGCCAAGACACACAGTTAAGGTTGGGCTGTGATGATGCCAGTCCCCCACATGGGAGTCTGCTGAACCAACACCATCGATAGTTATGACCGAGATGAGCTGACAAATGAGGACAATTCTCTGATGATGCCAGAGGATGGTGGAAAAAGTGCCCAAGTGATTTTATTAAAAGACAGTCAAAAACAAAAGTAAAACAAAAAATGTGTCCATTGTGCAGTGTTCTAAAAACAGTACATATATAAATCCATAAAAATCCAGCGAAAAGTGGGGATAGAAAAAATCAATAAATAAATCCATTAAAAATCAGGAGTTAAAAATGCAGGCTAACTCCTCCCGATCTCAGCCCACCTCCTTTTCATTCTTCCTGGCTCACCCATTGCTTGTGTAGCCGGCGGAGACTCAGCAGCCACAAGCTCCATTATGCCGACCCCCGTCTTGACTGCCTCCGGACATCGCAGCCAGACTGTCCAAGGTTGGCTCTCCTCCCTTTTTCTTTCGTGCTCACGTGGTTGCACCTCGGAAGCCTAGGGAGGGCACCTGCCTTGCTCGCCACACTCCACCCGAATATTCAGTGGGTCGAACTAGCCCCTAGAGCGCCACAGCCAATGCTCCTTCGTGGGGCTTAAGCTTATACTGTTTCCTCCTTCTAGGTGGCAAGATCGTCCTTCCAAGATTGCCTTTCACATCTTTTAACCTCTTTCCTTTCAATCTTTTCCTTTTCTTTGATTCCTCTTCCCTCTCCTTTTGTGCCATTCAGTATATATACACACTTGTCTCTGTGGGCACAGCGCCTTAATCACACACCGCAGAAAGCCAATGAAGCAATTGAGAACGATCGCACCCGCATGTGCAGGTGTGACTTGCGCCAACTACCTCATTAACTCCCCGCGGTCGTGCAATCGCGCCCACGGAGAGTGACACGGCTTTATTTATATTTATTTAAATCTGGCCCTATTTTTTTTGAAGCCGCGGACCCGCTATACCACATGGGCCAAGTATTATTTGCAAATTTTCCCATTCACAGGGGTCTTCTGCTCCATCTTCTGTAAATGTGAATGATGACTTTATATATAAAAATAACTGATTTTTAATATCCTATGAAGATATTGTGCTGCACTTAACTCAAAACATGTTAGAAGAGAACTATCAGAAAAAAGACTGTACAATGCTGGAGGTCAGAGGTAGAGTATGTAAATGATAAACAGCCAGATGAAGTCACAAATAAGTGCACAGCTTAGGCACTTTCAAAATGGATGAATTTGAAATGTCCTTAAGTACCTGTATATCATTTCAACCAAGAAACACCAAATATTTTAAATAAATACAATGGCAGATCACAAGAAGCTCTGAAACTGCAATCCCCAGTGAAAAAAATGCAAATAGTGAAAGATGAATGGACGAGTTTATTTTTTAAAATGTGGTCTGACATCATTTACCTTACAAAACCAGCAAAACCTAAGATTTCATTCATGATATGTAGAGTTTTAACATCCAGTGTACATTGCATGTCACAGTGTCCTTGCCAAAAATTGGAACGATACTCACACATATAATGTAAATGTACTAGATAAGGTAAAAATGAATGAAACATTAATATATTGCTTTCCGTGTGGCAATATCAGTGAAGGCCAATTTCCTTATGGTTGCACGTTTCCAGCCAGTATTACTCTTAACGAAGAAATGTGAAACATGAGGAGAGCTAAATTTGACTAACAGGCGAACCAAAACCTTAGACCTGCCCTTGACACTGGCTTGTACTTGCATGGGTCACATTTTGTTTCCTTGAACTCTTCACAAAATCGCTTATCTTTCCTCATTAGCAAAGTTCATGGCTTAAAATTTCATTTTTTTTCAAGGCCTAAACTTGAAACATTAGAAATCCCTTTACTGTTGTACACTTTTGTAGTCCAGGAAATCGAGGAGTTGGGTAATCAACAGTTAAAGTCCATGGGTTAGAACATTAACTGTTGATAAATAATCACTAATACTTTGATCTTCCCAAAACTAGAGAGTAGCTGCTTATCTTTCATTTTTGAACTGGTTGTTTGAACTGGGGAAAAAAAGCTGTTAATCTTAGGAGCCTTGCATTGATATGCTCCCTGGTTATTACGGGCATAAATCACTCTTGCTATATAAACAATGAATAGCTAAGGTTAAGTAGACATTGGCTATGAAAGTTCTGAATCCACAGTACAAAAGGTCTTAAGGCCGAGCCAAAGATCAACTAACAAAATAAATACAAAGCCACCAGGGTAAATCGGGAATGAAACTGTAATCTTATTTTGTGAAAAGAAACATGTTGTAAATAAAATAGCTGATAAACCACATGTCTCTAGGAAGGCTTTATTAGTCCCCATAGTATGCCTGTAAAACAGAGGTGTTGCTCTGTTTGCTGTGGCTTTTAACAATGCAGTGAGAATTAAGAGTATGGGCTGTAGAAGTGTGCTGCCATGGCAACCCAATAAGTCCACACTGTCTAGACTGCTTGACCCATATGAACTAAACATTAACTATAATAGGACTCTGTATCGTACTCTGCAGCAGTTCTCCTTGGAAATCTGTGTTTAGCTTTAAACACAAGCAGCTTACTTATTATAAAGTACTTATGCTTGAAAACATAAAGAGTAAAAGAAAACTAAGAATTTTCTTTACTTAATGTTTTTAGGATTATATTAAACATGCTGCCACCTCACCAATCCAGCATCTGGGACTTGAGTCCCACACCCAGACCTCTTCCAAATGGAGTCTGTTCATTCTCTCACTGTCTGTTAGTTTTTCTCCCACGTCCCCAAAGATGTGCCCCTTTGCCATCGGCTTTCCTTGGGTTCTTGTGTTGCGAGGGTGATCATACTTGTTGATTGCACACAACTTTATGCTGGAGCCTCTGGTCTCTGGTAATCATTTCTATATGCACCTTATATTATTTTCCTATAGTTTTAGTGGATCAAAACTTCAGTGGCATTGGCTTGGGTTTCTTCTGAACTCTTGCTCTGCTGTTGTCACTGCTCCCCTGTGCCCAGGGGTGTAGTTCGAGTTCGTGCCACTCAGGGCAGGGTGGTGCTTCAATTTGCCTCCCTTCAACATATCTGAATATATTAACCTATTTAAACAGAAAATTAAAATGATGTATAGAGAAAAATTAAGATAAATTTAGCATAGATTTATTCATATATAGAGAAACAGCAATAATTTTTTACATATAATTATTTATAAGCATCAACTAGACAAGAGTATAGTATAGACGCACTGATAAGCCATGTTATAATTATTAGTTTAATATACAGTAATCCCTCGCTATATAGCGCTTCGCCTTTCGCGGCTTCACTCCATCGCGGATTTTATATGTAAGCATATTTAAATATATATGGCGGATTTTTTGCTGGTTCGCGGATTTCTGCGGACAATGGGTCTTTTAATTTCTGGTACATGCTTCCTCAGTTGGTTTGCCCAGTTGATTTCATACAAGGGACGCTATTGGCAGATGGCTGAGAAGCTACCCAACTTACTTTTCTCTCTCTCTTGCGCTGACGTTCTCTGATCCTGACGTAGGGGGATTGAGCAGGGGGGCTGTTCGCACACCTAGACGATACGGACGCTCGTCTAAAAATGCTGAAAGATTATCTTCACGTTGTTACCTTCTGTGAAGCTGCTTCCTGATGCGACATGCTGCACGGTGCTTCGCATACTTAAAAGCTTGAAGGGCACGTATTGATTTTTGATTGAAAAACAAACTCTGTCTCTCTCTATCTCTCTCTCTCTCTTTCTTTCTCTGCTCCTGACGGAGGGGGTGTGAGCTGCCACCTTCAACAGCTTTGTGCCGCGGTGCTTCGCATACTTAAAAGACAAACAGCCCTATTGATTTGTTTGCTTTTCTCTATCTCTCTGACATGCTCTGCTCCTGACGCACACTCCTTTGAAGAGGTAGATATGTTTGCATTCTTTTAATTGTGAGACGGAACTGTCATCTCTGTCTTGTCATGGAGCACAGTTTAAACTTTTGAAAAAGAGACAAATGTTTGTTTGCAGTGTTTGAATAACGTTCCTGTCTCTCTACAACGTCCTGTGTTTCTGCGCAAATCTGTGACCCAAGCATGACAATATAAAAATAACCATATAAACATATGGTTTCTACTTCGCGGATTTTCTTATTTCGCGGGTGGCTCTGGAACGCAACCCCCGCGATGGAGGAGGGATTACTGTAATTACGCTGTGAAAACCAGAACCAGTGTAGTGTACAAATGATAGGTGGGAATGTTTTCTGCGCAGAGCAAGAACACATTCGGATTGATAACAAAACGAAATTATAAATTGCAAATTAGTTGTTTATCTTCCTAGAAATTATTATCAGTGTAATATTTATGTTTATTTTTGCTGTTGCCTCATAAATTTCAACTGCTATGTCTGATGCCATCACAGAAGAACATTCTGAAAATTATTTTTGAAGAATTTGTCGATAAAAATCAGAGAATTTTACTTTTTTCATTCATTAATGATATTTTTCTGAACCCTGCTGCTTACACATGAATTGTACTGAGCCTTTTGGCCAATAATGCTGCCCCCAAAAATGTGCCACATGGGGCGGACCGCCCCCTCTGCCCACCCCTAGCTACGCTACTGCCTGTGCCCCCCCATCTCACCTTTCCCATTTCCGTGCATCTCTGCTTTTTAGTCAGCTTGCTATTCCTCAGTTAAGTACTTGCTTTTCACTATGTTGAAATACTCTTGCTATAAACATCTGAATATTTAACAGTTTGTCTAAGAGCAAATGGTTGGACTGGAATGTCCAAAATGACATTGGTGTTGTGCAGCGCCCAAAATATTTACACCATGGATTGGGATGTCACATTGTCACTTTGCAACTGAGAAGTTCACAAGCAGTTCTTGTTCTGGAATATGCCATCCTACTCAGGGTTTTGGGAATAAGGATGTCCATGTGCTAAATCTGCACCACATTGAAATAAACTCTAGATGTAGATCTGCACATAAAAAACTCTTATCCGATAACATCATCCTGTTTAGACCAAGGTCTATCAATGGCAAAGCACTGTCAGAATTCATTGATACTGTATGTTATGCTTAACTGAAACAAAGTAAAATCCAAATGAGTTTGCGTCTGTAATGGAGGCAGCTCAATCTGGTAATGTTTACTTTACAGCGGCTCAGCAGCTCAAGATAAAGTGGAAGACTTGCTGCAATTGGTAGATCTGAACTAAACATCAAAAGAATCCCAACTGAAACTTCATTGACCTTTGAGTGCCTCGCTGTTAAACTAATAACGAAATCTAGTTCTGTCTTAGTTACTGTTCTTTATCGTCCACCAAATTCCATTGGGCCTTTTATTTAACTGATCTGACAGAATTACTAATAAGAGTTATTCTTGTAGATGACTTTAACATCAGCATTGACATTCCTACATGTAATACTGCATTCATGTGCTCTCAGACTATTTGGAGCTCCTAATTGCGAAATTTCACCTTCACCTTCCCACTTCAGTGTGCTGACATAGTTTTCCGGTCAGACTATTTTGAAAAATACCAGGTCATTTTTGATTTGTTACTTGGTCTGCAAACAAAATAAATAAATAAAGACAAAATGCATCTTTTATGGAAATAAAGAACAAAATAAATGTATTAAATGTGTATCACTTCAATCCAAATGTAGTTCAAACAGAAAATTTCAGGCTGACTGGGTTATATGTTTTATTTTAAAGAATTGACTCAGGTGAAAGGTTAGCATTACATCACAACTGAGACAATTTGGGTAGCTTTGTTTTGTCCAAATTGTCTGAGTTTTAATACAGAGTTTGTCTAGCGTTCACATGTTGTTTCCAACTTCACAACTTGGATTTACCGTTTTTCCAAGAGCACATGAATGCCGTATTAGCCGACAGATTCATTCCTATCCTTGCTGGACTATTTTGGCTCAGCATGTTGATTTTCCTACCCACTCCGGTAATCCCATATTAGACTTGGTCTGCACATCTGGCTTATCTGTTGGCAACACTCACAGCACTGATTTGGGCCACTCTGACCATACAGCAGTGCTTTTCACTGCCTCAGTGTCTCATCTGGCTCTGTTTTGACTGTAAACATCAAATTTCTTTCAGAAACTATAAAAATATGTGTCCCTTTATCCTTCCTGGATCCAATTCTGATCTTTTTCTATCTTCATTTGTTCCATGCAAATTAGATAGTCTTGTTGATCACTAGAACTCATCCCTCCATTCAGCACTAGATAAAATAGCTCCTTTAAACACAAGGATGTCTCCTTTAGGCTCTTCGCTCCATTGTACATTTTAGAATTATGGTCTATGAAAGTAGGTGACTTGACTGGCCTCACTGTGCATGCCCTGACCATCACAGGGCTTACAGAGATGCACTAACTGCAGTAAAGAATACACACTATGACACAATAATAGGCAGCAGCCCTGATAACCTTGAGGCTTTTGTTCTCTAGAGTTAATAAACTACTTTAACCTGCATTTGGCCATATCACCTTTCCACTAAAGTGAAATATTCCCACACTTTTTCCTGTCCATCTCCATCCAGCTCCTTATCCAAATGTTCACAATTTTCATCTATATTTTTTAATGACCTGCTCTTTAAGATGAGGACTAGTACTTGTATACTGGACCCCATCCCCACCATACTTGTCAAAGTCCGTCTTCATGCCATAAACCCGACTGTTACGACAATAATAAATACATCCCTTGACACCGGCTCTGTGCCAGCTACTTTGAAAATTTCTTCTGTAACCCCAGTATTTAAAAATGTCTGGTTTTGACACTGACAGTCTGAACAATTCTCAGCCCATCTCTCACATACTTTTTCTGTCAAAAGTTCTCAAGTATGTTGTGGCTTTCAACTCACCACTTACTTAACTTGTAATAAGCTGATGGAACCCTTTCAGTCTGGTTTTAGAGTGCAGCACAGCTGTGAAACTGCCCTGCTATGGGTAACCAATGATTTGCTTATGGCAGCAGACTCTGGACAAACCAGCATATTAATTCTGCTAGACCTCAGTGCAGCATTTGACACTGTCAGACATGTCATTCTACTGTCCAGAATGAAAAACATGCTGGGTATCTCTGGCACTGCTCTCCAATCTGACTAATAGGCAAAAGTTTCTAAGTCTTGGCAACAGCAGTTCCAGCTCAGTGCCAGTCACACAAGGAATTACTCAGGCCTCTGACCTCGACCCTCTGCTCTTTTATATCTATATGCTTCCCCTTGGCCATATTATTCGTAGCTTTGGACTGAGCTATCATTTATATGCAGATGACACTCAGATCTGTTTCAGTGTTAAAAGTGAAACTTTGTCATTGTTTGCTCAGCTCACAACTTGCGTCAGTGAAATTAAAACTTGGATGGAACATAACTCTTTAAAACTAAACCACAACAAAACTAATATCATGCTAATTGGTAGTAAAGCTCAGCTTAAGAAAATAAGCTCCTTTTCAATCACTCTTGGTGATGATGTCAGCAGACCTTCTTTTTATTGCTTGAAATATTGGTGTCATTTTCGATTTTTCCCTTTTTTGTTCTACCCACATAAACCACATTAAGAAACATTCTTACTTCCATTTCCATAACATATCCAGTGTTCGTTCATTCCATTCCTTTTCTAATGCTCAGAAACATGTCCATGATTTTATTACATCCTGGAAAAACTACTATAATCCCCTACTAGCAGGTTCCTCTTCTAATCTTTTATTACAACTCCAGTTGTCTCAGCACTTCCTTATATTGAGTCCTTACACAGACCCACAAAAGTGAACACATCACACCCGTCCTGCTCCTGTGTCTTACAGGAATGAATATAAAATGTTATTACTGTCTTATAAAATTTTAGATGCCCTAGCACCAGACTACATCAGTAACCTCCTACATCACTATGCTCCTGTTTGCCCACTAAGATCTACTTGCTCTGGCACTCTAGTTGTACCTGAAACTAACCTGCACTCTATGGGTGACAGGGCCTTAAGCTGTATAGCGCCCTGACTTTGGAAGAACCTCCTTAAATTAATGAGATCAGCTGACTCAGTTCCTTCTTTCAAAAAACAACTTACAACTTGTTTGTTCAGGAAAGCATTTAATTTACCCTATTCCAATTCAAAGCTCAGTGTATCAAGTATTTACCTTTATTTAGTGCTAGCCATCCCCCGTGGCTTCACCCGCGTATTAATGAAAAAGGACAGCAAGGAGGGCCTCGCCCAGCTCCCTACTCCTGAAGTCACTCTTCCCCCTCCCCTCGGCCCACAGCCTCTGTCTCAGATTAACACGAATATATTGCTCCTGCAAGTGAAGTATGATTCTTAGCGCAATGAAAGAAGTTGCAAAATCAACTGGAATGTTCAAGCAAATTATAGAAGAAAAAAGATCTAAATCCGTTAAGTAGTTCTCTCATTCACTAACTAAGTGGAGTTAAGGTTACGTGTGAGCGAGGAGGGCCCCGCCCCGCAACCCGATGAGTCTCTCTTGGATTTGCGCTAATAAATCAGTACCGCAAGCGAACTATGAAACTTAGCGCAATGAGAAAGTTGCAAAATCAACAGAATGTTCAAGCAAATTATAGAAAAAAACCTGATCTAAATCCATTAAGTAGCTATCTCATGAAAAGCGGACAGACATAGAAATGGGTCTAAAAAACTATAAGAAATTTCGCGCTTGGACCTCAAAATTTCTTAGTGAGCACCTATGGGCCAAAGGTAACCTACATTCCAAATTTCAAGTCCCAAGTCCTCATGATTCGGGAGATTTCGTGATGAGTGAGTCAGTGGTATTTGGCTTTTATATAGAGAGATTTATACAGATATTATTTGTATCAAATGTTGTATATGCCCTGTTGTTCATTCTGAATTTCTGTGAAGTGCTTATTCTGGTTAGAGAAAACATGTTAATGGTTTCTGAGAAATCTGGTTAACAGACGTGGCTTTCTCTGTGAGTAACCCAGTTATTTGGTCATGTAAACCCTTAACCGGGTCCTGTAGTCTGCACCTGTCCATTGAACTATTTTTTCCTACGCCACATGTCTTAGCTTTACACATGCTTTAAGCATCCACAGGTGAAGGCATCTACAAGATATATTATTCCTTCTCCTGGTTCAAATATTCTGTTTCAGTATTTTAGAAATCACTAGATTTGTATTAATGAGCTGATCGTGGAGTGCTAAGCTCAATAGCACAATCTTCAGAGCAGTAGGGTAATGCCTAGAAAGAAATGCGTAATAAGTGGTCTGATTACTTTTTAAAGTAATGAGAAATCAAACACAATGCTTATTTTAATCAAGTAAAAACACCTGCATTATTATAATCCTGGCAGCACTGGGTGAAAGGCAAGAAGCACACGCGCCAAGTCCTTTGCAGAGCTCAGTCACACAGCCAAGCAGAAAAGAGTGTGCTGTGTGCTATCTGGTAACAGAAAAATATGAATAAAGTGTCAATTTAGTGTTAATCCAGCTATTTGCTAAAATATGTTTAAACAGTGTGATTGGGTGACGCAGTGGGCTGTGCTCAAAATCATGATTGGCTCAGGTCAAGGATATAAAATATACCTATTTTCAGATTCACAGTGGCCAATGATGACATTTAACTCTTTTTTTTTTGTGTAGTTTAATGACATTAGAATGTTTTGCCAAAGAAGAATTTCAGAAGATTAGCTGTACTCATAAACATAAATTTCTAATTACACATATTTTCCCGGTTATGTGTGCGTATGTAAACGCACTCAATGTTAGGTTATATTAAATGCAATTGTAATGATTTATTATGTTATTTTATTTAAAATACAGCTAATGCAACTTCATAATGCACATTTGTATAAAAGCATATAAAGACATATTACTGCTGGATTTCATACTACATGAATGTGCATTGTGGAGACTGGCTCGGACACAGACAGGCAGACACGCTCATGTCACCCAACACACGTTTATTTACACTATTATTTACATATGTCCATAAGTGCCACAAACCCCAATCTTCCCCAAGTCCAGGCCAAGCACTCTGCCTCTTCGGACCGTCTCCTTCTCTCTTTCTAACACCTTGTCCTGCTTCCACCCGACTCCAGCCTCGAATGAAGGGAGGCGGCCCCTTTTATCTGTACCCAGATGTGTTCCAGGTGTGCACCGGAAATCCCAGGGACACGCCCCAGTGTGGCGGAAATGCCGGCTGTCCTCTCGGAAGCACTCCGGGTGTTCCCTCTTCTTCTTCCTGGTCTGGCGGAAGTACTGGGGTCCAGGGTCCTTCAGGCAGGGGGACGCCCCCTGGCGGTGACCACGGGCCCCTACAGGGTTGGGCTTCCAAGCCCTGTACCCGTTGCCCCCAATACAACCAGGGCAGACGCCCCCTCGCAGTCTGGAGGAGGAATGAGCCCTCCTCCTGTCTTCCTGGGCGTCGTGCCACAGCATGTAAATAGTAAAGCAGTCTTTATGCAGATTTCAGGATATGAGGATTAATCAGCTATTTTCTTTTGATATTGAAAAACTTTTTAAAACATGTGCATTGTAATAAAAATAAGCAGCAGACAGAAAAAGGTTTGTGGATGGCCACCCCATATACTTGAAAAAAAGGCAGTCAGAATGAAAAAACATCTTCACAAACATTATTTCAAGACAGAACTGATTAACATGATGAAACAAGGTTATAAATATGGTGGAACACAGGAAAAGGTGGAATCAGGGATGCCGGGATAGGAACTGATGTAGCAGGTAGATGGATTCTGGATACTGGAAGTGACATCATTACATCACAGTATCATCAACAGTGAGCTGATCGGTAGTGATGTCACTGAGAGGCACGGTGTTCGGCTGGACTGTAGAGACAAAAGGAGAAAGGATCAGATGACAGCTCCAACTCCTGGTTCGGCTGAGAAACCACACTATTTGAGCCTGTAGCAGCATATATTTGATGACAGCTTCAGATCACTCTTAGGCCCTAATGAAAAAAAAAATTATTAATTTCTCCTGATGTTTGCTGTTCTCTGATGTTTCTTCTGTTGCAATACCAATCGATACCTTGGTGTTTTAACATCGTTATTGGCTGTTGAAGGTATACAAAGTATTAACTGATGCCTAAATATACCTAACAGATTAAACATTTTGAATGCAAGACACAAATTATAATTTATTTTCCCATGTCTATTCAAACAGTAGATATATGCATTATCCATTAACGAACAGTATATTTAATTTGTGATACTGTCACCTAGGCAATCCATTATTATTATTATCCATCCATCCATTTTCCAACCCGCTGAATCCGAACACAGGGTCACGGGGGTCTGCTGGAGCCAATCCCAGCCAACACAGGGCACAAGGCAGGAACCAATCCCAGGCAGGGGGCCAACCCACCGCAGGACACACACAAACACACCCACACACGGGACAATTTACAATTGCCAATCCACCTAACCTGCATGTCTTTGGACTGTGGGAGGAAACCGGAGCGCCCGGAGGAAACCCACGCAGACACGGGGAGAACATGCAAACTCCACGCAGGGAGGACCCGGGAAGTGAACCCGGGTCCACAGGTCTCCCAACTGCGAGGCAGCAGCGCTACCCACTGCGCCACTCATTCTTCTTCTTCTTCTTCTTCTTCTTCTTCTTCTTCTTCTTCTTCTTCTTCTTCTTATTATTATTATTATTATTATTATTATTATTCTTCCTACAATACTTCAGCATTGGAGTAAGTGGTGTACAACTAAAATATAGAAAGATAGTATAGCTTTCCTCGGGGGTTTCCTGCTTCATTTTCAGTCCAGGACATGGCATTAGAGTGATTGGCAAATGACAATAATAATAATAATAATAATAATAATAATAATAATAATAATAATAATAATACATTTTATTTAATAGGCCTTTCCTAGCACTCAAGGTCACCTTACAATAAATTAAACAACAGTAATATAGATAAAAAACAAATAGGACAATAAAATTAAATAGCAATAACAGAAGTAGTAACAAATATCAAAGATAAGTGACTGTAACAGTGGTAAATTCATAATTGGAATGCCATTTTGAAAAGATATGTTTTGAGGGCAGTTTTAAATTGCGTTATTGAGTCTAGCTGATGGATATGAGAGGGAAGAGAATCCCAGAGTTGAGGGGCACTATTATAGAATGCTCAGGCACCCACAGAAAAGAGTCTGATGTGTGATACAGAAAGTACAACTGCAGATAAGACTGTAGATCAGTGAGGTAGAGAGGAGAGAGGTTGTGGAGAGGTTTAAATATATTTTGCATTGTATTCAGTAGTGAACAGGGAGCCAGTGAAGTTGGGAGAGAGTAAGTATAATATGTTCAGTGCATCTAGAACAGGTAATTATCCTAGCAGAGGAATTTTGTATAAGTTGTAAGCAATGGATACGTTTTTAGGGATGCCAGATAGAATAGCATTACAGTAATCTATATATGAGGTGACTAGGGCATTAACCAATACTTCAGGACTATGTTGCGTAAGAACAGGACGCAGTCTAGAAATGTTTAGGAGATGGAAGAAGGCAGTCCGAGAAACATTATTTATATGGGAAGAAAAAGAGAGGGTACTTTGTAGAATGAAGCCCAGGCTCTTAACCTGGGAAAAGATGTTTGTGTTAATGTTGTTAATTAAATGGAAGAATGGTTAACCTTAGTGAGTGTAGATTTGGAACCAATGAGGAGCACCTCATTTTAATTGCTATATAATTGAAGAAAATTGTGAGTCATCTATGACTTTATGTCTTGGAGACATGCCGTAAGAGTATTTGGAGGGAAAACAGAAGTGGATTTAGTGGATAGATAAGACTGTGAGTCATCAGCATAACAATGAAATTTACTACCATGGTGTTGAAAGATATTACCTATTGTGAAGATATAGATGAGAAAAAGAAGCAGCCCCAAAAAACAGCCTTGTGGAACTCCCTGAGTAAGGACTACATTCTCTGCTTGAACAAACTGACTCATATCAGCTAGGTTGGAAGAAAACCATTGATGGACAAGGCCATAGATGCCAAAATTAGTTAGATGTTTCAGAAGTATCTGATGTGATATGGTGTCAAAGATCAAAAGGTACAAGAATTGATAAGCGTACCATGTCAGCTTCCCGGAGAAGAACACTTGCGATTTTGACCAGAGCAGTTTCTGTGCTGTGTTGAGGACAAAAGCCAGATTGAAACTGTTACTTACTGTTACTAAAAGGTTACTTTTTAAAAGACGGGACTGAAGTTGGGAGGCAACTATCTTTCTGAGAATTTTTGATATCAATGGAACATTTGGAATAGGCCGATAATTATTAAGAATATTAGAGTGTAAGCCATGCTTTTTCAGAATTGGAGTAATTAAGGCCGTTTTTAAGGAGAGGGGGGTTGTGCTAGTTGTAAGGGAAGAGTCATAGTAGTTATCATGGGGGAGATATATGATAAACAGGACCTCTTGATTTAGAAGCAGTCGTTCTTACTGCTACACCAACCATGCAATTGATTTAGTTTTTACATATTGACAGCAACATGTAAATTGAATAATTTATTTTCTTTGGTTATATTCTTGAATAAAGGCACACTTGTTTTGTTATACCTTTTGTTAAAGTATTTGATATTTGAACTTCAGTCTTCACACATTATGCATTTCACGTCAACATCAATTATTACTGTAATATAAAAAAAGTTTCTGTTTCAGTTATATGTTCAACATTTCTTGCCTCGCATTTCCTGTCATCCTACATTTACCCAGATCATTGTAGACACGGAACACACATGAAATGTATGTATTTCAAACAACAATATATTCTTTACCCTATACATACAACTCAAGGCACCTCACACCCAGATAAAGGGACTTGAGCTGGGAGAACTTCAGCTGTGTCGGTGGGGGGGATGGTATAGCAGGCTGCCTGCTGGTCGCGCTGATTGACACATTTGCAAAACAAACACGCTGATGAAGAAGTGCAAAGGAATTGAAGGTGGCCTGGCATTACAACTTTTTTCATAGGCTTCAGGGATTCTAGTGTTAACAAGCTTATAGGTATTGAAAACAATTGGAAAGTGGAAGAACTAGATCTTGTTATAAGCTCTGAGATATTATTTTCAGCTGGTAAACTGAACTCTGAGAATAAGGTGATTGGTAAAGGAATATGAATGATAGTGAAAAGTATGTCATTTTCTACTGAAATAGAAGAAGCAAGTTGCTGGTAGATTTTTTTTCAATTTTTGAGTTGAAGAAATCCAAAAAAGTACAGCAGTGCATAACAGTGAGGTTATGGTGAACACCATTTTCTGGTGGAAAAATTAGCCTGTTCATTGTGGAAAAAAGAGCTCTAGTATTTTTTCCTCCTATATTAATAGTGTTAGAGTAGTATACAGTTTTGGCAGAGCATTTGAGAGAGCATTTTTGTATTTTAACATATGATATGAATACAATTCCTTATGTACAACAAGACCCGTCTTGTTAGCTAGAATCTCCAACTGTCGGCCCATGGCCTTGAGCCAGTGGAGTTCACGTGTGAATCAGGGAGCAATATGAATACATGAAACAGTCCGTGTTTTTAAGGGAGCTAGTGTATTGAAGGCAGAAGACAGCGCAGCACTGTAATGGTCTACTGGTTCTGATGGTGTGTTAGTAGAAGAAGAAGCAGGCTGTAATTGCAATAATCTAATAAGGCTGTCTGGGTTTATATACTTGATATTGCGAATTGAATTCACACGGTGAACTTTTAATATTACAGAGAGGTAAGCTAACATCAAATGTAATCATTGTGTGGTCCAAGATGGGTAATTCGGTAGAAATAAGATTGTGTGGTATGAGGCCAGAGCAACAAACTAAATCTAAAATATGACCTTTGTTATGAGTTGAGAAGTTCACATATTGAGTTCAATTAAAGCAGTCAAGCATTTTATTAAAATCATTTGTGAGTGCATCAGTTGAAATGTCAAAATGTATATTAAAATCACCGTTAATGATGACATTAGGCAACATTGCACACAAAGTAGCTGAAACAGTAAAAAAGTTTGCAATAAAACACTTGATTGTTTAGGAGGTCTACAGTATATAAGACGGCAATTATAGTAGGTGAAGGCCTGTAGAGGCCTGCAGTTCAAAGGAAGGATGCTCTGGGACATAATTCACGGTCTTTGCAGTGAATTATTGTGAGACCACCTCCCTTCCTACAAAAAACGGGATTTAGAGATGCAGACAAACCCTGGAGGGAGCGCTTGATTGAAATGAAAATAATCACCTGGCTGCTGCCAAGTCTCCATAAGGCATAAACAGTCCAGCGTCTATCAAAAAATCACCAATCAGCAGAGCTTTGTTAGAGATAAATCAAGTGTTAAATAGTCCAAAATTCAAAGTGTCTATGGACAGATATTCCAGTGATTTTACCAGAGGAATCAGCACATTATGATCAACATGTCATTCAGAAATACATGGATGATAGCGCCTTTCAGACTAAAATGAATGAATAGACCCACTGCTACTCCTGCTGAGACAAAAACAACGATGATTTCCTTCGATGCCAGAGAATGGCACGGTGCAGCAGGAGATCAGCAGGCAGTTTGTGATATATTCGAAGTCGATAAAGTTCATCTGGTGAATATTTTAGTTTTGTAAAAGTGACTGCATTAGATAGCAAAGTAGACAGAATAATCCATGATAACCAGTTGAAGTTTATCATAGTAAATTTCTAAAAATCACCCAAGCAAACTTCAGATACGCAGCAAAACCTTGTACCCCTCAAGTACCTACTCGGCCAAATTTAAAATAACACATTAGCCAGCAGACTGTCTGTAAGCATAAGTTTAATATGTCACTGTGCTCTGTGCAAAAATATCTTATAAAACTTGACTTTTACTCACATGCGGTACAGCAGATACATAGTCAGATTAAGCACAGGAGCTGACACAGAAAACTTCCAGGCAAGCAACATGACAAAAAGATGGACTAAGACAAATGGAAACCGTGTGCAGTCAGACTGTGAGATGCTGTAACTGTGTGCTATTTCTATCTGTTAAGTCAGCACAGAATTGTGTCCTTGTTTGGAGAGAATTGCTGCCTTGTTTGGAATTGCATGTTCATCGGAGGGGGCTCTGAACATGAAGAAATAGTATAAAGCATTGGAACATTGCCCAGCACACCTTTGAAGCCAAAGAAAGGATTGAAGATGTTACCACCTGTTCCTGAGAATGTCTTCCACATCTGCATTGACGACACCGACAGATTCCACTTCTCGGGTCCCAACTCCAGGACCGGGTCTTGTCACTAGCTTAATTTGTCTTTGTACTATCTGCATGGTAAGCCGACATTAAACAAAGCTAAGTTATTTCTCCTATGTGACTTCTTATCACCGGATCCCTAGGAAGGGGTATCGTCTTTTATCTATATAAAGATTTGGGTTAAGTAAAATGTGCGTACTGCGGTGGGTTGGCACCCTGCCCAGGATTGGTTCCTGCCTTGTGCCCTATGTTGGCTGGGATTGGCTCCAGCAGACCCCCGTGACCCTGTGTTTGGATTCAGCGGGTTGGAAAATGGATGGATGGATGGAAAATGTGCGCAATCACAAACAAACTCATTCCCAGGGATCGAACACCCCCTGCAGGACACACCATCACTACTGGCATTTCCACTAGTACTCAGCAATTGACAACAGGCGGTTTCCACCACCTATTCATCAAAGCTAGATACTAGAGCAGAGAATCTTTGAGAATGTTTCCACTTACCCACACAGATTCCAGCCAGCAGAGAACAGTTCTACAAGGGCTCGTGCTAAGGCTGAAAGAAGCAAGGTACAGGAATGCGTGATATCAGTTTTTAATCCAAAGCAAATGCGAAGGCAGATCCAATGCAAAAAGCAAAGAACGGGTAAAAAAAAGCAAATAGAAAAAAATACACAAGAAGAGCACCGGTGAGCATCGGCAGACAGAAATGCCAGCGTTCACTTCCGGTCACTCAAAGTGGCAAGTATATATGGGTGTGGGCCTGAGTGTGTCTGTGATTGACTGGCCTCCTGTCCAGGAAAAGTTCCTGCTGATACTGCTGATATAAACCCTTGTTTCATGTGGCTCTGTATTGAATTATGTAATTCCTGAAAATGAATGTATAAAATAAAACTTTAAAACCAAAGCTTTTCCCATTTTCATGTGGGATCGCTATATTGGACCAGCCTCTCGTGTGTTATATACTTTCTCACCTGATAACTGTTTCACCCATAGCTTTCCCTTCACCCAGTCCATCCATTTTCTCTTTGGTAGTCTATTTCTCCTCTTTCCTGACACCTCCAAAATTGTTCTTCCAACATTATATGGCCGTCATTTCTATCTCTAAAAACCACAATTTCTGTTTGTTTGCTCTTTATGCACAGATTTGTTTTGTAAGCCACATACTTCTCACAATAAGTTAGGTTTTCACATATAATTTTGGCCATGCCCAAGGAAAGGTGAGAATGGCTGCTCTGTGTCAGAACGAATGATCTAGCAAGAAAGAAACAACACCATACATGCTGAGATGGTGGTGTGATATTTAGTATGTTTGCCTTTCAGCTAAGAAATCTGTGCCCGTATTTATCAAGCATCTCAGAGTAAGAAAACAGTCCTAACTAGCTTAAAATCTCAGAGTGAACCAAATTTGGTCCTACTCTTAGAAGTAGGAGAAAAAGCATTTTATCAGTTTTCCTAATTTAGGAAATTACTCCTAACATCACCAGGTGAGCTGTCCTAACTCTCTAGGAGGTGCCAGAAGATAGCATTCAGCTAGAGATCAGCACACACACACCCTGTGAAAGAAGGAATGTTGTTGAAACGCTGAACAACAATGAAGTCATAAAAAGATATCAGTTTGATAGAGATGGAATAATATTTGTACAAATCTCGTATGTCCATGTGATTGCCCAGTCTACGGGGAGAAGCTATGAAATGAAAATGTTGGTAATGGTATGTTTTTGGCCACAATGCAGCTTTTCAAGGCCTATTATTTGTATATGTCACAACCAACTTTTTCATGAATTTTGCACCAAACTTTAAACACCCTTGCAATGTGTGAGGTAATATGCAGATACATAAATTTTGCCCATTGCTCCACGTGAGTTAAAATAAACTCAAGCTGCATTCATCCAAATTGCCATGCACAAAAAGATCATTGCCCCAAACGTGGATGAGCATGCATAAGTGAATTGTAAATGATATCATAATAACAGGCCACAGATGTGGATGAAAACTGCATTGTAGTAGCCAGCATAATACCCTGAAGACAGACAGACCCGGATGGGTGACTGGCAGCAAAATGTCACACACGTACGCTGAGCTTTTGCCTTCCATGTATCCTTGGGTCATTCTTGTCATACTTTACAATCCTGGGAAGGTTCAAAAAGGCAGACAGATGACTCCTGGGGCATTAGATAAAAAGTGCCTTACAGAATATAAGGGGAGATTGTGAAAAGTGACACAGCAACTGAGAGCTCAGGAAATGTGAATGCGACTTGGCTGTTCAGTGAATGGTACTTTACGTGATGCTTTCTGTGGCCATAATAGTGAGATGGTGATTCTTCCGAAAGTATAGCATTCATTGTTAAATACATGTGCCCATTATCAGGCTTAACTCTCATTCGGTGTGTGTCTTGGTCTTTCTATCTCAGTTCTTGATACTGTATTACTCTTGATGTAATTAAGTGGCAGCAACTACATGCAGCTTAGCACAGTAATCTACCTTATTATATTTTATGAGCAGCTTCAGAGCCAGTGGCACGGGTGACTCTAAAAATGGCAAGCCTGCAATGTTGTAAACAGAATTCCATCTAGTTGAGCAGTCATTTTAAGGATAGTGAGCCACCTGTAAATGTAAAGAGCAGAGGATCCGTATCAGAAACGTACTGCTGGATTCTGCATTGGTGTTAGCAGTGGGATTTAAAGGTGACCCACCATTCGATTCAGTAAGTGCTGTGGGCTAAGGAGACATGAAATGAACTTACTTGGCTTTTCTAAGGAGTTTCTGGAGAGTCTAGAGAATGATATATAAGATGTAGAGTGCCATTTTCAGCATCAGTACAGGAAGGAGGACAGCTAAGAGACTGCTACCTCTTCAGCCCCACCAATGCTTCTCCATCTTCTAAGATACATTGCAATGGTTGTGCGGATGTTTGTGGAGCTTCCTGTCCATGGAGCTGGGAAAAGTCTTGAGGATCGAAGTGTCACCCATCCCAGGTGAGTCGTATCAAGCAGGTCCGGTGAAAAATCTATGCAAACAAAGGCAAATCTCAGAGTTGTTACAGAGGAGCCATGGAGAGAATGTCTCAAAACAGAGATCCGGACCTGGAACGGTGTTAGTTATGTTGTACCACACCCAGCACAAGTTGTATAATCTTTCTTTCAGGTGATAATGGTTGACCTCTCAGAGACTGGTTCCTCACCATCCCGCAAACACCGCAAGAGAAGTGATATAATGAAAAGCACTCTCACACAGTTGGTGATAGAACAAATCATTAGTTCTTTTAAAGGGTGTTTGTGACCTCTTAGCGTGGCACACTGCTATACACTCTCACAAAGGTTTTCTACATTGTGGAGGATTGTGCCGTACAGCCCAGCATAGCGCAGAAACATGGACTGCCTGTGCCACCTGAGATGGATCAAGATGAGTGCATGCATGACCCAGACCTTGCACTTCAGAACATCAATGCAATGGCAATTCAAAGATGGTTGGATGTTGAATGTATTTAAATATTGACATTTACATGGAAAAATATTTTACTTTTCAAAGTTAAATAAGAATGTTCTTAATATCTCTCAGTTCTGTGCATACAGCCTGCGCGAATGCACACTGTGTACTGGTGGCATTCTTGGCACTGCACGATGGCACATTGCTATTGCTGTTGCTCTCTGCACTCAGCTGCTATCACTTGTTTTCCAGGGTTGATTTTTATTTTTCTTGTGACTCCCGCACAGAGGCCAGCAAAAAGAATGTGTCTGTGGTTCTCCAGTTCAGTCAGTAATACCTCAAGTTCACACTCACTGAAGATTAGTTTTTTGTGCTCTCCCATGGTTTGTAGTGAAGATGCCACTCAGGAACATGGCCAAATTTATATGGTGATTAGATCATGAATATTCAAAAGAGCGTTTCTTAACCCATACATGGTTGCTTGTGGTAGGTGATGGAGAGTGGCTAAATGCTTGTGCACAAGCGAATAGTTTTAAGTTGATTTATGTATATTCTGTTTTTGCCTTTTAATCATAAGTAAAGTTTTAGTATGGAATCTAAGCAAGGTCGTAGACATGAGTCGCCTGGAGAGCTGAAGTACAATGAACAGTATATCATGTTAAAGACTAAATAAATAAGCAAAGAAAGTTTTAAATGGATTTGATCATGAGTCAAAGACATAATGAAAGTATTTAAATGGTTTATTTTCCATATTGTGTTCAGTTAATTCAATCCATCCATTTTACAACCAACTTTGTTCCTGTAATCTCGCAATATGGGAGGCTACCATTCTTCCAGTGAGCGTGTGTAAATCCTGATCTTGTTTGACATTTCAGATGTGCTGTTTTATGGAGATTCATTAATATTTCATTTAGAGCCATTTTTCATTCAGTAACATATTCACATGCATGTAACTATTATAAATTTTATTTCTATAGAACTTTATAGAATATGAGCTGTTCAAAGGCATTCATTTAAAAGTAACAACAAAGAAACATGTCTAATCCTTTGATGAATGAGCTTAAATATTTCAGCTGTTGAAAGGCTAATTAAAATCAGAAGTCAAATTATTGCTTTTATTTTTCTGCCTGGTATTGATTGGTAGTTGTTTACACAATAACACAATTAACATCTGCCTCTCTTATATAAAACAAGCAATTTCCAGATTATTCATAAATAAAACTTGTTTTGTGAGTTACAGTCTGTGGCCTACATTTCTAAGATTTAAATGAACACTCTGAGCAGCATGGTGGTGCAGTGGGTAGCACTATGGCTTCATGAATCTGCTGCAATTGGATGTCATCCCACACCTTGTTGCTGTCTGTGTGGATTTTGCACATTCTTCCATTGTTTGACTGCAGTTTCTCTCCAGGTGCTCCAGTTTTCCTCCCAGAAATGCAATGTATGTCATTGATAGACCTAAAAATATTGAAAACTGTTTGCGCTTCCAAGGACTGGCTTCCTGACTGGGATTCATGGTACCCTGCTTGGCCCATGCGGTGGATGGAGGGTGCCAAAGGATGGATGTCTCGCATGGGACAGATGGTGTACTCTTTCCCTAATGTGACTTTGAAATGAAAGGACAGAGATATACTTTCAGGGTTGTTTACGCCCCTCATACGCTAGGTAAAAGTATCCATTGCTCACACCCACAGGGCAACATGGAAATTGTAGTCCCATTGTGCAGCTTTGCTGGGTCTGTTAGGTGCTGTCAGGGAGAGCTTCCAAGAATGGGTTTCGCTGTCTCGAGGATGTTTTATTTTACCTAGAAATGTGTCCAGCACAAAAGGAGTCACCTCACCTCACTAATACAGTCGGAGTCAGGAGTGGAGGAGGACAAATCTTGCCTGGGGAGGTTTAGGGGAAAGAAAGAAGAAAGGAAAAGAAAAAGATTACTGAGTCGTGTGTGTGTTTGTGTCTTCTCCTTTAAAGAAACCAGTAACGATGCTGTCTTTAATATATAAATTTATTTGAACCCAGGGTTTGTGTTTGTGTAATTGTGTCAAGTGTATGGAGTTCCGAGATGCCCCCTAGCAGCCTCAATGAATGAATTTAACTGTAAAATGGTGTTCAGCATGCCTTTGTAATATAGATTGCACCCAAATATCTGTTTTCTAACCAAAATCAGACCTAAAGTGTGAGTCTTGTATCTCTTTACAGTGAAAGTGAAATTAAATTTGTTTGAATCTCTAAAACAGATTTCTATGTCACATAAAACCTCTTCAAAAAGTCTGCCTTTGACATTTTACTGTTATTTTGGATTTCTTATAATGTCTGACAGACTGTGCCTGATGCGTGAGGTTTGGTGTTTGATGGACAGGAATAGGAATCACTAGTGAGGGGACACCATAAAATAGGAGATCCTTTTTCTAGGTGGGTCAGGCAGTCAAGCAGACACGGAGGCATGTTGGCGATGTAGTGTAAGTTTTTAGCAGCGCCAATTCAGTGTTGTCATTTTTTTCCTTATTGATAGTCCCCAGTTTGGCTGTGTTTGCTTGTCCAAAGTAGAGGTGAGTACTTCACCTTTAATGTAGGATGTACTGAGAACTGACTAATTGCAAGGGTAGGAAGTTGCTTAAAAGACACAAGAAATCCAAAGCAGAGGAGGGAAAGTTTCTCTGCCAGAGGAAATACTACTTACCAAGATCCAAGGCCTGTTTGGCACCATCCAAAGGTGGACTATTTACTCATAGCGAAGAGACAAACTAGGAAGGGTAATCCTGGATGGGTGGGCTGCTTGCAGGCTTTGGAAATGGAAGTAGGAAATAAAATGCGTTTTCTGTCTATGAAGCTTCTCCATCTTCCATATTGCATTTAATTGGGCTTCATCTGGTTACAGATTAAACTTTCACATCATTTGCATTAATATTTTTTGGAATGATAACTGTCATTTGTGATGCTTCAGTCATGCTTGTCTTGTGTTTGTGAGTTGCGCACCTGTACTAGATTTTGTATTTTGTGTTTCATTTTCAATATAACAACCATATTTAACTGCCGATTATAAGTGTGGTGTACTGTTAGTGTCTTGGGAAGGGGAACCAGGGTCGTGTTAGTAGGGCCCACTATTGTAAGAAGTAGTCAGCAGTTGATTTGATCTGATCAATTTCACAGTACAAGTTATTACAATAGATCATACTTTAAGTGCAATAAATCAAAATACATTTATCTCAATAAAATATTATCAAGATATTGAGCAATACAATTGTGATCTATTGTACTTAGAATTAACAGCAATAATATCACATGTTAAATATATCTATAATAATAAAAGGGAAAGCCCACACTGACTGATTCACTGACTCACTGACTGACTGACTCACTCATCACTAATTCTCCAAGTTCCCGTGTAGGTGGAAGGCTGAAATTTGGCAGGCTCATTCCTTACAGCTTACTTACAAAAGTTAGGCAGGTTTCATTTCGAAATTCAACGCGTAATGGTCATAACTGGAACCTCTTTTTTCACAATATACTGTAATGGACGGCAGCTCGATGGCCGTGGGAGGAGGAGTTGAGTGTCACGTCATCACGCCTCCCACGTAATCACGTGAAAAGACTGTGAACGCAGTAGGGACAAATGAAGGAGGAGCCGCAAACAGCGAAGAACAAAAAATTCATTAAACAATTGAGAAGGGAGCGAGTGAAGCATACAAGCATGTTCATAAGGGAAACAAAGCACGGTGTAAAACGTAAGTTTAAATTAAGTTTATAGAAACGCTCCCGCTGCGGATTGCAATAACATATTCGCAAGATAAAAGTTTAATGAGAAGACACGAGGTATAAACGAACCACACGCCGTAGCTCAACGTTAGGGGCAACAGTTTCAATCATTCTATGATCTGCTTCTCGCAACTGAAAGACGGCACATGGCGGATGTTAGCCCACTTGCTGACCGCAACATTAGGGGCTTCAACTCTGGCGCTGACGATATTCGATTCTCGAGAGGGGATGCAGTGAGTGTGTATGCCTGATGAGCCCAGAATTAAGGAGAAACATGTGTCGCATACTCTTTGCATTATTTGAAAGTAAACTATTAAAACCATTCTATGATCAGCTTCTGGGAACAGAAAGAGGGCACGTGGCGGATGTAAGGCGACTTCCTGACCAACCACAAGCGTAACCTGGCAGGTAACCATCCATACAGTCAGATTGTGATTCAGAAAACGAATGCCATGAGTTTAATTACCACGATCTACATACTGTCAAATAAACGAAACACACGCCGTAGCGGGACAGCTGTGAAAAGCGAGGTTCACAAAAAAACAGATCCTTAACAAATTGTTATTGGTATATTTTCGATCCGTTTAAAAAGGTTTTATTTTCTTCTTAAAAAATTAAAAGCAGTACTTCGCCGCAACGAAGCTCGAGAATTTGGCTATATATATCTGCTTCTCACAATTAAAAGAGGGCACGTGGCGGATTTTAGACGACTTCATGACCAAACATAAGTGTTACCTGCCAGGTAGGGTTACCACTTTTAATACAAAAAAATAAGGGATGCATACTGCAGCGGGTGCCACATCCCAGTGCCAACAGTTTGCGGACTCTACTTAAAAGACCCGCCCTCCTCACTGGACAGTTAAAAAGACCAATCAGACTAATGATGACATCAAGTATTACCCAATCAAAAGTAGGAAAGGAGGCATCTTCATAAAATGCGTGTGGGATGATTTGCATTAGACGCTGCTTTAAAAAAAAATGATAAAAAAAATACGGGACAAATCCCGTCCCGTATTGATTCAAAACGGGACGCGCAATTTCATTCTCAAATACGAGACGATTCCGTATTTTAAAGGACGGGTGGCAACCCTACAGTGCCAGGTAACCACCCATACAATCAGATTGTGATTCAGACTAGGAATGCAATGAATGTAATTACCCCGATCTACGTACAAGGCGAAAGTCTTGCAACATTCTAAGATGATGGGTTGGGATAAGTACACCATAGAACATAAAAGAGCTTATGAAGCCTTGAACCGAAAAAAGCAAGATCTCAGAGATTGTAAAAAAAAAATAGGAGGTAATGTCGTTTTACTCGCTGTAGATTTTAGTCAAACATTACCAGTTGTTTCACGAGGGAGACCAGCAGATGAACTCAACACGTGTTTAAAATCCATGCTTCTCCCACGCTCGGTTATATGTCGCGTGTTCTCGGGTAGGTGCACCAAAAAATGTATACATTTAAGCATGTAATGGGCAAACAAAAAATGAGGTATACCCGAAGGCACTGCAGTAGTACTTAATGTAACTTTACTTCTTAAATGTTAATGTTTTACTGTTTAATAATTTATACACTTCTTATATGTTGTTCAAATTCTTTTATCAAAATACCAGTGACAGCGCAATGCACGATAACGTGGAGTGAATACACCATACGCATCCGCCCACGGCCGCCCTGGTGTGCGCAGATAGGAGTTGATTCTACAATAAAATAAAATAAAGATAAAAACCCAGGATTGTTTCCTGCCTTGTGCCCTGTGTTGGCTGTGATTGGCTCCAGCAGACCCCCGTGACCCTGTGTTCGGATTCAGCGGGTTGGAAAATGGATGGATAGATGGATAAAAAGAGTAATACAATCATCACCCATAAAGCGGATAGTAGACGTGACGTTCTATATGTGTACCATATTTCAAGTCAATAGGTGAAACGGTTTACGAGCTACAGGTGATTTAAAATCCTGGACAGACAAACCAATAGCCACGGTAGCAAATTACAGAAGAAGATTTTACTGTTTAATAATTTATATTTATATGAAATGTGCTTCTTATATATTACTTCATATTCTCATATGATAATGATGTTAGTGTTGTTTATATTGATTTCTATGTTATTGAAACTGCATGTATGTGTGTATATGTATGTGTGTGTATATATATATATATATATATATATATATATATATGTGTGTGTGTGTGTGTGTGTGTGTGTGTATATATATATATATATATGTATATATATGACAGCAACACTCATAACAATGACAACACAATTACATTGACAATCATGTTACGTTATTTTTAAAATGTTTCCTTTTCTTTTTCATAACCTCTTTAACACACTACTTCTCCGCTGCGAAGCGCGGGTATTTTGCTATTTATCTCTATATATATAGGAGAGTTGGGATCCGAGAGACTGTGTTTGTGTGTTTGTGGAGGGATGGAGAGTTAAGGCGGGTGTTGGAGTCACGTGATCATCTCCCCTCCCATTCACCTCATTTCATTCACTTCATTTCGCTCCAAGCTGAGCTCCGCAGCTGGCGCGGTCTTGCTGTTCTTGATTTGCTTTTCACATGGCCAAGTATACGTTGCATGCTCAAGAGTAAGCTCAGCACACAACTTGGTCATATTACAACCGGAGGGGCGAACTGACAACATGGTATACAAAGAGATCCTTAACAAATAATTATTGGTATAATTTCCCTCAGTTTATTATTTAAAATTTTAAAGCAGTACTTCGCCGCTGCGAAGCGCGGGTATTTTGCTAGTATAATATATATGTGTGGATAAATTGCACTTCTTACAGAGAACAATTTAAGATAATTTGGGTGTTACACCCTCACTTACCCATTTTTCTGTTTTGTATTTAACACCCAGAAAAAGAGCAACGCATCAACCTCTGGTCCTACCTCGTCCACCACAAACTTGATAGGTTTCAGGCTACCCTTCAAGATGGCTTTAGTTGTTACATGACTACAAAACTGCTACATTGGTATAACCTGACACGTAGTATTTTTCCTATTTTTGTTACTGGCAAGTTAAACAGAGGCCCAGACTTTGTTGATGTATCCTCTCATCTCATTTAACATGTTCTGTTGGGTGTTCTTCCAAAGAGAGATGTCATAAAATTAGGGATTATTGTGAATTCCAGATGGTCTCTTAAATAAGTGAATATATTTTATTACAATTGGATGTAAATAGGGGAAATTCCTAGAACATATGACATATTAAAGCAGGTGTCTGATGACTTTACTTACAAATAGGGTCTTGGTCTTTGGATAGTCTGAATCGAAATAGATGTATGTGATGTACAATTTTGAGTTGCATTAGCTCATGGTTTGGCTTTTTCTGACATTTTTGGAACTTTTCAACCTTAAGACACCCAGAATGAGTCTCTGCCCTCAAAATCTATCCTTCAGTTTAGGCCTAAAAATGAAAATGAGCTTCACCCTAAACTCAAGATGCAGGCTTCTGGCTTGCACAGGCCCATCAAACATGTGTAGGTTTTGAAAACTCAAGAAAACTCAATGGTATCCCTGTCCAAAAAGCAAAACAGCTTTTTTTAGGTACGTATTTTTTTTATTAACAAAAATTACTGAATGTTCAAAAAGGCAAAAAAGAAAAAATGAATTTAAAAGAGTATGCCTATATAAGGAAACCAAAGCAAGTACAATAAGTTTACAGTTCCAAAAATCACATTATGATGGAGAATATGCATGAAACTCCCTGCGTGTCAAACACCGACATCCTGACCTCACTTGTACCATAAATTACATTTGAGAAGACTTAATATGTTTTTATTTTGTTTTCTACATAGAACAAGTTGTATTTTATTAACCAGATATTTAGTGAATGTCTCTAAACGATCGCCTATTTTGAGACCTTTAGATGGTACTTAATAGCTTGAGGGTGTTGAAGGTATGTGCCATTTATCTGTGTGCTGATTGGCGTAATTGAAATGCTTTCTAGCTATTATATGTAAATGAACACAATTTATAAAGCAAGCTGTTCTGTTAATCCCTTCAGTCTGCACAGAGAACTCAGTTGTAAAACATGCGGGCTTCATTGGGTCCAATAGTATAATAAAGGATGCACATCTGGAATTTAAATTTCAATAGAGACTTATGACTTTTCTTTATTAACTGAGTATTTTTCACAACCAAAGTCCATTAAATCAAGCAAAAGACCAGAACCAAAGAATTAAAACATATTAAAGCCAAAAGGACAGCTAATAGACAGAAAACGTAGTGTAACAGCAGACATCTAATTGTTGTGATGCCGCCACTCAAAAAGGCTCCAAAAAGCCAGCCATTCCTCCTTCACAGGTCAGATCCCACTGGCTAAAAGCAAACAAACCCCATAACCACAAGCCAGGAACAGCAGCTGTAAGTATCTGTACTTTAACACATTCACTGCTGGACCATTCATTACCAGGATGCTGCAGTATAAGTTGATGCATACATGATAAATAATAAACTCTATCAAAACTCAAAAAAAAATTAAGAAATGTATTGGAAAGCAATGGTTTTATTATAAAGTAATAAAGTAGTCTATAAGTAACTCTGTCAGAACTTTGAAAATGTAATTAAAGCCAATTAAAAATGTAAACAAATAGTTGATTTCTTTATTTTCACCAGAAACTTAATTAAAAGTCTGCATTTGAATGAGACTCCTTGAAACCTGGCACCATGTAGAGTGCAGGCTTAGAATCACATTTACCACAAATATAATGCATTTTGTAGTGCTGTCCACACTTGCTGCACACAGCACATTTGATAGTTGGTGACTGTCTGAGGTCAGCGTGCAACAGATTGTTCATGTAGTGCTGTCCTGGCAGTCATGAGAGGTGATGAAGAAATGTGGGTAGCTGAAATTTTAGCTGATCGATCTTGAGTAGTAATGAGAGAGAGGATGATCTGAGGACAAAACCAAAACCACTAGCAGGGGATCAAAAGTCTCAGTCACCCCACAATCCACATCAATACCAGAGCCTGTAAGTTCCACATCATTACATTTACTTATTTGGCTAACGCCTTTATCCATTTATTAACATTTACGACACAATTGGTTACATTACTTTTGGTTTTCCAATTGGAGCACAGGCAGGTCAAGTGACTTGCTCATGATCACACAGTTTCAGTGGCAGGATTTTAACCCACAGCCTCAGGGTTTGAAGTCCAAAGCCTGAACCACTTCACCACACTGCTTGCCTCAGCTGTCATCCAATTCATTGTCACTATCTCGGTCACTGTCATTATCATCAAAATATTCACCTTGCAACAAATTTGGTTGTTTCAAAAGTTCAGCAGATTTACATCTTTTTCGTGATGACATAACAATTGACTGTCCAATTATAATATTTTCCACATGTTGTTGGCACCAAAGAAAAAAAATTCCATGGCTATCCAATAGATGACAGCAGTATAGTAGGTAACTGAGAGGTGGCAGCAGAGATGATGACCAAGTTATTGTGGCTGTATACTGAGGTACGAGTTATCTCATACATCGCACTTTGACAGGCTCAATAACATACAGTACAAGTTAGCTAATATCTCGCATTTAAAAATGTTAGCTTTTCTATAGATTTCCAGTGTCATAAGTGTTTTTCTGATTTTGGTATGTAATGATTGACTTCATTTAAGGAATAATTTTATTGGGATAGTGGATTGTTTTGCTCGCTGTATTTGTCTTGAAGGCATTCTTTTTTTCTGCTCATTTTTCATTTAGTTTTGGTGTTCTCTTTGAAGATGATAAAACTTTAAAATATTAAAGACACACTTTTTGTCATTTTGAACCAGGAGTTCTCAGAGGATTTTTTGGAGGAATCACTGTAAGTGTAATTGGTCTCACATAATCTGTACAAAATGTCATGTGAATTTTTTTGAACCCCATCAGACCAATCCCTGCTATTTCATGTTCAAGGATATTAAAAAGAAATTTCAAAAGTCATTAAGTCAAAGCTATTTCAGAATTTAAGAGATATCCTCCAGAAACAGAAGACCGTTTAGTCATCATAACAGAGCAAGTTTAATGTGATTGTGCTTTGTAATTTCTAATACTATGAGGGCAGATAAGTAAAGAGCAACGAATTAGAAATAAATTGGTGTTTGGAGCAGGAGAGCAATGTAGGACACTCGCTTTCTTAATGCTTCATTGTGTTTACCTTATTCGATTAAATGTATGTCTGCATAGCACTCTTCACTGAGTGCAGGCTCAAAAAGTTCTATTCTAATTTGATAGAGGGACAGAGACATTTTTGTTAGTGGAATGGGAAATGGAATAGTTAAGCGCCACACATACTTTCGTCTTTATGTTAGATTGTTCAGTCCTTAAACATATACCTGGTGTAGGTTTGCCTCACAATAATGAAAAATGGGATTCTGCACCTTTAATGATGAGATGCTGTGTGGCTAGTTAAGAGAACAGAGAGACATCTTGAGGAGAAGTGAAGAGGAAATGCAGGAAACATGAAATAGAAGCCACCTACTAGGAGCTGGATGTTTAGTCCTCATATACAAATGAGATGTCTCTATGAAGAGGAATCTTTTCTTTTGTAATGTTCTGGAGCACTCAATCATTTCTTGGTAGGACAGAATGATTTTCTTATATTTGGGTTGCCTTGCTGGGGATATCTTTTGGCTGTCATCGTCCTCTAGACTTTAAATTTGGACTTTTGTTTTCAACGCTACATCTGTTGAATCGGGTTAAACATTGCGATTTGATTTCACTCAGTTTGTCAATTTTGCTCTTTATTTTGGGAATGGGTTTGTTATATGGAGGGTTTGTGTTGTAAAGTAATGTTTCTTTTTGGACAAATTGCTAATCACCGAGTGCTGGACTGGGATTGTCAGTGGGTGGGTTACTGTAAATGAGGGTGAGTGTTTGTCAGTGAACCATAAAACATTTACATATATAAAAAAAACGTAAAATGGATGCAAGCAGTATTGCTAACAAAAATAAACAACGACAATATAAAGTCTGCTAACATTAGATCTGAGACATCATAGAGTAGAGGAAAACAAAAAACTCCAGTCAACAGCACTCCTGGAGAATAATAAACCTCTTGGAGTCAATAGTCATTTTCTCCAGACCAAGTCACAGTTCTGTTGACCCAGACCAGGTAACTGCCCTCCCTCCATTCCAGTGGTCACTACTGGTCAAGTGTATCCATAAAATGACAATATACATGCACACTCAGTGGAAAACAGAGAAATCAGCGTGTACGAACAATTTAAGAAAATGAATTGATCAGCAAAGTTGTGGCAGTGGAACTGTTAAAAAAATGGATTTCATGAAAGGTGCTGATTTATGATTATTTTTGAAACAGTTAAAATTACTAGTGTTGCACTAACTCTGTACTATATTATCCGCAAGAAAAAAAAAAACAATATTTTGGTGGTTGCTGTGCAAAACAAAAGCTGATAACATCAGCCAGAGCTGAGCGTTAATTATCCCAATGCAATACAGAAGTGTCACCATCTGATTAACTTTCACAAAAAACAAAGACAGCAATAAGCCGAATGTTAATAAGGAGACGTTTAGTGACAGGTATGTCGTTCTATCAGTGCTCCAAACCCTAAAAGTAAAAATGGAACAGAAAATATTTTGACAGGTGCTGCTCTGCAAGTTTCTTTTGTTTCAGCAGAGGATTTAAAGTACTCTGGTAAAGCGAGTTCAAAAGGTGAAACTTGTTTATTTTCTATGGAATTAATAAAGAGGCAAAAAATGTGCTACTGTAGCCAGCTTTTACAAAGAACCAGTTTTAATCTTAGCAGCTGGACTTCAACTTCATTGTTTAAAAATATATTTTGAGGCACGCATCTTGAGTTTTTGGAACCATTTTATTTCTGGTGCATGTAATTGAGTGTCCAGCATGCCTTCTAGCAGCCGGCTTAATCTCATGGGGAGTCAAACTGAGAGTTGTTATTGTGTTTTACACAACTGCTTGAGAAGGAGCTGAAAGTTTTCTTGCTTTACTCAGCATTATTTATTTTAATAATGATATTTTTTTCATTTATATAGCACTTTTCTCAGTACTCAAAGTGATTTGCAAACTCCACGGAGGGAGGTCCCGAGGCACAAACCCATGTTCTCCTTACTGAAAGGCAGCAGCACTGCCACTGGGCAACCTGATTTCACTGGTCTACAAAAAAAATATTTTTTGTTTGCTACTGGGAACTTCAGAGCAGCTCTTTATTATGTTTTTTACACTGATTCCATATATAAGAAATCGGAATTAAGCTAGCACGTCAGGTTTTTGAAACACACTTCATTGACTTTTTGACACTTTTGAATATCAATATAATATATCAACATGATATCTGGAGTTTGGACTATGTCCCACCAAAATTGTTTGAATGTGTTTATTCTGAAAACAAACCAGAAGACGATACCAGAGACACGTTAAAGCAGATTAATTTAATTTACAATTTACCTCAATATAAAAGTGAGGTCAGCGTGCCCAAAACTTGTTGGAGGCACCCGCTTTTGCGCTTGTACTGCACATCTGCCTCTCTTTGCAAGAACCAACAGCAGTCACCCATCAGGCTCGGAATGAATTTTCCCTGATATCAGTTTTTCTGTCACCTTTATATCTTGATGAAATCTTTCCCCATCTCTGACATCGCTTAGATTTGATGGAAAAAAGTCGAGATGAGAATGTAAAAAATGCGTCTTCAGTGACCTTTTGGCTCTCGTAAGCTAATATGCTTTCAGCTGGTTCTCCACAAGTGAATGAGGGTGCTGATTCAGTTGGCTTCAGTTTCCTTTTGAACTCATCGTCAAGCATCAGTTCACAGATTTCAGGAACAACAAAAACACTTTCCTTAATTTTGGCTTCACTTTTCTCGAGACCAAACTTATTTCTTAAATGCATTGCCGTTTCTGTCCATCGCCTTGACAGAATTTTCAAAGTAATGGTGAATCGAACCAACGAAATGTCCTGATATGCAATGTTATGTTTAACAGTAAAACCTCTACCTACTGCACCATCATGTCTGAGTTGTGTCATTATGCTTTAGAGTCATATAAGACTTGGTAATCAGTAACAAATATTTTTTCTGCTAGTTAAAAATTAGTAATTTTTTAAAAAAATGAATAATGACAAGGTAAACAACTCACAGCTGTTAGTAATGTGTGGCGAATTCTTTTATCTCAATGACATCCCTAGTGGAATTACCGGTATTTATCAAAATGGTTATCCGCCTTTATTGTCCAGTCACCCTAGTTGTCTAAGACGTGGAACATCATAACTAAAAAATGGGACATGCTGGACGAAAATAGTTTTCAGCAAGTGAAACCTCTTAAAGTAAAGGTGAAAGACTCCCAGTAGTAAAATGCTTGTTGACCAGTGTTTTCAGTAATAAACCAATTCTTTCATAAATACACTATTTAAATGACCTTATTCTTCCCATACATATGTCATAGAAGAATGTGTTTGGTTACTTGGAAATTAGATGCTGGCCCAGTTTCAGTAAGTGTGGATGCCTAGAGTATAAGATATACCCCAGAGTTGGCTCCTGCCTTCTGAAGTATGCGTATGTTGACAGCTTTGCTCTACTGCCCATTACACCAACATGGGTATAATAAATGGATGAAGGAATATTTGTATAATTCTCCTTCAGGTAATTCATATACCTTGACTTTCAGCATTTGGAATCTTTAACATTCAGTGGCCACCAGTTCCATATTTAGATCTGACTGTCACCAGATTACTTACAGTTCTCCTAATGTACAGGAGATCCTCATGGGTGGATGGGCAGGAACTTTTTTTGGATGCAACATATCACTCAGATCTCAGTTTGCATTTCGTTTGAGAGACTGCAAGAATGTCAGAACCTTATTGTATGTGCAAGCTGCTTAATCTACACTCATTACAGACTGAGAAAGAGTGAAAGTGAACCAGTTACAAAAAAGCTTACATGTACAAATCAACTGGCCATTTGGAGATAGTGTGGCCAAACAACCAGTCATACAGTTTATGAAAAGTGGTGCCATGTGGGCATTTGAGTACATGTCTCTGAGAAACCATGCTATCACTCAGCCTCCAGTCCTTGTAAATGATAGAACAATAACAATTCATTTTCATTACAGAAACTTCTGTCCCCTTTCTCGATATCTTGAGTTGTATTTTTGAATTATTAAGAAACAGTTGCATTTCCTTTGAATATTATGTTAGGGTATTAGAGTAGGAAGTTATGCAAGGTGCTGTTTGTATACAGGGTTTCCTTGTGTAACCAGTGTGAGAAAGGAAACATCTCAGACCCAGCTTTCCACCAAGAACAGGACTAAGGTCCTGCATGGTAACTACCCTAAGCTGGACCACAGAAGGGCGGTCTCGAGTGGTTAATGTCCCATGTAGTCACTGCCCAGAATTATACTCTAAGCAACCCTGAATGATCCTCAAATCACTTGGGGTCCCAAGATATGTAAGATTATTTTCTCCAGGCTTATTGTCAGTCCAAAAGCATCTGTGAATGCCTGCTTATTTTACTCTGTTACATCAATTTGCACAAGAAGTATTGTAAAGAACAGGTGACACATGAGAAATAAATAATTTGCAAGAAAGGTATGATTTGTTTGATCAGGTGAGGCTTGATTTAGGGACTTGCTATCATAAATTAATTTTTTTCTGGAGGATATGTTTTTCTGTTGAAAAATTAGACTTTCTAGGGATGTTTTTAAGCTTAGGGTACTTACTGGTATGCATTATGCTTATCTAGTGTCATGCATGCATGTCGGAGGGTCAACCTCCGAGTTCCTCCCAGATATTTGCTTCCACCCTGGATCGAGAGGGGGGAATGCTGCAGTCTTGTCTTCTTCTTTTTCCTCCACAGTTCAAAGAAACTGCAACTGACTCCTCCCCTTCTGGTCCCTGGACCATAAAAACACATCCACCCGGAAGGAGGTGTCACTTCTTACCCAAGCGACCAACATGACAGTACTCCTCGATCACCTAAAGACAAAAGAGAAAATCACACTTGTTTAAGCCACATTAATGTGGTGACAATGTCTTTGTTTAATTTTCAGACCTTCTGGTGTTTGTCTTTTTTTTAACTTTTAAATAAATGGGGACGACCAGGTTAGCAACCCCAAGTTTAATTTCTGTTAAAAATTTCTATTTATTGTCTGTCACTCCCTTGTATAGCCAGACTAGAAAGCTGCATTCAAAAGTTTAAAATTCTAGCATAGTTATTTTTAACTTGTTTTGGATGTGTGCTGCAGTTTTGTGGCTTTGTTGTACATTCAGCCTGGGGTTGCTGGAGGAATTCGAGATATAAACGGTGATATAAAAGGTTACCATTTTGGGTATAATGCTGTTTAACTAAAAGAAAATCTTATCTGTGTTCTTTTCGAAATTCCAGCTTTGAGATCCTTATGTGTGTGTTGACTACAAGTTGTCTAATCACTATGAAATTTGGTACTTGATTCTTACCCTTTCAATATTTCGTTGGAGGTGTACTCTCTTATTCCATCCTTTCTTCACCTCTTACTTGGTATCAGATGGTTCATAAAATGAACAGTGTATTACAATATTGGTCATTCTAGGCCAGGCATGTCCAAAGTCCGGCCCGGGGGCCAATTGTGGCCCGTGTTCAAATTTCCACCGGCCCACAGCCTCTGTCATAAAATCAATAATGTGCGGCCCGCCAGCACTGTTGACCACAGTGTAAAATACCATCCATCCATCCATCCATTCTCTTCCGCTTATACGAGGTTGGGTCGTGGGGGCAGCAGCTTGAGCAGAGATGCCCAGACTTCCCTCTCCCCGGCCACTTCTTCTAGCTCTTCCGGGAGAATCCCGAGGCGTTCCCAGGCCAGCCGGGAGACATAGTCCCTCCAGCGTGTCCTGGGTCTTCCCCGGGGCCTCCTCCCGGTTGGACGTGCCCGGAACACCTCACCAGGGAGGCGTCCAGGAGGCATCCTGATCAGATGCCCGAGCCACCTCATCTGACTCCTCTCGATGCGGAGGAGCAGTGGCTCTACTCTGAGCCCCTCCCAGATGACTGAGTTTCTCACCCTATCTTTAAGGGAGAGCCCAGACACCCTGCGGAGGAAACTCATTTCAGCCGCTTGTATTCGCGATCTCGTTCTTTCGGTCACTACCCATAGCTCATGACCCTAGGTGAGGGTAGGAACATAGATCGACCGGTAAATTGAGAGCTTTGCCTTATGGCTCAGCTCCTTTTTCACCACGACAGACCGATGCAGAGCCCGCATCACTGCAGACGCCGCACCGATCCGCCTGTTGATCTCACGCTCCATTCTTCCCTCACTCGTGAACAAGACCCAGAGATACTTGAACTCCTCCACTTGAGGCAGGATCTCGCTACCAACCCTGAGAGGGCACTCCACCCTTCTCCGGCTGAGGACCATGGTCTCGGATTTGGAGGTGCTGATTCCCATCCCAGCTGCTTCACACTCAGCTGCAAACCGATCCAGAGAGAGCTGAAGATCACGGCATGATGAAGCAAACAGGACAACATCATCTGCAAAAAGCAGTGACCCAATCCTGAGTCCACCAAACCGGACCCCCTCAATACCCTGGCTGCGCCTAGAAATTCTGTCCATAAAAGTTATGAAGAGGCAACGTGGGTCCCCCTTCCCATGGGCTCACCACCTATGGGAGGGGCCAAGGAGGTCGGGTGCAGTGTGAATTGGGTGGTGGCCGAAGGCGGGAACCTTGGCGGTCCGATCCTCGGCTACAGAAGCTGGCTCTTGGGACGTGGAATGTCACCTCTCTGAAGGGGAAGGAGCCTGAGCTTGTGCGTGAGTTTGAGAGGTTCCGGCTAGATATAGTCGGGCTCACCTTGACACACAGCTTGGACTCTGGAACCAATCTCTTTGAGAGGGGCTGGACTCTCTACCACTCTGGAGTTGCCCCCGGTGAGAGGCGCCGAGCGGGTGTAGGTATACTTATTGCCCCCCGGCCCTGGAGCCTGTACATTGGGATTTACCCTGGTAGACGAGAGGGTAGCCTCCCTCCGCCTTCGGGTGGGGGGACGGGTCCTAACTGTTGTTTGTGCGTATGCACCGAACAGCAGTTCGGAGTACCCACCCTTTTTGGAGTCCATGGAGGGGGTGCTAGAGGGCATACCTTCTGGGGACTCCCTTGTACTGCTAGGAGACTTCAATGCTCACGTGGGCAATGACAGTGAGACCTGGAAGGGCGTGATTGGGAGGAATGGCCCTCCTGATCCGAACCCGAGTGGTGTTTTGTTATTGGACTTCTGTGCTCATCACGGATTGTCCATAACAAGCACCATGTTCAAGCATAGGGTGTTCATATGTGTACTTGGCACCAGGACACTCTAGGCCTGAGTTCGATGATCGACTTTGTGGTCGTGTCATCGTACTTGCGGCCACATGTCTTGGACACTCGGGTGAAGAGAGGGGCGGAGCTGTCAACTGATCACTACCTGGTGGTGAGTTGGCTTCGATGGTGGGGGAGGATGCCAGTCAGGCCTGGTAGCCCCAAACGTGTTGTGAGGGTCTCCTGGTAACGTCTGGCAGAGCCCCCTGTCAGAAGTAGCTTCAACTCCCATCTCCGGCAGAACTTCGACCACGTCCCGAGGGAAGTGGGGGACATTGAGTCTGAATGGGCCATGTTCCATGCCTCTATTGTTGAGACGACTGACCGGAGCTGTGGCCGTAAGGTGGTCAGTGCCTGTCGTGGCGGCAATCCCCGAACCCGTTGGTGGACACCGGCGGTGAGGGATGTTGTCAAGCTGAAGGAGTCCTACCGGTCCCTTTTGTCCTGTGGGACTCTGGAGGCAGCTAATAGGTACCGGCAGGCCAAGCGGAATGCAGCTTAGGTGGTTGCTGAGGCAAAAACTCGGGCATGGGAGGAGTTTGGGGAGGCCATGAAGAACAACTTTCGGACGGCTTCGAGGAGATTCTGGTCCACCGTCCGGCGTCTCAGGAGGGGGAAGCAGTGCAGTGTGAACACTGTATATGGTGGGGATGGTGCGCTGCTGACCTCGACTCGGGACGTTGTGGGTAGGTGGGGGGAGTACTTCGAAGACCTCCTCAATCCCAATAACATGCCTTCCAATGAGGAAGCAGAGCCTGGGGACTTGGAGGTGGGCTCCCCCACCCCCCGTCCGGAGTTCCTCAAGGCTCTGGATGTTGTAGGGCTGTCTTGGTTGACACGTCTCTACAACATCGCATGGACATCAGGGACAGTGCCTCTGGATTGGCAGACCGGGGTGGTGGTCCCCCTCTTTAAGAAGGGGGACCAGAGGGTGTCTTCCAACTACAGAGGGATCACACTCCTCAGCCTCCCTGGAAAAGTCTAATCGGGGGTTCTGGAGAGGAGGGTATGTCGGATAGTTGAACCTCGGATTCAGGAGGAACAGTGTGGTTTTCGTCCTGGTCGCGGAACAGTAGACCAGCTCTACACCCTTAGCAGAGTCCTGGAGGGTGCATGGGAGTTCGCCCAACCAGTCTACATGTGTTTTGTGGACTTGGAAAAGGCGTTCGACCGTGTTCCTCGGGGAATCCTGGGGGGGGTGCTCCGGGAGTATGGAGTACCGGACCCCCTGATAAGGGCTGTTCGGTCCCTGTACAACTGGTGTCAGAGCTTGGTCCGCATTGCCAGCAGTAAGTCGAACCCGTTTCCAGTGAGAGTTGGACTCCGTCAGGGCTGCCCTTTGTCACCAGTGTAAAATACATGCATACAAAAAAGCTATTTTATATTTCACCAGAAGATGGCAGTAGACCTGTGGCCGCACTCTCACTGCGTGACCCTTGCGTGATCCTTTCCAGCCCATTTCTAAAATGGCGACTGTTACTAGAAAAAGGAAAGTTGACAGCGAGGGCTGCCACTTCCAGGACAAGTGGAAATTGGAGTATTTTTTCACTAAAATACGAAACAACTGTGTCTGCCTAATTTGCCAAGAGACTGTGGCTGTTTTCAAGGAATTCAATATCAAGAGGCACTACCAGACGAAACATGCTAATTACGACAAGCTAACTGGGAACGAATGCAGCGAAAAATTAAAGCAACTGGAAGCTGTTTTAACGGTACAGCGCTTTTTCACAAGAGCCTGTGAGTCAAATGAAAATGCCACAAAGGCGAGCTACAAGGTGGCAATGCTGATTGCCAAGCACTGCAAACCTTTTAATAAGGGTGAATTTATTCAAGACTGCATGATGAAAATGGTGGAGAAAATTTGAGAAGAAGCAAGAGTTTGCCAAAGTTTGCCTGGCTCGTACCACTGTGGTATGGAGAATTGAAGACGTTTCATCTGATATTAAGAGACAGTTGGAGGCAAAAGGAGTGAAGTTTGACTTTTTTTCGTTAGCCTGTGACGAAAGCACGGATGCATCTGACACCGCTCAGTTACTGATTCTTTTGAGAGGAGTGGACAATGAAATGAACGTGAGTGAAGAACTACTTAACCTCCAGAGCCTTAAGGTCCAAACAAGAGAAACAGATTTATTTGTTTCTGTTTGTTCCACCATAGATGACATGAAACTATTGTGGAATAAAGTCACTGGGATTATTACGGATTGAGCGAAGTGGATTACCAACCCTAGTCTGTAACAAAGTCAGCGAAGAAACTGGCAAAGCTATAAAACTCCACTGTATTATTCTCCAACAAGTTCTCTGTGCCAAACATCTGAAATATGATCATGTTATGAAACCGGTGATAAAGGCTATTAATTATATTCGCTCCAAAGCCCTCTGCCACCGCCAGTTTCAACAGTTTCTACTCGACATCCAGGCTGAATATGGAGATGTTGTGCATCACAACGACGTAAGATGACTCAGTCGGGGGTCTGCACTGCAGCGCTTCTACTCTTTTAGGGAGGAAATCGGACAATTCTTGGCAAAAAAGGGACAACCGATGCCAGAACTATCTGATCCTGTTTGGATGGCTGATTTTGGATTCTTAGTTGACATAACACAACATCTGAACGCGCTGAACACGGGCTTTCAGGGGCAAAATGCAGTGGTAAACCAACTGTATTCACACATCAAAGCCTTTGGGACCAAGCTGCTACTTTTCCAAAGGCACTTATCACAAATGCAGCCCAATACCACACATTTCCCATCGCTACAGGAAATATTGACCAGTTTTCCACTGAACAATATCAGTGCGCAAATGAGGAGGTATGCAGAAAACATCTCATCTCTGGCTGTGGAGTTTCAACAGCGCTTTCGGGATTTTGCAGCTATTGAAAAGGAGATCATGCTTTTTTCCTCTCCATTCTCCATGGACCCTGATGATGCTCCAGTTTACCTCCAGTTTACCTGCAGCTGGAGCTCATTGTCAACTTTTACCACCAGCTGGATAAAGGCAGGTTCCAAGAGATTCGAACATTTGCTGAGAAAATGCTGAGCTTGTTTGGCTTGACATACTTGTGCGAGAAGACATTCTCGGTTATGAACATTAACAAGAACCGCGTGAGGACGAGACTAAGAGACTCTCACCTGCGTGACATCTTACACATCAAAACCACTGTTTTTGAGCCAGATCTGGCCTATTTACTGCAGTCGAGATCTCAGTATCACCCTTCACATTAGTGCAGGCAAGTTATTTGTTTAGTCTTCTGAGAGTGAATAAATTCTAAAATCTCAGTTAATTGATTTTTTTTGTGATGATCAAAACCACAGTTTTGAATATGCACTGAGTCTTTTCAATCCGTGTATCATTTGTTCTTTTATTTTTCAATTGACAATCAAACTGGGTCTTGTAAACCCGACAAATTAAATATTAAAATAAAATTCAGTCCTGCAGCTTGTTTTTCCATTTCGTGTTTTTGATCCAAGTCTAAAATTGAAATAATGAAACACACCATCTTTTTCGTTTTTGATATCCAATTCAAAATCAAATAACATATTTTTGTTTTTTGATTTTTGATGGTCAATTGAAAAATTAGAGAACGAGTGATACATGGCATTCATATGGCCCTCAATGTTTTGTACTTCTGAATAAGATAACTGTTAGTGTTATTTTCCTGTTCACATGTTTTGAATTTAGACGTTTACAGTGAGCATTTAATAGTGAGTAATATATAATGTTTCAAATGAACTTAGATATGTTTAATCTTCCTGAAAGTTTTTTTTTTCCAGACAGACTTTTTCTTCATTTTATGTGGTCTTCAAATATGAAAGACTGAGTGATTTTGGTAAAAACTTGTTTAGATTTATTTGTGTTCTGTGTGAAGAAAAGAAAAGTATGCCGTTTGAAATAAAAATTTCATAAAATAGTTCATTTGCATTTAATGTTAATGGTTCAAAGAATGTCAGGCTGAATGGTCGTCCCCCACATATTTTCACCTCACCAAATCTGGCCCACTTTGCAAAACGTTTTGACACCCCTGTTCTAGGCAGTAAGGCAGGAGCTGTCCCGGTGTAATGCTGGGAGTTACAGCACTAAAGTGTGAGTCTTGGCTTTTTGCTGTCTTCAGTGCATCCATCCCTAATCTCCTTTGCACTAGGTTGTACAGATGTATGAATTTGCTGGCATATGCATGTGCTATACATTTGAATTAGTTATTTATGTAGAACTTAGTGTCACTCATATGAGGATTTCCTCACAGGCTCAATTGTAAAGAGAGGGGGCGCTGTCACTAACATTCTCTTCTCTTTCTTTCCCAGCAGCACTGAGAAACCACCCAAAGCGGGAACTTAGCTCCACCCCTTCCGGTTCACCAGCTATAAGTAACCTAGCTCCCCAGAAGTAGGTGTCTTTTGTGACCAGAGCAACCCGCCGGACAGAGTTTCTGTGATAGACCCCAAACTCTGAGACAAATCATTTTTGTTTGCATTGTGCCTAAGGGCAAGAAGCTTAACCCCAAGAGATGTTCCCTTTTGTTAGGGATTTCAGTTGATTAAACAGTACTTAGAAATAAGTACATTAGAGGGTTGGCTCAGATTGGATGGTTGGGAGACAAAGTCAGAGAGGCGAGATTGTGTTGGTTTGGACAGAGGAGAGATGCTGAGTATATTGGGAGAAGGATGCTAAGGATAGAGCTGCCAGGCAAGAGATAAAGAGGAAGGCCTAAGAAAAGGTTTATGGATGTGGTGAGAGAGGAAATGCAGGTGATGGGTGTAACAGAACAAGATTCAGAGGACAGAAAGATATGGAACAAGATGATCCGCTGTGGCAACCCCTAATGGGAGCAGCCGAAAGAAGAAGAAAGAAGAAACAGGATGACCCAGTTGCCATCCCAACTTTTACCTTTGCATGACCTGCCATTCCTGCACCCAGCCACACTGGGTTATTTAAAGCAGAAATCTACTGTCAAAAAATTAATCTGAAACCAAAAAAGGGGCAGAGTTTATGTCTTTAGAAAATGAAAATACAACACGACTGGCTTCAATTTTGTACAGTATAGTATGTCAGACTCTTAACCATGCACCATATTGTTGGAATGGGTTTGGAAATGATTTCACTGAATGAAGGTCATGCATGCTAAATTTTAAAACAATTATGTTTTTTTAAATGGTTTAAGAGAGTTCAAGATCAATGAACAAAGCAAAGGCTTAAGGAGGACTTCTTTTCCTAGGCTCAAAGAAAAAGCACCTGACATTGACCTCTACATGCACTTATTTTCATAGTAGCAACGCAAATCAAATGTGAGTGTCAGTCAGAATCTGAAAAGGGAAGTCATAAGGCTGACAGGTGTTCACCGCTTAAAAGAATATAAACAGCTTCAGAGAGACAGATAGACAATTTGTCAACTCGATTTGCACCTAAAGAAAGGCATTGTTGTCTTAGAAAAAGTAGAAAAATGCTTTGGTTCCAGCTTGATCAATGGCAGCTCATGTGTAGCAATCAACCTATTTAATCCTCCTAAGGTGGTGCCCCATTACCTCAGGGTTTTTTGTCAACAGATTTTTGAGCACTACATCCTGATGTGGCATTGCCTTCTACGTCACCCTTGCTGTTTGAAGTCATCTATCCAGTAAGTGACTTGGCAGGTTGCACATCTGAGTGATTTAGTGCCAGAGGCAATCACCTGTTTCAACTATGGCAAGAGCCAGCTCAGGTCACTATGTGCCCTGTGCCAACACTGATAATTCAGATCTTCAGTGTGATCAGACACTCAAAACGTCTATCATAAATGGCTCTACTAATAAACTACATAAACAGCAGTGTCCTCCCAGAATTGAACTGAATTAAAAGTTACTTTTCACCTGATTGTTCCCATGAGCATAGCAACTCTCTTAAGTCACATTTTCTTTTCTGGGATGCATATCAGTTAGTTCTCCTATTATATGTTTATATGACAAAAGAACAGAAGGACCATTTATACTCTTTTATTGGGGTTAGATCCTGGACAACTTCACGTTTAGGTCTGGGCTCATGGGTAAGCCTAAAATGGTTGCACTCACAAGACAGCAGGAACCTCTGGGGGTCTCATATTGGACCTGAAAACTCCTAAAGAGATATTTGGATGTATTCTTGAGTTAAGGGGTGTTTTAGTCAATGAACTACAAAGCAATCTACTAGTCATTACAATAAACTACATCTCTTTAACGTTACAACATTGCTTATATCTTTGTACAATGCTAACAAGATCTCAAAATTTTAAAAATAATTTCAATGGATATTTTTATCTGTAAGTTTGTACTTAAAAAGATACAATATTTTCATTTTTAATGAGCTTGTAATAAACTGGTCCTGTGAATCCAAGCTCTTACTTTAAAATGAGTTCTTCAACAAGGCCATGGGGACAAAGATGGAAACTTTTTAAGGGTTAATTTTGCACATTCTTTAGAAAGTTTTTCTTCCCACAGATAACCATAGACACACAGAATAAATGACCAAGCAGTGTGGTACAGAGTGGGGCTTTAGAGACCGTGACAGTGCGACTTGCTGATATTTTAGTGAGCTTAGTTGGACTAATTGACCTGTTCTCAGCACATCTCTACTATATGTTCTCTTTTTCTTAATGTATGCTAGAAGACACTCCTGCAAGGCACAGTGTAAATTATTGGTACATTATAATGTATATAGCAACTTATTTTAGAGTATACCATATGAGTGTGCTGTACTTTACGGCTATAATTATTAAGTACTATTGATGTGATTTTCCTATCCATCAGTTGATTTTTTAGCCTGCTCAGAATAACAAGAAGATAAGAGTCGAGAGGCACCATAAATTTATAGGGTCATTGAAGCTACTTCTTTGGCATGCATTCTTTATTACATTTTTTATGATTATTTAGGGACTGTACTATTAACTGTCAATTATGTATCTTCATATTGTTCAAAAGATTCACAATTTTCTGTATCTATCTGCCTGTCCATTTTTTTTAGCTTGTTAATCTATTCTGGAGTGGCAGATGAGGCAGCCAGACTGGAATATACTCTACCATTCTGTAATAATAACGTAATTCACATAAAATTCATCTGTCCATCATGTATTAATGAGCCCACCCACACAATATACTCAATCACCGGGAGTTGCCAATTAATCTAAAACATGTCTTTGAGAAGTGAGAGAATCAGCCTTTAAGGTGCAGGTAGGAACACCTCTTAGACACTGGGCTGGGATTCAAACATAAGCTGCTTAAAGGCAACAACACAAGTGAAAACATCAGCAGTTCTGCTTGTTGTTTTCTCCTTAGTCTTTGTAAAAGTGTCGCCCTCGGCAAATGTAGTTTCATATAAACAGTCAACTCTGGGAAGGGGAAATTCATTAAAAGAAACAGACAAGCATGTTGTCAAAATTCAGTCCTTGTGTACCACACCATGTTGAACACTGAGTGCAATGTTGGCACAGTGGTTAGCAGTGCTGCCTCTCAGCTCTGAGGACCTAGACTTCATTCACCATCTGTGTGAATGTTACAGGTTCTCTTTTTATTTCTCTGTAGGTTTTCTCCAGACATGCTATTTTTCCCAGTTCATGTTATGCTTCCTGGCCTTTCTAAATTGGCCAGTCCATTTTGGGTCATAAGATGCATGTTTTTTACCCTTTTGTTTTTCTCTGTATCCTTTTACAAAAGTCAAAAAACTGCTACTTGGTTGATTGTTGGAGTTTTATGTCAGTCTACCCTACCATATATTGTTACACAGAATGACTACCAGGTTCAGAAAAGAGATTGAATGTTGCGGAACATTAGAACAATCTAGGCAAGAATTGGTAATTCAGCCCAACAAAGCTCACCAGTCCTATCCACTTAATTCTTCTAAAAAACATTAAAAGTAATTTTGAAAGTCCCTAAAGGTTTATTGTCTACCACACTACCTGGTTAACTTATTTCAAGTGTCTATGGTTAGTGTAAAGAAATCCTCCCTAACTAGCCAACCGCATAATTATGTATTGAAGGGTGAACACTTCCTGAAAGACACAGTTGTCCAAATGGGGTTGGTTTTGAGGATACGACTGTAGGTGAATGAAAAGATGTTACTCTGGAGAGGGCAACATACAATACAGCATTTTACACGCTGCATACAGCGATTCACATCGAAGCATAGACACTGCTAAGACCATGGGATACCCCTCGCAAACTGTTTTACACGCTGCATACAGCGATTCACATCTGTGACAAATATGATTCTTCTTAGATGGTGCTGTCGCGTCCACCCTTGCTCTTGAAGCAAACACACTGCCTGGTCATGTGCCCACTCGCAAGAGCAACTAACAGAGACCTGCCCACCAATTCTAAGACCATGGGATACCCCTAGCAAACTGTTTTACACGCCGCATACAGCGATTCACATCCGCGATAAACATGCCTCTTCTTAGATGGTCCTGCCGCGTCCACCCTCGTTCTCGAAGCATACACACCGTCTGGTCATGTGCCCGCTCGCAAGAGCAACTCACGGAGACCCGCCCACCAACTCTAAGACCATGGCGTGTAAAACAGTTTGCGATGGTGGACGCGGTCGTGCGTCATAACCGAAAAGAATGCAGTGGAACCTCGGTTCACGACCATGATTTGTTCCAAAACTCTGGTCGTAAACCGATTTGGTCGTGAACTGAAGCAATTTCTCCCATAGGATTATATGGAAATACAATTAATCCGTTCTAGACCATACGAACTGTATGTAAATATATATTTTTGTAAGTTTTTAAGCACAAATATAGTTAATTAAACCATAGAATTCACTGCGTAATAGTAAACTAAATGTAAAAACATGGGTGGCACGGTGGCGCAGTGGGTAGCGCTGCTGCCTCGCAGTTGGGAAACCTGGGGACCTGGGTTCGCTTCCCGGTTCCTCCCTGCGTGGAGTTTGCATGTTCTCCCCGTGTCTGCGTGGGCTTCCTCCGGGTACTCCAGTTTCCTCCCACAGTCCAAAGACATGCAGGTTAGGTGGATTGGTGATTCTAAATTGGCCCTAGTGTGTGCTTGGTGTGTGGGTGTGTTTGTGTGTGTCCTGCAGTGGGTTGGCACCCTGCCCGGGATTGTTTCCTGCCTTGTGCCCTTTGTTGGCTGTGATTGGGTCCAGCAGACCCCCGTGACCCTGTGTTCGGATTCAGCGGGTTGGAAAATGGATGGATGTAAAAACATTGAATAACACTGAGAAAACCTTGAACAACAGAGAAAACTAACACTGCAATAGTTTGCGCTATAGCAACGAAAAATTAACATTTGAAAAAATCCATAATTTAATAAACCACCAAGAAAAGTAACATTTCAAAAATGCACACTACGAACCGATCACTTTAAACAGAAGTGAAAACAAAATCAAGCCCAGTACATTCTTTAACTGTCTTCCTACCTTATGAGTCCAGCACTCTCTCTCTCCCACGCTGCCTGTGTGTGTGTGCGTCTCTCTCTCTCTGGCCCTGCCTGTGTGTGTGCGGCTCTCTCTCTCTCGTTGCCCGTGTGTGTGTGTGCGCGTCTGTCTCTCTCTGGCGCTGCCTGTGTGTGTGCCTCTGTCTCTCTCTCGCGCTGCTTCTGTGTGTGTGTGTCGCACAGGAAATGCACAGAGAGAGACTGAACCTCGCAAGAGCAACTAACAGAGACCTGCCCACCAACTGTAAGACCATGAGATACCCCTCGCAAATTGTTCTACACGCCGCATACAGCGATTCACATCCGCGACAAACATACTTCTTCAGAGGTGCACATGGAGTGTTGCAGAGACGAACTCGAATGACGCCCCGCTATGTGAGTTGCTGCGTCCGAGTTGGTGGGCGTGGCTCTGCGAGTTGTCGTATCCAATGGTCTTAAAGTTGGTGGGCGTGGTTATCTTGCGTGCTTTCCATGGGTGTCTACTTGTTGGCGGCTTAGTGAATTATATATATAGATATTTGTGTGAAATTTACCTTAACAAGTTTCCAACTGCATCCCCGTGTTCTCGATTAATTAATTTTAAAATAACAGTCTCGATCCACTGTACTAATTCCCTTCATAATTTTAAACACTTCAATCACATCTTCACTTAATCTTCTTTTACTTAAACCTGAAAAGGCTCATCTCTTTTAATCTTTCCTCATAATTCAACCCCTGTAGTCCTGGAATCAGCCTAGTCACTCTTCTCTAGACCTTTTCTAGTGCTGCTATGTCCTTTTTGTAGCCTGGAGACCAAAACTGACCACAGTGTGTTATAAAGTTTGAGAATAACCTCCATGGACTTGTAATCCATACATCAGGGTGCTATATAACCTAACATTCTGTTAGCCTTCTTAATGGCTTCTGAACACTGTCTTCCAGTTAATAGTGTAGAGTCCACTACAACTCCTAAATCCTTCTTATAAGTTGTGCTTTCAATTTTCAGACCTACCATTGTATATTCAAACCTAGCATTTTTATATCCTACATGTAATACTTTACATTTACTTACATTCAATTACATCTGCCACAAATTTGCCCAATCCTGTATGCTGTCTAAGTCCCTCTATAATAAAATTGATTGATTGATGGATTAAGGCATAAAATAATGTCTCCCTAATTCTTAAGTGAGCTTTTTAGCTGTGAAATCTGGAGCAAGGATTATAAGAAGTGGTGGAGATAAAAAAGAAACATTTTTTCTGTGGCTGGTAAACAAGAGAAGAGCTTTGTGAGTGATTAGGCAGGGGTTTCGTGTATTTAGGTGGTGCTTAGTTACACAATCTGCTTCATTCCATGCTTCTCTCCCATATGTTTCAGTCACATTTAATGAAGATTGTAAAAATAAAGAAATTATGGCTTGGCATCTTGGGTTTTTGTTTCCGATGTCCTTGCCAATCAAGTGAACCCCAGTATATGGAATGTGATGGAATGTGATCTGTAGGCTCATTTTAAAGTCATCTCTGATGGAGGATTGCAGGAATCATCGGGTAGAGGGGTCTTTTCATTGGATTGGCTGGCCCAGCAATAACTCAGCTGTGGAATGACCAATTGGGGAGGCACCTTGATGATTGAGGTCTCCAGGGGGCTCATGCATAACGCTGTGTGTAGAATTCACACTAAAACATGGCATACGGACAAAAGTGTAAATGTGCGTATGCACAAAAAAATCCAGATGCATAAATCTGTGCATACGTCAACTTCCTTGTTCTTCCAATCCATAAATCCTGGTCGGCGTGAAAAGTAACGCACATGCACACATCTGTCGCTCCACCCCATCTCCTCCCAGAATTACGCCTCTTTGAATATGCAAATCAATATAAACAGCCCTTAAGCTCACCGTTCTGTGAAAAGACAATGGCAAAAGCACGGGGGAAAATAGAGGAACCTCAGAAAATACCACGTGGAGGCAAAGAAAAATGTACTATTTGTTGGTTTAAACAGTGGTATAAACAAAAAAAATGAAGTTTATTGAGTGACATAGTGGCGGAGAAACTCGAAAGCTCAAGTTCACAAAGTCGCACAGTACCCAAAATAAAAAAGAAGTTGTCACATATCAAAGTCGCCATGAACAGGTGAATCGCAGCCCACCATCTGAGTGTCATAGGGAAGCTTATTGGGGTACAGAGAAAAGAAAAAAAAAATAGGGACACAGTGAGGAAAAAAACTCAAAATGTCAACTTTAATCCCAAAATTTCCACTTTAATCACGTAGTTTATTTTGTCATTAAAGTAAAATGTCATAAACTTCATCTTAAAATCCTTTAATTTACTAGTTTCTCAAATACCAACTAAAGTAGCATGTGTAGCGTGTGGCCGGGGCCCTTGTCCAGCCAGGACACCTCCACACTGAGAGGACCAGGGGAGCAAGCATGGCCAGTACGTTACCTCCCCCGGGACACTAGATGGCAAACCCCCCTGGGTTGCAGCGGTGCCTCAGACTCCCGCAGGGCTTCATGGGAGTTGGAGTTTGGTGCAGCCCTGTTGGGATCCGCAGGCACTGCCAGGGGGTGCTGCAGCAGGAGTTGCTGAGCCCTTATGGGCAGTTCTTCCACCACACCCAGAAGTGCTGCCAGAAATGAAGTCATCAAGTACCTGGAGCACTTCCGGGTGTATTAGAAAAGGAGCCAGCAGCCACTACTAGGGGAGCCAGAGTCGGGAGGAGGAGGAGTGGAGGAAGAATAAGAAACATAAAAGTATTGTGTGGAGTTGTGCCTGTGGGAATGGGGAAGGTGTTGCCCACAGGCGAAGAAACAGAAAGTAAACATTTATTTAAGCCTCCTTGTGTGATTTTGGGCTTTACAAAAATAAATTGTATTGTATTGTATTTTGAATAGTACTGTTGGTCTGATGGTTCATGGCCTGGCAAAGCTACACAGATTGACCTAAATCAAGAGACGAGAATATCACACCTCATTGTAATCATGATTTCAATCTAGTAATCCTCAGCCATAGAACACATAGATGGAGCCTAGTTTTAAATTTGGTGTTCTGTCATAACCGATTACCTTACCTTCCTATTTGAGTTTTGGGGGACAAGTGAACTAGTCCATGATAAGCTCCCTCCATAGGTATACAACTTAAAGGTTAGAGTTTTCTGGAGGACAGAAGAAGACGGTGTGGCTTCAGAAATCTTAGACCAAGAAGTGACTTTAACTCAGGACTGGCTCTAGCACTTTTGCAGCCATAGTCGATGCTGTAAATGCTGACCCAAGCGTATGACAATTTGTAGACTTTCGTAAAGGTAAGATTATTGCTTTAATGTAGTATTGCTAGATAATGAATGAATGTGCAACTTTGCTGGAAGAGAGCTAAATCCATATATGGCACTGGTCAGGAAAACACACCAATAGCTCATTGAATGACCTAAAGAAGACGTAGAAGCAAGCATATATAAGGCTTCTCACCAAGACTCAAAGCCAGAAGCCCCATCAGCACAGATCAGCATCAGCACAGATGTGATATAGAAGACTACTTCTGGGCTCCTCTCAAAGACGGACACACAATTGTATTGTTCCAATGGCGTCTCTTTGGCTGTATTTGTATGTATAAAAAATTATTATTCTGTGATGAATATTGCGAATAAAAGCTGCATTTTAAAGCAAGATAAATATATGCTTTCTTTTGTACCATATTTCTCATCTTAATATTTCTGCAAACATTACTGAGGGGCTATTTACAGGTTCAAAGTATGAGCCGCCTTTTTAAATAGAACACCTTTCCCGTAGCCACATGCCCCCTGTTGCACACACTGATGTCACTTGAACAGCCACAGTACAATACAATATTTATTTCTATTGTACATTTTCATACACAGGATGTAGTTCAAAGTGCTTCACAAGATGTGAAAGAAATAGTTACAAGAAAAAAAAACTAGATTTAAATAAGAATAAAAATGAAGAAATAACAGAAAAAATAAATCGAATTACATACAGTAAAATAGAAATATAATTAATAGAAAAATTGCATTGTATTTTAAGTATATAAAGATGTTATCGATGATAAGGTCAAATGGCCGGAATTACAGAAGAAATAAAAAGAACTCCAGTGATAAGATGCCAGAAGGAAAAAAAAAAACAAAATCTGCAGGGGTTCTCAGGGCATTCTACCTAACATCATTGTTCTTAAGTAGCTCAATAATTGTTTTTTAGGCTTTGTCCTGGATGATTCGATGATGTGCATCTCATCTATGACTGGTGTTCCACAGGGGTCAGTACTAGGGCCACTGCTATTTTTAATATATATAAATGATTTAGATAGGAATATAAGTAACAAGCTGGTTAAGTTTGCAGATGATACCAAGATAACTGGATTAGCAGATAATTTGGAATCTGTTATATCATTACAGAAGGACTTGGATAGCATACAGGCTTGGGCAGATTTGTGGGAGATTAAATTTAATGTCAGTAAATGTAAAGTATTACATATAGGGAGTAAAAATATTAGGTTTGAATATACAATGGGGAAAATCGAGAGTACACCTTATGAGAAGGATTTAGGAGTCAATAGTGGACTTTAAGTTATCGACTTCCAGATAGTATTCAGAAGCCATTAAGAAGGCTAACAAAGTGTTATGTTATATAGCGCCCTAATGTGTGGAGTACAAGTCCGATGAGGTTATTCTCAAGCTTTATAATGCACTGGTGAGGGCTCATCTGGAGTACTGTGGGCAGTTTTAGTCTCCAGGCTACAAAAAAGACATAGCACTAGACAAAGTCCAGAGAAGAGCGATTAGGCTCATTCCTGGGCTACAGGGGTTGAATTATGTGGAAAAATGAAAAGAGCTGAGCCTATACAGTTTAATCATCTTATTGTTGTCCGCATATTGATTTGGCAAAATTTTACACCGGATGCCCTTCCTGATGTAACCCTCCTCATTTATCTGGGCTTGTGACCAGCACAAAGAAATACACTGGTTTGTGCATCCCCTGTGGCAATAACTAGAAAAGTTCACAGTCCTATAGATGGTATTCTTTTTCGTAAGGGGCTGAGAAGTGCGACATGGAATATAAGGATAGAAGATGGAGACTTGTACTTGAGACATGAGCACAGATTGATACATGTGTTTCCATAAGGCACGATAAGTTCAGGTTTATAGTTAAATAACATGGACAACCGTGTTTCTGGCAGCGGCTAAAATATGTTTAAAAACTGAAGCAGCTATCTGAATGCTTCACATTATTGAGCTGCCTGAGTACCTTGCCAAATGTAGCAAAACCAGATTGTACTTGACTTTATTATTTCCAGTGTAATCAACCAGCAGTTTATAGGAATTTTAGGCCTCAGAATTCTTTTGCTAGTTGGCAGGCAGTTCACACGGATTACCTGCATAAGATAGAAAACGAAAGAGTGCCAAGAATTTTTATGCAAGTTTTTGTGGTTTCTACTTAAGAGGAGTTAACGTCTCTTGAGTGCATTTTCAAGTGAACAAATGAGACAAACACACAGATACCACAGAGGAAAAGATGCAAATGACACCCCCTCACATTTTACACAACCATACTTTCTCTAAGAGAGAGCACTGGCAAAAATCAAAATGCTGACACTTTCAAAACCATTCATTTTCTGACAACTTCAGGAAGTCATGATGGCCTATTCTTGCAGCACATAATGGATTATCATTCCTTCATTTAAGAGTCATTAATTCATTTGAGCTGCAAAGATAAAGAGAGCACCATGTCTGGTATGGGGTTACTGGGGCCTAAGGGGAATTCCCACAGATGAGTGCCTGCCAGCCAGGCCTGCCACAGGAGACAAGGCACATTGGCTTCCCAGAAGTAATGGACCGCAAATCCTTACCTATCCAGGAGGCCAAAAGGATTGAAGGACAGGGATAGATAACCTGACAGGGCTACTTACTCCCACAGTACGCTAGGTGGTAGCCTCTTTAGGCGATGCTACCTGTATAGACACCTGCAAGACATTCTGTGGACAGCCTTGTTGGGTTCAGTGTGTGTCCAAGGTCTAAGATTAAAGGTGCAGACCTCATCAAGGTGAGTTGGAGTCGGTTGTGGAGGTTGGAGAAAGCTCGCCTGGGAGGAGTGGAAGTGAAGAAAGAGAGAAAGAGAATAAGAATTGGAATTGTGATTGTGTTTATTAAGAAGCCTTTTGTATGGTAATTTACTTGATAACAGTAAACCTTGCATTTGCACCTGGGACTTGTGTCTGGGGTCACCCCCTGCTGGTTATAGCACCAAATGTCATTTTGGACTACCAAGCCTTTATGGAGTGCCTGGAGGGTATCTTGCAAAGGGTCACACTTGGGGACTCTATAGTTCTGTTGAGCGACTCAACACCCACATGGGTAACGACAGAGATACCTGGGGAGCTTTCATTGAGAGGATCAGCCTCCCTGATCTAAACCCAAGCTGTGTTTTGTTATTGCACTTCTGTACTGGACATGGCTTGTCAATAAAAAACAGCATGTTCGAATGCAAGATATCTCATAATTGTACCAGAGCACTCTATGATCGATTTTATAATTGTATCGGCAGATTTGCGGCCATATGTGCTAGACATTCAGGTAAAGAGACACTGATCACTACCTGATGGCAAGTTGGGTAAGATGGTGAGCAGCAAGAACTATGGATAAAATCTTTCAGATACAGTTCAGGAGTTTCCATTAATGCTCAAATTAAACAACAAAAAAGAGAAGAAAATGTAATGTCAGTGGTTTCGACCGTGGCATGATTATTGATGCCAGACAGGCTGCTTTGTGTATTTCTGTAACTGTTGATCTCTAGGGATTTTCATGTACAACAGTCTCTAGACTTTACTCAGAATGGTGCAAAAACAAATAACATCAAGTGAGCGGCAATTCTGGCGGTGGAAAAATTTTACTGATGAAATAGGTCAGAGGAGAATGGCCAGATTAGTTCGAGCTGACAGAAAGGCTATGATAAGTAAGATAAACACTCCGTACAACTGTGTTGAGCAGAAAAGCATCAGAGAATGCACAGCATATTGAACATTAAAGTGGATTAGTTGCAAGACCACATCAGGTTTCACTCCTGTTAGCCAATATCAGAAAGCTGAGTGTATGGTGGTCAGAGGCTCATCAAAACTGGACAGTTGAAGACTAGAAAAAATGTAGCGTGGTCTGATGAATCTCAATTTCTCCTGGTGCACACAGATAATAGGGTCAGAATAAGGCCCCAGTAGCATGAATCCATTCTCCCAGCCTGCCTTGTGTCAACAATCCAGGCTGGTAATGATGGTGAAATGATGTGGAGAATGCTTTGTTTGAACACTTTGGGCCCGTTAATACCAATCCATCATTGCTTGAACCACAGCCTATCTGAGCATTGTTTCTGAACATGTGCATCCCTTCATGACCACAAATGTACTTATCTTCTAATGGCAACTTCCAGCTGCAAAATGCACCATGTCATAAAACAAAAGTCATCTCAAATGGGTTCAGTGTTTTTCAGTGGCCTTCCCACTCACCGGCTCGGAATCCAGTAGAACATCTTTGGGATTTGGAAGAACGGGAGACTTGAAGCTTACGAATCTGTAGAATTTGTGTGATGCAATCAGGACATCATAGAGCAGAATCTCAAAGGAATGTTTCCAACATTTTGTGGAATCCATGCCATGAAGAATTGAGGCTGTTTTCAAAGCAAAATGAGGCCCTACCCAGTATGTGTACAGCGTTCCTAAGAATTTGCTTAGTGATTGTAATTGTAAATAGCTTGCTTCCATTATGGTTTACAATTCTAACCACTTAATCTCCCTTCAGTATATGCAGATGACATCCTTTTCTGTTGCTCATGCGCCTTTCAATACACTCATATCCTAAATTTGTCTTTTAATTCATTTATAAAATAAAAAAGGGCAAAATCTTTCCTTCTACCTCTCAATGACTTCCATCAACAAGCCTCTCCTCTTTAATGCTAGTGTCCTGCTTGCTCAGATATTTAGTAATTCATTGCCCCTTCTCTTATAGACTTTGCCTCTCATGACTATTACTACATGCTCACTAATGCTTGATCTCCATTAAGGATGGTCCAAGCCCCCTCTTTCATCTCACTCTCAGCCCACTATTATAAATAGGAGTGATGTCTGTATCAAATTTCAAGTATATATCGGTCCACTGAGAGCTCAATAGGTTCATTAAGACAGACAGACAGACAAACGTGGCAATGGTAATTGTTGCTTTCACATTTTATGTGAATTCCCCCCAGAAAACCAGTTTGTTTTGGTGACTTTTGTGTGCATGTACCATTTTTGGTAGGCTTTATGTATTTTTAGATACACTTTGTGACGAGCGGCCATGGCCATTACCTAGCTAGGATGCCAACAGGATAAACCAGGGGAGAGAGCGTCAATGAGACAATACCTCCCCTGGGACGTTAGAGGGCAGTCATCCTGGGTGGTTGTGGCACCACAGATTATCACAGGGCATGCTGGGAGCTGGAGTTTGGTACAGCCCTGCTGGGTTTCCGTGGGGGCTGCCAGGGGGAGCTGCAGAGCCCTATAACAGACTTCTACCTGGGAGTAATTCCAGGTAATTTTGATGAGCCACCTGGAACACTCCCAGGATCTATAAAAGGAGCCAGTCACCACCACTTAATGGCCTGAGTCGGGAGGAATAGGATGAAGCTCGTGAGGAGGAGTGGAGGTGGAAGGATTGGCGTAGAGAAGGGACTATGGTGCTGTATGGACTGTGCTGTACTTTGGGGGAGTGAAAAAGAAATACTTCTTCGACTGTAAATAAATCGTGTGCTGTGTGGTGAAACTTGTGTCCAGCCTGTCTGTGTTGGGTTACACCGGCTGTACACACCCCGGGATTCACACCATGTAATTGTACGAGGTGTGGCGAGCGGCTGGGGGTGGTACCCAGCCAGGACGCCCGGTAGGACCGAAGGAGGGATTACACCTCCTCCAGACCACGAGGGGGCGACCACCCTGGTGGCTATGAGGACCACAGGAAAGGAGCATGGAAGCTCAACCCTATAGGGGCCCGTGGTCACCACCAGGGGGCGCCCCGATGCCTGAAGAGCCCTGGCCCTCAGCACTTCCGCCACACCCGGAAGTACTGGGGGGACGAAGACCAGGGACACCCGGAGTGCTTCCGGGTGTACAGCCGCCACTTCCGCCACACCAGGAAGTGCCAGCGGAAGTTCATCGGGAGGTACCTGGAGCACGTCCAGGTGAGCATTAAAGGGGCTGCCTCCCACATTCGAAGGCTGGAGTCGGGTGGAAGAAGGATGGAGCTTGGAGGAGAGGAGTGGAGGCGGACCAGAGGAGAGAGGCATTGCAAAGAGGCCTGAACTGAGGGTGATTGGTGCTGGGGCAATGGTTTGTGTGCCTCGTTGTAAATAATGTAAATTTAAATAAATGTGTGTGTGGTGTTAAACCTACGGTGTCCGCCTGTCTGTGTCCAGGCTGGCTTTCACAGAGGGTAAACCAAAAAGTAAAGGTAATTTGAAAATTATGTTTTAACCACAACAGATAGAAACTGATGCAGTACAACAAGTTCACAATGGCTTATGAGTAGTTCACACACACAGCACAGAGCTCTGCCATTAGCATAGTTGAAGCCAAAGTCAAATGAAAATGGATGCTCTGTTATGGGATTACTTCATTGTTGAACAATACGCACCTTAGTGGGATTTCTTTGAGAGAGTGAAATTCACTGAAGGATGTTGGCTTGTGCAGATCAGTAATGTTTGAGTACCCATTTTGTGTAAACTTTACGGTTCCCCAAGTCATCATTCACTTTGGCATGTGCAGCTCTATAGCTGATGTCCAGACGTGCAACAACAGCAGACAATGTAATCCATCAGTCTTCTCTGATGATGGCATTCTCCATGTCAATGTGGGCTTGTGTAAGTGATGGCGATGGTTGATCAGATCACGCTTTGTTGGTTACACTTGTTCTTAAACCTTTCTGCCTATCCATAAACTATTTGTTGAGTCATGCTGTTTCCCCTTTTGTACTGAGCCAACATCCTTCAGTATATTTCAACAAAGAACTGTCCGTATTTTCCAACAATGATGCAATTCCAAAGCACTGCGGTCATATTCAGTGGACCTTGGCTTTTAACTAGACTAACGGCAGAGCACTGTGCTGTGTATGTTCAAAGTACCCATAAGCCATGTCACACATGTGTACTTAGGAGGAAGCCAACAAGCCCAGAGGTTCACGAGACAAAGGGGTTGCATCAGGTATTAACATCTCTCTCCTTTTTTAATCAGAATTCACAAAGAAAAACAGTAAACAAACTCTCTCACTGACTCTCCTGGATTCCCAAAATGGCTCCTCTTCTGATTCATTATTTCCACCTCCGACCCCCAAAGATGACATCACTTCTGGACTCTCCTTGATGACATCTCTTCCAGGGCCTATCTGATGACATCACTTCCGCATACGGCACATATGGTGATGTCACGTTCGGTCGCATCATGATGACGTCACTTCTGGTCTCACAGTTATGACGTCATTTCCACCAATACGTCCTTCCTGTTGCCATTTTGTATAAATTCCACCTTCCACTGTCATGTATCATTAATTGTTATGCTTTTGATCAACCTTTTTTTAAAATTTTTCTTTGAAGATCGCCGGACATTATATTCTTATTTTTGTCTCGTGTGAGATTTATTTTCATACAGCCATCTCGAACGTGCTGTAGCGCATCACTTCTGTCCATTGCTGTTATCGTGTACGGTAATTTTCCAATCGCCCTTACTGTTTGATTTACCCTCGTACAACAGGTTCTGTGTCTTTGTATCCAGGGAATTAAAATTAAAATAAAATGACATTAAAACCATTTGCAGTTCTGGTCAGAAGAAGTGTGAAATTTGTAATGACTAAGCTTGACATTTAGTTTGTTCATTTTATTGCTTTTAGATAGATAGATAGATAGATAGATAGATAGATAGATAGATAGATAGATAGATAGATAGATAGATAGATAGATAGATAGATAGATAGATAGATAGATAGATAGATAGATAGATAGATAGATAGATAGATAGATACTTTATTTAGCCCCTCAGGAAAATTCAGGTTTCCAGTAGCTCAAACAAAAAGTAAAAAAAAATCAAGGAGAACAACACATAAATAAATAGTAAAAAGTACAAATGATCAATTGTTACAGTGGCTGAAGGTAGAGTGGTGACCAGGTATGTTTATACCAAAGCTTTATATTTCTGCTTGCTGGAATTCTTTTTTGTAGCTAATGGTTAACAGCATATTCATGATGCTAAAGTGATCATTAGGTAGTCAAATGAGTTTTAACTGAAAATCGAAAGTAGAATTTCAACCTCAGGCCATGGGAGAAGCCATTCAAGAAACACACATGGACAGTATGGAGACATTTGATACTTCTTGCCAAGGTACCACAATATAAAATAAAAAGCAAAAAATGTAGACTCTGACTTCTGTTAATGAACAGTAAATGTTGTATCTAGTAAGTAAACACGGTAACACAAAACATTTTGCTAATGTTTTCCCCTTTATTTTGTTTTTTTTGCTTAAGTTGTCATCGCCTTACACTGCAAATCCCAAGATGTTTTTCTTTTGGTTACAGTAAACAAAGCACTTATTAGAATGTGTTTTTTTCCACAAGACATAAAAGTAATGACTTGCAAGAGGCTTACAAAAACACTGTTATAAGACATATTGTCACAATGTTATGCTGGCATGTTTCACTTATTTATGCTCAATTATAGAGTTGCCATTGGTATATCACAATGACCACATCTAAGTGGTTTAAACTGGATGTTCCCACATGTAGAATGTCGCCATAGTAGATCTTGGCAAGAATTAAAAATGTACTCTATTTTGCCTTGATTCCAATGTCAATGTCAATTTATTTATAGAGCACAATTAAAACTATATCAGTAAGCGCTTTACATTAAAACACAGAAATAAAGTGCAATGAAATTAAAATTACAGCCAGCAGTGACTTAAAGAAAAGAAAGAAGATGACTAAGAGTAGGGCAGCCATCAGTATCAGAGAAGGTCACTGAAAGCTAAAGAATAGAAACGAGTCTTCAGTCTCGTTTTGAACAGTTCAGTTGAAGGCGACTCCATAATGTAAGGCGGTAAAGAGTTCCACAGATGAGGTGCAGCAACTGCAAAAGCCCTGTCCCCCATAGTTTTTCACTTAGTGCAAGGGACCATAATAGACAACTGACCAGAAGATCTAAACTCTCTGGACTGCTGGTGTAAAACACACAATTCAGATCAATAGAGAGGAGCACACCCTGGTAATGATTTAAAACCCGGCAGCAAAATTTTAAAGTCAATTCTGAAACTAACTGGCAGCCAGCATAAAGAAGCTAATATTAGAGAAACAGAACCAAACTTTATTGCCCCAACCACAAAACGGGCAGCAGCATTCTGAACCAACCGCAACCTGCATATCGGGGATTTGCTGATCGCAGAAAACAATGTCTTGCAGTAATCAAGCCAAAAAAAGATAAAGGCATTAGTAGCTTTCTCAAGATCCCTAGGAGATAATAAAGGTTTGACCTCAGCTAAAAGACAAAGCTGGAAAAAGCTAATGTTTCCTACAGAGTTAATCTGTCTCTTAAAAGAGAGGTTACTGACAAAAATGACACCAAGATTACGGACTTTAGGTTTTAAAAAGCCAGCTATCAGCACTTCCATTTTATTTTGATTGAGATCAAGAAAACTGTCGGCCATCCAGGATCTAAGTTCAAAAAGAAAATTGTGTAGCTGATTAATTGCAGAGTTACAAACAGGTATATAAACCTGTGTATCATCAGCATAAAAGTTAAAAGAAATATTACATTTCCTGAAAATAGCTCCAATAGGATGAAGATAGTTAGAAAATAAAAGAGGACCCAAAATGGATCCCTGAGGAACACCACATTTAACAGGAGCAGTAGGTGAGAAACAGGAATTAAAAGACACTGAAAAGTGTCTTCCAGTAAGATATGACCTGAACCAGTTAAGAGCAGCCCCTTTAAGCTCCATCAGATGTTCAAGCCACAACAACAAGATCTGATGGTCAATAGTGTCAAAAGCTGCAGAATGGTCTAGGAGGACAAGGACTACAGCCCCACCTGAGGCTGTAATAAGAGAGATGTCATTAAATACTTTCAGGAGGGCTATCTCAGCACCATGAAAACACCATGTGCAAGGCAGTACAAGATGGTTTCTGTGAAATAAATGTAAGTATATGTAACATAGCTTATTAGTTTCAAGCCCTTTAAATCTGGTCACAGTCAGAAGGCCAGCTGACGACCAAAGCAGCAGTGGGCACAAGAAAGGCACCAACCCTGGATAAGGCACCAGTCATCTCAGGACCTGCTCTCTGTCTCTTTCACACACACATACACACACACACACACACATCCAACAAAAAATCACCAAAACAACACATCTGTGGGGATGTGGGACAAAAACCAGAGTGCTCAGAGGAAAGCCCACACAGACTCTAGAAGAACATGGAAACTCCACATGAACAAAAATATCTTTTCTTTCTGGAATTTAAGAAAAATGAAGCAACCATCAAATACACTTTCAAATATACAATCGCAATGATGATGATTATTAGAAGAATTGCTAATATTGTTACAGTGTTTGAGATGACATTTTTGGTCCCAGTTATTAGAGCCTTTGCCTGCCAGAAGCACCTTCACCATCTCCAGTCTCCTGTGGATGTAATTCTTGTTGCAACATGTCAGACATTTTCCAGCACCCTCCCTATCTGCCTTTTATTTAACTTGTTTACTATCTCTGTTGCATACTTTCTTGACTGAATAAACATGATGGCTGCTACTTGTTTATTTCATAATAGAACTTTTCTTTACATTTAGATAATATTCAAAAAATACACTGTATATTATTGATGGCTAAAAAAACAAAAAATATGATTTCTGCCCTCTGCAGACCAATGTAATAAAAAATATTCAAGGCAAAATTTGGTGCATTTGCCACATTAAGCAAGTGCGAAAACATGAAAATATTAAACAATCAACATTCTTAGAAAACACAGAGTAAGGTGGTGGATTTGAACAATGAGTATGCTACCCTATGACAGAAAGAGAAACAGTCATAGAACATGGGTCGCAAAAAGGAAATCGACACTAGTATCTCAGTACCACAGGTCATATATCATGAAAGAAAATCTTATGTACAAAACTCAAAGTTAAATTAGAAGTACAAGGCTGAAAAAACAGATGTTTTCATACTAGTTTTGTTTTGTCAAAATTCCAGGTTTTAAAGATTTGTAATCAAATGTAATAAACATAAACATCATTTGAAAAAGGTTCACGTCTCTTTGTGGAGCCTGCATGTTCTCTCCGTGTCTGTGTGGGTTTCCTCTGCGTCCTCCAATTTCTTCCCACAGTACAAAGTCATGCTGGTTCGCTGGATTGATGTTGCTAAATTGGCTTGTGTGTGTGTGTTTGTGTGTATGTTCACCCTTCGATGGACTGCTGCCCAGTCCATGGATTCTTCCTGCTTTGCCCCAAATGGTTGCCATAATGCTCTACATAAACGGGTTAGGAGGATGGATTAGATGGATATTGAAAAATGTCATAATTTGACTACAGTGTCAGAAATATTCAGTGAATCAAGTGTTACTTTCAAATACATGCTTTTCAATTTTGTAAGTTTTACACATAAAGTTTTATCACTTCACACCATGCCTTTAATTCCACCTTTCTGTATCCTGTTCATTAGGCAGCCAGCCATTTTTGACCAAAAAAGTCTAACAGGGTGTGACACATCCTTCTAGTGGTATTCATTAAAGCAAGATTACTGGTCTCATAGCTTTGGATCTCAAGGGTATGGTCAAAGTGTACCATTACAACTGCTTGAGAGCTATGATGTACATGTTTGCAATTCTCTTATGCTGTCAATGTTTTCATAATATTTTGCTTTCTTATGTGATATCAACATGTCACAATTTCCGCTTTCTTTTAAGCACCCACGTGCATGGGTTAGATCATGTGCACCACCATTTGAACTTGAGCATAAACTGCATTGCCAGACAACACAGTTACTTGTCATTTCTCTTTGTTCTGCTAGTAAAACTAGCAAGAGCTATTAGAAAAGTAATTGGGAAAAAACACAAAAACCCAGAATACAATTGCACCGCTTCCATTCATGAGATGAAAATCAAATTCAAAAATACTAGTGAGAGTCAAGACCAGAGAAAAATGTGAAAAATGAGATTTTTTAAACAAAAGAACGATTGACAGAATGGGTTTTGAAGTCAGCCAACACAGATAAAAAAGCAAAGGTTTTGAATGGACGATTTAAACCCATGGACTCATCAGTCAAAGATCATAACATCTGAAGGCACACCTATGAAGAAACGCGGGAGCTACCCTAACAACAATTGAACAAGATGGAGAAGACCTTAGTTAAGCAAAATGTAATAACAAAGCAAATGAAACAATAAAAATGACAGTAAACTTCTGCTGGAAAAACTAATGAAAGATTTTAAATCTGTGTCAAAAAAAAAACAGAGTATCAGAACTCTCAAAATAACAAAGAAAAATGTGTAAAAAAATTATATAAGTGTTCCAATCAAAACATTAATAGATATAACAAAAGTATAAATAGCAACACCATATACTTTACATAACATCATCACAACATGAAACAGCACTAGTGCATGATGATATCTATATACTGTATATACAGTATATATACTAGCTGTGTAAGCCTGTGCTGTAAAAAGCCCGAGATACTAGAAAATATTGAAATAGTAAGAAAAAAATTGAAATGTAGAGATGTCAGGTAATTGAAAGGAACTACTCTGGGCATTTCTCTCCTAGGAGGAGTTGTTTTGCTGACGTGCTCGCCTCACTTGTGTATTAGCGGTGGGAGGGAAAGTAAAACGGATACCGTTTTGCCGATGTGTTCGCCTTGCTTGTGTATTAGCGGCCAAGCAAGTGACTCTTTCTTCGTAGTTTTTTTTTGCCGATACGCTGGCCTCGCTTGTGTATCTTCGGAGGTGGAGCCTTCACTCCGACTCCACCTCTCACTTCCAAGCTGGACAGACAGACACACACACTTCCACGTGTAGACGTTTATATATAACATATATAACATATCTGTCTGTATGTCTGTCCACTTTTTACAAGAGAACTACTTAACGGATTTAGATTGGGTTTTTTTCTATAATTTACTTGAACATTCCGGCTGATTTTGCGACCTCTCTCATCGCAGTAAGTATCATAGTTTGCTTGCGGTACCGATTTATTTAAGCGATCCAAGAGAGGCACTGCAGGCTGATGTGGGTGGGGGGGGGGCCTCCTCACTCACGCGCCAGCCTCCTTTTGAGTCAGTCTACCTCTCACCACGTGTTGGAGCGTACCTTCCCTTCGCTTAGCTAGCGATACTTGTTTGTTTAACAGACATTACCACCTACAGATTGTTAAGGAGTAACGTTTAACGTTTTTGAGAGAGAGCGAGATCAGAGCTATGTGTGTTTTAGAGGGAAGCTGCTGATTGGCAGAGATATCACGGCCACATGTTCTTCTCCCCACTCAGGGGACACCCTCCCATCAAAGCTGAACACAATCAGATACAGTGCTAACGTTTCATGTTGGAGTGTACATACCTTCCGCTTGGCCAGAATTACATTTTTGTTTTAAATTGGTTTTTAAAGTTTGTTCTGTTTCACTACTAAGTGGGTGGAGCCACAGGGGACAGCTAGTATTGCATAAAAGCATAAGCATATAAAAATGTTTTTTGCTTTCTATGTAGTCCAAGTGCTAGGTTCATTTTGCAGCTCTTCGATCCCTTCTTTCTTTGGCTTTGTTTCCTTTGATTTGGTTGCCTGTGTTATCTCTTTGATTCAGCCAGGCACTGACACTGGTTCACATTTACATCCATTAGTCTTTGACTTCATACAAAAAAATACAGAACAAGAAATGAGAAAGTAAGAGGTACAACAAAAGTGGGAGAGATATCTAAGAAAGTACAGGAAAGTCGGTTGAAGTAGTATGGACTTCTGATGAGGAGAGACAATGAATATTTGGGTAAAAGAATGATATGAATGACATTACAGAGAAGAGAAAGAGAGGGAGGCCAAAGCAGAGGTGGATGGATAAAGTAAAAGAAGATCTGAAGGAAAATGGGCTTGACTGATGAGGTGGTGCATGCCTGGCTGTATGGAAAGGGTTGACCATGCACAGCGACCCTACAAAGTAGTATGGAAAAGATGAAGGGGAAGAAGAAGTTCTTTTGTCTTCTCACAATAATCCTTTGAGGACACAGTCTCACAACATTAACAATGCCTTCATGTGCTACTAAGCATCTGAACTTTCACCAAAAAGACCTTCATTGGAGACATTGAACTCAACCAGCTACAAAGCAAAGAAGCTTTTAAAAGAAACAAGTTAAAGTATTGAGTATGGCATCATTTTGAAGCTCAAATTCAGTAATATCCTATAACGTGTTCAAAGAGTAAGGAAGATCTTTCAATGTAACGACCCTACTAACGAGTCCGACTAGTGTTTTACTATCGCCTCTAAGAAAAGTGTACATCTTTCATGCTTTCCAAAGTTTGTTATTGATGAAACAAATAACAATGAAGGCTGACCAATCAGAAGTGGCTGCTACAATGCTAAAAGCATGCTGAACATCTCAAAGGCACTGCTGAAAGTGCTTTCCTAGTAATGGTAAAGAGCATCAACTGGCCGGGCTCGAGAGGTAAAATGCCACTGAAATTACATAACAAACATAAGTATGCATTCTTCATGTACTGTGGTCTATGGAAGGATTGCAAGTTCACAAGTTGAAATGCTGAAGTGCTAACCCAGTTGTCACCATTTCATCAAAGGAAAATTATAAAGGAAATATGTGCTTGATGGCACCAAAATTAACAAAAATAGAGTTCACGCTATTTCATTTGGCTAACAAAGCCTGCTTTAGTCAGAACAGAAAGGAGCTCCATCCTGCAGTGCATATCGAGTGACGCCTCCTTTCAGGAACTGTGGGGGTATATAGCTGGGGAATCAATTACCCTCACTGGGCAGTGTCTTCTCGGAACTGTGGAGAGAACAGAAGAAGATACATTTAGAGCCAGCGTCCCCTTTGGACTCATCTGAGGTCAGAAAGCTGATGCAAAATGTTTTTCCTGGAGAATGCTATGTCACTGGATATTTTCACCTTGAAACAACATAGCATCTGCACTAACTGACAAAAGGCTAAATCACTACTTTGATTGGGCACTTAATTCCACACAGCTGGTCATATTATACCTAGAAAACGTCAAGCACTATTATGCTAAAAGTGATAAAATAAGCTCTGTCTTAATTTACGCTGTCATTCCATGAGAAATGAGGATTATACTTCATGCAATACTTTGCTGTAGGCTGTAAGAACTGCATATGGGGAGTGATAAAAATTAAGTCTCAGGCCTGGAGCTAAGTCTGATGGCAGGGTGTAGACTACCAAATTAAAGATCTTGTAAAAGATGTTGTGATTTTCAATAAATATATAGCATACCTACAGTTGCATCACCACAACCCTGGGAACCACAGTCATTTAAGCTCTATTAAAATCTATAAAATAGGCCATGAAATAAAATATAGTGGTGGTAGTGGTAGTAGTATTGTGACGAGAACAGAGTAAAGTGAAATTCTTGCATAACCGAATAACACAGAACACGTCGCTAAAATAAGTGTATTAAAATGCATCTCCACCTTTTGCGGCCACTGCTTATTTGTTAATAATAGATTTCCCATAATATATTATATTATATAATATACATAATAATAGAAGGACACTGTATAAGAACCAAAAAAGTTTGTTTTTTTGTAGAGAAACTTGGTCTACATGACAAAGTCTGGCTGTTCAATATAGTGAATGTCCCTCAGGATGTTGTCTGGCACCGTCACATACTGTAGGATAACTTTGTGATTCTTTTGCTGATGAGGGTACAAAATCTTTCCTTATTTATCTTTAACATGACTTGTAATATTCCAAAACATAATAATTAAAATAAATAAATACATCCCTACAGCATCATTTGAGAAAGCTCCTTTAGCATCCAGCTAAGAGCCCAAACTGGCATACTAACTCCATGTCTTCTTGGAACCTCTGAGAAGCACATGTCTAGTCAAGTCAAGTTGGGGAGCTTGCACTGGTACAGTGGGTTGCCACACCCACTACACGACGAAACAGCTCAGCATCCCAGTTGGCAACCCCCCAGGCAAACACACGATCCAGTCCCACTCTCCGGAAATGACCCTCTATCTGCCGCAGCCAGGTGTTACGTGGGCGACCCATTGGCCTTGTCCAGCCACTCGCGGCCCCAAAAATGAGGATCTTACGAGCTGGATCACCATCGGGGAAACGCGCCACATGCCCGTAGTGAGAAATGTTAATAAATATTCAGGGTCAGAGGAGAGATGTTTACTTTCAATTCTAGATCGATTGTGAATTAGCTGGTAACTGTGCAGAATTCAATTTGTTAAACCTTCAGAAGAAAACACACTGTATATAGGGGATCAAAACATCAAATAAAATTGTTTTGGCAAGTTAAAACCTGGCTTTGTCTGCTTCATCCTTCTATCATTGAACTTGTTATTAAAGTTCAGGGTTATGGGAGCTTGAAGCACCCTGGGATGGCGTGCCAATCCACTGCAAGGCACATTCATGCACAAACCTACACCTGCTGAAACTCAGCCAATTTTTTAACCTAATTTACACAACATAAGGAGGAAAAATGTAGTTCATTGAAATAAGCTCACAAAAGCATGGGATGAATTTACAAACTCCATAATGTCTGGGCTGTAATTCAAACTCAGGATTTAAGCAGGTACGAGGCAGCAGTGCTAACTACATTTACAATTGCAATATCCTAGAAATCAAATATAAAGCATCATGCATTATATTTCCAGAGATGTAAATTTATGTAAATACATAAAAAACTCATTGCAAGTGAGGGTGATGAGGGGCTTCACTCCTAATCTGAGTTTAAGTACATGCACATGCACGCAATGCTCTGAATTATATCTTTCTGTACCGTATGTCAGCTCTCAGAGGCACAAAGCAATGCAATTTCATATGCAGACAATTCACTGTGATTCTTTCATGAGGAATAGGTCAATGTAGAGTTCTCTCTAGTGCCATTCAGTCATCTTTATTGCAGCAATCTGAGGAGACTTTATTACTCTATTCAGTACATAAAACACTATACATTAGCTTTCGTTCCCTTCTGATTGTTTTACACAGACGCTGTTGCACCCAGTGTAAATTTCATTTAACTAAAATTAGTAGTAATTAATCATCATGGCTTATTATTTTAATCATGCACATTTTTTTCAGTAATTAAAAGGAAATTTCAAATGGAAGTTACCAGACTCTGTGGACCACCAAGACTTGGATACCCCACACTCAATTTAAATCTATAATCAATCATATTACTGGGTTTCTGTGTAAGTCTATGGCTGCATCTTTAGACCTTAATCACGATTTTATATCTACAAGAAAATCAAACGAAGTTATTAACTCACAAAAACAATCAGCAGAGGTCTCCTTTGTAACAGAGCTACATTTATGTACTGTATCTGTGTGTTAACATTTGCTTTCCTTTATAATGCTGTTGAAAGAATGGGATATCAAACAGTAAAGAAAAGGACGACCACTTAAAAAAACGTCTCTAAGAGGCCTCTGCAGCTGTAGTTGTATTTACAGAAAAATATGGTATAAGAACTGGAAGTACATATAATGGTGTTGTTTTTTTTTTTTTTTTTTTAAGTGAACGAAGGAAGAAAAACAGAGCTGTAAACTTGAAGATCAAAGCCAATAAGTATATATTATATTTGCATGTTAGTTGACTTTTCCTACAGAGGATTGCTTTCGTTTGGAGAGAAGACAAGGAATGATTGGAAGTATATATCCTGGGATAGAAACAAGCCAGTAAGCCATGACATGTGTGGCCGGCCTTTGGGATCCATATTTGAGTTAATCTCAAGATTTTGTAACATGTTTAAAATACCATCTGGTACTGAAACTGAAAAATATAGGTGGTGGGGTGGAGTGCTACTTTTTGAATGGCTTTTGTTAATTTCTGTATGTTTTCTGTTGTTGTTGTGATTATTTATATGTAATCGTCTAATATATGTCTCAACCTCAGATCACAGCTGTTTAATGTTTTAGTGTGGGTTGTGGGGGAAGAAAAACAAGAAGTGAATTAAAAAAGAAAAGCAGGTTATCTTAAAGTTGTTTGGAGAGAATTAAACCCACACGTAGTAGTGGTAGATACATTAGATTTACATTCTTGTACTGTTACATCTGTACTGTATAGGCTGCAGATGTGTAAGGTGAAACCTTGAGTTTGGGCATTGGTCATACAGATATTGCATGTTTCCAGGACAAAATGAGTGCAGCGTATTTAAAAATGCTACCTCAAAATTTAAATATCAATCAAATATCAGTACAAATATTAACAATAAATTACCAAACGAATAAACTTGAGAATAGCTCAAAGTAAACAAACTTACTTTAGGTTAGGGTTAGGATTAGGCAATATCATATCATATATATATACATGCTTAAGATGAATACAAAGAAGAATAATTGCTATGAATGATCTGTGTCTCTGAATAGTCTATTTTTTCTGTATTCCAGTGATGATGTATGTGGGATGTTAGACAGACACTTTAACAAGTAAGTGTGCCCTTTAGATTGGCAATGTATCCCGCTTTGCATCTGAGGCTTCCTGTACAACTGGCTACAAAAGAGAAAACCTGCAGATAATGCAACCAGACCCAGAGCAGAAAAGCACCAATGCCTGGCTCATAAAAGGCTTTAACTTAAAAAAATTAAAAACTCTAAATCTTAAGACCTTAAGTCTTACCCCACAAGTCAAGGTACAAGCTGCTTAGGCCAAAAACAAGGTAAATAGGGAGCAGTGAACTGTAAAACCCCTGGCCCACCAAAACAAAAATAATATTTCTCGCATATATTTAAAGGATTTATTCCAAAGGTTTTAAAAGGTGAAGAACAAGTACAAAAGGAATAGATAAGGTTTACCTCAAGAGTAAGCCAAACATTACCAAAAGTCAAGTCCACAATCCAAACACAGAATCCAGAGTTTAAAAAGATACAAATAGCTAAAGAGGAAACTTACAAAAGTCAAGATAAGGCTGTTTACAAAGAAGCTAAATATCAACTAGACAATAGGCAGTTAAAGATTTCAAAAACAAATACTGTACAAAGTCAAGTTAGAACAGAATATTTCCACCAATGACTGCTGTTCCTTCTGGAATGCTTTACAGGTGATTGTTGGTTAAAAGCCCAAATCATCTCTGCCACAGACTAATTCCTCTGTTCCTGATCCGCTGAGCAGTTTCTATTCCAGGTTTGAGAAGCACCCCTCCACCACTCAAGAAGCCAAACCATCTGGCCTATTTTTTTATAGCCCAACTTCCCCTTAACCTACTTTCTCCAACATTTCTGAGCATTTCTAACTACTGTAGACAGAAATGTCATAAAGCTTGTGGTCCAGACCATGTCTATCCCTTCAGAGTAAGACACAGTGCTGCTCAGTTAGCTCCTGTATCTACAAACATTTTATACCTTTTAGACCCCCCAGCTACTAATGCCAGGATCTTATTTGTGGATTTTAGTTCTGCATTTAATACAATCATACCAGAGCTTCTCCATGTCAAACATCTCAGGACCAACTTGGGCCATGCCACATGTCTCTGGGTCTGTCTTTCTAAGAAACAGATGTTAGACAATGAAGCTGGGTTTATATCAGTCAAGATCCTTGATTTTGAGAATGAAGTCCTTCAGAGTGTGTTCTGTCTCCTTTCTTTTTCTCTCTCTACACCAGAGACTACACCTTTGGTGACTCTTTTGTAAAACTGAAATTTCCGGATGACACTACCCTCATTCACCTGATCACATATAGGGATGGGGTGCTATATGGGTTTAGGGTGTGAATCTGCTGGAAGTACACTGGAAACCATGGAAATGACTGAGGAGTCTAGGAGGCACTCCTCAGTTCTTACTCCCCTAGTTATAAATGGTGTCACTGTCAGCAGGGTAGAATCATTTAAATTTCTTGGCACTACAATCACTCACTGACTGAAGGGATGAAAACATAAATTCTCTTTATAAAAAATTTCAGTGTCATATTTTTTTTTCTCTTCCAGCTTAAAATAGTTTAAAATAGTTTATTTTGCCAGAATTAATTCTGGAATATATTGAAAGCATTGCTATGGCAATGCATCTGTCACTTGAAGCATAAACTTGTTGTGAATCTTGCTATGTAAATATCACAAAAGAGAGATGCAGGCCTCAAAAACTTCAAAAGCCAAACCTGTCCTCTTCACAGGTCCGGCCCCATATAATAGGCCTCACCTTTGGCTGCCTGGCCCTCTAACTGAAATAACAGACATCTGGCCTACAAGTCCCACAAAAGGTTCAAATACTTTTAAAGGTTCAAAATATCATAATGGTGGCAATAAAAACAATGGGAACTTCTGGTCTAGGACAAACAAAACATTTATTTATATTTTTAAAATGTAATTAAAAAACAAAGACAGGAAAAAGATCAAAAATAGGTTAACCTGAAAGCAAATAAATTCAGCAGATAATAAACCTTGAAAAAACTGCAGGTGTCAAAAGCAAGGAAATCCTAAAATTAACAAGAATTATAAAACCAAATGCAGGAATCAGAAATAAACCAAGGCCGAAGCTGCAGTGTCATCTGTAGCTGTTCTGTGTAGACCCCTGTGAAGTTGTAAAAAGGAAGGAGAAGACAGCTTAGAGACTCCATTTGATTAGCATGTAGTTTTTGCCAAATAGTCAAATACGGTTTCTGGCACCCTCTAGCATCTGAAGTATGTTACCATGCTGCAGGAGGTCCGTTTTATCTCTACCTTATTCTCTAGTTAAATGACACCTGATTGTTGGTCGAGCGAGGGGGAGGGGTGCCAACAATGGTTCAGAAGTGGCACCAGGTTTCCTCTTATTCGTGCTTATCCATTCTATGAGGGAAATGGAAAGCAAGTTAATAAACTTACCACTGCTCCACCAGACCCCAGGTGTACCCTTAAAACTTTCCTAGTAAGGGACTTGTCAGGCATGTATAACAACGCATACATAGTTTATTTCCTACTGCTCTGCCTCTAGTTAAACACAGTCAAACTACTCCATCTAACTTAATTTATGTTTACTTCATAAAGACCTTATATATCCCCTGATGGAAAGGCAACTCTCCATTTTCAACTGTTTTATACATTTGTGCTTTGTGCAAAGTGTTATTATTCACTAGTATAGTATATAATGCTGGGATGGTGTCATGTATTGTTGTGCTAATTATGTTTATTTTTTTATGTGTATGGATGTAACACCAAGAGAAATTCCTCACAAATACGTTCCTTGGCAGTAAAGTTCAAAGTCCAAAGCAGAGTTCATCAACCAGAAAATCATATAGGCACTTACAAAAATCCTAAAATAAGTCAGAATCCAAAATTCAAAAACAGAAAGAGTTGAACAAGCCTTTGTTCTTCAGCTCTCACCCTGAGGCTTCTCAGGCTTATATAGGCCTGGGGACGGCCCCAGAGCAGCTTCATCGGGGGCCCTGCCTCCTTAGGCTTAACATAAAGACAACAAATTACAAAGCAGAGAGCTAATACATGCATAATTAACATAATGTAGGAATAAAAGATAATAAATAAACAAAACAATAATTGTAGAAAAATAATAAAATAGAAGTAGAAAGATAATACAAACAGATAATAAAAATATATTTAAACTCAATTCAATCATGGTGTGAGGAATTTCATGATTTTGTTTTTTTTTCTAGTTTATTTTTACCATTTTGTAAAATTGTATTGATGACGCTTCTACCGTGCCATTTTGTGTTTCTGCTGCTAGAAAAACACTTTGTGCATGTTTAACTTGTGAGCTTGGTGCCCACCCATAAAAGACCCAGTTATGGATAGTTTTTTTTTTCTTTGCAGAAGGTTAGCCTCTTGAGCAACTTCATTTGTTTTTAGGTTTTGTTTGCCTGCTCAAGATGTACTATTTTTGCTTACCCTTTTAGTTCTGGTTGCTTTAGTGAATATAGTATTTGCTGATCAAGCCTCTCACCACTTTTATATACATCGTGAGACATGTTAAGCACAGCCCAAATGTGCTTATAAAGATGGCAGCACCTGCAGCACAATCTCTAAGTACGAGATATGCACACCCGCAGTGAAATACAAGGCAGGGTGAGCCAACAGCAAAACCAGTATAAAATGAATATTTTAGTGCTAAATCCAAAAACAGTGATCATTAAGGCAGGCAGAAGTCAAGAAAATATGCAGATAAGTACCCACAAGACACAAAATCAAGAGAGAGACAATCAAAGATTAAAAAAGACACCTATTAAAAAATGACACAACTTGGGATCACAAGAGTAGGGTGCATAATGCTACAGCAATGACCTCTGGTAATACGTTCTAGTGCCACTCCCATCATGTGACCGCAGTAACAGATACTAATAGGAGGACCCGGGGGCACAATGGAGTGGTTGAGGTGGAGCCAATTGTAACTGCTGAGAACACTTTATTGCTCTGATTATTTGTATAATCATGTCATGTCACCCCTCCTTGAACTGCCACCTTATCATGGTGGAGGGGTTTGCGTGTCCCAATGATCCTAGGAGCTCTGTTGTCCGGGGCTTTATGCCACTGGTAGGGCCAACCAAGGCAAACTGGTCCTAGGTGTGGGATGAGACAAAGAGCGGTTCAACAAACCTCCAATGATGAATCAAACCTTTGGACAATGTTTTCCCTTGCCCAGACATGGGTCACCGGGGCTCCCCTCTGGAGCCAGGCCTGGAAGTGGGGCTCGATGGCGAGCGCCTGGTGGCTGAGCCTGCACCCATGGGGCTCAGCCGGGCATTGCCCGAAAAGGTAACGTGGATCCCCCTTCCCATGGGCTCACCACCTATGGGAGAGGCCAAGGAGGTCGAGTGCAGTGTGAGTTGGGTGGTGGCCGAAGGCGGGGACCTTGGCGGTCTGATTCTCGGCTACAGAAACTGGTTCTTGGGACATGGAATGTCACCTCTCTGAAGGGGAAGGAGCCTGAGCTAGTGCGTGAGGTTGAGAGGTTCCGGCTAGATATAGTCGGGCTCACCTTGACGCACAGCTTGGACTCTGGAACCAATCTCCTTGAGAGGGGCTGGACTCTCTACCACTCTGGAGTTGCCCCCGGTGACAGGCGCCAAGCAGGTGTGGGCATACTTATTGCCCCCCGACTTGGAGCCTGTACATTGGGGTTTACCCCGGTGGACGAGAGGGTAGCCTCCCTCCGCCTTCGGGAGGGGGGACGGGTCCTAACTGTTGTTTGTGCGTATGCACTGAACAGCAGTTTGGAGTACCCACCCTTTTTGGAGTTCCTGGAGGAGGTGCTAGAGAGCATACCTTCTGGGGACTCCCTCGTACTGCTGGGAGACTTCAATGCTCATGTGGGTAATGACAGTGAGACCTGGAAGGATGTGATTGGGAGGAATGGCCCCCCCGATCTGAACCTGAGCGGTATTTTGTCATTGGACTTCTGTGCTTGTCACAGATTGTCCATAACGAACACCATGTTCAAGCATAGAGGTGTTCATATGTGCACTTGGCACCAGGACACCCTAGGCCTCAGTTCAATGATCGACTTTGTGGTCGTGTTGTCGGACTTGCGGCCACATGTCTTGGACACTCGGGTGAAGAGAGGGGCGGAGCTGTCAACTGATCACAGCCTGGTGGTGAGTGGGCTTTGATGGTGGGGGAGGATGCCGGTCAGGCGTGGTAGGCCCAAATGTGTTGTGAGGGTCTGCTGGGAACGTCTGGCAGAGTCCCCTGTCAGAAATAGCTTCAACTCCCACCTCCAGCAGAACTACGACCACATCCCGAGGGAGGTGAAGGACATTGAGTTTGAATGGGCCATGTTCCGTGCCTCTATTGTTAGAGGCGGCTGACCGGAGCTGTGGCCATAAGGTGGTCGGTGCCTGTCGTGGCAGCAATCCCCGAACCCGTTGGTGGACATCGGCGGTGAGGGATGCCATCAAGCTGAAGAAGGAGCCCTACCGGACCTTTTTGTCCTGTGGGACTCTGGAGGCAGCTGATAGGTACCGGCAGGCCAAGCGGAATGTGTCTTTGGTGGTTGCTGAGGCAAAAACTCGGGCATGGGAGGAGTTTGCGGAGGCCATGGAGAACGACTTTTGGGCGGCTTCGAGGAGATTCTGGACCACCATCCGGCGTCTCAGGAGGGGGAAGCAGTGCAGTGTCAACACTGTATATGGTGGGGATAGTGCGCTGCTGACCTCGACTCGGGACATTGTGGGTCGGTGGGGGGAGTACTTCGAAGACCTCCTCAATCACACTAACATGCCTTCCAATGAGGAAGCAGAGCCTGGGGACTCGGAGGTGGGCTCCCCATCTCTGGGACTGAGGTCACCGAGGTGGTCAAAAAACTCCTTGGTGGCAAGGCCCCGCAGGTGGATGAGATACACCCGAAGTTCCTCAAGGCTCTTGGATGTTGTAGGGCTGTCTTGTTTGACAGGTCTCTGCAACATCGCATGGACATCAGGGACAGTGCCTCTGGATTGGCAGACTGGGGTGGTGGTCCCCCTCTTTAAGAAGGGGGACCGGAGGGTGTGTTCCAACTACAGAAGGATCACACTGACTCCGCCAGGGCTGCCCTTTGTCACCGATTCTGTTCATAACTTTTATGGACAGAATTTCTAGGCGCAGCCAGGGCATTGAGGGGGTCCGGTTTGGTGGACCCAGGATTGGGTCACTGCTTTTTTGCAGATGATGTTGTCCTGTTCGCTTCATCAGGCTGTGATCTTCAGCTCTCTCTAGATCGGTTCACAGCTGAGTGTGAAGTGGCTGGGATGGGAATCAGCACCTCCAAATCCGAGACCATGGTCCTCAGCCGAAAAAGGGTGGAATGCCCTCTCAGAGTTGGGAGCGAGATCCTGCCCCAAGTGGAGGAGTTCAAGTATCTCGGGGTCTTGTTCATGAGTGAGGGAAGAATAGAGTGGGAGATCGACAGGCGGATCGGTGCGTCATCCGCAGTGATGCGGGCTCTGCATCGGTCTGTCGTGGTGATAAAGGAGCTGAGCCGCAAGGCAAAGCTTTCAATTTACCAGTTGATCTGCGTTCCTACCCTCACCTATGGTCATGAGCTATGGGTAGTGACCGAAAGAACGAGATCGCGAATACAAGCGGCTGAAATGAGTTTCCTCCGCAGGGTGTCTGGGCTTACCCTTAAAGATAGGGTGAGAAGCTCAGTCATCCGGGAGGGGCTCAGAGTAGAGCCGCTGCTCCTCCGCATCGAGAGGAGTCAGATGAGGTGGCTCGGGCATCTGATCAGGATGCCTCCAGGACGCATCGCTGGTGAGGTGTTCCGGGCACGTCTAACCAGGAGGAGGGACCGGGGAAGACCCAGGTCACACTGGAGGGACTATGTCTCTTAGCTGGCCTGGGAACGCCTTGGGATTCTCCCAGAAGAGCTAAAAGAAGTGGCCGGGGAGAGGGAAGTCTGGGCATCTCTGCTCAAGATTCTGCCCCCGCGACCCGATCTCGGATAAGTGGAAGAGGATGGATGGATGGATGGATCATGTCATACAATGCTTTGCACAAGCACAACACACAGTAGCTTTTAGATTTTTAGATCTAATTGAACACAAAATGTACTGAGAAATGCAAAAGGGAAGGCTGCACAAAGAGGAAGAAAGGCCCTATGTCATGCTTTGATAGAAAGTGGAATGAAATATATGTTGAAAACAGTATGCTTTCTTTAAATTTGTTTTTTGATTGTCTTAGAGCCTCCTTAAACCAGAGGGTCTGATCTTGGGGCATATCCTGGCAGTAATGTGCACAAGGCAGAAGACGATATTGGAAAAGAAACCACAGAGAGACCAACGGCATGCTGGAGAAAGGGAAGGGAAGTCCACCAAGGCTATACAAGTAGTGTTTGTTTGGGGAGTGTTTGATAAAATTATGGATATCAAGAAAGAGACTGAAACATATTAAGAGAAGAGACAAAATGACCAGTATTAAGAATGACATACAAAGAAGAAAAATCATTGGCAGAATGAAAGACAAATTTATCATAGTTACAAAATAATAAATATGTAGTTGGCTGTGGGTCACTGTATGCTTTTATCATTCTAAATTACAGAGACCTCTGGGCTTTGACACCCACCGCTTGTCAGTTGCCTATAGTCTGCATACCAGACTTTCTGACTAAACATATAATTTAAATACAAGATTAAACATGATCTAAATCTGGGTGGCGCTGAGTCGGTAAAATTTGGGTTCTATTATTGTAAATCTTTACAATTCATGTCTTCTCTTCAAATTGATATTTATCAACTCTTAGACAGCATATCTGTGTATATACATTTCTACTATTGTGCGTACTTCTGTTCTGACATATTCAGTATTGTTCCACATAGAAGGAACAGGCCTAAGGGTGCCCGTGCACTTGTCATTTTGTCTGGAACCTGAACAAACATGTTGAATTGCAAATCCTTTCAATCCTCAGTATAATTCTAACTTTGCAATTTCTTTCTAGTGTACTCACACAGTCTAAAGTCAAGTTTCATATGTGATAGACCAGCATTGTGTCTAGGACTAGCATGTCTTCATGCCCTTAGCTACAACAGAGGCTGTTGTGTTTTATCTTATGTCTATCTTTCCAAACTCTCTTCCCTGAGCACACCATCACTAACTAACAAGAATACAACTAAAAATTACAGGATGCAATACAGCATAAGAGTAATTCTATACATATCAAAATACAAAGAAACAAACCCTGAAAAGTCCAAGTCAACATGAATTTATACAAGACTGAAAAAAGGAGGAGTGTAATTCACCCTACTGAATGAAGCCTGAACTCTCATGAAATGACCATTTGTGAAAGTTTAGAGAGGGCATGTATTAAACTGTAAATAGTCTGACATCTTAACTTACAATTAAAAAATCAGGGAATAATATAAACAGACTATTTTGTAATACATTTGGTAAAGGCTTGGCCTTTTTAGTATCTCTATGCATGTGTTACAAACTGCAAAGAAAGTGGACCTGGAAAAATCTGAGTGGACAAACAATAAGACATTCTGGTGGGGTTTTCTTGACGATCAAACTAAGCTCCAGGGGGTCTCCAGTCCTTTACATAGCTGATATTTTAGCTATCAAGTTGATGCAAAGGCAGCCATATCACCAACACCACACACTTTTTAACAAAGATTTAGTTGAAGAGCACGCAGGTTGTGTAAAAGTTTGGCCAGTAATGAATTTATTACCACAAATGTTTGTTATGCGCCATCTGTTGGAATGACAAATTCAATGTATTTTATTACTACATGCATTGCAAAATGCATTCCATTAGATGGTGCACTGCAAATGTTACACTACTTTGATTACATCTTAGACGGGTAGCACAGCTAGTCTATTGTCTGACAATCCCCCAGGAGAGAATATATACTGTAAATGCTCAGATTTCATAAGCAAGTGTGAATTCTTATGTTTGTAAACAACAGCTGGATAATGTATATCTGTTTATATCTAGCCTTTTGTATCATTTTATTCGAGGACTGCAGGTCAATGTGTTTCACTAGTAATAAAATAACAAATAAGTTTAACCAAAAACCCTGATGCCCTGCCTAAATTGCCCATCACGGTCTTATCCAAAATGGCCCCCCTAATCATCCCCTGTCCCTTATTAGCTAACTATCTCTCTCACCTGGTCACCACCTAATAGCAAATGTGTGTTGAGAAGAAATGGTTGCCATAACATCATCCAGGTGGATGTTGCACATTGATGGTGGTTGAAGTGGCCCCCCACTGTCTATTGTGATGAATGATAAGACTCCAGCACAAACAAAAAAGAGTTGGGGACCACCCCCGTATAATGTCTAAAGGACAATAATGAAAAAAGACCAGAAATCGTGATTAAAATATTTTATAGCAATTGACAAAGTACATATGCAAGAATGGCATTTATATGCAGAAAAAATATGGTGGACGGCAGTAAGTTATCAGGAGATGACATCATGGCTGTCAAAAGTGATGTCATCGGGTTGGAACCAGAAGTGAGTAGCTGGTAAACCACTATTAAAAGACATAACTCTCACCTGACAGCAGCTATCAAATAACCAAGAGTGTCATCCAAACTCACTTGTGCTTTTTTCCCTGGAAAGTTCCATTTTTATGTGAGGAGGTTTGTGTCAGTTTTCATGATCTCTTAGTTCTGAATGGTGTTGTCTCCAGATAAAAAATAATAATATTATAATACTGGATGGCTCTAAATGGAAGGCTATTTAACCTCCACTACACAATAAAAATAGAAAAAATCCAGTGCTTTGGAAATAAGTGATAATGTAGTGTCATATCAATCAATATCCAAAAGAAGAAGTGTTACTCTCAACCACACCTTTACAAACTAACCATTCAGTATATTTTCTCCAGTCCTAACGCACTCAATGTGTAACACACAGATTACATCAAGATCTGTACAGACTTGTACTCTGAAAATGAATTTGCATCTTCTAAGTCAACATTCTGAAAATAAGCTCTAAGAAAAACATTACTTCTATGACATGAAAGTCACATGCTTTATAAGAAGCACAGCACAATTTCCTTACCTTCCTCCATGATCTTGTGTAGAGGTGGTTTTGTACAGCACCACTAATACGAAAAAAGTATGCCAAAAGTAGTGCTTTTAACAGCAATGCACCCCTAGATAAACTGAGACGGCATTAGAAGCAGGACATTACATGAGATTCTCTGTCATTGAAAGAAGTCATTCCTAAAACAGAATACATTCTTTCTTAAGTAGTACAAGACACACTCTTAATCAGATCACAGTCATACAATGTGGAGATTCCAGGGGCCTCATGTATAACGCTGTGTGTGGAATTCACACTAAAACATGGCGTACGGACAAAACTAGAAATGTGCGAAAGCATAAAAAAATTCAGATGCATAAAATTTGTGCGTAAACAAAGTTCTACGCACCTTCCCTTTATAGATCCCAATCAAAGTGAATTTTAACGCATATGTACATGCCTAGAGCCCCACCCCGACTCCTTCCAAAATTTTGCCTATTTGAATACACAAATTAATATAAATAGTCCCTTTCAGTGTTATGTTAAAAGACAATGGCAAAAGCACTTGTAAAAAAAAAAGAATTTCAGCAAATACAAAATGGACGTCCTGCTCATTGAAGTGAAGACAAGGAAAGGGTCACTATTTGGTGGCTTAAACAGTGGTATAAGCAACAAAAAAAATTGGATGGAGTGGCATAGCATGGCAAAAGCACTGAAAAGTTCAACTTTAGAAAGTTGAACAGTGCCCAAAATAAAAAAGAAACGGTCAGATATCAAAGTCGAAGTGAAAAGGTGAGTCGTAGCCCACCATCTTGGTGTCAACACCACTGAAAGAGGTAGCAGAATTCTGGGAAAAACACCATTTAAGTAGCAAACTGCTGCAATTATTGGCAAAACACTTGTAACCAGCCTTTTACCAGCGGGTGAGTGGGACTCCAACATCACCGCAGGTGAAGGTGAGTTTTAATTATATTTTCATTTACGATTATCTATACTCATGTAAATAATATGCATGTTTAATATGACAAACAAGCTGGCAGCAGATGCGGTATTACTGTTTATTCTGTTTCACACAATATTACAAAAAGGTGATTACTGTGCCAGGAATTTGACACCAGGAGGTAATTGTGCTGCTGTGCCGAGCACATCTTCGGGCACTGGCTGTGCACACACCCATGCATCAGAAACTGTCGGGTGACCATCTGACATTGTGCTGATGGACGCTGTTCTAGAGTCACAAAATGCAATAGAGGATGATGTAAGAGATGTGGCCAATGAACTAAGGAAAGTAAATGCTGTACCATGTGATACTGACCACAAATTAAATAATATTGGTTAAAAAATAAATGCTGCATCTGATTACCTGTTTTTACATTCTGCTAATTACAATCAAATGAAGTTGTAACGCTGTCCAATTTGGCTGATCATTTGGTGAATCAGATTCATCATATTGCATTTCTTCAGTTACAGGCAAGCCATAATTGTGTGCCACATTATGCAGCATGCTACATGCTTGCATAATGCGACACACTTTCTGTGGACTATGCAGCAGCAGCACTCCACCAATCTTATCCAGCAGGTACCCACTGCCACCTAAATAATCATGTTATGGTCATACAGTTAACTTACAAATTTGACCAAAGGGGTAGTAATAAATGTCTTATCTTACCAAGAAACCAGCCATCACACACAACAGCATTTTCAAGTTTGTTCAAAACACTACTGCTTCTCAGAATTAATGAATCATGAGTTGAGCCAGGCCATCTTGCCAAAACATTAATGAGTTGCATTTTCACATCTTAGATAATTTGAACATTAATAGAGTGGAAATGCTTTCTATTTACGTAAGCAAATTCATTCTCTGAAGGTGCCTTTATAGCAATGTGCATGCAGTCAATCACTTTGATTGCATTGGGAAAACCGAACATTGCTGCAAATTGTGCTTTGATGTTTGCCAGTTCAACTACGGGGTAAAGAAATCTGTTATATCTGGATGACAATCGGATATTACCATCCCATTCAGCTAGCATGGCACGACTCAGTAATGACTGAGAAATACCCAATCAGTCAACCAGTTCACATTGAAAAGCTCCTGTGGCTAAAAACCCGAGGGTGGACAGAACTTGCAAAGGAGCAGTTTGAGTGAAATTCCTCAAAGCCTGTCTTTGGAAAGCCGACCCCAGTTCAGCACACAATTTCAAGAAGATAGCTTTTGGAAATCCAAATTAACTTAGAAGCCAGTCATCATCATGGGACAAGAAATCAGTATGATCTCCAAATGCATACTTTCATCTAATTCTTCCATTTGAGATGTCTTCTAACAATGCTAAAGCAGCCATGGTAGTTGTAATAGTTTGGCCATTGCATGCACATTATATTGTTACAAACTGATGACAATTAAGTACTTTCAATTTGTAAAATATATGCAATTAATATTGTTGTATTTGATAAAGCCGGTGCCATGGATGCAAATATAAAAGAGAAAGGGAAACCATACAGAAACAGTAGCACTGCTTTGACATTGGGTGCTGCCCTTTTAAACAACTGAGCAGAAATGTGTGTAGGCATGGTCTGAGGCTGCTGTGAAAATGTTGCCTAGCTTTACATCAAGTTTAGTTTTTATACTGTACATCTTGATGTGAGTGTGGAAACGGGCATACGCAACATTTTTGTGCGTATGCACTGTTTATACATGAGGCCCCAGATATCTTCAATCAGCAGCTTCTCTTAGTCACATGTAATTTCACATTCTCCAGATTTCTCAATTAGTATTTGAGTTTCCATGAGTCCTGATACAATACCAAATGGAGCATTTTTGCTTAAGTGCCTTGAGCATGGGAAAGGAGCTACATAAATAAAATGTATTATTATTATTATTGTTAGTATTTTTCAACCCTTAAACTGCCGGAACCGGCTGTAGTCAGTTCCCAATGAAATTTGACAGCATGCCGGAGCTGAGTATATTCGGCGACATACATTAATTGAACTCTGCAACTGGCTATAGTTACTTCACAGTGCAATTTGCCAGCATGCTGGAGCTGATCAGTCAGTGCCGTATATTTGTTGAGCAGCCAGCTCATGACCACTGCCGGCCCCGGCAGCACTGCAGCATCACTGTCCCTGGGAATTCAACCACTGCACTAGACTAGCCTGCAAGCATCAGCGTTTACCTCTGTGTGCTTGTGTGCAGCCAGGTCAAGGCAGTTGGCTCGGTGATATACTGAATTTCATCCATGTCGTCAGTTGCACCTTGTACATATGATAAGTGATTGTTGCAGTAGTTTTTTAATAGTTTCTATAGTTCATTGGCAGTGTGTAAAATGTATCAGTGTTGCAGTAATTGTGATGCTCTTTGCATGAAAAAAAATGTGTTCCATTAAAATTTCACATTTTCTTTGTGAATTGTGACGTTTACTTAAAAAGTGCAGCAAAAAAGTAATTGGCGTCCAGGGGGGCATTAACCCCCAAGTATGTGGCAGTTTAAGGGTTAATATTATAACATGATAATCATTACTGTTCCACGGGCTTGCGGTCTCATTTTACACTTTTACCATATTGTGATTAGTACTAGGATGTTGACCGTGTTAGCCATTATGGATGCATTGAGAAGTCAAGGCTTTATTAAATTACAACCTGCCTGAAGAAGAAGCCTCAATTGCCTTAAAAGCTTGAATATTTTAATTGGTTCAGTTAGCCAATAAAAGATGTCATTTTGCTTGACTTCTCATTGCATATTGTAATTAGAAAGAAATGTGTTGGATAAATCATTTTCTTTATGTAAAACACATTAAGTTGTATTAAATAAATTGTGATGCGTGAGTCACCCATGAGAAGATGCTGATTCCAAAGGCTTCAAGAAAGCCAATCAAAATGGGAAAAGTCAGAGTATTTATTCAAACAAGAGCTATCACTTCAATACACAGAAACAAAGCAAATAAGCAGGGGCATGCACAGCAAGGGGCGGTGGCAAACATCAAAAGCAAATGGCTGCAAGCTAATAAACCTCCAAGTGAGCTGGGCATTTGTATCCTTCTGTCTGTAGTGCCACAGTAATTAAGCATGGTCAGTTACCAGGGTAAACTGCTGGCCCCATAAGTAGTAGCAGAGGGATTCCACTACCCATGTAGCCAAACATTCTTTCTCAATGTGGAGCAATTACACTCCCTTGGAAGTAATTTCCTGCTAAGAAATGTGATGGGATGTTCCTCCCCATTGAAACACGGAGAGAGAGCACCACACCCAAACCAAAAGCACTCATATCCATCTGTACAATGAATTCTTTAGAAAAGTCCAGATTCCGCTGAACCAGGGATGACAGCAAAGCAACTTTTAAGTCAGAGAAGCCCCTCTTAACAATCATTAGTCCAGACATTGGCATGTTTTTTTTCTGACCTTCATCAGCTCTATGAGTAGAGTTGCTCTATGTGTAAAATTTGGAATGAATTGTCTGTAATAGCCAGCGAGTCTGAGGAAAGCTCAAATCTGGTTCTGTGTTCTGCCATCGGGTGACAGACGTGTTATGCGGGGAGGGAGTGAACTTGCAGATGCCTCGGAAGAGCTCCAAACCTGCAGTTGCTTTAGCGACAAACAAGCAACACTCGACAGACATGTCAAGTGTGTTTTGGTATCCAGCACCATTGGGGAGGGTCTCAGAAGAGCTCAAAAATCTCACAATATGCATTGACTACCCACAACAGTGGCTTCTTTTCTCTCACTGTTTAGTTGCAAAGTTTTCCATTATGCAGCACTGGATATCATCCAAGAATTTGGTGGTGTGTGATAATCCTAGATGCCTTGGAAACAGATCTGTGTGTCATCAGCAAAGCAATCAAAAGATGCATTGAACTGATATCACGTTTTACCCAGACGTAGCATGTAAGTGACGAAATGAATTGGGCTGAGGACTGGCATCTGAGAAACCCTAGAGGGGATAAAATTTTTCCAAAAACAACATGTTTTTTTCCTCTCAGTAAGACATTCCAACATAGTACTAGAGATTCCAGCATCGCTAAGGTGACATAGTAAGATGCCGCACTCGACAGTATCAAAGACTGGAGTCAAGTTGAGCAGATATCACATTGCATAATTTCAAGTCATGGACTATTCTTGCTGATCTCCGTTGCTGTTCTTATTGCCTTGACCACATCAATTTACATGACAGAAACCACTGGGCATGTTACATTGACTGAGTGAGCTCCAACCTTCTAGCACAGTCGCACTTGCTCCTTTTTGTGACAGCCAAAAATGTGTTGCCAGATGGAGCCAGTACTACAGAGAATTCAATCACAATCTGTGCCATTGTTTTCTTTTACCCATCCTGTCACGATATGTAAAACATTTGACATCAGACAGTTGAGCTTGACTTTTGTTTGTGAGGTCCAAAACACCCACTTTCCTTATTCCTTGCTGCTTCATTAAATGAATTGTACTTCTGGATAAGCATTCATATCTGTCAACTCTCATGAGCACAGAGCCTGCCCTCTACAACTAAAGACAAAATCAAACCTGTTTGACTGTAGTGAGTCACTGGGTTTGTCACATTACACGACCATCTTCATAGAAGCGCATAAACAACTGACTCCAACTCACTAAGATTATGTAAATTGCTAGAGAAATTGCCATAAAAGTCATGTAATGTGACATAGCCTTAAGCAGACTACAGAAGCCTGAGTCTGCGGTCATAGGAAACTTATGTACAACCATAACTAATGTGTTTCAGTACTGTGGGCAACTCAAAAACCGGATTTATAGACTTCAGATAAATCATTTGAGTTTAGATGAGACTGCATTTGCAAAGCGACAGTCTTCTCAAGCACACAAAAGGGATGCTGGAGTTGGGGCAGCAACTGGATAGTATGGCAAACTGAGATTAGGCCTTTTTTAGCATTTGTCTTACAACTGCATGCTTAAAGGCAACCAATACTCTGCCAATTAATACGTATCAATAATACCAGTAAGAAATTGACAAATTGCTACAAGACAAGCTTTTAGCAGAGGTTCAGGAACAAGTGGTAGAATTTTGCTGGAGAACAATATAAGTCTGTCTTAGAGACCCCCTAAAAGCTACTGAAGAGAAGAACTAGGCTGAGTGAGAACATTAGGCCTTAATTGTTTCCTAATATTTCTGTTTCAATTTTCACTTGATGTATAGAGTGGTTGGAATGGAGGGAAGCAACCCAATAGCCAGTTCCAACACGAGGACAACAATTCTCAACATGCAGCAGGAGTGTGCTGGGGCTGATGGGAGGATACCATTATTAGCACACGCAAACATTTTTCACCAGCCAGTCTAAAACTGCAGGTACAGCTTTTTCTTCTCAACTAATTTGGATAATAATGTTATTGTATTGTTAGATTATAGCTTTTATGTAAGAATCCACCATTTTGACTCAATGTGGGGGTGTGTTTAGCCATGTTGATTTTCCAAGAGAACAGCTTTTGCTGTTTATTTTCATTTAGACCATTTTCTGAGAAATATATAAGTTCAATGGGGTGTAATAGACCTGCCAAACCCTTTAGGAGCAGGGGTCCTTTCTTTCAACTCTCGAAAAAACTTTTAAAACCCCAGAACACTCTTTTAGTGTGGTTCACAGTTGTGAAACCAATTTTAGTATTAATTTCACAAAACATGCAAGCAAAAGGAAAGTGGACTGTTTCACTTACAACCACCCACTATTTTGTGATGTTATATTATAAGCGGGTTTAGAAAACAAATGTACAGATATTACACATAGCCAACAGAGTGAGATTCGGACTGCCAGACAGTGTCAGCTCCATGTTGCTCAAAGGCACAGACAGGAGTTTCATTGTACTGTTTACATGTGGCAGTAAGTCTGAAATGAACTGATGACTTTTTATCAAAGCAACACCTTACATTTATGAAAAGCTAACACAACTGTACATCTGCATATTGTTACTAAATGCAATACAGTAATCCCTCACTTATTGCGGGAGATAGGTTCCAAGGCCAACCGCAATAACTGAATTTCCGCGAAGTAGGGACACCATATTTATTTAATTATTTAACGTGTATTTGGACGTTTTTAAACCCTCCCTCTATTGTTTACAACCCACCCTTTACTCTATTAATAACAGGGACAACTGCTAAGCAATATGAGATCGGTAGATAAGTTTACACTTACTGTATAGCGAAGTACATGTAGCTATATATGACGTGATGATGGTGATGAATATGCTGCGCAGTAAAAATGATAACAATGAAGGTGATAATCCCCTGAATGCAGTAGCAAGAGCACGTTAATGCTGAATGAGTGAGATGAGACTTCCTGGTTAATGCAGCACTCCGTCGCTGACCCAATCAGCAGCACACAGGAACTTAACTGCGTGCTCTGATTGGGTAGCTTCTCAGCCATCCGCCAATAGCATCTCTTGTATGAAATCAACTGGGCAAACCAACTGAGGAAGCAAATACCAGAAGTAAAAAGACCCATTGTCCGCAGAAACCTGCGAAGCAGCGAAAAATCCGCGTTATATATTTAGATATGCTTACATATAAAATCCACGAAGTCGTGAATCCGCGAAAAGTGAACTGCGAAGTAGCGACGGATTACTGTACAGAATAGCCATGATAAAACAGAATGAAACACGATTTTCAGCCTATGTTGAGTTGCTGTTCAGAAAATGCTAGAAAGAGAATGACTGAGGGGCAGCGTTAGCAACTTTTACTGTTTCTTGGTGACAGATATTTATTTAAGCCAATTTAATGCTGAGGCCGTTATAATTTAAGTTTTTGAAGCCAATACATCAAAATCCACTATCATCTGACCTTCTTAATTCCTCTCCTTGACACCATACCTACCCATCACCACTTAGTCTCCTCTGTTCCCTTCACCAACATGTCCATTGAAATCCGCTCTAAACTCTCTGTATTTTGGGTACACTGTCCATCCAACTCACTCCAGAAATCTGCTTTCTCATCCATCGCACACCAACTTGCGTGGAATATGCACTCATCCATCATCACACCTCCAATTTCCAGCCTCATAACATCATTCTTTTCACACACTTTTCAAAACACTCTTGACATACTGTTCCTTCAGAATAACCCCTACCCCATTTCTCCCATTTGAACCCACCTCCAATCCACCTGGCACTTACTCCCGTTCCATCAGGTCTCTTGCACGTACAATATATCAACCTTTCTTCTCTCCATCATATCAGGTAACTCTTTCCCCTTACCAGTCATAATGACAACATTCAAAGTTCCTACCCTCACTTCCACTCTCTTTATCTTCCTCTTCTCCCCTTATCTCTGGACACGCCTTTCCCCCTCTTCTTCAGGGGAATGAATAATAATAATAATAATAATACATTTTATTTATATAGTGCTTTTGATGTCAGAAAGAAACAGCGCACTTTCTCAAGGGCATATCTGTCAAGATTGTTTAACAATCCATTTACATGTTAATGCTTTCTTCTAATGGCTGAACAGCTGGTTGAGATGACAGGACAGAAGATAATGACTATGAGAAGGCAATAGTATTAACAGCTTTTATATTATGAAAAGTTATGAATACGCTGACTAATAGTGGAAGATGGGGTAGAAAGCACATTAACTAGTACAACAATATGATTAGAAACTCCAAAATCCATGACCTTAGTATTAACAGTGAAATTATCACTTGTTATGGTGAGATCCACATACTGCATGTCTAAGTCGAAGAGAAAGGCTGCTCACATACTGAGTTAATTGAAGGCAGTCAATGAGTTTTAGAAACCCTGAAGCAAGTGAACAGTTTGGAACATCACTTGGACAATAATGTTTGAAGAGGTGGGACATACAAAGCTAAACAAATTTTAAAACACTGCTAAACACTGAACAGAATTATCATGCCCCTGATGGTAGGCTTTTTCTCAGAGCATGTCGGTTTTCCTCCTAAATCACACACACGCACACCTACCTTGTACCCATTGCTGCCAGGTTAAAATGTGGTCAATTGCAACCTTGACTAGGAAAAAAGTAGGTTTGAGAACATTAGATAATGTTATTTGATTGTATGCACTATTTAAAGATAAAGTACAGAAATTGGTGCTGTGCTGCAGAGCAGACCTACCTGCTTTATTTGCCCTTCCTGAAACTCGATAAGGTGCGAAAAAAACTGCCATTTGCATTGTTGACTGGTAAAATGAGACTTCATACACAGATATGGAATTGTTCCAGGATCTGTTTTTTGCCTTTTTTAAAGTAAATACACATGTAAATGCTGGCTGCCATTTCACCAAGGTATATTCATTTCCTACAGACACAGTGTAGCTAGATAATGCTGAAGACATGTCATTTTAACTTTAGCTTCACTGTCAGTAAATTAATTAATATAAAGATCTCCATTCAGCTAACAACTATAAGTTAGCTTTTTGTTGGTGATAATGTATTGACGAATTTAAGATAATTCTTTATAATACGTGTAGAGAACTGCAAACAAGGTCAATCCAAGTATGAAGTCAGAAATAGTAAACTTCTACATGCATTCTTGAGAAAAACAGAAAAATGTGCGTGGGTGAATAGTATGGAATAAATCATTAAAAATCACCTTTTGCCGCTTTTTCAAAAGGGTTATTTGGTATGTAAACTCATCCAAAAATGTACAGCAACATTGCAGGTATGCAGTCTTCCTTTATAGATGTTCATCCAAATTGGAGTTCTTGGTTTTCTTTTCAATTCTTTGCTTTCCCCCTGCTTTATAAAGGTTTACAGAGTCATTAAGGTAACATGTACAGAGTTCAAAGAAATACTTACATGCAACGTGTTGCCCATCTCTGGTGCCACGATTAGCGAACATTACTACCTTATCTCGAAACTTCTGTCCTCCTTACTTGAAATCATTTCAGAACACAATTGTCATTAATAAACAGAACTAGAAAATGTATATTATACTGCATACCTACTCTAGGCTTCACTGTGAGTTATTTATCTGCTGCCTTTCTTGTTTGTGTTCTTTTTAAGTATTTGACATGTGGCTAGCAGGAGGCACACCAGCTCCTCAAACCCGACACAGACAAACACACGGCACAAGTTCAGAAACAGACACGGGCTTTTGTTTATGTGGGAAACACTTTCTCTCTCGTTTCCCACCAGCACCAAAGCACAGTATAGCAGAGCACCAGCAACAATAAAACACAGAGCAATAAAATTATTTCTCTTATTAATTCTGCTTCCATTCCTCCTCCAGCAAGCTTCACCTTCTCCCTCCTGATTCTGGCTCTTGGAGCAGTAGGAACAAGCTTCTTTTATCCTGCACCTGGAGAACTTCCAGTAACCCCGTTAGCATGGTCTGGAAGCACTTCCGGGTGAGGAGGAAGCCCAACAAAGTTAGGGCTCCGCAATCCCTGATGCACCCCCTGGCAGCACCCCTAGAACCCAACAGGGCTCTCAGCGTGCCCTGTGAGAATCTGTGGGATCTGCTGCAATCCAGGGGGGCTGCCATCTACCGATCCAGGACAGATAATACCTTGTGCACACTCTCTCCCGGAAGAAGGCATCTTGGTCAGGGTTAGGGTTAACAAGGGCCCTGACCGTCCTCCACAGATGTTATGACTTCAGCCATACGGTGGTGCAGTGGTAGTGCTGCTGCCTTGCAGTAAGGAGACTGGGGTTCACATCCTGTGCAATTCCTGCATGGAGTTTGCATATTTTCCCCATGTCTGTGTGGGTTTGCTCTGGTTTCCTCTCAGTGTCCAAAGACATGCAGGTTAGGTGAATTGCTGACGTTAACTTGGCTCTAGTATGGGTGTGTGTGTGTGTGTGTGTTCACCCTGCGATTGACTGGTGACCTGTCCAGGGTTTGTTCCTGTCTGAAGCCCTCTGCTAGCAGGGATAGGCTCCCCCCCAGTAAGAACCTGGTCTGGATTGAGAGGGTAGAAAATTACATGACTTCAGTCTTACAGGTCTGTTGTCTGCAATCTTACAGAATGTATTCTTTTTTTAACTGAAGGCAAAGTTACTTTTAGCAGACACTTTGTGATAATCTGATTTATACAGATTAAAGTTTTCTCTGCTATTCAGTAATTATGCAAGTGTATGGAAGCATTTTATAATTGTTATGCTTTTTCTTTAATAGTCCACCCTGTTTACTATCTTCCACAATTCCTTAAATAAATCCTGATTTTTAAAATTAAATGCATCCTTAGAGTAGGCCCTAAAAATTATCGATTTGTCTTCCATGGTAACCAAGCCATTGCTTCTTTCAACTAACAATGTTGGTCAAAATTATTCTGCTTGCTTGCCCTTTCAAAGACATATTAGTTTGTATTTACAGTGTTATTGTGACTGTTCTGATGAGACATGAACGTAAGAATTTCATTGTACTACCTACACAGGACAGTAAACTTGAACCTCTACTGCTTCCCCTTAAGTTTATCGCTGTCTCTCCCATTTCTTTTTTTACTTTGCAAGTTCAGTTAATAGCTTTCTTTTATCAATGAAAGTATCCATTATCAGAATGATCTCAAGTTAACGTCATATATTACTAAAATGTTTTCAAAACATTCTAAAATGTGTGCCTTTCCTTCAGGCTGTTTGCTACTTTAAGAATGAGTCTAACTTTAGGACTGTCACCAACTTGACAGTTGTTAATTTTGTTCTTGTAAGCTCCAATGCCATTACAAATATAAAACTAGTTTTTCAACCTTTCAGTTACAGTTCAATCATTAGATGACTTCAACCACCATGAATCCCAAGGCTTCTTAGTTTAGCAAAATACATTTTTCCTTTTTCATGGAAATGCACACTTTGATCTTAAAATTTTCAACCTTTGCAACTGTTTTAAAGAATATATTCCTCAATCCTGCACTTCACTTTGTCAATCTTTTCATACCATGTGGATTAAAACAGTCAGTGTTTTTACTTGAGTGACCCTGATGTTATATGGGTGAAATGTGTAAAGTAGATTGGTTAAGGCAATGGTCGATAGTCAATATGCAACAAATTAGCAAGAAAAATATGTGTACTAAGCTAGCCTGAAGTAAAGTCAAAACCAACAGGCAAAAACCACCTTGAAAACAAACTGACAGAGAATGTAATTTTGCCAGACTAAACTAAAGGTCTTCCCTTTGAAGACAGTCGGATAACGACTGAGTGTGTGGTTTGCTATTAAATAGGATGGCCAATATGACATCACACACATAACATACATGCAGGAAACAGCATGTTACATCATAGCAATCAAACTGAAAATGCTAAAAATAAATTTAAGAAGATTAAAACATTGTCACGTCCAAATCAACCGGTCACTCTTAAACTAGATGTCTGTTTCTCAACTCCTCTCATATAGAGTGGAACCTCGGTTCACGAACGTCTCGGTACATGTACAATTCGGTTTACGACTAAAAAGTTCGCCAAACTTTTGCCTCGGTTCACGACCACACACTTGGTATATGAACAAGCCAGTTTCCCTTTCAGTTTGTGTGCGCCGATGATTTCCGCACGTGTTCCATTGTTCTCGGTCAGACGTGCATGCTTGCACTGTGAACTCTTTGTGCTCTATTTCAATTCCCTTCCGGTTCGTACGTGCCGATTACTGTATTTAAGAGCGTGTTCAGCCTCTCCCTGTTCATTGTTCTCAGTCAGACGTGCGTGCTTTACCTGTGAACTCTTTGTGCTCTACAGTATTTCATGTGGTTTTGCAGTTAACCATGGCTTCTAAGCAAGTGAAGAGTGGTGAGAAGAAAGTTTTGCAGAAAATTGAAATCGAAAGTAAAGAAAGAAATTATTGAAAAGTATGAGCGTGGCGTTCGTGTTACTGATCTTGCCGCCGAGTACAAGAAGTTAAAATCTACAATTCTAAAGCAGAAAGAATCTATTGAAGCAGCTGATGTTGCAAAAGGAGTTACAGCGTTAACCAGGCAGAGGCCTCAAGTGCTGGAGGAGATGGAAAAACTGTTGCTAGTGTGGCTGAACGAGAAGCAACTTGCAGGGGATAGCGTAAGCGAGGCGATGTTATGCGAGAAAGCCAGGAAGATTCATGGCGATTTGCTGCAAAACTATCCTTTTATGAGTGGCAAAAGTGAGGAATTTAAAGCCAGTAGAGGATGGTTTGAAAAGTTTTGCAAGAGAAGTGGCATTCATAGTGTGGTAATGCATGGAGAGGCTGCAGTTCCGACGCTGAAGCTGCGAAAGAATTCGTGAAAAATTTCACAAAATTAGTGGAGGATGAAGGCTACAACTGCAACGAGACTAGATTGTTCACCACCCAGTTCCTCCTCACTTCATGCCAGAACTCGACTCATGTAAGGTTAGTTTTCTTGGTGGTTTATGGTTAGTTTTTGTATTATGGATTTTTCAAATGTTCATTTTTCGACTCGTAGCGTGAATTGTTGCAATGTTACTTTTCTCTTTTTTCAAATGTTCATTTTTTTTCCCTGTGCTTAAAACTCATTAAAAAAAAAGTGTTTACAGCGAGTGGTTCATAGCATGATTTGTTGCAATGTTACTTTTCTTGGTGGTTTATTAAATTTCTGATTTTTCAAATGTTCATTTTTTTCCCTGTGCTTGAAACTCATTAAAAAAAAGTTTACACAGCGATAGGGTTGTAAGGCTATTAGCGTGAACTCCTGCAATGTTACTTTCTTGGTGGTTTATGGTTGGTTTTTAAATAAAGTTCGGATTTGTTCAAATGTTACTTTTTCCCCCCTGTGGTTAAAACTCATTTAAAAAGAGTGTTTACAGCGATTGGGTTGTAAGGCTATTAGCGTGAATTCCTGCAATGTTACTTTCTTGGTGGTTTATGGTTGGTTTTTAAAGTTCGGATTTGTTCAAATGTTCCTTTATTCCCCTGTGCTTAAAACTCATTTAACCCTTTAACCGCCAACTCCCTAAATATTCCCCAAGCCAGGCGAAATCTGAACAATTTTTGTTTTTTTACTTTTTTACATTTTTTTTACATTTTTTACATTTATTCAAGCAGTATTGACCACTAAATGTTGTGCAAGTTGCCAGTGTATACACGAAATCTATAAATGTAACCTGAATTCTCAGCTAAGCAAAACATCTTGATACCAAACCATGCCCTTTTCAATGGTAGATACTGTCGAAACTGTAAGCGGCCCTTCCATGACAATAAACTTTCATCAACTGCAACTGACGGTCCTGGCATGTAGGGCAACTGAAATGCTTCAAATAAATGATCAATCAAAGGACGTAGCTTGAACAAGTGGTCGCGGTTTGGATCTTTCTTATCTGGCTCGTTTCTGTTGTCATTCAAATGAAAGAATTTCAGCAGCAAAGAGAATCGGTTACGTGTCATGACAGCTGCAAAAATAGGTGTTGCATACATAGGATCTGAAGACCAGTACATCTCAATATCTGGTTTTCTGATTATTCCCATCAACATCAAAATCCCAATGAATTTTTTCATTTCGTTTTCATCAGTGTCAAACCAAGCACGAACACGGGAATGTGGAGGTAAATTGGGATTTTTCTCAATAAACTGTGCTGCATACAGATTTGTCTGATGAACAAAATGTCTGATCAAATCAGGTGACACAAACAGCTCATAAAACTGCTCAGCAGTGTAATTGTTTACATCAACAATAAAGCCACACGTTCCCTCAAACGAATGCAGAAAAGGTAGTTCACCACGGGCAGCAGCCCAGCTGAGATGCTGGGGATACACCCACTCAGCGCCGTCATCCGATGCGTCTTCATTCACAATATCATGCAGCGCACGTTGCTGCTCATCACTGTCACTAAAATCTTCTTCAGAACTGCTACAATCATGATCAGAACTGTCCAAAATCGCCTGCAAAGCCTCACTTGAAGTCAGTTTACGTTTCGCCATATTCACAGCTGTTACATGCGAATCACGTCACATGACCGGCCAAAACAACCACAGACTTGTCGAAATACAACGTAGTAATAATACCCACGCCAAACCGTCAGTTATACTACTTGCCAGGCATTCATATAACCACAGGCAAATGTGCCGGATAATTCCGGCAGTATGGCGTTAGCAATAAAACAACGGTGCCGGATATATCCGGCAGAGGGCGGTTAAGGGGTTAAAAAGAGTGTTTACAGCGATCGGATTGTAAGGCTATTAGCGTGAACTCCTGCAATGTTACTTTCTTGGTGTTTTATGGTTGGTTTTTAAATAAAGTTCGGATTTGTTCAAATGTTCCTTTTTTTTCCCTGTGCTTAAAACTCAAAAAAAAAAAAAAAAAAAAGTGTTTACAGCGATCGGGTCATAAGGCTACAGTATAGCGCAAACTCTTGCAATGTTAGTTTTCTCTGTTGTTCAAGGTTTTCTCAGTGTTATTCAATGTTTTTACATTTAGTTTACTATTACGCTGTGCATTATATGGTTTAATTAACTATATTTGTGCTTAAAAACTTTAAAAAAATACATATTTACGTACAGTTCGTATGGTCTGAAACGGATTAATTGTATTTACATGCAGTCCTATGGGGGAAATTGCTTCTGTTCACGACCAAATCGGTTTACGACCAGAGTTTTGGAACGAATTATGGTCGTGAACCGAGGTTCCACTGTACATGGATGTTTTCTGGGTAGGCAGCAGCCTTTTACAGAAGCTTCCCCTCTTTCCATTTTTCCTAGTTTTTGATAAACTTTTCTTAACGGTTATTAATTAGTAATGTTAAGATTAGATGTGATCTGGCATGTGGCTTGTCATTTTTGAGTTGAAGATATGCTAATGTGCTGCTATCACCACAAAACCTACTGTCAGCACATTTCAACTGCTTTTTGACTTTTTTCTGATGCTGTCCTTCATTAATTGCATGAGGTAAACGAGTGGATGGATGAGAACTACAGATCTTTGAACACATATAAAGCTGAAATGATAATTATTGGAGGGAATGATGCTGACTGCAACAACATTCTGTCACTCTTTAACTCAGTTGGAATCACCATTATCCATCCATCCATCCATTTCCCAACCCGCTGAATCCGAACACAGGGTCACGGGGATTCTGCTGGAGCCAATCCCAGCCAACACAGGGCACAAGGCAGGAACCAATCCCGGGCAGGGTGCCAACCCACCGCAGGATGCACACAAACACACCCACACACCAAGCACACACTAGGGCCAATGTACTGTAGAATCGCCAATCCACCTAACCTGCATGTCTTTGGAATGTGGGAGGAAATCGGAGCGCCCGGAGGAAACCCACGCAGACACGGGGAGAACATGCAAACTCCACGCAGGGAGGACCCGGGAATCGAACCCAGGTCCCCAGATCTCCCAACTGCGAGGCAGCAGCGCTACCCACTGCGCCACCGTGCCGCCCTGGAATCACCATTAGGTTTACAGAATTAGCCTGCAATCTAGGCGTTATCTTTAATACTAGCATCTCATTTATAACACACATTACAAAACTGCCCAAAACATGTCTTTGCAATCTTAAAAATGTTGGAGGATTAAGATGTTTTCAAAATATGCAAGGTCCTGAAAAACTAGTTCATGCATTTATTTCCAATAAGATTAGCTACTGCAATGTGTGATTCACTGGCTGCTCTAATCATTCTATATACAGCTCCCAGTTAATTCAAAATGCTGCTGCAAGAATTATTACAAGGACAAGAAAATACAATCACATAACTCCAGTTCTTAAATCCTTACACTGGCTCCCGTTTAAGTTTAGGGCTGATCTGAAAATCCTCCTTTAAGCATATAAAGCCTTAAATGACCAAGACCATACTTATTTATCTGAACTTATCATTACTTACAAACCAGGGCACACAATGAAATCTCAAGATGCCAGTCTCCTCTTGATTCCAAGGATTCATAAAATAACAGTGGGAGGTCGAGCTTTTAGTTACAGGGCCCCTAAACTGTGGAATGGTCTGCCTGCTACAATAAGAGGTACCCCTCAGTCTCAGCTTTTAAATGCGAGCTAAAGACTTACTACTCCAGTTTAGCAAACCCTGACTAGAGCTGCTGTACATACCGAATCTCTTAGTCTTTTGTACAGAAATATAAGTAGTACAATATTTTTAAACCTTTACTAACCGTCCTCTATTCTCTTCTCTTCTTGGTATCTGAATATGGAACTTGGTGTCGCCACTCTACTGCCAGGCTACTATCCTGCATATGGGAAAGTCATCTAGAATAAAAGAGCATTGAAATCATTGGATGGAAAGATTTTCTGAACAGATTGGATGGCCAGCACAAATTCCACTATTGAAAACCCAAGTGTGAGTAGGCAACTAGTTGGCAAAGGTCTCCAAGACTGTGACTTTGTTTTTTTTTTACTTTCTCTTTTATAATTTGAATCTCCTTTCTTGTCATCTGGCCATAGTTTATCAATTAATTAATGGACAGATAGTCTTGATTTTCATTAATGGTTCATCAGTTTCTACCTTGTTCTGTGTGTTTTAACAAATGTATTTATATGTATACCAGTTCTGTATTTATTAATTAGTATAATCTATACTTGCATTTTAACTGAGAATTGTTCACAGCACTCTGCACCTGCACTCAATTAAGCGTGGTATAAAAAAATAAGTTGCATTGTATTGAAATAAAAATAAAAAATTGTTCTAAAACTTAAGCAAACAAATAATGACAATCATAATTTTATTTCCTGATGATTAAACATTCACCTTATATACAGTATGTGTGGATCAGCAATACATCATGCAACAATATACAAAATGTTGCAACATGTTGTGTAGAATGGTTAACGGTTCTGGTGCTAAAATATAACTGTCAGGTGATTAGGGTGCCAACAACATACTAAAATCAGGAAGCAAGTTTAGAATCAAATCAGACGTACCAGCACATCCCTCAGGAAACTTCAGTGCTGGGTCTTTGAAACAAAACAAGCTAATGGCCTGTAATCCTGCTGGTGATGTCACATTCCTTTATGGAAGCAATGCCTAGATTTGCTGATGTGGTGACCTGGAAACTCTTGAGAGATTCTATCCATATCCATCCAGTCCATCCCCCAGTAAACCCTCCTTTTCTTAGGATCCAAAGATGTGTGGCTCAAGGACTGGACACTTCAATCGTTCTGATTAATTTAAATGTTCTTATCTTGCTAAAGCCATTCTTAAAGATAGTCTGCACTTTTTATTTATTGAGATATACAGAATAAGAGATAAAATGCACAATATAAACCTTGTTTTTCTCATTTGAACAATCCATTTCATGATAATAATCTGGCCCTGCTGTTTGACAACATGGCTTGTCAAAGACATCAAAGTCATCTATTTACTTTTCCTCCTGTTTTGAAGTGGATGTTTTGCTACTCTTCAATTTGACAAACAAGTTTGCACTTATGAGGCACAGTCAAAAATGTCTAATCTAAAGTAACATATTTCAGAATGAAAAAAGCGTTGCTGTCAACAGTGGGAACACACCCATCAGAACAAAGTAATTGCCACAAAAACACAAAGTGCACAGAGCAGCCCAGCTGAAAAATATCTGCTCTCAGAGGCTGACAAGCCCTCCATTCAGGGTGTGGTCCACCTTGAGTTTGCATGCAGAGGCTCAGCTCTCAAGGCTGTTCTTTCAGTGGCTCAAAGCGTAAGGGCATGGACTGTCTATATTATTAACAGCCAGTTTGGCTAAATGTTACATGTGCTGCTTGTGCTTCAGTTGCATACAAATAGCATGTCTCTTTGAATGATAATCTAATATAAACTACTGTCAGAAAAAAGTGCAACAAAGGACCAGGGTACTGATTAAAGAAGTGATTGTTACTATATGCAGTTGAAAAGAAGTATGGTATTATTTTGACCACTTATATGTATATTAAAATGTATTAATAATATTGTATAGAAAACCTGCACTGTACAAGAACATGCTAATATGTGTAAACACATACAAGAATTGTACGTATGTGTATGAGAGATCAAAATGGTCAAAAAATAGTAAAGAAAGGGAGACAATGCAAGAACAATGAAGCTTTGAATGGGAACATTAGTGAGGGTCCACAATGAAAGTGTTGTTGATATTGAACAAGAAGGTCTACTGGTGAAAACACTCAGCCAGGCATATAAGAAATGAAACTCAGAGCCCACAGGCTATGGAACCCCCGATCTGAGGGGAGTCACCCATCTACTTGGCCAGACAAGGAGATCTGTGAATTCAAGACAGATGGCCTTTAAAAATACCGAAGCCTTTGCCATTATAAAATAATAATGACAAATACAAAATAAGCCATCAGTAACTCAGTAAAAGTGTACATCTCTCTATTATAATAAAAAAATCCTGGGACGAGACAAGACTTTTTAGCCTGGGATGAGATGTGACTTTTTAGCCTGGGACGAGACATTACTTTTTCAGAGAGATACTTTCACGCCCCACGAGACAAAACCTTGTTGCCAAGAGATTTAACCACGCCCGGGGCCGGAAATAAAAGACAAAGAGTAGATGATAAAGTAGAACGTTGTAAAGAATTCAAAAACGTTGGCGCGGTACACGTGCAGAGCAGGGTTAGAGATTATGAAAGTACTAAAATTTGAAAGTCTCCAAAAAATGATAGTAAAGATCGTAAGCGCAAACAAACGGAAATCATTACTCAGTGAAATAATGGAGCAGTGAAAAGAGATCGAACATATTGTTCGGATTTAAACTTTAAGCTGGAGACTTGTAGATCGTCTAATTCGTGTTGCCATCAGGGAAAAGTAGTGTTTCTTCCTAATGAAGAGGCGAATCCAAGAGAATTAATAGATTTGTTGTTTGGTGAAAGTGAAATCCACATATGCGACTGGTAGAGACACGAAGTGGCTATCTTGTAGCTCAGGCCGGGGGGAGGGTTGGCAAGCGAAGCGAGCATGGGGCGAAGACCCCTAGTATAATAAATAACAATAATACTATTGCAGGGAATTAAATTGTAATCAAGTAATTTCAATTTCATGGTGTGGCTCTACCCATTGCATGATCAATGGTGGAAAACAGTACAAAATGTACAATAATAATGAAATTACCAGAAAGTATGTACTGTGTACTTGGCTAGAGGGTTTATAAATTAAAATAGAAAAGTAAAAGCATGAAGCAAAAACAGGCCCGTGATTTAGATGATTGCAGAAGCCTCAGTATAAATTGGATTAATGTAATATTAATATTCCTTGTATGCGTTCAAAGAAGAATCCACAGCCTCCACTACTTAAGAGCAGGTGGAACTCCAAATAAAGTAGACTTATCTTACCTAAACAGAAGGCAGAATGAGTCGGACTTGAAACATACCATTTCGAAAATTGTACAACCTTATCTCCATGCTGGGAATTTTGATAGTTAACTGCTACACCATTTTGGATTGGTGAAGTGAAATTACCAAACTGGGGAGGTTTCGCAAAAAGGAGCTACTCTTCAGGCCATATCTAACTGTCCTTTCTTCCTTTCCAGTTTGTAGTTGTTGATGTGAGAAGTCAGCAGTATATCACCGTCAGTTCCCCAGTAATCTGCCTGGCGAATATGAGATAAGGCAGACTTAGACCAAAACTGCTCTACACAACTTAAGATTCAGAGAGCACATCACACTTAGGGACTACAATTGCTGGATCTTGTGGCCCTTGAGGATGTCTGATTACCCAACTAAGATCTGCAGGGTGTGAGGGATTATCTGACCCCCTTACATCTTCTCAGCACATCTTCAAATTTCCTGTGTGTCATTAGGTTGGCACATTTTGGAAGCCACTCAATATGGAGCATCTTTTTTCTTTCTGCAATCTTCACCCCTAATTTCCTTTTTAGAGTGTGCCTCATAAAGGTCATTGTCACCTCGTGTGCATTTTTGTTACTGTTCATTTTATTTGCATGAACTGTTTTGCACTTGTCTGCATTAAAGTACATTTTCACTGTTTTGTGAACTTCAGGCTTTACTAAGCAAATTTTGCTCATCCTCAAGCATTAGCTGTTCCTGTAAGTTGGGTGTGGCTTGTAAACTTCTCATGTTTTCATATTACGCCATAAACACTGTTATTAATACAAATTAGGAAAAGCCATGTAGGGTGTCTGTAGCATGTGCTTACTAAACATTAGCCGTCCTGAAACTAATGTTGTACTTCCCAATAAAACCAATAGATTCTGGCTTTAGAATTCACATTTAGAAGATGAAGTCCAAGTGTGGCATGTAATGTGCTCACATTTCTCCACTCAGAGTGTAGGACATAATCTTTCATTTTTAAGCCCAAGCAGGCTGTCATTTGGAGTGTGGTGCTCATAAAAGCAGTCTTCTAGTTTATTTCTTAATGTAGGACCGATACAACACTTATTGGTCATTAATTTGTGGGGCCTACCTTTGTCTCTTTCTTTTGAACCAACTCTGAATTGCATTTCGCAATCATCATACTGAGATAAATAATAAGAGGCAGAAGTGTTGGGGACTGTTAATAAGAAACTAAACTAAAAATCTTAAATAAGACAGTCTAAAAACGTATCATGGACACATGTATCATGCCTTTCTCTCAGGCTTTAGCAATTGCTCTCTGCTGTGGATTTCTGTGGAATTCTGTTCTCTGGATACAGGTTCATCAATGGACGCTGACTTCCAGCATCTTGGTTCTTTAAATGGCTTGTTGGACAGAAAAGGGAAGGAATTTCAGTGAAAAACTGGAAGGGACATAAGGGCTCATCGAGTGGCTCATCCTCTGGTCTGTGGGTGAAAGAAAATAAGGTGTTAGCAACCACACTTCCTCAGGCACTTGTGTTGGTGTGCTTAACTAATGAGAACTCTGCAGATGCTCTTCATGTGCATAGGTGTGGCAATTTGTAATTCATCGGCTGCGGTACTATTGGGGAAATTCTACAAGCCCATATGTCACAGACCAGGAAAGAAGAAATCTGTCAAAAAACAAAGAGTTAACTTCGATAACCAGGAAGTCAGAACAATCTTTCACCAAAGTCCAAAACTAAATCCAAACTCAAAGCCTTAATACTGTAGAGAGGTTTTTGCCAAAGAGAACTAAAGAAGAAACATAAACTTTGTATTTGAAGGGATTTATCCACAATTTCGGATAAAAATGAGACATCAGCCTTCACTTTATTTCATCGCACAACAGACATCAAATGTCACTCATCTCCAGTAAATCACTGTGGCAAACTACAAGGAAAAGCTCTGTAATGGCAGCACCCATGAAAATCAATGATGAACTGTAGCTAGAAATGTTATAAAATATTTTTAATAACATTGAAAAATTTCCAAAACAAAAAAACATAGATGTGATTGGATTCAGCATAAGCGAAAACCACAAATGGAATGTGTGGTGGACAGCTGGGACCCTCACCTAGGCGGGAAGCCTAGAGAAGAGAAGGATCAGGAGAGAAACAATATCTCCCCTAGGACACAAGAGGGCAGCTGCCCTGGTTGGCATCAGGGTCAAGAGAACAGAGCTTGGAATCTCAACCCACCACCAGAGGGCGCCTGGACATTTATTAAACACTGGATTGCAGAAGTGCTGCCAGAAGAGAATCCAGGTGCACCTGGAGTGCTTCCGGGTGCCCATGCAGCAGCACTTCCGCCACAACAGGAAGTGCTACAGGGAAAATGTCAGGGTGCACATCCGGGTGCAATATAAAAGGGGCCGCCTCACTCCATTCGAGGAGCTAGAGTCGGGAGGCAGAGGACAGAGCTTGTGAGAGAGGAGTAGAGGTGGCAGGAAAGGAAAAGAGAAGAAAAGATAAGGACTGTGAGCTTATTGTTACTGGTTTGTGCACTGTGTGCTGGGAAAGGCAAAATAAAAGTGTGTGGTTTTGGACTTGTGAGTCTGATTCTCTGTCTGTGGCCGGGCTGATCGCCACAAATGGAAAATATGAACACACAGGAAGAAAAATGTGTATACCAGTAAAGAAATTTTAAAAAATAACGCAAGATCATAACAGGCATGAGCTGATCATTTTGTATGTGAAAGGTGGCAAGATTTCAAAAAGAGTCCTCGTCCACTGTTAATTTTGGCATGCATTCACAAATCCTGTTAAAAGTTTGTCAATATCATATATACTGTCACTATAATCTATACACTAGTAGAAATTACTCAGAAATGAATAGATACTAATGACAAGATTGTTAAAGATGAGCAAACTACTGCAAGTAAATGCAAGTTCATCTTCTCTACTGACTGTATGACCTTCTGTGATTTCTCTCTTTAGTCTCTTTAGAGTACCCTTTCAAATCTAAACTGAAAGTAGTTTTACTTACTTCTGAATGTTCACGTGAAGAAAACATTTGATGCCATCTTAAATTAGACCAAAGTTCTGGATGAAAAGAGTTTGAGTTCTACTGATGTTACTATCCGTAAACAATCATTTTTTCTGGCAAGCAGTTTGTGGATCACTTGCTAAGACGTCCATAACTGAAGCCCCTTAGGCAGACTGTTTAACCTCACAAGTGATCACAGCATTTTAAACACAGTGCCACCGTGCAAGGCAATTGTTATAAATTGATCTGCAAGCAATGACTAAAGCTGGCAAAAACATACTCAGTGCTTTAAATGAATGTGTCATAAAGTTTAGATTTAAGTCCTGTGAGCATTCAGTTTTGGAATCAACAAGGTCCCCACATCCCAAATGCTGTCATTTGACACCCTGTGTCAGGAGTTACCTAGTTATATTGAACAAGGTATATATTATAGAAAAAATATTAGCACAAAGGTAGCAGCAATTTTGATGACCCAGCTCTGGACCGTCTACGTACACAGACTCAAAAATATGTTTGGCAAATAGTGTTGTTTCTTAGAAATTAATTGCTATAAATTAAGTTTATATGGGCTAATTTCATTTTTAATATAGTACTTCTTAGGTCTGATGCATTACTTTTTCTTAGTGTTATTCATTTTTTAATGTTATTTTGTGACATTTTTCTGGATTCTTTCGTTGTGGGCCACCATGTGACTCCTGGAAGGGTAGCATGTAATGTTGCCACACCAAGCATTATAAACATGGCAGTGCCCACTACTCTGCCTCCAAGTTTCTCCATGTACATTACTTTACTTAACCAGCCTTTAACGCTGCTGATTTCTGTGTGTTTTTTTACTTTTTAATTGAGCATTGGGTTTTGTATTTGTTTTGCTAGTTTAACCCTGTGACGTTTAAGCATTTTTTTTGTCACTTTTTTATTTGTCATTTATACTCTGGCAGTACATGAATTAAGCCACAATATTTACACGGTGTAGTTTGAATGTTGGCAATGAACACACAATGGTGGGGTCATTTTGGTGGGAATGATTTATGACATCAGTGGCCCGACAAGTATTGACTTCTAGGCAGTAATACTCTCTCAAAATATTGATTTTCATTTCTTAATTTGGCTGACACATTTATCCAAGGCAACTTATAACATTTATGATATAAAGTGACTTGCTTGTGGTTACACAGTGTCAGCAGTGGGATCTGAATGCACAACCTCAGGGTTTCAAGTCCAAAGCCTTAACCACTACACTACACCACACTGACCAACTAACTCATTGGAATACTACCTTTCAATAATTGATTGAAAAGTGAAATTTAGTATCATGCTTATCAGGATTGTAGAAAAGTATTACATTTCTGTCAGAAAGTCTGTTTCCTAAAATGAAGCACGATGTCGCCAAACCTAGAATGGCTCTAAAAAATCCCAAATATGGTGGAAGATAGTTTATTAACATAAATTTAAGCATTTGAGTGGAGGTAATTGGACAAAGAGCAAAACCACACAAAATAACAAACCAAGTTCTCAACTTGTGGGGTGGCTGATCCACTTGCCCACATCCCCATCATTTTCTATGCACTTCTTCCCACCTCAATTTTCTCTCTTCCTCCAGCTGGTTGTAACTTTCTCTTCTGTCTTTCCAGTTCCCAGTATCACAGCCTTCTGCCTGAGAGTCCCTTTTTAAGTACCTGCCTGCTGAAGGTACACTATATGGTAAAAAGTTATATGGACATCTGTCCAAATTATTGAGTTCATGTGTTTCAGCCATTGTTATCAAGTGCATAAAATCAAGAACATAGCCTTGCAATCTCCATTGACAAACTGGCAGCAGAATGGGTTGTATCGATGAGCTCTGTGAATTTAAACGTGGTACTGTCATAAGATGTCACCTTTGCACAAGGCAGTATGTGAAATTTCTGCTCTGTTAGTTCATCCCTGGTCAACTGTAAATACTACTATTGTGAAGTGGAAGCGTTCAGGCTCAGCCACAAATTGGTAGACCATGTAAACTCACAAAGCCAAGTAGTGAAGCACACAGCATCTTAAAATCACCTATCCGTTGTTGCATTAGTCACAACAGCCTGAGGAGGAAGCAACATGAGTACAAGAGCTGTGCATTAGGTGTTTCATAAAATGAGTTTCCATGACTATGCAGCTGCAAACAAGCTTAAAATCACTATGCATAATGCCAAGAGATGAGTGGAATCGTACAAAGCATAACGCCATTGGACTCTGGAGCAGTGGAAACGTGATCTCTGAAGTAATGAATCACGCTTCACTATCTGGCAGTTCAATGGACAAATCTGGGGTTGGCAGATGCCAGAAGAATGCAACATTCCTGACTGCACAGTGCCTACTGTAGAGTGTGGTGGAGGAGAGATAACGGTCCTGGGCTGTTTGTCAGGGTTCAGGCTAGGCCCCTTGGTACCAGTGAAGAGTACAATTAATACTAAAGCATACAAAGACATTTAAGATCATTCTGTGCTTCCAACTCTGTGGCCACAGTTTAGGGAAAGCACTTTATGTTCCAGCATAACTGTGCCCGATACACAAAGCCTGGTCTATTCAGACATGGAGGGGGGCTTGAGTAACCTGCACTGAACCCTGATTGCAACCCTATGGAACACCTTTGGGATGAATTTGAATGCCACATCTTCTAATGCAACATCAGCACCTGACCTCACAAATGCTTTTTTTGGCTGAAGGGGCTCAAATTCCCTGCAGACACACTCCAGAATTTGGTGTAAAGCCTTCTCAGAAGAGTGGAGGCTGTTATAGCCGCAAAGGAGAGGGGAAAACTTCATATTAATTCCCATGGTTTTGGAATGAGAAGTCCAGCAAGCTCAGGATAGGTGTGATGGTGAGGTGTTCACAAAATTTCACCTATGTATAGTGTACTTGTGAGGTCACTTTGGGTCTAGGGCCTAGTATGGTGTATCCCTCAACCACAGGTTAAAGAACCCCCGCTTGTTCCTTCAATTTCACAAGGACATAATCAATGCAAATAATAAGGTTAACACAGCTTCACACAGGGGCTTCTTCTGTCCATAACTGAACTGGATCGCATAGCATATAAAGACAATTGTCTGATGCTGGTTTGAAGCAATGGGTACAAGAGTTGATTTGATTATTGGAACGAGCGGCAGAGCGAGGGTGCTGTATTTAAACACTTGGGAGTTCCTTCAGGGTGGTTAATGTTGTAATATTTTAGTCATTGTTTGTTCTCAAGCTTGTTCATAGGTGGATGCAGAAATATAACTTGCTATTTCTGTGAGTGATTGTATTTCACTGGGATCCAAGACCCCTTTGATATATTTGTGCTTCTTGTACTCTCTCAAATCACAGTAGCCTGGTGTTCAGCGTTACTTCTGTATGGAGACCCAGGATCAATGCTGAGTTTGCACTCTCTACCTTGTCTGAGTTCTCCTTTCTTGTCTCAAGGTTTAAATGAATGTGGTTGACAACTCTACCGCCCACAGGAGGAAGCATCCATGGTTGTGTTTGTTCAGAGTCCAATCCGTAAAGGAGTTCTGTACTGTTGCCTTTGCTGCCAGGACAGCTTTATCTCACAGTGACCCAGATCAGCTTTTAAAAATGAACTAACATCTGTGATAGGGAAAATCATTTTAAAAAGATCTGAGGAAACCTTCTGATCATTATCTGGATAAGAAACTCTGAAAAGGGATGGCTGGAAGTAAATCTTGCTCATATCTATTGAATGAACAGCCTTGCTAAGACTTTTAGAAACTTAAACCACAATATGTACTGTTGGGAATTTCTGAAAAAAAAACACATGTTGCTGATTAAGGGATTCAGTTAAAGTAAGAGGATCAGGCACTGACAGAAATTTGTTAAAGTGAACGTCGGCCACCACTGAGCTGCGATTCGTCTATTTTTTAAAGTATATTGTTTGCATGTAACCCTGCCCTACTGTTGTGTAAAAGTTTAAACCACTCCGGCCTAGAAATAAAGTAAAAGTAACCGATGAAAAGAACAAAACCTTTGTTGTAGAATGGATGGGAAAGTATCACAGCTTAACCAAAGAGTCAACAAATGCTCTGTTTAAACAAGTGCCTGTTGCTAAGTGTTACCCGTGGCTGGCTTCAGATCCACCTATGTGTCGGATGAATGTCTTGTTGCCAGCGTGTTCCTTGTCACAGTCTTTTTCATAAACATCATGTGTTATTTTGTAATAATCATTTTAGAAAGAAGAAAAAAAAAAGTTTTAGAAGTACTTGAAAAACCAGGTGTTTGTTTCAAAAAATGAAATAACCGCTCCAGAGTGGTTTGTGGTTTGCAGGTGCTATTTACCAGTGCGTTATGAAAGACCTAACAGGTACAAGCATGAGTGACTACACACCTCTCTTCCTTTTGATCTTTGCAGGGTACTTTTTAAAAGAAGCTAAGAAGTATTCATCTAACTCTCATAAAAATGTCTTTGCCAGTCCATTTCCAGTGAGTGTAGCTAAGACGTTTGAGCAGAAACTCAGAGGTGGTAGGCTCAGATTTCCCCAAAAGGCTACAGTGTATACATAAAAATGGCAAGACTGCAGTTATACAATGTGAAACATTAAAGAGCTTCAATTAAGATGCTTGCAAGACGTCCCATAGAATTCCAGAATAGCTTTAAGAAAGATTAAATGTGGCTAAAAATGTCTTAATATGATATTTAAAAGGGCAGGTGATTATAGACGGATCGATAATAATCCAAGATCCCTGGGCTTGCCTTGATACCCAGATAATAAGCCTCCCTTTACACATTTGTACGGTGGCTAATTCACTTGCTTCTGCACAAACCTTTGTCTACACTCCTTTCAAGCTCACTCTGTTTTTTTTTTTTCAAAAAACCCACTCTGATTTTTTTCTTTCCATCCTCCCAACGGTGGTCTCAGAATCCCCTTTAACGCACAGCCTGCAATTTCTTCTGGTGTCACTTTTTTCTTCACCAAACTACTTCCAGACTATTATAATTTTTTGAACCTTTTTATTATTACATTATTAATAATCTACATATCGAATATGGGTTTTTGAATATTAAGGATTCCGGATTTGAAATTTATTGTGGAGCATCTTTGTATTTTTTAAATGGGTGTGACATTTTGTTTCACCCATTGAAGTAAAAACCGATTCCTAGAATTCTCAGCCTTGCGATCATTTACGTATGATGTTATTTGGGCAACGGTATGAAGATCGCACATGTTAGTCCTTCTGTATCCAAGCTTGACAGATAAATCACCTAATCGCTTCAATAAAAGCGATTGAAAAAAGAGGCTTGACTCTCTGGGAACGACCAGACAGTTGGTGGCGCCACGCAGGCTGCGGCTGCACGGGCTTGTGATAAAAACACGTTCTTTATAGTGATTTAATGTCACTCAACATGGAAATTCAGACATATACTCGTCTAAACCTTCTGTCATTGGGTACGGAACAGGATAAAGGACTAGTAAATCCAAATACCATGGTTCACGGATCGATAACAATCCCACCTATTTAACACCTTTGCTGAGTCAGTATACAGGCCAAACCAAAAAGCCTTGTGAGAAGAGTGAGCCACTTGTGGTTTTATTTACTTTATTTTACGGGTGGCAGAAATGAGAAAATAAACACAGTTTGGACTAACTTTAGCATTATTATTAAGATTGTGTCTTTTTCATGTTTTGTTATTTTTGTAATTTGCCCTGCTCCTTTGTTTGTCCTCTGATATACAGTGATCCCTCGCTATATCGCACTTCGCCTTTCGCGGCTTCACTCTATCGCGGATTTTATATGTAAGCATATTTAAATATATATCGCGGATTTTTTGCTGGTTCGCGGATTTCTGCGGACAATGGGTCTTTTAATTTCTGGTACATGCTTCCTCAGTTGGTTTGCCCAGTTGATTTTATACAAGGGACGCTATTGGCAGATGGCTGAGAAGCTGCCCAGCTTACTTTTCTCTCTCTCTCTCTCTCTCTTGCGCTGACTTTTTCTGATCCTGACGTAGGGGGATTGAGCAGGGGGGCTGTTCGCACACCTAGACGATACGGACGCTCGTCTAAAAATGCTGAAAGATTATCTTCACGTTGGCTACCTTCTGTGCAGCTGCTTCATGAAGTGACATGCTGCACGGTGCTTCGCATACTTAAAAGCACGAAGGGCACGTATTGATTTTTTTATCTCTCTCTCTCTCTCTTTCTGTCTGCTCCTGACGGAGGGGGTGTGAGCTGCCGCCTTCAACAGCTTTGTGCCGCGGTGCTTCGCATACTTAAAAGCCAAACAGCCCTATTGATTTGTTTGCTCCTTTGAAGAGGAAGATATGTTTGCATTCTTTTAATTGTGAGACTGAACTGTCATCTCTGTCTTGTCATGGAGCACAGTTTAAACTTTTGAAAAAGAGACAAATGTTTGTTTGCAGTGTTTGAATAACGTTCTCTCTACAACCTCCTGTGTTTCTGCGCAAATCTGTGACCCAAGCATGACAATATAAAAATAACCATATAAACATATGGTTTCTACTTCGCGGATTTTCTTATTTCGCGGGTGGCTCTGGAACGCAACCCCCGCGATGGAGGAGGGATTACTGTATACTCTGCTTGTGTCATACCAACGAGCCAGAGACATCAAAAAAAGTTTGGGTTAGCCAACCGTTTATTGTGCCCTGACTGCAAATGGGTAAATTGTTGAGTTGTTCACAGAACAGAGTCTAAAACAGAACTGAGTTTAGGATGGGAGATGGCGGCTTTAAAGGCTGAGACAGGAAGTGACATCATTGGGAGCGGAACCGGAAGTGATGTTGTCAGGATCGGAAGTGGCGTCATCGGCAGCACTGGAACCGGAAGTGATGTTGTCAGGATCAGAACTGCTATCATTAATGGCGGCGCTGCCAGAAGTAACGTCGTAATCTCGTGGATGGTCTGCAGAGGATTGAGAGAGAAAGTCAGTGCAGATCACCGCCCCCTGGTCTGGCGTGGTACTACTATTGTTCAGGCCCTTTAGCTGCCTCCCAATCGCATGTGTGTGACATTTGTCATCTGTCACTTTATCCAGGTCACTTTCCCAGGATTGTTTATTTAAGGCTCTTGTGTGTTCTTATTAGGACAACCCTAATTAATGCACCTTCTTCCTCAGCTCCTGTGCTGTGGCATTTTCTCCTGCAGCTCTGTTTGGGCTTCTCCATCATTTAAGGCAGTGGTTCTCAGTCTGTGGGGGGGCATGAAGTAACAAAAAGGGGGGGCGCGAAGATGTGAAAAAAAGAAAACAAGAATCGAAAATATGAAAAATACATCCATTGAAACCAAAACAAATTAACTTAAACTACATTCTGATACTAGAAAAATAAATATAGTTAAATAAATGTCGATAAAAGTTAAGTAGGTATAATAAAATATGCATATAAGATATATCACTAATTAAAAAAGAACAAATTGGTATTAGTGGGCTCCTTTCAAAAAAATGTTAGGGGGGGCGCGATTAAAACTGTTATGAAAACTCGGGTCGCAAATACTTAAAGGTTGAGAAACACTGGCTTAAGGTTTTCACCTTTATTTGGATTGTTTTGTTTTTTGACATTCTGGCTTCAAAGTTTCTGATCTTGGATTGTGGACATTGATTTCATTTTCTTTGATCTTTTTTTAAGAACATATATTGTTATCTGTTCATCGTTGTTTGTCAACTTTTGGTACTCTTTGAATATTTGTTTTTTTGCAATTTGATCTTTTTTATTTTCAGCAAATTCTGAATTTATTGAAATTAGATTTTTACATTTTTTTGGTGTTTGATTTTAATTTAAATAATAAAACTTGTTTTTAAGTAGAATGTTTTGGCATTTTTGTCCTTTCCAACTTGGTAATAGATTTATATACTGTAACCAGAAAATGCAGTTATGAAGCAAAGAATAAATAACAAAAAATGCACTAAGAATACTAGCACAGAAAATGGAAAGACACCTAAAAACCATTTGATGCTCTGGTGTTAATACTTCAATTGCTTCCCACCACAGGAACTTTATTTTCAGGAACCAATCAGTTCCTGTACGATGTAGGCCTTGGGGTACTTGTAGACCCTGGCCACTTTTGCGTGTTGTGTTCCCACCACACAACAGAAACTGTGACCTTTATGCAAATTATGTGACATGCAAAGAAGAGTGATGCGGTGTGAAACGAGGCACATTTGGTAGTTCACAGGGGATTCTCCCCCACCCACACCTTATTGCTTTGAAGCGATCATGACTCCATGTAACAGATTATTGCTTCAATGCTGTGGATAGCGCAGGGAGGCAGCTATGAAGAGTGGTGCAGTGCAAAGTGCAGTGCTAGCCAAAGTTCAAACTACTAACAGATTTGTAAGATTGGTCAAAATGAAGAGTGACATGATGCGAAGTGCGATGTGATCGGGAGTTCACTGGTGAACCCACCACCTTACTGCTTCAAAAAGACTGCAGCTTCACGTGGAAGATCATTGCTTTGATGCAGTGCAGAGCATGGCGCACCTACAGGGAAGCTATAAAGAGTGATGCAATGCAAAGTGTGACACTTGATCTTCACCGATAACTCTCCAAAGATGGCGCCAGTGCTTGTGGTCAACCAATCAGCACAACTCATCTCACAATCCCCACCCACAATAGTTCCTTGTTGAATTGGAATGGCAGCTAACAAAAGTACCAGGAACTAGAAATGGCTAGAGTTCCATCCAAAAAGTCCCTGGGTGGGAAGGAGCCCCTTCTTATATGACTGTCTCTCCTGTATCACAGCCTCAAATACAAAGGTTACAAAAACTTTCAAGTAAAGTACAAACCTGGTAAGTGGAGCACAGAGCATAGCACATCTAAAACAGAAAGCAGAGAAAGTGTTGCCTTGTGCATCTCTTCTTTACAGTATCTTCTGTAGGAAACTGCAACTGTGGGACATGGCTTCCATCTAAACCCAAACAGATACAAATTTAAAGGTACCTGTTTAGTCATTTTAAAGGTAACTCAAAATGTGCTTACATCCATCTTGTTCATTATTTTGATTTCATCGTATTTCTCTATATAAGAAATTGAGAAAAAAAATCTAAAAATAGTGGCCCAGCAAAACCCTCAACACACAGACACCAAGATGGGGCTGCCAGCTGCTCAACTTTGAAGCCCATATACCGCTCTAAATCTCATAGCTTGTCTTCTTCACCTTCTGTATCATCTTCAGTTTCTACTAAGTTTTTAAAAAGGGTTTGGTGTGCACACTACAGATCAACACATTAGTGTAGCACTAGTTGTGCTACCCATCTAAGATGGTTTAATATCTAAATAGTCAATGTAAGCCTCCATGTTAACGTCTCTGGTGCACCGTACAATGCATATGTCTCTGTTATTCGCCATTTGGTATGGGGGTCATAAAAGCAGTGTTAATGTTTGTGATGCGCCATCTATTGGAATGATTCAGACATAGCAACTGGACAGACACACAGACACTTATTTTATGGTGAGCTCCACAAATCTACATCATGTGTACTGATGTTAAAAAAATCAATTATGGCGCTTAAACAAGATGTAGCAGATATTGCAAAACATATATCACACATATGGAAACAAGAATAGCCGAGTTTGTGAAGATGACAAAATTGGAGGACACTATAAGAAGACTGCCTAGTAAGATGGCCAATTTGAAAGATCATCCCAGATGGAACAAATCTGCCAGGAACTAGAAATGACTTAGAGGATCCCCTGAGGACAGAAATACCATGTAATTGCCTCAACAACCACTAAATGTTTTCCATGCACTTTTGCTGCACATTGAATCTTTTGATGTAACAGCAGGTAGATGCCATAGACTACCTACACCTAATCCTGTTTCTTGTTAATTCACCCAGGGATTTTATTTGACAGCTGTATTTCTTTCATATTAAGTATAGGATCATGCAAGTGGCACAAACCAGTAAACACTTCACACTTCAATCTTTCAATCTTTCACCTGCAACCTTGGCTAAAAGAAGAGAATTTGCATTGCTTCGCAAACATTTTGTGAAGTCAGCTTTGTCTAAGGATGTGCAATAATAAGCAGTTAGTTCAATATTCTTCCTTTCCCACATAAAGCTTCAGTCAATTCAGCAACTGCAAAATGTTTGAGAGACAGGTAAAAGATTTGGCAACAAGTCCATTTTTTATACTCCATTTTTGTTTTTTGAATCTGTGTTTAACTATTTAATTACCTTGAGTTTAATTTTTGCTTATATACAGGAAGGCATGGACATCCTGTGCCCCGAGGCTAAACGCAACATCACATAATGCAACTTTTCCAACTACTTTCATTCGTAGCTTTCATGTATGTAATCTTAGCAAGTCGAGGACAGTTGGCAGCACACTCCTGTGAAGTCCATTGTGTAGTCTGACATACCCAGTGACACACTTCATCTAGTCCAGCGAACGGCAACCTTTTTCGAGTTGCGGCGCACTAAGTCCAAAAATTTTCTTTCGCACCGCACCTGAGGGACTGCCCATAAATTAAGTCGTGACGACACAATCTATGGACAATCGCCAATAAAAATAGTTAATTTTATAAGTTTGAAAGACATTTTATTAATAAAGGAATCAAAGGATAAATCTTAAATTTAATTAATGTGAACGTCGAGATTGTTTTTCAGTACATATGAGATTGATGCGAGGATCAATTTTCGAAAGACAGACACGCATTTCCTTGTCAATCATTTGAAGTCTCTTGCGTTTCTTAGACTTCATTTCCGTAAGTGTTGAAAAACCTTGTTCACAGAGATAAGAGCTTCCAAATGGTAAACTGGAAAAGGTCACTGAGTTTACAAAGTTTACTGTGTTGATCAGCGGTGTCAGAGCGAAAATAAGGTTAATTTTTCCATAGTAATACTCAGACGATTAAGTGGTGAGAGCTGTAGCTACAGCGATACTCTCTCGTCGGCAAGAGCCGAAATGTAGCGTTTGTATTTTGCCGTTCTATATTTGCTCCGCCTTCTTCTATCCGTACAGTGAGCGGGATCTTCTAACAACGAGACTTTTTAAGTCTCACGAGATGTGTTTTTGACACCGCTGGTGTTGATATTATGATGAATGGTGAACAGCGAAAATTTTAACTTGCATTCAAAATAAATACATTTGTTTATTCAACAATCTGATTAACCGTTATCTGTTTTTCCAACATAAAATATTTTTTTTTAAACATTATCTTTTTAATCAACTAAAAGTTCAAAAACACTAGCAATTTTAAATATTTTACAAAAGGTTTCACGGTGCCTCTAGAAAATTCCGCGGCGCACTGTGCACCGGTTGCCCGACAGTGATCTAGTCCATGACAGGTTTGGTTTTGTCTTTAGTCATAGGGATGGGCTCTGAGAACTGGCAACCAATGAATGCTCATCCGGAAGTACAATGCATGATGAGGAATAAAGAATGCAGGTGTTTTGGACACTAATCTGTCTGATGTCTCATGTTTTACATACCATAACAGAATGGAAAAAAAAGAAAGGGCAGAGACTACGGCCAGCTGGTAACCCTTCATACAACACGGGGTCCATCAGGCAGCACGCTATTGGCTATCACAAAAGGGGTGCAGTCATAACTGAGCTAGCAGATGGGCACTCAGTTGGGCAATGATTTTCAGTCGTTTAAATTGACTTAGCTCGGCAACGTGATCAGCAAATGTGATCGGCAAATCTGACATACCCAACGACTAAAAGTCGCATAAAGGGACGTTGGCTTAAATGGTCTCAGTTTTGCTGAACTACTTTTTTTGGCATTTGTTTTTGTTAACACTGAGTAACAACTTCTCTCCCTCTCTCTTTTTTGGGCTATACTCTGTGTGCTTTTTATCTGTACTCATTATTTACAGACCTTATTTGAGTTCTGCGCCAGAATTTATTAGTCAATCCTTTAACGGTTACTAACTGTTCTTCTTAAATATTTGTTCTCTTATTTGCTTCTGTTAAAAAAAGGTTAATTGATGGTTATTAATTTTATGTATTTTTATTAGTTTACAGTCCTAACTGTCTGCAATTGAATATATATTACCAACTGAGCTTTTTGGGGATTAATGATATGCTTTGTTTGTTACAAATACCATATTTTGATTGTTGTGGTTGTTTCTTTTCATGTTAGGGAGGTTTAGTTAACCTTAAAATATTGCTTACATGGAAGGAGGCTTTATTAGTCAATTGTTACATTTTCCGGCATCCAAGAAACTATTTTGCTAGACACAGTTATGTTAAACCAACTCATAAAATTGTACTAATTGTCTTTATTCTCTAAGTATAAGGGAGGAGTTTTGATAACTTTTAAGAGCTTTCTATATGTTGTAACAGATAGAGAGGGCAACAATGAAGAGTTGGGGTGCCAAGAGGCAGTGAATTTAAAAAATATATACAAATATTGCAGAGCCATCTCTACAGATGCCAGGTCAAGACAGAACTGCCCCGTGATAGTTGTGCTTCTGGTTTTGGGCCCTTCTGACAGGAAGACGTGGGTCCAGGTGGACAGTGTCAAACTTGGGTCGCAAAGTTGCACAGGAGAGTACAGCTGGTTTTCCAAGAAGTAGAAACTTTATTGCTGTTCTGGCAGATACAAACACAAGTCTCTTTCAGAGGCAATCCAGTTTCACAAGCTGTCAAACATGACGCATCAGCCCTGACTCCTACTCAAAAGAACACAAAGTCTTCATCATCAAGGAGGTTCAGCGGCCCGGTAGCAGTGGCCAGAGCTGAAAGAGTCTAGGGGGAAGAGAGACAGGAGAGTGAGACCTCAGGATGGTCGCGACTCAGTCTTCAAAATGTTCGAAGCCCGGTGCGCGGAACACGTCACGCAGCAAGCCTGCAGCTGATCCCGCAAAGAAGAGCTGTAATAGTTTGTTTCCCATTGAAAAATTGTTTAAGAGGGGGTTTCTGAATGGCTGCCACGTCCCCCTGCAGCAGCAGTCACAATGGACACTGGAAGTGATGGCAGAAGAGTCCTAGCCATAAATCAACTGATCTGCAGGGGAAGGAAGAGAGAGATGCATTAGGACACAGCTCCAACCCCTGCAGCGGCGGTAGATTTGCAGTCATTATGGACCTTTAACTTTTAGATTGAGATTGATCCTGTGGGCTATTTTATCATTGTGGTTGCATTAACTGATGATAACAGCCATCCAGTTATTAATACTGTTATGTATATGTAAGAATTTAAGACTAAATATAAGGTTTATTTAATCCATTCATCCATCCATTATCCAACCCGCTATATCCTAACTACAGGGTCACGGGGTTCTGCTGGAGCCAATCCCAGCCAACACAGGGCACAAGGCAGGAAACAAACCCCGGGCAGGGTGCCAGCCCACCGCAGAAGGTTTATTTAATGTTACAAATAATTGCATTGAATGTGTGATGTGCCTGCATCTTGTTATTAATGCGCACATTACTGCTGGAACTTCTTACACAAATAAAATGCCGAAAGTTTGATAATTGCTGCATTTTTGTTTGTCTTTATTAATATACTAGTTTATTGTTGGTTTAAGTGTAAAAACACAATAAATACATATGCTAATCAATTTTTATTTATTTTTATACTTTGCAAGCAGGTTGACTGTTTGTTACTGTTACTGTATTCTAAAACACAACACAGCCACAATTCATTCTATTCTCTCTTCCTTTCTCTCTTTCTTCCTCTCGTTTCACTCCTCCAGGCAGGTAATAATAATAATAATAATAATTCATTACATAGCGCTTTTCTCAGTACTCAAAGTGCTATCCATACAGGGAGGAACCAGGAAGCAAACCCACAATCTTCCACAGGCTCCTTACTGCAAAGCAACAGCACTACCACTGTGCTACCTGTGCCACCTGTCCAGCTTTTATCTCGACTCAATTTTGCCTGGATGAGATCTAGCAGCTTACTTTATGCCAGACCCAAGAGTACTTCTGCTGTTACCACATTACAAGAACTTCTGGTTCTGGTGGAAGTTCCTTAAAGTGGGAATGATCTGTCCCTGCAGCTCCCCTAGGCAGCAGCAATAGAACCCAGCAGGGCTGTCTAACAAGACTGCAATTCCCTGCATGCCCTGCAGGTATTCATTCAGGCACAGTAACCCAGTGAGACTGCCACCTATTGTATCAGGGCAACAAATAGTCCTTGTGATTGGTCCCCTGTTCTTCCATTAAACTGGCCTTCAGGCTGGGTACGGAACCATGAACCAACCCACCCATAACGCCAGTCAACCCATGCCTGGTGTCCACGACACTCCCAAAAACTCACACTTTTACTTTATTTGCAGCAGGAATGGTTTTAGCTCGAAACTGTAAATCTCCAACTACCTTATATTTTTCTAAGGACTTGGAAGTAATAGAACTTGGTGCTTCTTTCAAAAACACTATTACAGTTAAGAATTACTCCTTCTCTAGCTATGAAAAGGCTTGGTCATGGTGGTATAACGGCCCATATATTAAATAAAGAATGTACACTTTAATTTTCATTTCAAGCTATTTTTTAAAGCTTGATTATTGTATTGTTAACAATTACAGGTTGTCCCCAGGTTACGGACACCCGACCAACAACTTACGAACAAGACCGCAGCTGTGACGCATGCGCCTCATTAACTGCCGCTCCGTCATCTTTGGCCAGAGGACACTGCAAGTAGTGGCTGGAGGGGTGCTCGTGCAGTGTAGTGTCCCTGTGTCCCTCAGGCGGTTCCCGGCGGCAAGCAAGTGGTGACCAGTGGGGCCACAGCTATCGCTCGTGTTCAGGACGGAGGCTTAATGGGGCAGTTCGCTGTCCGCCCACTATGCCGCCGCAGCTACTGCTCCTGACTGGACGCAGGCTGGATAGAGCGGTGTAGGATGTTTCACTGCCCACCCACTACACATGGTTCCCCCAGAATCGTTTTTGGTGGGCGGCTGGTAATGCTGCAAGTGGTGACCCGGTTGTGGCTGAATGGAGGCCATTGAGGGTGAACGGGGCAGCAGGGGGTAGCATTGTAGTGTGCTTCGGGTAGCTGCATGTTGAATGGGGGCAGTGGTGGGCAATTCACTACATGCCTTTGGCTGCACCGTGTTTGTTCTCGGTGGGCGGACGCACGCTGCAGGCTGCATACTGTAGCGGAGGTGACTGTGTGGTGGGCGGGTGGTGAACCGCCCCTCGCTACTCCCATTCATTCTCAATAGCAAGCCTGCTTGTACTGTTACGTACATAGCAGGAAGTTGTCTCTTGTCAGTACACCAGACGTGCTGACGAGGGATGCCTGCCTGCTGTGATAGCACATACAGTGCTGTGCAGAACAGCTCATCTTAATCTTTTGTCTTCACCCTTCAAGAATGTCTCTGAAACACAAATCTAATGCAAGTGCTGGTGATATAGTAAAGAAGAGAAAAACCATCACCATTGAAAATAAAGTAGAAATAATAAAAAGGTCAGAGAGAGGTGAAACTCCATCATTCATTGGTAGAGCACTTGGTTACAGTCGGTCAACAATAACATTTATTAAAATAATGTACCTGTTCCGACTTACATACAAATTCAACTTAAGTACAAACCTACAGTCCCTATCTTGTACGTAACCCAGGGACTGGCTGTACTCTATTCACTGGGCATGGCAAGGTGAGGCAGATTTTCTCTTATTTCCTCTTTATCGTTTGTTTAATTCTTTTTATTATAACTGCATATGTTATTATTGATAAAGGGATTCCCCCTTTAGCTATACTGTATTATTGGCTTATGTAATAACTTTGCTTTTGCCTTTTCCCATTAAATTAAATAACGTTTTAGGAAACATTAACACATAATAGAGATAAACATATTGTCATATCATAGTAATGCTATTTTGATAATATATAATCAATATTTGACTCTGTAATATTATGGCGCAATTCTCCTTTGTACATTTTCTTACTTATCTTTAAAAAAAATTCTATTAAAAAACTGCACCTACTGACGATGCTGAGCTCAGAACTGTCTATGAAGCAGATGGGTGCTTAAACCACAGTAGTGGATATTCAGAGGGAATCTGGCATCATCATGGTCTATGCACATTTTAGGCTTCAGTTTGGTTTTGTTTTTAAAATAGTTTTTAAGATTTTTCATGTTTTTAAATTGATATTTATGTATTATTATTTTTTATCTCCGTATAGATAACACCATCTCAGTTGTGTTTATACTTTATACATATTGATGCCGGTGCAGTGCTCTTTTTGTGAATGAGTAAACTAATGATGGGATTTTTTTCTTTCAAAATTCACCTAAAAATAAGGAAAAATATAATTATAAACAAGAATAAAAGCAAATGTTTTTCCTGAGTAGCTACAGGTTCACAATCAAGCTCCCTTTAGTATAATTTCTGGTTTTGCCCTATATTAAAATTTCACCTGATTGATTGACTCATGCTTGTCTTTCAGTTACAGATTCATTGCTTAAGTCACTGCCACCTATGAAAAAAAAGGAATTATGCTACTAATGATGTACTCTTTTCCTAAAAATATTCTTTGTCATGGACATATTTGGAGGAATTGTTGTTCAAAAGCTAAAGTGAGAAGTGAGGTGCTGAATAAAATCAAGACAGCTATCAGGGGAATTATAACCTGTGATGAAGAGCAAAGATTTAGTTTATTTTTTGGCTGGCATTGGCTACAACATGTGAGAAGTCATTGAAATTGTTTTATAGAACATGCAAAAAACTACAGAACCAGGGAGCTGCTGACGTTTCCTCCTATTCTGAGGCGAGCTTGATCAAAAGTAAGAGTGGATCAGATGTATAAGCATGAAGAAGTCATCCTAGTTTGAATGGATTCAGTGTGCCACAGCATATCTAAGCCTATTTGTTAACATTTACTAATATATTACCTAATTCAGGAGTCAAAATTCATCCCTGATCAAATATTCTCAAACCATGGATGACAGTTGTCAAAAACTGAAAACCAAGCTATAGCAGCTAAATGGGGGTTCATGCATATTGCATCACATGCTGGTTTTTACTATCTAGGAAAAACTGAAATAGTTTTCAAAACAGTAAAGAAAGGGCCGTGAAAGAATCAAAACAACAAGCACACATGGAAACCACTTAATATATTTGGCTGAGCAAAGAACCCTGGAGACTTAAGGTCATCTTATACTTATCTGCATGGGATGTAATCTGAAAAAATATTTTTTAAAAGGAAAGAGAAGCAGACAAAAGAACTATTTCGGCCAAGGCTAAAAACTCCTTATTGTGATGTAAGGAGAAGGAATAACATTACCCTACTGTCAAACTGTGAAATCACAATCAACTAAGGTCTTATCTAGTTAACATGAAATGAGCAAGTCTAGCTAGAGAAACATGAAATACGTACAGAAATCAATCTCAGATCCACTCAAGAAGGGAATTTATGCCGCAGACGAGCCATTTAAAAACATTCTTTTAAGGCTTTACTAAATTCTTGAAGCTCCCTATTGGCCTTTGTGACTTCATCTGCAGTAAATAAGACAATAAAATATAATAAAATGATAGACTTAAAACAAAATTGAGTGCCATTATGAACTATGCTGCACATCCTGTCTCTGACACACTAACACTGAAGACTTTTAGCCAAGAATTATTCAGCAGGAGTGTGTCAAGAAACACTACTGGGGGTCCTTATACCAACAGCAATACGTCTGCATGATGACACACTGTGACTGGGACTGCCAAGTCAGAAGTTTTGTTTTCTATTTAAAAATTTCTTTCCTTTTTAAGTAATTCTGGTGTATGTTAAGACCATAGTATTGTCTCTGTGTATGTATTTATTTACCTAACTATGTATGTATTTATTCATTTAAGGAGCTACTGTAAGAAACCAAATTTCCCTCTAGGTACAAATAAAACAAATTAATCAAGAAACACCCTCTGAAACCTTTGAATATTCTGCATGAAATCACTAAATGATGTATTGTTTATTTGAATGTGTGTAATTCAGAATGTATTACTGGTCAGTGCACTGGTTAAAGATAAATTAAATCACACTTTCAAAGTTTCCTTCTAAGAAAGAAATATATAATGGATTTATGGATAAGATGTGTGACTTCTGTGCAAATTTTGCATGTGTGCCCATTTTCACTCTTAATTTGCAATCTTTCTAATTAATTCTTTTGTAGTAAATGGAGTATTTTTTACAAGTATTTGAAATGGATATCTCAGAAAAACTGTTGGCCTATGAAATTGAATACCATGTACTACAAGATGAATTAACTGATTCCTCTTTGCCACTAAGTGACAATTGCGAAAATGGAGAAGTTGGAGAGAACCAATACCAACCTCAGATAGCAAAATATAGACCTTCGTGAAGAATTACAGGTTTGCTCTTTTTCCTTGTCTTGATTAACTGCAAGCTTCCATTTCTTTAGGTTTTGAAAACTTGATTAAAACGAGATTAGAATTATTATCGTCATTTCTTTTGTCATGTATAAATAGTACAATGAAATATTAACTTGCATATCTCCTCAGAGTACAATTTCAAGTAAACAAATACATATACAATTATCTATCTATCTATCTATCTATCTATCTATCTATCTATCTATCTATCTATCTATCTATCTATCTATCTATCTATCTATCTATCTATCTATCTATCTATCTATCTATCTATCTATCTATCTATCTATCAAAACCAATTTTTCATCTCTCAAAGGGTGGAGATCCTCTACTGGATAAAGCTGGAAATGACTCCCATTTATCCACTAGTCTTGGATCAAGTGACCAGGGGCCTCATGTATAAACGGTGCGTACAAACAAAAATGTTGCATACTCCCGTTTCCACGCTCACATTGTGATGTATAAAACTTAAACTTGGTGTAAAGCCACGCACATTTTCATGCTAGCTTAATCCTTGGCGTATGCAAGTTCTCCGCTTGGTTTTGCAAACTGGTGGCACCCAGCGTCAAAGCAGTGCTTTTGTTCCAGTGTGGTTTCCCTTCCTTTTTTAGATCCACATCCATGACGCGGCTTTATCATATACACAGAAATTAACCGCATATTGTTTATTAGTTTAAGGCATTTGATTGTAATTAACCTGTAACAATATAATATTCCACGGAATGGCCAAACAATTCCAAATACCATAGCTGCTGAGGCATTGTTACTCTCACTGCACCTTCTTCTTCTTCTTTCAGCTGCTCCAATTAGGGGTTGCAACAGTGGATCATCTTTTTCCATATTACTCTCACTGTACCACTCAGAGTATTTATATCACTGTATCTAAGTGTGGAATCACAGCTCTACAGCAGCTGATCAGAAAGAGAATTATCGGTATACAGCATCAAGCACACGCTGCCTCAGCCATGCTGACTATTGAACTGCTCCCATAAGGCAAACGCTTCAGAGCCTTTCCTGTACTGACCTTGCGGTTCAGAAACAGTTTCATCCCAATAACTATAAATGCACTCAATCAGTCAAGTGCTCCTTGTAGAACTGTTTGTACTTATAAGTACAATTACCTTACGGTAAACTTGTGATACAGTTATAATATGGCACAATCTGAGCCACTTTATAAAGCGCATATTTACATATGATGACAATATCATTTTAAGATGAAATGCAGCAAAATATGTTTATAATATATTATACAGATAAAATGTTAACATCATTTAAATAATCTATACTAGGGGGCTTTGCCCCCTGCTCGCTTCGCTCGCCAACCCCCGTGTTTGGTTTTCCAGATACACACTTTTAAGATTTTTTTTCTTTGAATTGTTGCTATTTCATTAGTTTCACTTTTATTTCAGAACTTCTGTAAAAACAATATCTATCTATCTATTTGTAATCTTGCGAGTCCCAATATGCTGAATCTTTTTAATGAGGTCAGGATAAGTTTCTCTGTTTGGAATTTCAGCATAGACAAAACAATCTACATCATCAGCATTTAATAATTTTTTTTTTACAAAGTAACAAAGTAAGTAGAGTTCTGCATTGGACTCCTGTCTGTAAAGTCGTTCTATTTTCCTCTCACAGTTCCAAAAGGGCTAGACAGAACGTTTTTGACTCCTGGGGTAAATTTAGGTTTTTAAATAAGCAGACAGATAAATATATATACATGAACAAAGTAACCAATAAATGCATGTGCGGTAAACTCCGTTTTTGAAATTCTCAAGATTCTTTATTTGTCACATGCATAGTTATACAGGACAACACGCAGTGAAATGCATCCTGATCCACTTATCAAAAACTGTGCAAAGTTAGAAGAGTATCAGTTAGATTAACAAAAAGTCATAGATTGAAAGATAACAGTATAGTAGAACATAATAAATAAGTAAAATTATGTGAATAAAGTAGAATTAAGTGTTAAGGTGCAATAGTGTAGTAATTATTGTGCAAAACCAAAGTTAGACTGGTGCATAGTTAAATGAGGCAGTTTGTTTGTTTGCGCTACTGCGATCTTTACTTTTTTATGTTTTCTAATTTTCCTACTTTCATATCCTTTAACTTTCTCCACATGTGTATAGTGCCAACATTTTTTTTTTTTTTTTGAGCCTTTCTAATTTCCCTGGTTTCATAGTCTCTAACCTGCTCTGTGTTTAGCGCCAACGTTTGTAAACGTCTCTATGAAGTTCTACTTTGTCTTTTACTCACTGTAATTTAATTCTGAGCCGGATTGGACGTACTTTTTTTTCAATTCCACTTGTTCCGGGCTGATAATTACTTTCCTTATTTTCTGAATTTGCACCTCGATTATTTTTTTTTGCTCTTTTTTCTGTCCAACGCATTTGAGTCTCTTTTCTCCGCCTTTTCTTTCTTCTTCGTTTAATCATCAACGTTTCATTTCTGCCCTATTCATTTCATTTCTACCGTATTGACCTTTATATACACTGAGAGCCCTGGAGCTGTGTGTGCTGCATGACTGCCTTTACACTACTGATTTGTTTTTTTTTATATTGCTTGTAAGTAGGGTGTGTCCTGCAAGACTCTCGTTCTATGTTCCCGTGAGACGCACCGTGGCAGGTCTCTTTCGTCTCGCAGGTCTTTAAATTATCTTCCGAGAAAGATCACGTATCGTAGACTGTCAGAGCAGGGGACAGGATTTCTTTTTATAATAGATAGATAGATATATAAAAGTCAATGTGTGTATTTATGTATGTATGTATGTTCCAGCATCACTTCCAAATGGCTGGAGAGATTTTCATGAAACTTGGTACACATGTTTCTCATTGGTCGACTAAAAATACTGTAGGGTGAAATCAGCCCTAAATCACCCCCTTCTGGGTAGGGTGGGGTGTAATCTTGCGGTCTTGTATGTATGTTATCATCCAGTTGACACTCAGAACAACCACCAGAGGGCGAACTGGAGGTGACTGCCAGCATTCTTTATGTTTGAGCTCCACCACACCCCTGTTGCTTTTGAAATTAAATAGAGTTGGCCATTTCCGAGCATCAGCTGGATGATAACATACATACAAGACCGCAAGACAAGCACATTAGTGAGTCTTCATTGTTTTTTAATCTATTTTTATTTTTAAAGTTGTGGTTTTTTAATTATATTTTCTCAAACAATTAAAAAAAAACACTTTATTTTCCTCCCGGGCAACACTGGATATTTCAACTAGTTGTTAATAATTAAACATGTGAGGATACAGTGTCGCAGGGATAGTAAGGAGCTGGCACCCCGTTCAGGGATTGTTTCTGCCTTGCGCTGTATTCTTGCTGGGCCTGGCGTGACACTGAAAGGATAGATGGATAGAATAATTAAACATGTACTATGAAGATATTTCAATGTTCCTTAAAAGTTTTGAAGAATCGGCATTCTAAGCTTACAGATGGCCTAACATCTATTACAGAGCTGATTGTGTGGCGATTGGGTACTTGGAGAAAGAAAAGGAAAGACAGGAATTGGAGGTTAGTATGTTTGAAAGAGACAGTACTGCTGCAATAAATTATTTCATTGAAGGTCGCGCATGGTGCAGCAAGCATCTTGTGGAAGGCAGGAACAATCTCTGGACAGGGCACCAGCTCATCACTATCACTGCGCCACTGTGTTCCCATGTTTAATAACATGTTTTAATTCCTACCATCATGAAAATGATATAAAGTATACATCTCAGTATTTAAGTTATTCAGAGAGCTGTCCTGATGGAGGAAAAGAAAGACCATTTAAGAAGCAGGTAGTGATTCACACACATAGAGCACATAGAAGAACACATACAATACAAAGCATTTAATGTGCTACTTTAGTTACGATGGTATTTGAGAAACTAGTAAATTAAACGATTTTAAGATGAAGTTTATGATGTTCTATTTTAATGACAAAATAAACTATGTGATTAAAGTGGAAACTTCAAGATTAAAGTTGACATTTAGAGCTTTTGTCCCACTGTGTCCCTATTTTTTTTTTTCTTTTATCTGTACCCTAATAAGCTTTCATATGACACTCCATAAAAGTGCGCAACATAAATACTGTAATAACCAATCTTAATGCACATAGAAAATCTAGGCAATACGGCATAAACGCCAATAATTTAATTAAAGTTACTACTTTAGATGAACAATGTATTAAAACTGTAAAAACAGATCATAGATTAAACAAAAAATACACACAGAGCGGCGCTAATAAAAATAACTTAATTCCTGTTCCCTATATCAATAACGCACATAGTATTCATCTCTGCTCCTCCGAAACATTGAAAATGGCACTATTAAATATTAGAGCTTTAACTAACAAGACGTTTTTTTATCAACGACATTATTAGTGAAAAAAAAAATAGATTTTATTGCACTAAGTGAAACGTGGCTTAGCTCAGATGGCGCAGCTGTTTTAATCGAATCTGCGCCTCCGGATTACAGTTTTACTCGTGCTGATCGCCAAGGAAAGAGAGGTGGCGGGTTAGCAAACATTTACTCGTGCCGGTTAAAATGTAAAAATATCAGTTTTGGTAAGTTCAAGTCTTTTGAGTATCTCGCCATTGTTATTCAGGGAGATTCTCACATTCTAGTATTATCCGTGTATAGACCTCCTAAATTCAACGCGTCTTTCTTTGAGGAATTCTCTGACTTGATGTCAATCTTAATTACGAACTATGACGCACTCTTAATAGTCGGCGACTTTAATTTTCATATAGATAATCAATGTGACCAGAAAGTAAAAGAATTTATGAACCTCCTGGACTCTTTTGATTTGAGACAGCTCGTTAATCAGCCTACACATAAAGCAGGTCATACGTTAGACTTAGTAATTACTAAAGGACTAAAAGTTGATATAAAGCAGGTCATTGATACGGGTCTTTCAGACCATTTTCTTCTACTTTTTAATATAGAAATAATGATAGAAAACACTCATGGGAAGCATATTGTTAAAAAACGCTTCTTTGACTCATCAGCAACTTTAAAACTTACAAACATTCTAACCAATCAGTCCGTTTATAGTGCCAACTATAATAGCGAGGAGAATGTAAATAGTAAGGTGGAAAGATTTAATACTAAAGTGAGGGCTGCTGTTGACATAGTTGCACCTGAAAAGACAGTTAAAAAATCTTCTAGCATTGTTATACCTTGGAAGACCCAAAGAGTGTCTGATTTAAAGAGAACATGCCGTAGAGCTGAGCGTAAATGGAGGAAGACTAAACTAACTATTGACTATGAGATATTAAAAGTTAAAATAACAGAATACAATAACACAGTCCGTCTTGAGAGGCGCTGCTATTTCTCTAAGATTATAAATAACAATGCTAGTAATCCCAGAGTCTAATTTTCGACAATTGATCATCTGTTAAACCCAGGTAACTCAAAGGAATGCCTCCTAAGTACTTCCAGTAAAACCTGTGAGGCTATCGCTGTATTTTTCAATCAAAAAATTAATGATATTAGAAATAACATAGTATATCTCCCCAACACTAAGGATCCTCCGAAACCCCAGTACTCCATAATAAATAAATTAGAGTCTTTCACTAGGATAGATTTACCTGATTTACATAAAATAATTTCTCAAATGAAACCATCCACCTGTGCCCTTGACCCAATACCAACAAATTTTTTCAAAGAAGTATCGGGTGTGCTTAGTGATAATGTTCTTGACATAGTAAATTCGTCATTAGATACGGGGGTCTTCCCAGACTGTCTTAAGACTGCGGTAGTTAAACCCCTACTTAAGAAAAATAATCTCGACCCCTCTGCTCTTGAAAATTATAGACCCATCTCTAACCTGCCTTTCTTAAGTAAAATTCTAGAGAAGGCAGTCATTATGCAGTTAAATGAGCACCTCAATAAACATGCTATTCTTGATAAATTTCAGTCAGGTTTTAGAACAAATCACAGCACAGAAACTACACTTGTTAAAGTAGTAAATGACTTGCGGGTAAATGCAGACAGAGGCCATTTATCTGTTCTCATCCTTTTAGATTTGAGTGCCGCATTTGACACCATTGATCATAATATTCTTAAGAATCGCCTTAGTCAATGGGTGGGCCTCTCTGGCAGTGTCTTAAATTGGTTTGAATCCTACCTGGCAGGGAGAAAATTCTTTGTTAGTTGTGGTAATTATAACTCAAAGACACATGATATTCTATATGGTGTTCCACAAGGCTCTATCCTGGGTCCGCTGCTCTTCTCAATCTACATGCTTCCATTAGGTCAGATTATCTCGGGACATAACGTGAGCTACCACAGCTATGCTGATGACACACAGCTGTATTTATCAATAGCACCTGATGACCCCAAATCTCTTGATTCGCTAACACAATGTCTAACCTGTATCTCAGAATGGATGAATAGTAACTTTCTCAAATTAAATAAAGAAAAAACCGAAATCTTAGTGATTGGCAATAATGGATACAATGAGGCTATTAGAAATAAACTGGATGCATTAGGATTAAAAGTCAAATCGGAGGTAAAAAGCTTAGGGGTAACCGTTGATTGTAATCTGAATTTTAAATCGCATATTAATAAGATCACTAGGACAGCATTTTTTCACCTAAGGAACATAGCAAAAGTTAGACCTCTTATATCATTGAAAGATGCAGAGAAATTAGTTCATGCGTTTGTCTTTAGTCGGCTAGATTACTGTAATGCACTCCTCTCAGGACTACCCAAAAAAGACATCAATCGTTTGCAACTAGTGCAGAATGCAGCTGCTAGAATCCTTACCAGGAAAAGAAAATCCGAACACATTTCTCCAGTTTTGATGTCACTACACTGGTTACCTGTGTCATTCAGAATTGACTTTAAAATTCTGCTTATGGTTTATAAAGCTTTAAATAATCTCGCCCCGTCTTATATATCGGACTGTCTGACACCTTATATTCCAAATCGCAACCTCAGATCCTCAACTGAGTGTCTCCTTAGAATTCCAAGAGCAAAACTTAAAAGAAGTGGTGAGGCGGCCTTCTGCTGTTATGCACCTAAAATCTGGAATAGCCTGCCAGTAGGAATTCGCCAGGCTAATACAGTGGAGCACTTTAAAAAACTACTGAAAACACATTATTTTAACATGGCCTTCTCATAACTTCACTGTAATTTAATCCTGACACTCTGTATATCCAATCCATTATAATAACTATTCATTCAAAATTTGTACTAACCCCTACTCTCTCTTCTGTTTCCTTTTCCGGTGTCCTATTGGTGGTGGCTTGTGCCACCACCATCTACCCAAAGCACCATGATGTTCCAACAATGATGGATGGATTAAAAGCCAGAAGTCTGTATAACCATCAGCATCAAGTGACTCCGTGAGAACCCTAACTACAAAGAGGACTATTTCATTTATGTTAGGTAGAATGCCCAAAGGGGACTGGGCGGTCTCGTGGCCTGGAACCCCTACAGATTTTATTTTTTTCTCCAGCCTTCTGGAGTTTTTTTTTGTTTTTTCTGTCCACCCTGGCCATCGGACCTTACTCCTTTTTATGTTAACTAAGGTTGTCTTATTTTAATTTCTTATTTGTCTTTTATTCTTCTTTTCTTCATTATGTAAAGCATTTGAGCTACTTTTTGTATGAAAATGTGCTATATAAATAAATGTTGTTGTTGTTGTTGTTGTACAACTCGACTTTTCACGGCAACTTTGATATCTGACAACTTCTTTTTTATTTCGGGCACTGTGCAACTTTGTGAACTTGCGCTTTCGAGTTTCTCCGACACTCTATGTTACTCGATAAACTTCCTTTTGTTGTTTCTACCACTGTTTAAACCAACAAATAGTACATTTTTCCTTGCCTCCACTTGGTATTCACTGAAATTCTTCTATTTTCCTACGTGCTTTTGCCATTGCCTTTTCACAGAATGCTGAGCTTAAGGGCTATTCATATTGATTTGCATATTCAAAGAGGTGTAATTCTGAGAGGAGTTGGGGCAGTACAACAGGCGCGTGCACGCGCGTTACTTTTTACGATGACTGGGATTTATGTAGCGGAAGAACATGGAAGTTGGGGTCCGCAAAGATTAATGCATCAGGATTTTTTTGTGCATATGCACATTTCTGCTTTTGTCCGTACGCCATGTTTTAGTGTGAATTCTATGCACGGCGTTATGCATGAGGCCCCAGAAGAGGTCTTATTAGCTTCTTCTAGAGACTTTATTGGAAGACTCCTCGTTCCAGTTGCCCCTTTGACCTTCCTGGGTGTGGCCTCTTTCAGCAGATCTCTGGTCCTTGCCTGTACTTACACTTTGAAGTATCCAGAGCTGAACTTCACATGAAGATGGTGCAAATAGTAACGTATCCTGACAGCATTGTGTGCAAGGCAAGAACCAACTGCAGGTCTTCAATGGGTACATTAAGCCAATCAGAGAAAAATTGGAGCATCTAACAATTTGGATGTGAATGAAAAAGCATAGTGCCTTGAGAAAAAAACACGTGCAGACTCCAGCAACAAGCGGTCTATGACTCAAACTCAATCTATGAGGGAGCAGCACTAAACACTGTGCTACAGAAGAAGCAAAATAATGTGTGACAGGATGATAAATCTTGTAAATTTTGTTTATAGCAGGCACATAATCCATTATGCTTCTTTCACTTTTTTATGTGAAGTTAAATCTACTGGACTCTGATTTATGTCGGAGAGTTTGTTTTGCGCAGTTCCAACATTAATCAGAGTGTCACAATAAGAATTCTCTGATGGTTATCTCATCCTTTTTATGCATTGTGTGCATAGCACTTAAGTGCATGTCTGGATGATGATGGAATTCATTTATTATTAAATTATGGAGACAAACTACCGAGACATGTAGTTGAAACAGAACTCACAATAAACTTTAAGAAATATCTGGATGAGATATTGGGACAACTTAGGTATCAGCTAAACAAGCAAGCCTGATGGACTGAAAGGTCTCCTCTTGTTTTTAAAATTTCTTATGTTCTTTTCATCATAATTCTAAGTTTTATTGATGCCCAGATTCATAAAGTGGGCCAAGTAGCAGGTTTTGTAGGCACTTACAGTTTAGAGTTCAATCCCCCCCCCCCCCCCCCCCCCCCCCCCCCCCCACCTGCCTGACAGGTTAATGGACAGAACAAAATGACAGCTAAAATTTCATTGATAAACTATTGAATGTTGTCGTGAGAGAATCTTTCATTTGTTGGATTTTGTGTTGATCGCTTGTTCAATCAAATGCCACGTCAGCTTATTATGACTGAGTGCATGTGGATGAATGTGTGCCCTGCGATGGACTCGTGCCCCATCTAGGGTTGGTTCCCACCTCATGCCCTTTTCAGCTCTGTTTGACTGGATGAGCAATGAGAAGAAAATGAGTCGATGGCTCTGGTGCAGGAATACAACCACAGTCACTTAATTGACTTTGGTAAGAGATGCAGTGAATGTTTGCAGTTAGGTCTTAGCTTTTAATATACAATTATGTTTTCCTTTTTTTGGCAAACAACCACAAAATATGCAGTTGCACTTTCTATTGCATTTGCATACATTCAACTGAATGAAAACAACCTTGGAAGATTAGAGTGAAAAATCTCTTACAACTAATGCACTCTAGCACATAGAAACGTGTCAAGTTTTAAAAAAAAACAAAAACTGATATCTCTGACTAAATAGCAATGGTCCGTCTAACAATCCAAATCTATTTGTCTTGCTGCTCATTAGAGAAATTCAGCTCAATGAAGTAATAAGATGAATAGCATGTCCCACCTAGAAGCGACCATAGAGGTGCATAGAGTGCACTTGTTTGCCTGCTCGGTTATCAAGCCCTGACCGCTTGAGTTTAGCAGACCCCTTATACACCTCAAGAACAAGCTCTCCTGAGTCATTAAACATTATTTGATTTATGCATCTGCCTATAGCCATATACATTAAGTAAGAGTTTCCTCTATGACTACTGCTGCGGAGGGAGGGGAGGGTGCAGTCATCACCACGTGTAAATAGAGCTAATTAAATGTAATTAATTGCAAGGGCCTTACAGGCAAATTAGTCACTTAATATCTATACATATTCGCTCACATTTTTTCCTCTCTCATCTAAAGCCAAAGCCACACATTTATTATTCCTTTATCTTTAAAATAAATGGAAAGGGTTACACTGTAGAGACCCCAGACTGCATCCTGAAAGAATTTCAAATAAAATACTGTAACTGAGTCAACATGAAGGAAATAAAACAAAACTAGGAAGGAAGAGAGGTAAAAGAATGCAATATTTTCTGAAGTAAAATATGTTGGGGGCAAAAAAATCCCCTCTTGGAGCTTAATCTGCCTGTTTTCACAAGGGTTCAAAAAGATCTAGCAAAAGCGAAACTCAGTCTGTCACTTCCTACGTCTCACTTGCTCCAGTTCTGTACTGTAACAAAACTGACAGCCCAGTCTCTGACTGTGGAGATTTGCTTATAACATAAAACTTAAAAAAACCTCTGTGCATTTGTGACCTTCTTCTCTAAATAGTTACTTAAGTAACTCAACAACTGTATTGTCTCCTCCACAGCGAATGATTTCTTTTCAGCTTTGAAGAGTCAAAAACAATATTATATGATAATTTTTTTTTTTTTGTGGCTAGGATTATTTTCCTAAACACCTCTTTTCTGAACATTTACTCTTAAGGCCACACAACATGTGTCATATTACACAACTTTTCCCACTACTTTACTTAATTATGATCATTTAAATTATCTTAGCGAGTTGGAGGCAGTGGCGGCACACTTGTGGCCAACAGTCATGTAATCTACAATACCCAATGACTGAGTCAAAATAGTCTGCCACTCACCTCAACAATCAAGCAGGCGTGGTTTTGTCTTAGTCGTAGGGGTATAAGTAAAATAGTCACAGAGATCCTGAAGCCCTACATCCCTTGGCAATTAACACAATTAGAGACATGAATCCACACTTGTTCAGTGTCACCATTTATCTGACCCCCACAAATCTCTGAGATTCAGTAGGAAACAAGAATACTGAAAAACACAGGGAGAATGTTCTAACAGTTGTACCAATGATACTTAAAAATAACACAATCAATAAAGCATTGAGGACAATTGGAATCACGGAAGCATAAGAGTTCAAAGAAGATGATCTACAGCCATTGGGGCATAAGTCACGTTTGCTAACTGATCACTGAAAAGTTTCAGCCCCTTGTAACCAAACACTCTATGTTGGCCCATAAAATCGTAAGATAGCCCACTCCTTGAAATGATCGAGTAACAGAGGCCTAAGTCATTCACAATTTTAAAAATTTAAAGGAATTTCCCAATTTTGATTTATGTCTAATGCATGGTGGCGCAATGATAGTACTGCTGCCTTGTAGTAAAAAGACCAGGGCGCACATCTAGGGTTCTCCCTGTGTGAAGTTTGCAAGTTCTCCCGTGTCTCCATGGGTTTCCATTGGGTGCTCTGGTCTCCTCCCACAGTCCGAAGATGTGCAAGTTTAGTAGATTGGCGATACTAAACTGGTTCAGGGTGTGTGTGTGTCTGTTTGCCCTGCAATGTACTGGCTCCCTGTGCAGGGTTTATTCCTGCTTTGCACCCTGTGCTAATTGGGATAGGTTCCAGCACCCACCATGACCCTGTTCAGGACTAACCAGGTTGGCTAATGACAGACCAACTGGCATAATGCATATTCCTTTTGTGATGTTCACAATATTACTCTGCTAATTTTTTAAGAGTAATTAAAGTATGTTCATCATTTTATGGGCAGAGTGGTGGCTCTGAGGTAGGGATCTGCACTGGTAATCGGAAGGTTGCCGGTTCAAATCCCATAAACGCCCAAAGTGACTCTATTCCATTGGGCCCCTGGGCAAGGCCCTTAACCTACAATTGCTTTGTCCTGGGTATGATGTTAATCTGCATCCAGCTCTTCGGGTAGGCCCTCCAACCTGCAGGGAAAAACCTGAGGGTTGGTGGCAGAATTGGCATCTCCAGCCACCATAACAAACCTGACACTGTTCCACTCCATCTGAACTAGCGTGGTGCTGAGGTGTCACCCATTGCATGGCTGCACTTGACTCATCTCTAGAGACTTACATCATGATATTGTATATAAGGATGCTACTCTTCTAGATGATATATACCGTATATACTCGCTTTTAAGTTCGGATAAGTTGGGGCTTGATTTTACCGTATAATTTGCAGCATTTTATAATGTCAACTGTATAAGTCGAATGCGGGAATCTCACACAATTGGTCCAAGAGATTATGATATGCTAACACCCACCTGAGAGAGTAACCACTGAGCACACTGCCTTTTTTTCCTACGTATTGTGCCTATGTGACCACACGGTAATACCCAAACTATTCCAAAGTGATGTTTGTACTGTTTTGTGTTTTTTGTATCTCACGTCCTCATATTCCTTTATCGTAAGAGCATCCCTTATGTACAATGGAGCGTTTGATCAGAAGAAAATATGAAGCTGGTTTTAAATTAAAAGCTGTTGAGCTAGCAAAAGAAATTGGTAACCGCGCTGCTTCAACAAAATTTGATGTGTCTGAGAAACTGATGCAAGATTGGAGGAAGCAAGAAGTAAAAATGAAAAAGATGTAAAAAAGAAAAAATCTAACTGTTGTATTTTTGAACGGGCGTATAAGTCGGGGTCTGATTTTATGATTGATTTTTCGGGTTTCAAGACTCGACTTATACACGGTATCTGTTTTTTAAGATTGTATAGATTTATTTGTTTTTATTTCTTTTCTTTCATTTACATTGGTTCTTTATTTAAATTTTTACCCTTTTTCTGAGGATTTCACAGGTTGTAATAGGATTGAAAATTGTTGCCAAAGCCTTTGAGATCACATTATTGTCCTACCACCTCCAATAAACTTTAAGACTATGTACATACTTACTGCTTTAAAAGCAGTTTAAAAAAATTTCCCATTGTTTGCTAAAAAGACTGCAAACACATATGATGTAGACATTCGCTTATACTGGGCATGTGCGCATCAGCAGAAAAATCCTTAAAGGGGCGATAACACTGCTGGCCACAGGATTCATCACAAAACTATAGTGACCAGTGTTATATGAAGCTTGTTATGATATTGAGATTAATGTCACTATATCTGTTTAGACTCTTTAAATGCATTTTTCATTCCTTTTCTGTGTGCATGCAGAGCTGAGCCAGATTTAGCACAGAGTGTCAGCATTCAGAATTGCTGGGCCAAGCATAGGATAAGACCGACAGGGACAGCTGGAGGAATGTGTTGTCAGCCTGAAAGAGAACTGTGTATTATTTGAACCTACTGTCTGATGTCAGCACAAAATCTTCTCTCCTTGTTTGGAAATGGGCTATGTGCCATCTGGGGGCTTGCATGTGGCAGAAAGCAGTATAAAACATTCTGGAGGATTGCCAGCCATTGGGAAACTCGACAGCCGAACTGGAGACTACGTCGAATTGGTCCGAGAAAACCTTCCTGCGTTGTGACGATGACTGCAAACTCCATATGCAAGGCCCCCAACCTTGGACTGAGTACTGCGGTGTGTTTCCCCCGTTATTTATGCAGCATAAGCCGATATTAAAAAATGTTGTCCGATATGAGGTTTTAGCTCCTCGGAAATAAGTTCTTTTAAATTGCGGTGTTTTAATTAACCTGTCTTTAAATAATTATAAATTAAAAAGGTGTTATCCCCTTCCAGCATGCAATATGACGGTTACAAGATTACATAGGAAACGAGGATGAACTTAGCTTTGTTTAATATCGGCTTACGCTGCATAAATAACGGAGGAAACACACCGCAGTACTCAGTCCAAGGGTGGGGGCCTTGTGTATGGATTTTGCAGACATCGTCACAACGCAGGAAGGTTTTCTCAAACCAATTCGACGTATGTCTCCAGTCCAGCCATTGGGTTTCCCCCATTATTTATGCAGTGTAAGCCGATATTAAACAAAGCTAAGTTCATCCTTGTTTCCTATGTAATCTTGTAACCGTCATATTGCATGCTGGGTGGGGATAACACCTTTTTAATTTATAATTATTTAAAGACAGGTTAATTAAAACGCCACAATTTAAAATAACTTATTTCTGAGGAGCTAAAACCTCATATCGGACAACAACCAGTCAAGTATTTGCCTTTTTGCCATGACTGTATGTGCGAGGTGCAGCATCTGTGTGTATTTCTTTTTCCTCTACTACTAGAAAGCAAATTATGAAAAAGTATATTACAGTGGATCCTCGAGATACGAGTTTAATTCGTTGCAGCACTGAGCTCGTATAGCGAATTTCTCGTATCTAGAACAAACTTCCCCATTGAAAATAATGGAAATCCAGTTAATCCGTTCCACGCCCCAAAAATATTAACATAAAAATCAATTTTCCTAACAAATAACACTGATAAATAATATATACTGTAGTCTACCTTTAATAAATAACACTGGTAAATAATATAACTGTAGTTAATTTTTATGAAGAGTCCTGGCTGGCTTGAGGGAGATGATGGGGAGGTGGGGAGGAGGAAACGGGTTACTATGGGGAGAGGCATCATGGAATAATTATTTTCACGTTAAATGCAAAAAAACAATGAAATCACAAGCGCACAAATGCGTAGATCCTCACGCTAGGGGAGAACAAGGAACACTGAGTGAGCTGGCGGGCGGGCAGCGTCAGCTTGTGTGAATCCAGCGCCAGAGAGAGACAGAGGCACGCAGGCAGCCCGAGAGAGAGAGAGAGCCGCGCACGCACACACAGGCAGCGCCAGAGAGAGACAGAGGCACACACAGAGATAGATAGATAAACAGACAATAACTTTGTATGATGTTAAATGTTAATGTTTACCCCCAACCCCCCCAACCGGTAGAATTGAAGAGTCTCATAGTTTGGAGGAGGAACGATCTCCTCAATCTGTCAGTGGAGCAGGACAGTGACAGCAGTCTGTCGCTGAAGCTGCTGTTCTGTCTGGAGATGATACTATTTAATGGATGCAGTGGATTCTCCATAATTGAGAGGAGCCTGCTGAGCGCCTGTCGCTCTGCCTCAGATGTTAAACTGTTCAGCTCCATGCCAACAATAGAGCCTGCCTTCCTCACCAGTTTGTCCAGGCGTGAGGCGTCTTTCTTCTCAATGCTGCCTCCCCAGCTCACCACCGCGTAGAAGAGGGCGCTCACCACAACCGTCTGATAGAACATCTGCAGCATCTTATTGATCTTATTCGAGGCGGATCTGGAAACGTGTCACGCATACCCAAAGCCTGGCTCGTGGCTCGTTACGCGAGCCAATGCTCATATTTAGATCTGAATTTTTCGCTCATACTTTCCTCGTATCTTGAATTTCTCGTATACAGAGGTGATCGTATCTCGAGGTTCCACTGTATTTTAAATTATATGAATTCATTATTACATGCACTCAATCCTCCACGAGAGCACCATCTTTTGTGGGTTTTCAAATTCTTTCTGCCGTGTCCAGTATTCTCCAGTCACTAAACTGTCTCATAATAAGTGAGAAAGGGTTTTTTTTCCCTTTTTTCAGTTTTCAACTCATTAATCTGTATGTGAGCTATTGACAGATTTTAATGTCTCTGACAGAATGGGTGCAAGGCAAAAACACAGTGGGGAGGTTCATTGCACGGCCCACTAATGCAATTCAAATGCAGAGTCAGTTTAGAGTCTCAAATCAAGACAATGTGTGAGTGCCATGCAGGAAAATTCACTTGTGTACGGAGAGAAGGACAGGAGCTGTAGTGCCCACATCAGGAAGGAACAGCACACTCAGCCTGTAATTGGTAATATTAAAACGATGATTTTATAAAATTTCAAAGGTGTCTTGATTTTCTGAGGCAGCTAGGTGTTGTACCTACATTAACGGACATATTTTATATGAGTATTTTGGATAACCTTTTTTTTTACTATATATGTTTGATTTTTGGGTTTTTCTACATAATTTGAATTATGCTTAATAAAGTTAATTTTGTTTGTTTAGCTTTTAAATCTATTTACACAGTGTGATTTATCAATCTCTGGACCATGGTGATTTTACAGTATGATTTTTTCATCTGGGTATTTCTCTGAAGCTTTGAAAAAGGAATGGATGGATAGTCCTTTGAAGTGCAGTTGCTCTTCTTGTTGATTTTTTTGCAGTATAAATCACTGGCTATTTTTGTTTAGCATCTATTAATTGGCCCAGCGTATTGTAAGTGTTTGAGTATTTGTGTGTTCTTTTCTTCTGTGATAGAATGGCATACCGTCCAAAGATGTTTCCTACTTTGCGGCTGATGCTGCCAATGTAGTGAAAAATGCAGAACCTCATAAAGGTCTGTAGAGTTATAAGAATCTGTAAAACTTTATACGCATTTCAAGGGGCTCTGTTTTTTTTTTTAAATTATGACCATATTAATTCATACTTCTTAAATGCACAAAAATTGGTAAATTTAATGGATTGCCCACATGATAATAGGAATTTTTCTGTTACAGGCATTTGCATTTGCTGTGCTGCTGAGTACCCTTTGTTAGAAGATGCAATGATCATTATGGTCATGTTCTTGGAGGTCACAACCTTGTTGCTGAGATGTAACAGATATAAAATGTTTTCTCGGGTAATCTTTCTTCATCCAAGCTGTAGAAAAAAACAAAAACATATCACTTGCTACAAATCTTTGTGCTTCATTTGTTAGCTTATGTCCCTGACTTTGTTTTCTACATTTTGGCCTGTTTTGATTTCACATAATTCTCCTGGGGCCTCGTGCATAACGGCATGCGTAGAATTCACACTAAAACATGGCGTACAGGCAAAAGCGGAAATGTGCATATGCACAAAAAAATCCAGATGCAAATATCTGTGCGTTTGCCAACTTCCATGTTCTTCCGCTCCATAAATCCTGGTCATCGTGAAAAGTAATGCACGTGTACACGCCTGCTGCCACTCCCCAAACTCCTCCCAGAATTATGCCTCTTTGAATATGCAAATCAATATAAATAGCCCTTAAGCTCAGCATTCTGTGAAAAGACAAAGGCAAAAGCACAGGAGGAAATAGAAGAATTTCAGCAAATACCAAGTGGAGGCAAGGAAAAAAGTACGATTTGTTGGTTTAAACAGTGATATAAACAACAAAAGGAAGTTGATCAAGTGACATAGAGTGTCGGAGAAACTTGAAAGCTCAAGTTCACGAAGTCGCACAGTGCCCGAAATAAAAAAGAAGTTGTCAGATATCAAAGTCGCTTTGAAAAGGTGAATCGTAGCCCACCATCTGAGAGTCATATGAAAGCTTATTAGGGTACAGAGATAAGAAAAAAAAAAATAGGGACACAGTGGGAAAAAAGCTTGAAATGTCAAACTTTAATCTCGAAATTTCCACTTTAATCACATAGTTTATTTTGTCATTAAAGTAGAACATCATAAAGTTCATCTTTAAATCGTTTAATTTACTAGTTTCTCCCATCGTAACTAAAGTAGCATGTTAAATGCTTTGTTTACATTTGTGATATTACAGCTAATAATTAAATAATTAAAATACTGAGATGTATACTGACTTGGAAAAGGCGTTCGACCGTGTCCCTTGGAGAATCCTGTGGGGGGTACTCCGAGAGTATGGGGTACCGGACCCCCTGATAAGGGCTGTTTGGTCCCTGTACAACCAGTGTCAGAGCTTGGTCCGCATTGCCAGCAGTAAGTCAAACCCGTTTCCAGTGAGAGTTGGACTCCACCAGGGCTGCCCTTTGTCACCGATTCTGTTCATAACTTATGGACAATAAAATATGGTGAAAATATGTGAAAATACGGTGAAGAATGAAAGACTCAGGCTGAATTTGCAATCCCACACTGTTTAAAGGGAATACAGGTAGAAACTTTTGTGAAAAGACCTGAATTTAGAAAGGAGCATGGTGTACCAGATCACCACTTCAAAGGCCTCCTAGGATGGCGTGAAAGAATGAGACATCAAAAGATTAGGTTTTGTGGTTAGAGCTCAGCATGTTCTAAAGAAACATTTGGAAATTAAATCCTTTTATGGCACACTGGGTGAGAAATATAATACAGATCTGATGATGATCAGTGCAAACTAGCATTTTTACATTTTATAACACAGCAAAAAAAAAGACTGAAGTTCCAGTTTCAATGTTTTTTGGGAATCAAAATAAAGCTGGAAATCTTTTACATTAAATATGTAAGGCAGGGAAACTAAGCTCCCTCATGATGTTGTTGCAAAGCTCAAGACAATAATACACAATGAGATAAGGTGTGATTGTAGGAGTTCTAGGAAAAAGCTGGATGGAGTCGGAACTTGTTTTAGCCGAGCTGAAAGCTGAGACTGGAGAGAATTAATAGAGGCTGGGACTGCATGCTTCTTATACACTTTTGGCAGATGCTAGGAAAAAAACAAGTTCATGCAGTGTGCACTGACTTTAATCATAATGGAAGGAATGAGGGAACATTTAGACATTACATGCCTTCTTGTAAAAGAGAACCTGCCTGAAAAGGGAGGGATTGCTCACAGCCATCAGAGAAAGATAAAACAAAATCTTTTTTTGAAGTAGTGGGGAGGATGAATACTGTAGGTGTGTCAAAGTCGACATTGACCCCTGTCTTAGAGTAGCGTTCACATACTGGCATCCTACTGGCAAGTAATATTTAATTACTTGATCATTAGTATATTACAAGTAATTATAATATTTCAAATAACCTGTGAGAAAAACTGTCAAGTGATTCATTGTTAGAAGATTAATGATGTTAATAGATAGATAGATAGATAGATAGATAGATAGATAGATAGATAGATAGATAGATAGATAGATAGATAGATAGATAGATAGATAGATAGATAGATAGATAGATAGATAGATAGATAGATAGATAGATAGATAGATAGATAGATAGATAGATAGATAGATAGATACTTTATTAATCCCAAGGGGAAATTCACATACTCCAGCAGCAGCATACTGATAAAGAAACAATATTAAACTAAAGAGTGATAAATATGCAGGTAAAACAGAGAGTAACTTTGTATAATGTTAACGTTTACCCTCCCGGGTGGAATTGAAGAGTCGCATAGTATGGGGGAGGAATGATCTCGTCAGTCTGTCAGTGGAGCAGGACATTGACAGCAGTCTGTCGTTGAAGCTGCTCCTCTGTCTGGAGATGATACTGTTTAGTGGAGGCAGTGGATTCTCCATGATTGACAGGAGCCTGCTCAACGCCCGTCGCTCTGCCACAGATGTCAAACTGTCCAGCTCCGTGCCTACAATAGAGTCTACCTTCCTCACCAGTTTGTCGAGGCATGAGGCGTCCTTCTTATTTATGCTGCCTCCCCAGCACACCACTGTGTAGAAGAGGGCACTCGCCACAACCGTCTGATTGATGTTGAAGGACGCCAGCCTTCTAAGGAAGTATAGTCGGGTCTGTCCTTTCTTACACAGGGCATCAGTATTGGCAGTCCAGTCCAATTTATCATCCAGCTGCACTCCCAGGTATTTATAGGTTTGCACCCTCTGCACACAGTCACCTCTGATGATCATGGGGTCCAGGAGGGGCCTGGGTCTCCTAAAATCCACCACCTGCTCCTTGGTTTTGCTGGTGTTCAGTTGTAGGTGGTTTGAGTCGCACCATTTAACAAAGTCCTTGATTGTGTTCCTGTACTCCTCCTCCTGCCCACTCCTGATGCAGCCCACGATAGCAGTGTCGTCAGCGAACTTTTGCACATGGCAGGACTCTGAGTTGTATTGGAAGTCCAATGTATATAGGCTGAACAGGACCAGAGAAAGCACAGTCCCCTGTGGCACTCCTGTGTTGCTGACCACAATGTCAGACCTGCAGTTCCCGAGACGCACATACTGAGGTCTGTCTGTAAGACAGTTCACGATCCATGCTACCAGGTATGAATCTACTCCCATCTCTGTCAGCTTATCTCTAAGGAGCAGAGGTTGGATGGTGTTGAAGGCGCTAGAGAAGTCCAGAAACATAATTCTTACAGCACCACTGCCTCTATCCAAGTGGGAGAGGGATCGGTGTAGCATGTAGATGATGGCATCCTCCGCTCCCACCTTCTCCTGGTATGCGAACTGCAGAGGGTCAAGGGCGTGGCGGACCTGTGACCTCAGGTGGTGAAGCAGCAGTCGCTCCATGGTCTTCATCACATGTGACGTCAGGGCGACAGGCCTGAAGTCATTCAGCTCACTAGGACATGATACCTTTGGGACTGGGGTGATGCAAGATGTTTTCCAAAGCCTCGGAACTCTCCCCTGTTCCAGGCTCAGGTTGAAGATGCGCTGTAGAGGGCTCCCAAGCTCCAACACACAGGCCTTCAACAGTCGTGGCGATACTCCATCTGGACCCGCTGCTTTGCTGGCACGAAGTCTCCTCAGCTCCATAATAGTTCCACCTTACGTAGTTCTGTGGATTTACTGTATATTCTGCTGTAAAATATCCCACTAAATATCAGAAAATGGACATTCAAATTTGTCATATAGCTCCATCATAGCTTAAATCCTTCCTGGTGGAAATAAACATATTTATTATGCCCCTTTAATGGACTGGCACCACATTTTGGGTTGGTTCCAGCCTTGCACCCAATGATGTTACATTTTATTTTACAAGTGTTCAAGTAAAGGCTGCAGTGGCTGCAGGTTTTCACTTCAAACCAGTTGCTTAATTAGAACCTCAACTTGTAAGTTCATTTTTTATGGTATGTTAGTCCTTTAATTCGGACATCTTAGCTCATTCATATATTATAGATTTTTCTTAATGAGAGTATCAATTCAATGATTTTCGTGGCACACATTATTGATTCTCAGTCCTTCAATTTTTTCACATCCATTTCTGTATCTAACAGGTACTTTATGATGAATACAAACAAATGTAAATGGGGCGTAGATGGAACGTAGATGGAGAATGGTTGACTCCTTTGTCATTTGTATCTCATTGTTAATAGACACATAGTTAAGAAAATAAGAAGCAATTAAATACAGGGAATGCAGCTGTTTAAGACTAAAATAAGCATTTAAGCGGTCAGAATCTTAACTAGCGAGGTAACTAAAATGAAGTACAAAAATGTTGCTTGAGCAATTATTGGTTCAGCAGCAATATAATTGGCTACTAAGTAAGAAACTGGAAAGGAACAAAATCTTGCAGCTATAACCACAAATGAACTTGAGCAGCCCTGATCTAGACCTCAAAATACCATGCAATACTGTAAATATACCTGCTGCAGTTTTCCTCACCTATAGGTTTGGGAGGGATCCACTATTGTTACATAGGGGGCCAGAATAGACTTAGGTTTGATTATTGCCTTAGGTGTTGTGGACCACTAGGGAGTGTACAGCTCAGCAAACTCTGGACACAACAGACACAGAGCCCAGTCTTATCACCCTGACTCTGGCTCTTCAGGGTGAGGCGGCTCCTTTTATGCTGCACTCGGAAGTGCGCCAGGTGTTCCTTGACCTTCTTCCAGCAGCACTTCCAGGTGTGGAGGAAGAGGTGTCACAAAAGGTCCAACCATACCTGCAGCACCCCCTGGCAGCACCCACAGAACCTAACAGGGCTGCTCCAAACTATAAGTCCCAGTGTGCCCTATGTGGAACCGTGGTGCTGTAGCAACCCAGGGGGCTGCCCTCTAGTGTCACAGGGGAGAGAATGTCCCAACCATGCTCTCTCCCTTGGTCTTTCCACCTGGTTGACATCCCAGGTATATATTGGTCCTGGCCATCCGCCACAGTGTACATTCAACTCCTTCTGTAATACTTCACCCCTGTGTATTTATAGTTGATCAAATGCCCTTCGTAATTTTACTAGGAATTCTTTGGCTTTTTCTCAGTATACCAGAATGACAAAGCAAGATCTTAGGAGTTTTTGCAAATTTATTAAAAATTAAAAACTGAGATTTTGATTCTTTTTATTTGTGCGTTATTCTTTATTTTTGGTTTTGCCTATGTATGCAAGCTGATTTTGTTATGTTCCATGTGTCTTTTCTGGCCACATGCCAATCACTGTCAGGAACTGACCCCCCGTAATTCTGGAGGGTCTTCCATAGATCCTGTTGGTTCATTGTGAATGCGCTCTGGATTTGGAAAGTAAACTGTGTTTTTTTATGTGCTTGTGCCTTGGTATATGTTTGAAATTCTCACCGTCATGATTTGTGTTTGACTACATTTCTGGATTACTGTATTGCGTCATTGTTTCCATTGGATTGCCTTAGTGTTTTTGTGCAATTTCTTTGCTTTTTGTGCTCCATGGAGCTTCATTATTATTGAAGACCATTTTGTGTGAATAAACTTTTTATGTTATAAAGATTTGGTGCTTGCCCTTATTAGTAGTTGGGGTTTGATGGGGATATCCCCCTCTTGTGGGCATCTTTTGGAGGTTCTTTTGGAACTTATGTGCTTTGGGACTCCAAGTTCACAACACCATGTCACTTGGAATTTGACTCAGGTGCATCCCATTCTGTTCATCATCATCACTGAAATATTTCTACACCTTGTTTGGAGTCCACCTGTGGCCAATTTCATTCACTGGACTTGATTAATAAAGCCACACACCTGTTTATTGAATGCTCCACAGCTGACAATGTGTATCAGAACAAAAACCAAGTCATGAAGTTGAAGTAGAGCTAGGGATCACCCACCAACATGCACTACCAGTGACAACACTAAGTCCGTACCGTGATTCTGATGATCCTATGAGGGTTTTGGCCCCCGGTACCCCTTCAGCCCATCACTTCTTGATGTTCTTCCTTGGCACAAATGGAGAAAGGAACAACCAGGTTTACTGCAAGAAAAGAACAAGAGATTCTGATCGATCAAGATCAAATTTTCACCACTGTGACCAGAGGCATGCCAATGCTTCCATATGTGAACTGGTAAAGCTATACAGTCAACTCAAACAAAATGATCACAAAAGTGCAGATACTTGTTGACTCATCTTCACATACATATAAAAGGAGAGGAAGAGAAAGACAGAGAGTGAAAGAGTAATAGGAAAGCATCCTCCTATCATGCATCTCTCCAAACCAAAAGAACACTGAAGTATATCAAAATGGGTGCCCTTATTTTTAAAAAACATCCAGGGGATGTTTACAAAATGGTAGGACAGAAGACAAAAGCTGCTTCTTTGGGTGTGACTATAAAGGCATTTGCTACATATAACATGTTGTGGAGACTGGCTTGGACACAGACAGGCAGACACGCTCATGTCACCCAACACACGTTTACTTATAATACCTACTTACAAAGTCCAAGTGCCACGAACCCCAATCTTCCCCAAAGTCCAGGCCAACCACTCTGCCTCTTCGGACCGTCTCCTTCTCTCTTTCTAACACCTTGTCCAGCTTCCACCCGACTCCAGCCTCGAATGAAGGGAGGCAGCCCCTTTTATCTGCACCCGGATGTGTTCCAGGTGTGCACTGGCAATCCTGCGGACACGCCCCAGTGTGGCGGAAGTGCCGGCTGTCCTCCCGGAAGCACTCCGGGTGTTCCCTCTCTTCTTCCCCCCAGCACTTCCTGGTGTGGCAGAAGTACTGGGGTCCAGGGTCCTTCAGGCGGGGGGACGCACCCTGGTGGTGACCACGGGCCCCTACAGGGTTGGGCTTCCAAGCCCTGTACCCGTGGCCCCCAATACAACCAGGGCGGACGCCCCCTCGCGGTCTGGAAGAGGAATGAGCCCTCCTCCTGTCTTCCTGGGCCACAATGTACAGTAGTGTGGATCATCCATTGACCCATCTTGTTGGTACAGTAATCCCTCGCTACTTCGCGGTTCACTTTTCGCGGATTCACGACTTCGCGGATTTTATATGTAAGCATATCTAAATATATAACGTGGATTTTTCGCTGCTTCGTGGGTTTCTGCAGACAATGCGTCTTTTTACTTCTGGTACTTGCTATCTCAGTTGGTTTGCCCAGTTGATTTCATACAAGAGATGCTATTGGTGGATGGCTGAGAAGCTACCCAATCAGAGCACGCACTTAAGTTCCTGTGTGCTGCTGATTGGCTCAGCGACGGAGTGTTGCATTAACCAGGAAGTCTCATCTCACTCATTCAGCATTAACGTGCTACTGATTCAGGGGCCGTGTCCAAGCAGCAACAGAAGATGCAAATGATTGCAGAAAAGGTAAACGTTTTGGATATGTTGAAGGAAGGGAACAGCTACACCATTACAGCATCAATGAGTCCACGATTCTTTTTATTTAAAAAGGAGGAAAAGCATATAAGATCTACGGCTGCAGTGTCCTTTAACCAGGGCACAAAACGAGTTGCAAGTGGACGTGATAAGGCAGTAGTCTGGATGGAATCTTCTTTAGGAATCTTTGCAACAAGGTCGACGACGTCATGACCGCCTACAAGCTGCTACGTGTACTTCGCTATACAGTAAGTGTAAACTTATCTACCGATTTCATATTGCTTAGCAGTTGTCCCTGTTATTAATAGAGTAAATGGAGGGTTGTAAACAATACAGGGAGGGTTTAAAAACGTCCAAATACACGTTAAATAATTAAATAAATATGGTGTCCCTACTTCGCGGAAATTCAGTTATCGCGGTCAGCCTTGGAACCTATCTCCCGCGATAAGTGAGGGATTACTGTACATCACATTCAGACAAATCAAGTCTAAATCTATCTATCTGCCTATCTACTCATTTTTCGTCTTTCTCTTTCTTATGACCCTTAACCTTTTCCTTACCACAGTACATCTTTGTCCCAGTTCTAGCTCTCCACCTTCACACTCTTATAAACTCCATTCTGAGGATTACTTCAAAGCCCTGGTGTCACTCCATGGTCAAGGATTGGTCACTTCACCTAGAAGTCCTCCAGTGATGCCCACTATCTATGCACCTCTAAGCTCTCAATTGCCTTCAAATGGCCACATCTCAAAAGGCAGCAACTCCTTATCTTTGTCCCTTACAAGAGGAAAACACAATCCCATGTCTGTCAGTTTGGCAACTCATGTTCCCAGCTTCCATGGTAGCAGCCCAAACCATGTTGCATGTTACAACAGGTAACTCCCCTAAAACTAAGCATGTTTGAGCCTGGTCAGTACTTGGATGGGAGACCAGGAAGGAAAGGCTTGGGTTGTTGTTGGAAGAGGTGTTGGCAAGGCAAGCAGGGGACTCTTACTCTGTGGTCAGTGTGTGATTCCCAATGACCCAGTGCAGTGATGGGACACTGTGCTGTAAAAATTGGGGCCATTCTTTGGATAAAATGTAAAACTGAGGACCTTATTCTCTGTGGTCAATTAAGGTCCCTGGGCATCCATCATAAAGAATTGCCTGCTAAGGCCTAGTCATTCTGGCCCCATAATCATCTCTTGTCTCTAATTAGCTAACTATCCCTCTCACCCTTCACCACCTCACAGCTAATGTGTGGGGTGCAAACTGGCACAAAATGGCTGCTGTTGCATCATCCAGGTGAATGATGCACAATCGTGGTGGTTGAAGTAGCTCACCACTCTAACAGTGGTGGTTTGTAACTAAGGGCACTGAGGTGTCACCTACCCAAATATTTTAAAAACTCTACTTAAATTAATTAGGTAATGTGAAATAATCTTGAAATAAATGTGTTTATTTGCACAACATGCCTGGTGTCAGCACATCCCAAAGTACATTAAAAATTGGTATTTGTTTACTTTCTGTGTGAATATCTATATTTCCTGAGTGAAGGACGCTGGCCAAATGACAGTCCCTGATCTTCTGGTAAGCAGGTGACTTGAGGATGCCCTTTAATTGGTTGCTTTCAGATTTTTCCAGGGAACCAGCCCTTGGCACCCTGGACATTTTTTGGCAGTGAATTTGTATTGTTTTAGGTTTTTTTTTTAATCTAATGTGATTGGACAATTATCAATGTACTATGTCTATGATGTACTATGTCAAGTCAGTGCTTCACGGTTCACACCCACCTTTAACGTAACTACAGATGAGCGAGTGCAACTTTAAGATGATGGCAACTTCAAGCAAACTTCAGAAATCAAAGAAAATTTGGTTATTTCTTTAATGAAACACCCCTTCATAAATTGTTCACTTGAAGAAGAAAAGAAGATAAAGGACCTTGGACCAGACTGACCTAAATTCAGCAGACGGCAAGCGATCAAGGACGAGCGTACAGACAGACTTTTTCCTGCTCTTGTTATGACAAACAAGAGCTACCTGTGAATACAGAAAGGGCAGGCCTTTGTGTGTGTAATATCTGCAAGGAGATCAGTTCCTGAGATTTTTAAATTCCTGAGTTTTTAATGCTGCTTTTAGGGTTATTTTATGTAAGTGATCACTTCTCCAAACCATGCATTACAAAGATTGAGAACGCTGTAGTGCCCAAACCTGTAATGTAACAACAGTTGCCTCGCTAACAAAGGGCCTTTTGCTAGGCATTCTACAGCTCCTGCAACTACTGTATAAGCATTCAAAATACCCACAATGAATAATCACAGAAGCAATTCAATGCTTTTCTAAGTAATGTTATTTATTTCAGAAAATAGAAACTATTTATAAATAAAATCAAGCAAAATCATTTTCAAACAACTTGACAATAGATTTGGGATATTGTGATTCAGGTGGTAAAACATTTCCAAATCTGTCTTTTCTTTTTATACATTGTGTGTTTTATTCCCTTAGTGTGCTTTAGTAATAGGCCTACTGTTTGATAAAGTCATGCAGGCTAAGAAGATTAAACTGAGTGAGAGCTCAAGAGAGAGAAGAACATTCACTTGTCAGTGTTGTTGACTGTAGGCTATTATTGGTGTCTGTAATTTGGGTGATATCATTAAATGGTTTTTTTTTTGCATCAACGTAATGGCATACCCAGACAGCTGGGTCTTTAAATTTGTGTGCGTTACTGAGCAGGGCTTTATTTCAGAATCTCCCTCATTCAGCTATTTCTTCTTCTTCTTTCGGCTGCTCCCGTTAGGGGTTGCCACAGCGGATCATCTTCTTCCATATCTTTTTGTCCTCTGCATCTTGTTCTGTTACACCCATCACCTGCATGTCCTCTCTCATCACATCCATAAACCTTCTCTTAGGTCTTCCTCTTCCCTGGCAGCTCTATCCTTAGCATCCTTCTCCCAATATACTCAGCATCTCTCCTCCGCACATGTCCAAATCAGCACAACCTCACCTCTCTGACTTTGTCTCCCAACCATCCAACCTGAGCTGACCCTCTAATGTACACATTTCTAATCCTGTCCATCCTCGTCACACCCAATGCAAATCTTAGCATCTTTAACTCTGCTACCTCCAGCTCTGACTCCTGCTTTCTGGTCAGTGCCACCGTCTCCAATCCATATAAAATAGCTGGTCTCACTACTGTCCTGTAGACCTTCCCTTTCACTCTTGCTGATACCTGTCTGTCACAAATCACTCCTGACACTCTTCTCTACCCATTCCACCCTGCCTGCACTCTCTTTTTCTTCCATAATCCCCATTACTCTGTACTGTTGATCCCAAGTATTTAAACTCATCCACCTTCGCCAACTCTACTCCCTGCATCCTCACCATTCCACTTACCTCCCTCTCATTTACATACATGTATTCTGTCTTGTTCCTACTGACCTTCATTCTTCTCCTCTCTAGAGCATATCTCCATCTCTCCAGGGTCTCCTCAACCTGTTCCCTACTATCGCTACAGATCACAATGTCATCAGCAAACATCATAGTCCATGGGGACTCCTGTCTAATCTTGTCTGTCAACCTGTCCATCACAAGTGCAAATAAGAAAGGGCTCAGAGCCAATCCCTGATGTAATCCCACCTCCAACTTGAAGGCATCTGTCGCTCCTACCGCAGACCTCACCACTGTCACACTTCCCTCGTACATATCTTGTACAACTCTTATGTACTTCTCTGCCACTCCCGACTTCCTCATACAATACCACAGCTCCTCTCGAGGTACCCTGTCATATGCTTTCTCCAGGTCCACAAGGATGCAATGCAACTCCTTCTGGCCTTCTTTAAACTTCTCCATCAACATCCTCAGAGCAAACATTGCATCTGTGGTGCTCTTTCTTGGCATGAAACCATACTGCTGCTCACTAATCATCACCTCACTTCTTAGCTTCCACTACTCTTTCCCATAACGTCATGCTGTGGCTCATCAATTTTATCCCCCTGTAGTTACTGCAGTCCTGTACATCCCCCTTATTCTTAAATATCGGCACCAGTACACTTCTTCTCCACTCCTCAGGCATCCTCTCACTTTCCAAGATTCCATTAAACAATCTAGTTAAAAACTCCACTGCCATCTCTCCTAAACACCTCCATGCTTCCATAGGTATGTCATCTGGACCAACGGCCTTTACATTTTTCATCCTCTTCATAGCTGTCCTTACTTCCTCCTTGATAATCCATTGCACTTCCTGATTCACTATCTCCACATCATCCAACCTTTTCTCTCTCTCATTCTCTTCATTCATCAGCCTCTCAAAGTACTCTTTCCATTCTGCTCAACACACTCTCCTTGCTTGTGAGTACATTTCCATCTTTATCCTTTATCACCCTAACCTGCTGCACATCTTTCCCAGCTTGGTCCCTTTGTCTAGCCAATCGGTACAGGTCCTCTTCTCCCTCCTTAGTGTCCAACCTCTCATGCAACTCATCATACGCCTTTTCTTTAGCCTTCGCCACCTCTCTCTTCACCTTGCGCCTTATCTCCTTGTACTCTTGTCTACTTTCTGCATCTCTCTGACTATCCCACTTCTTCTTTGCCATCCTCTTCCTCTGTATACTCTCCTGTATTTCCTCATTCCACCACCAGGTTTCCTTTTCATCCTTCATCTTTCCAGATGTCATGCCAAGCACCCTTCTTGCTGTCACCCTTACTACATCTGCTGTAGTTTCCCAGCTGTCTGGTAATTCTTCACTACCATCCAGTGCCTGTCTCACCTCCTCCCTAAATTCAACCTTGCAGTCTTCCTTTTCAACTTCCACCATTTGATCCCTGGCTCTGCCCTCACTCTCTTCCTCTTCTTGATCTCCAACGTCATCCTACAGACTACCATCCTATGCTGCTTAACTACACTTTCCCCTGCCACCACTTTGCAGTCTTCAATCTCCTTCAGATCAACTCTTCTGCATAGGATGTAATCTACCTGTGTGCAACTTCCTCCACTCTTGTACGTAACCCTATGTTCCTCCCTCTTCTTAAAATACGTATTCACCACAGCCATGTCCATCCTTTTGGCAAAATCCACTATCCTCTGACCTTCTTCATTCCTCTCCTTGACACCATACCTACCCATCACCTCCTCGTCTCCACTGTTCCCTTCACCATCATGCCCATTGAAAACCACTCCAATCACCACTTTCTGTCCCTTGGGTACACTGTTCATCACTTCCAACTCACTCCAAAAATCTTCTTTCTCAATCATTGCACACCCAACTTGCGGGGTATATGCACAACAACATTCATCATCACACCTCCAATTTCCAGCTTCATAATCATTACTCTGCCTGTTACTCTTTTCACCTCCAAAACACTCTTGATATACTGTTCCTTCAGAATAACTCCTACTCCATTTCTCCTCCCATCCACACCATGATAGAACAATTTGACTCCACCTCCGATCCACCTGGCCTTACTCCCCTTCCATTTAGTCTCTTGTACACACAATATATCAGCCTTCCTTCTCTCCATCATATCTGCTAACTCTTTCCCCTTACCAGTCATATTGCCAACATTCAAAGTTCCTACCCTCAGTTCCACTCTCTTTACTTTCCTCCTCTCCTCCTGGATCCGGACACATCTCGCCCCTCTTCTTTTCCTTCTTCGGCCAGCAGTAGCCCAATTTCCGTCAGCACCCGGTTGGCTAACAGTACTGGTGGCGATCGTTGTTAACCCGAGGCTCGACCGATCCGGTATAGAAATTTGAATTGTTGTCCGCATATTGATTTGGCAAAATTTTACACCGGATGCCTTTCCTGATGTAACCCTCCCCATGTATCCGGGCTAGGGACCGGCACAAAGAAACACACTGGTTTGTGCACCCCCTCATTCAGCTACTAGGTGAAGTTTAATTCGCCCACCTTGTTTCATATATGCCCACCCACCAACACATTTCTTGCTACTCTACTAATAATAATAATAATAATTCTTTACATTTATATAGTGCTTGTCTCACTACTCAAAACACTCTGTGTGTAGGCAACATTACAGTTTTCTTTTCTTTTCTCCTGAGCTACGAAGTGCTGCTTTAGTTTGCACCCCCCATAACACTGCGCCCCCACCCAAATTTTTTCCACCTGCCGCCACCAAGTATAGTGCTTTGAGCAGTGAGAAGTGCCCTATAAATGTGAATAAGTATAAGGCTATCAAACATTTCCTTACCCTTAAAAAGGTAACATGATGCCAACTCTCCCAACCTAGGATTGTGTTTTAGCCCCTAATGGCCTTTGGGTATTACAGTAAATGGATGCACTTCTTTGACCCTCCCTGGTGCCCGCGGGTACATCACTTTTAGATGACCTACAGTTGTTGCCACTTTCCCACACTGCTATTGTATTGCTAGTACCAATATTGATGTCCCTTTTCTCTGTCCAGTGCAACTTTGGTGCCATCTCTGCATCTGTAAACCCACAAATATGTTGATGGCTCATCCATTGATCCATCTTGTTGGTACCTCACCCAGGTACTCTCATTCAGTCAAATCAAGTCTAAATCTGCTTATCTACTCAGGTTTCACTTTCCAATGACCCTTAAGCTTTTCTTTACACCAGTGCATCTTTGTCCCAATTCTGGCTCTCCACCTTTATGCTCTTTTAAACTCCATTCTGAGGATTACCTCAAAGCCCTGGTGTCACTCCAGGGTCAAGGATTGGTCATTTCACCTAGAAGACCTCTAGTGACACCCGCTATCTCTGCACCTCTAAGCTCCCAATTGCCTTCAAATGGCCAGGTCTCAGAAAGCAGCAACTCCTTCTCTTTGTCTCTTACAAGAGGAAAACATAATCCCAAGTCTGCCAATTTGGCAACATAAATCGCCAGCTTACATACTGGCAGCTCACACCATATGCATGTTACATCAGGTAACTCACCTGAAACTAAGCATGTTTGGGCCCAGTCAGTACTTGGAGGGAAGACCAGGAAGGAAAGGCTTGGGTTGTTGCTGGAAGAGGTGTTGGCAAGACAAGCAGGGGACTCTTACCCTGTGGTCAGTGTGTGATTCCCAATGACCCAGTGCAGTGATGATGATCTTCCACAATTTGGATTTATAGAGGTAAGGGTTATGAAAGTAATAATTTTAATAACAGCTAATGTCCATTATGTTACAGCACTGGGCACAAGGCAGGAACTATTTCAGCACAGGATGCCAGTTTATTGAAGGACAGGGCATACCCTATGACTTGTGTTATTATAAAAGGCCAGCAGCCCTAACATGTGGGTTATAATGTCATGTGAATTTGTATATCTTTTTGCTTGCAGTATGTAATAATGAACACCTAAACACAGGTTAACAATAATGTTATTTTACTTGTCATTAGAAGCCACAGGTATCTTTTTCAACTCTTTTTTATATACTCATGCAGACCATGATCACCGGGAAGTGTATCAGAGTCATCTGAGACTCCAGACTTCAACAAAGGGGTTAATGAGATGTTCAGTGATCACAAGGAATGCTGGGCCCAGTTGCTGGGGTAACGATTGGCTCTTATCACTTGAATGAATACTTTGGCAGGCAGGATTTTAATGTCTACTTTCATTTTTCGAGGGTGTGGCGTGCCTTACTTAGGTTACTGAGTCCTGCTGAATCATGATGTTGTGTATTCACTGAATTCCCGAGGCGCAGATCAGATAAGGAGCCCGGATTCTCGTTTGTTTCGCCTACAAAGTGGAGGGGAGCTTTTTTTCTTTTATCCTGCACTCCATCAGGTTGTTCAGCATTTTTGAACTTTTTCATTCTAAATTGACTTTGCAGTAAATGTCTACAAAAAAGGGAAATTTCAGACAGAATGTAGATTTCCAAATCAAATCAGATTTCTAAACTCTCCAAATACATACATTTAAATGTGTGACACAGTAGAACTACAATGCTCACAGCAATATAAATACCTTAATACTAAAAAAACACAAAAACAAAAACAAACGTTTCCTATTTTGTTTCCCATATGTACAGTCGGGTGATTGTTTATGACAATTCTAGTAATGAGCGCATGGAGCCTTGTGCATGTTGTGGCTGGTCCCAAACTCTGTTATAACAGATACTTGTACATATTGTGACTTTTTGGTTCACCAGTAGGCACCCTGAGGGGTTAAAACAAGAACAGTCAGGCTGAATGGCAACAGCCAAAGACCTGCATGCACAGCGTTAGTGCAATCTGGGCAGTGGAGGCAATTAACTGTCTTTGGGGGTTGCGACATGTTGAACATCATGTCATGTACAGTATGTCATGGCTTCTGTAAGGGTGTTAAGGAAATCTGACAACATTACTGGCAGGGTTATTATGCCGAAGACATAATTTACTGGACAAATTCAATGAGAAGTGGTTCAAGCTAGGCAAGGTACCAGGAGGTTGATTCTGGGTCACACTTTTTCATTGAGCATTCTCTCCATCATTTCTTCTCCCAGAGTGAGTGTGAATGAAAAGCCTGTCCTTTGACATCTCTCACTTTATGAAGGTGTACTATTCCTGCCGTAGGATACACCAGTCACTATGCTGCATTATAAAAATGGCAACAAAGTGTAACATGCCACAATGGGCCTGCTTTACTCCCATCCTTGTTAAAAATACAATGGCCCACTTTAGTCTTCAGTTCCAACTCCTGGTGCAGCTACCGGGTGGATTAAGAGACTAAAAGAGTCAGGTTGACTACAATTAAAAAAGAAGGAGTCTGGAGAGACACTGTGATGAAGAGGAAAAGAGCAGGTTGAAGGCACCTTGTAGATATAAATAAAATTTATTATTATTATTATTATTATAAATTATGTTAGTGTCATTTTTGAACACCGCTACAAGGCAGGTAACGGTAGGCCTTGTGACAGTTTAAGGGCTGAAGGAACAAAGATAAAGCAACAACAACGATTACTTCTATTGCATATTTTCATACCAGAAATGAGCTCAAAGTGCTTTACTAGAAGTTAAATGAGGAATGTCAATTACAAAAAATACAAACAAATAAACAAAGAAATAACTTCAAAATGAATTTAAAACTGGGAGAGGCCCTAATGGACTTAAGCGGTACATGAACTTGGCCCAAACTCACCTGGGGCCTCATATATAAATGGTGCGTACGCACAAAAATGTTACGTACGAATGTTTCCATGCTCAAATCGCAATGTATAAAATCTAAACGTGGCATAAAGCCACGCACATTTCCACGGTAGCTCATACCGTGTTGTACACAGGTTCTCTTATAAGTACAATTACCTCACTGTAAACTTGTGTTACAGTTATAATAATGCATGACCTGAGCCACTTTATAAAGCGCATATTTACATATGATGATGATATCATTTTTAAGATGAAATGCAGCAAAATATGTTTTTCATATTATACAGATAAAACTTTAACTTCATTTAAATAATCTATATTGTTAATAATTAAACATGTGAGGACACGGTGTCACAGCGCTAGCTAGTTCAGGAACTGTTCCTGCCTCTCGCTGTATTCTTGCTGGTGCTGGCGCAACACTGGAAGGATAGATGGATAGAATAATTAAACACGTACTGCAAAGATATTTCAATGTTCCTTAAAAGTTTAGAAGAATCTGTATTCTAAGCTTACAGATGGTTTAACGTCTGTGTGGCGATTGGGTATTTGGAGAAAGAAAAGTAGGGACAGGAATTGGGGGTTAGTACTTTGAAAAAGACAGTACTGCTGCAATAAAGTATTTCATCGAAGGTCACACATGGCGCAGCAAGTCTCTTGCGTGAGACGTGAACAATCACTGCGCCACCGTGTTCCCATGTTTAATAACATGCTTTAACTCCTATCATCATGAAAATGATATCACATATACATCTCAGTATTTTACTTATTCAGAGAACTGTAATATCAAGAATGTAATGGATTCTGTGTCCTGTCAGAGGAAGAGAAAGCCCGGAAGTACATAGTGATTCACAAACATAGAGCACATAGAACATCAAATACAAAACAAAGCATTTAATGTGCTACTTTAGTTACGATGAGATTTGAGAAACTAGTAAATTAAACGATTTTAAGATGAAGTTTATGATGTTCTACTTTAATGACAAAATAAACTATGTGATTAAAGTGAAAATTTCGAGATTAAAGTTGATATTTAGTGCTTTTCCCCACTGTGTGCCTTTTTTTTTTCCTCTGTACCCTAATAAGCTTTCATATGACTCTCAGACAGTGGGCTACGACTCGCCTTTTCACAGCGAATTTAATATCTGACAACTTCTTTTTCAAAAGCAGTGGAATCGATAGCTTCAAGGACACAGGTTCTGGTGTGGATTGCCGCCACGTCTAAAATAAGTATGCAGCCTCTCACAAATCCACACTGAAAATGAGATGACATGTTCGCTGCACATGCCTGAGGAGTTTCAGCTATCCTCCTTGCCAGTCCTATGCCCTGCTTTTTCCTCAAAGTAAGAGCAGCACTGATATTCAAGGCCACTGAAAGTTTCATTTCTCAGTTTCTGTAACCACACTATGAGCTTAAAATGTAGATTTGATAAAAACACATCCATCCAACATCAAAACCATCATCCTTCAAAAAGGAACCTGGACAAACTCTCGTTTTTACAGCAGCTTACAGAATGGTTGCTACTCATGTTTTAATTCTATGGAAGCATTTTACATACAATAAAATATCAACTTTTACCTTGGTTGGTATGTATGGCATTTTGCCAGATAGCATCACACATTCTTTTACTTCACTGTGTATGCAAATTTGTGTTTTAATAACAGCCACATTCCTTCTGCAAAGCATGAATTGGACCTTCTAGCTTTTCAATACTATCTATATCATTTTTCCAAATAAGTCCAAATCTGTGCCTGTCACATAACTAGTGTCACGATCCCCACCCTTCAAGTGAAATGTCAGCATCTCAATCGACAGCTTTCTCAGAAAGCGCCTTATCAGACTGTGGAGGTCACACAGTTGTCAGAACACAATTGCCAGGATAAACAATGGTAGTGGGCTCTATATTTGTCCAGGATGAGGGTTTGCTTTATCAATTTGGAACTATCACTGGAGTCTTCTTTTCTGACTCTTGCCTTTAGACCGGGGTCCTGGTGGGGTGTAGTGGCTCTAGGTTTTTGTACCATCCAAACTGTTTAATTGGAAGTTAGTAATTGCTACCGAACCAGTTATTGCTCAAGTGATGTTTTGGTGCTTCACTTTAGTTTCGTCTAACTGGCTTGTTAAGATTCCTACCCTAAATTGTCTCTTTTGTTTGAAACAGCTGTATCACCTCTTTTTAATTGCTTCTTATTGGTATTCAAACACAAAAGCGTCTAATGATTTTTATGAGTTAAAACGTAACACCAGAAGATGATGATTGTAGGCTACAGATGTGTTCAGGAGAAAAGATGGGCCAAAACTGTGAGATCAAAATAACCTGGAAAAACAGCATTAAAGGGGCTGGATATTAATAGAAAGTCAAAGATGAAGCAGAGGTCAAAAGAACGGGGAAGCACTTAACACTAGACCCTACTTGGAGAATTAGCTAACTATGCTGAGAAATACAGGATAGACTCATCTACCAAAGGATAGCAAGGGTTGTGACTGTCGCCATATTTATAGCAGTACATTATGTGATAGCAGCAATTCGACAGACATGGTCACATGCCATAAATGATAGAAACAAGAAACAACTCCTCTGCTTGAGTCTGAGTGGATCAGCTCAGCCTTCGAATTCTTCCCAGCCCTCATGCATGTTTTCAGTCTGATCATGGGGAACAAACACTTTATGAACAAGTCCATCAATGCTGAAAAAAGTAATCATCATTGTCTGTTGAAAAACTAACTTGGTGGCTGGGAAAAAAAAAAATAATTGCAGAATAAACTCTGCCAACTCCACTCAGCAGTCTGAATAACCAGACTGTAGCCATACAGTACTGTACCTAGTGGCACATTGTGGGAATTTGTGGTCCTCCTTTATAACGTGAGTGGTATAAGTATTCGTGAATCTGTGTCTATGTGTCACATGAGGGACATCAAGATAAGCTACCGAAGTGATTAAATGTACTACCAAGATATAGAAAGAGGCAGGCCACGAAGGGAGAGAAATATGGGTCAGAAGATGAAGCAAAAGAAAGTAAACCAGAAAATCAATCCTGTCTTTCATAAACCAAAGCGTTACTCAAAAGCTGAAGTTGGAAGCTCAGTCATTCAATAGTTTTCCAAAATATCTAAATCAAAAATGCACAAGACCTTTTAGCAGGATGTACCCACAATCTTAGACAACGAGAGCTTCTTGCTGTCTGCTGTAAGCCGACGTAACTCGGTGCGACTTCCTGTAACCCGAGTTCGTCCTAGACCTCAGGTGCCTAGGAGAGTTTTATTTTGGCAAAATATATCAAAATAATAATCTAACTGGAAAAGCATAATCCATGAGTCAAAAACAATGAAATACACAAACACACACATATAAAAAAAACATATTAGACGTATATTCTTACCCAGCCGCCAATTAAAAATGAGATGAAAATGACAAATAAGTCAGCAGCTCACCACCTAACTTGCTCCCATTTACACCTTTGTTTGTTCATTATTTTTATTATTGAATCATTTATTTATATTTTTGCACATGCTTTCTTGTATTTTTAAGGTCTACCACTCAAAACGGGGGTTTCCTGTGCCCTAAAATTTGATTCCAATGTTAGTTTTTTTTACAAACGACTGCCGCTATTTTGTCTTTCCATTGTTAGTGCAGCTCCTGCATTGTCAGGGGTGTACCCTTCAAGAATTTGATGTTTAGCTAATGGCGCCACAATTTTGAAAGATCATCCTTGTCACCACTTTTCTATTTGAGTTTGCATCTTCAAAACCCTGTGGCTGATTTTCTGGTTTTGACCTTTTGATTTTGACAGCACCTTTTCTTTCAGTTACTCCAAACATCTTTCTTGCTATTTTGCAAGCATATCAATCATGAAGTTTCTGTTTTACTAAAAGATTAAGAAAAAAATGAAGGAGGAAAAAGTGAACAACTGAGAATTACTAAGCTGTCACAAAGCAAAACCTGTGGCCACCATGGTCCTCCAAGAATTGAACCAGAGATCCTTGTTTTAGAATAATTTGCCATGGTAACTCTACCAAGAGTTGAAGGCTTCAGGAACTATAACTGTACAAATCACTGACCCACACAAGCGGCTTTATCATGTCAAAGACACAATCCTTACCTTTCGTCTTTGGGGAATAATACTAAACAGAAATGAATACCATAAAATGAATAAACAACAGGCAGAAAATAAAGTGTTGAGGGGCCAGACAGCACCCTGTTTACCGCAAAAGGAAAAACTAACAAGAAAGAAAAGTAATATATTGAGGATGATGCTTATCCTACCATGCCTTCTCCTCCTCTTTGCTTCATTGCAGCACTGCTCTGTACTCTTTGGTCTCAAATTTGTTCTGAACTCTGACTTCTGGTAATTCCCTTTTTGAATATCCAGTGAGGTAAAAGAGACAGGACCTCCAGGATCGAAGTGGAAGTGACATCAGTGGGTTGTGTCCACCAGGCTGTGGGCAGAAGAAGAGAGTTCGTTAGCAACCACATCTCCTCAGACACTGATGTTTATGTCCTTACCTCAACAATGCCATAGGGATGCTCCCGTTTCGCTTGTGTGTGACAATAGGCTCGCCTCTAGTAGTAGTAGCAGTAGTAATAGTATTGTTGCGTGTACAGAATACAGTGAATTTCTTACTTTTACGTCCAAATAACAAGCAACACCTCATCAAGATAAACAATAATATGGGAAAGTTCAGACATACCTAACAATGCACACGTTGCACACAATTTAAATTTGCTCAGTCATCAATATTTACCTCATATACAAAGAATATTTAGCCTTAAAATAAAGAGTTTAGATTATGTACAGCTTTGACTCAGGAACTGAATAGAGAGGTCCTGGTCAGGTATGACAAGATTAATGGGTTTGCACCAGTAGATGAGAGACTCATCTCAATGTGACTTGAAATTGCAGGAAGAAAAACTTGCTTTTTTGCACATATGTGTCTAATCTTTTGATACACATCAGATTTGGTTCTTTGTAGCGTTACTGGGAGACTTCCAGGCCTACATGTCGAATGACTGAGCTTTATGGTGCGGGGTCTTTGGGAGATGCAGCCACCTATTCTGAATTGTTAATACAGTCCTATCTTATCTTATCTTATCTTTCTCCTCATGGGAATCTTTCCTTAGGTTTTTGTGCAAGTTACAAATACAGTAGTCAATAACAAACATCATATGCTTATTCAGAAGTGTATCAGGTCAGGAAGAGGTTGAAATACAGCAGGAAATAATGAAAGCACTGGATATTGTGGCGGCTTTCTTTGAGTAGACACCTCTTATGCATTTCATCTTAGGTGGGAACTGCAAGACTTGAGTGGTGACTCTGCCATTTAAAAAAGAAAAGGGATATTTCCAAAACTGAAAGCCTATGCTGATGAAAATGGAAAAAAAGAAAAATCAAGTTTGTAAAGTAGGCAGGGGTCAGGTAACCAGAATGGTAAAAACAAGACCAAAAGTCAAAATATGAAACACAAACCAAAATCATGGTCAACCTGTATTTAGCAAAAGTTCCTAAACCAACCTTGATTTTCTTACCCTAACTAAATCTAGTGAATGTTATTTGCTTTGAAAAAGATTTCAATATCCAATTATGCAAAGCAGGGAGTATTGACTCAATACACTAAAGGTTACCAGCAGAGCACATAATGTAGTGACCATAAACAATGTGGCAGCTTCCATTCAGAGAAATCACTAAATGCTATTACCTGTGAAGAAAGGATCATACAAAATGATAGTATGGAGACATCAACATTATAACAATAAATATAATAAATAATCCTAAAAGTGTTGTTAAAAATTAGAAGAAAAGAGTAGATTGAAACCTAAGGCTAGACATGAATTCATTACCTACCCTCATACAGATATTTTAGAGGTCATAGAGATTAAGCTTTCATTGCAATATGTGTGTTTTGTAGGCTTGGACCATACGCACTGTGCTATCTTGTAGGACACAAAAATATGGGGTTCCGAGGGCACCACTGCATGGCATTCTGTCCCTGAAATTTCAGAGTGTGCGTTGCTTTTTATCTGTAGATCTATTTAGAATGAACACTCTTGTCTCCTCATTTGTTAGTAATTTTTATGTAGAGGATATCAAATAACAGCTGGGTCTTAGAAAGTGTCGAATTTTGGAATCTAAGAGTTACATCTCTGCTGTTGTCAGATTATGTTGACCTCTTGGCCTGATGGGTGATGTGGTCAAAACGAGCAATAACACCTTCACATTTGTGAGCATGATACTGTCTTAGAAAATGGAAGTTCTGTTCTCTGCTCTTTGGAGGAGAGCAGATAGTTCAACTAAATTCAGGCCTTGTTCCCAAGTCAGGTGATTGTCAGTTTGACCAATAAATTAGTGCATAGTGGCAGTTTTGAGAAGGTTGTTCCCAAACCATAGTAAGAGAGTGCTAACTAATGATTTACCATTTGTCTATATCCCAGCCTAATGTCATGAGTTAAAAATGAAATTTCTGTGCAGGGCTTTTAGTCAGATTCTGTGACTAAAGGTAAGTAGCATAGCAATACGGGAGGACCTGAGAGGCTGTGGATTGAGACATGCCAGGAGGACAGGTATGAAGTGGAAGATGGGATTGAAGGAAGCAGTTTGGGACAGCTTGTATATTTAATATTGTCATCTAAAGGATTCCCCCAAACTAGGCAGGAGAGTAATGTGGGGGGGTTCCATTTAACATTTTTGGAAGAACGTGACCCTTACTTGATGGCTACATTTACTTTCAAGTAAACTTTCTATTGTGATAGGTCAGGGTGAGGGAGGACTTTCCATTTATCACTCTAGTCCCATTTAATGTACAGAAATCCTTCAATAGTGGTTAAAAATGGACTAAAAGCAGGTACCCAACAATGTATAGCTTGGATGCAGCACCCCTCTGTTTCAATAGCTAGATTTCTTTGTGTAATCCATTTACAAAAAGTAGTTTTTATCATTTTTCATCACTTGCTATCTTTTTTATCATCATTTTGTTAACTGTCACATTACATGACTTTTTCCACGATTTTCAGAAGAAGACTTCTGAAAAGGCAATCGAAACAAATTCCCGTGATCGCTAGTCATGTAGTTTGACTCTGTCCAACTAGTCTGTGGTTCGCCTCAACAATTTGATTTTGTCTTAAAGTGGTAGGGGTGGGCTCTGTGTGTGCAGGATTTGAGAATAAATGCGAGCTCAGCCAGAAGTACAACTTATATAAGGCAGCTACATGAATAAGGAATGAGGGTGTTTTGGTCTTCACAAACAGAAAGGAGCCTCATCTGTACCACAATAGAAAGCATTTGCACAGCACTGGCTCCGTCACTCAGCATCTTATTGGCCATCAGAAAAAGGGGCACACACACGATTCTTTGGCAATGTAAAAAAGTCACCATGCAGTTGTCTAATTTGACATACTCTGTGATACATAATCATGTAATTTGACATCCTCAGGCGACAAGATCAGCAACTGAAGATGTCAAGTTGGACATTCCCTCTGACTAGAAGTCTTGTAATGTAACCCCAGCTTTAGACATTTAAGGTGGTTGTAAGATGCACCACACTTCTGGTCCTAAGGGACATGCCAGGAGGTACTCAGGATACAGTTAGGACACACCTAGGTATACCAGTCACTTAATAACTGAAGAACATAATAAATCTCACCTTCTAGGCAGAAACTTGGAACTGACTTGAACTAGAAGGAGGAGTATTATTTGCCAGAGAGATGCAAGAGAGAAAAGTTTCATAATATTTGTTTAGGGCTGAGGGAACATGACACTTCAGGTTTTCATAAAAGAACACCAATTCCGTGTTTCAGTTCATCCTGTTGGATTTTGGGTATTCCGTGTATTTGTCCTTGTTTATTTCTTCCAATGTTTCCCAGATACATTTTGTCAAGAGGCCAAAGACCGGATCCCCCGTTGTTGTTCATACTCGATATTTTTGGTCGCACAAGAACAGTCACAACGTATGCTCACACAGTGACTCATTTTCTTGGCACTCTTCTGGTAGTTGGAGGCTTATTATGAAGCCTGTGCCTAGTACATCATGATGCAGAGTCATTGCAGGACAAATGCTTTTGGCCTGCCTGCCAAAAACAAAAGTGATTTATGACCTTTGTCATGTTACTCCCAGGACGTGCGCCTGCCAGAAGGGCGTTCCGGGTGGAAAACAGGAAATGCAAATTCTGCGGTGAACAATACCTGACTGTAGCTCGCCTAGGAGGAGAATTTGAATGGTGTGTTTATTTCTTTTACCTGCAGGTTAGAATGATAACTCATTCCATGTGGGCAGGCTGAAGCTGTGTTATCAAGTTGCACTGTCAGTGTATCGCCAGAAAAGAAACTGACAATAACTAATTATTAACAGATTTATAGCTTTTCGGCTTGTGTTAATATTTTTGCAACAGACAACTTGCATCTTCAGATACAATAGTTGATATGCCTAGCATTTAGAATATATTTGTGCTGCTGTTTCCTTCTTGTTCGATCCTTTTGCTGTCTCTCTTTTAACAGCAATGAAAAATGAGCTCATGAAGAAAGGAGCTTTTTGTCAGTTTTGTTTGTTTTAGACTCCTGGCATCTCTTCAATTATCATTTCATTGGAACTTAAGAGGGCCACAAATGCCTGAATTGAAAACAAAACAGCTTGGCTCTAAAATCTGCTCCATTTATGATTCAGTGGCACATTCAAAATGGACACCGTGTAAAGAGCTGGGGACACTTGATGCATGTTTCAGTCACGTTTTTAAAATTAGCAGTTTTCCTAACAGCATATTTTTAATTCTTACAGGCATACAGCTACTAAGAATATATCACACTCACTTTCTGGGTTATATTTTGAAGCCCACAAGAAGACGTAGGTGCATATGCAACTGCTTTAATAACCACACGTGCCCTGCTTTACCTTGCATCACTGCAACACTGATGTTAGCTTCTCCTCTGCTGGAGTCTGAGCGGGTCATCTTGGGGTTTGATCTTCTCATAGCCCTCATGCATGTTTTCAGTCTGATCATGGGGAATAAAAACTTTATGAACAAGTCCATCAATGTTGAAAAAAGTGCTCATCGTTGTTTCTTGAAAAAACTGCCTTGGTGCCTGGGAGAAAAAAAAAATATCGCCTAATTCCTATGCATGATTGCAAACTTGATCAGCTCAGCAGACTGAATAACCAGACTGTGGCCATAAAGTACCTACTGGTAACACCTACAATATGACCCGCCTAACTTGAGGGAGAAGAGTATGTGTCTATGTGACACGTGAGGGACATCAAGATAAGCGCCTGAAGTGAGTAACTGTACTTCCAAGATATAGATAGTGGCAGGACACAAAGTGAGAGAAATACAGGTCAGAAGAAGAAGCAAGAGTAAGAAAACCAGAAAATCAATCCTGTCTTGCATAAACCAAAATGTAACCCAAAAACTGAAGTTGGAAGCTTAATCGTTCAATTGTTTTCCATAATATCTAAATCAGTAATGAACAAGACCTTTTAGGGGGAAGTGTCCAGAATCTTAGACAAGGAGAGCTTCCTGCAGTCTGCTTTAAGCAGACATAACTCGGTGCGACTTTCAGTAACCCGAGAGGTGCTTAGGTGCTCAATATAGCGGTATCTAAAACAAAAAAGGCATTACAGCAATTTCAATACATGACAGCAACTATTATTATAACGTTATAGCCACAAACAAAAATAACAATAAACAGTTTCATGGGAGACAAACTTCCAAGCTTATCTGAGATATATAATATCTCACCAGGGTGAGAGGAGGTACTGTCACTAACAGTAACGTCAAAAATACACCCGGTGTAGGCAACTGACTGCGCCCCTTCCCATCAGAGCCCTATAAGATTTAGACATCCACAGAAGGAGGACCACAGCTATGCCCACTCTGCAGAACCATATTTCGGTCGAAGCTGAGAAGACTGAATTCTTTAAGTTGGTTGTTATTTTCCATTTCAAGCAGTTTTTTTTGGTTCAGTCCGAACAAACGTCAGAAGAAACATGCGTCCCAGCTGGCTCCCCATTTCTTTGCTCCTCCACAACGCATATACAAAATCCTTATCTGACTCTGGCAGAATCATAAGAGGAAGGTGGCCAAAGAAAGACAGTAAGAGTTCTAATTGACCTACATGTCCTAAACTTCTAATGTCTCATTTCAAAGCGCAAAATAATGAAAAGCCTCCTCCATTTTGGGCAAATTTACCTTTTTCTGTAATGGCTGGGAATAGTAGACATCATAGTAGCATATGGATGTATTAGAATATTGTTTTTGATGTTAAAAAGACTTTCCAAAGTTGGCAGGCTCTGATTAATGTTCGGAAATTAATGGATGGATAATTTATGTGGCATTTACATGGCAAAATTTAATTTACTGATCATAGTGTAGGTACAATTGACCCGAGTGTACAGAAAGAACCGCTTCATGAAACAGAGGGCAAAGAGAGCAGAGATAAAGAGCCGTGGCATCACCTTTCATTATCTGTAAGGAAACAGTTCTAGAGAAGAGAGCTGCTTGCAATAAGTTCATGTGCAGCCATCTCTAGTGCCATCTTATTATTATTTTTAGTTCTCTCTTTTGTTACCAATGTTCTGATTTTCCTGTTACAGGGTAGTTTGGAGAATACTAGATTCAGGTTGGTGTACTCCCCTATGTCTGTATGGGTTTATCGCCTGGTAGACAATTTTTTCTTTTATGTCTGAAAAGATGTGTGTATTAGGTTAGCAAGTGATTGTCCATTGTTTATGTGAGCGTAACTGGCAATGAATTGTCAGGGACTGGTAACTACCTGTACCCAGTGCCGCCTAAATTGAATTAGAAGGGTCTGGAAATGTTACATTATGTCATATATGCAGCACCTGCTTGAAGAGTTTTGCTAGCTCAACAAAATACAATCGCTGACTAACAGGCGAGCTCTAATTTCCGCATTGTATAAAGCCTCTTCAGGACCCCAAACCAAACCCTGATCTAATGTTCTTGTCCGGCCTCCTGCTATACACTGGTGATCAACCAGCTCAGGTTACAATTCTTCTTTTGTTTAAGGCTGCCATCTTCAGTGGGAAAATGGCACGCCACTTTTGTGCTCAGATATAATTACAGGATTGAGACAGAACTGTGTTATTGCTAATAATTTATATGCCTTAGAACTTACACAGAACGATCCGGCATTCTGCAGTGCTTTGCTGTGTGAGTCAGAAATTACAAAGGCAGGACAGAAAAGCTGCCTTCATTATACAAGTCAAGTCATTCAAGCGACACAAGTAATACATGGAAATCTTCAAACATCTTTTACAGTTCAGTTAAGACTAAAACTGATTGAACAAAGCAGAGTTATATATTGAAAAGAGTATATCACATTGTCATTGTTAGGGTAAAGCATCAGAAAAATACTAAGGCATCAGTGATTTAGTTATTTTGGAAATTACAGAAATATTTCTGAAGAGAAATCCCCTCCGTAAATCTATAAAAGGCAGGCTCCTTTGCATTATGCCCACAGTCGGATCACTCTCCACGTAATCACGTTGCATTGGAATGATTAACCATGCTGAAAAACGTCTCACTTTAATAATAAGGTTGCAGCCAAAGGTTTGATTGATTGCTGTCTGTGCTTTCTTTCCCAGGAAGCTTAGTTGTTTTTCAAAGTGTTGACATTTCACAATCTCTCTAAGCCACCCCAGCTATAGCCGTGTCACTTAAGCGTAGGTCTGAGCGAAACAGCTGGCTTGAAGGTAACTTTTGAAACCTGCATGGCCATGCCTGTGTATGCCAGTTTGTAATTATTACCTGTTAGCCTGTAGAAGGGCTAGAAATGCATGCCTAAGTGACACGCACTCAGTGAGGGGACTTCACTAATTGACCCATTTCTAGCTTTATGTGGACATCACATTACCCCGTAAACTGGTGTGTTCATCTATGATGCTCTGGGCTGTATAATCAGGTTAACTGAGGACTAAAGCAAATATAGGATTTTGACTCATCACAGTGATCTGTGAGGTGACTCAAGGGTTCAATGGCATTGTCCATTTAGAGTTAACACATTCTCCATACTTCCTTAAGGCACTTCCATTTCCAAAATTGTACATGCTATTTGAATAGGGGTCTGCATTGGGTGGGTAAGGACCTACCCTGCACAGTATTGGGCACAAGGCAATAACCAGTTCTGGAGGACAGCCAGTTCATCAGTGGGCCCAGTTACACACACATTCACTAATAGAGGGTCAGTTGCTAATTAACCAAACACACACAAAAAAGGCAGGCATGGAGTGAATGTGAAAACTTCAAACACACAGCAACCTTGGCTGCCATTTTAGTGACAATGAGCTTCCTTTGTATATTTTATGGAAAAGAGTACTTAGAGAAAAATAGTTTAAATGACGTTAGCCTATCAATCCATATTCATTTGGTATATAATGACATGCACATAATTATCAGTATTGAATTACAAGGACCTTGTTTCCAGAACACTGTGAAGGGGTTACAATGTGCAGAACACCAATTTCTGTTTCAGCTACCAGAAGGAGGAAGTCCTGCTTGATACCAACTGATGTCACTTCCGCTTCTGTTTCTCCTCTTCCTGTCTGGGACAATACAAACATTAGAACAACTGGAACGTGAATAGGCCATTCAACTCAACAAGCTCATCCATCCTTTTATCTAAGATTGTCTAAAATAACATCAAGTCAAGATCTGAAAGGGGGTTAGTTTGGGCAAGGCACAGTCATTAACCTCTGTTCCTTCTTTCATTTCAGAGTGAAAGATCAACCCACAGAAGTGTTTCAGAAGTCCCATCTCTTTCGGTCTGAAACGTTTACCTGAACAGAACAGGCCGGGAGTTGACTGTCATTATCAAACCCAAAAATCTGCTGTAGCCACATTAGTCTGCAGAAGCCTCTCCTGGAAGCCACAGTGCTGAGCTGTTACTTTGACCTCTTTTTGTTTATTGTTATTTTTTTAACATTTATTAGCATCATTGGTATTAAGCAGGGTTCTCGGAAAAGATCGTAACTCTTTTATGTTTTTTTGTCTATTATACTGCCACAATATACAAGAAAGGATAACACAAAAACATCACAATTACACAACCCAGGGGACAAAATAACAACCACTATGCCCCTCTTGGTCTTACTATGTATCCCTAGGCTAACTTTTACATACTAGTCCTTCCTTTTCTGTAATCTATTATGAGATATATCGAATTGTAAAGGTGTAGATGACGAACAAAGGAAGTAAAGAACCCATAGCATGGCACATTAGAAGGATCTATTGGAATACTTCTTTATACACAACATTTCTAGTTCCTTTAACTGTTGTGGGACCACAGATTCTCATAGCATATGGTCCATTATTGTGTAATTCCACGTTTTGTCCATTGAATGAATGTTGTCTACTCTTTTTTTCAGACCTCAATTTGTCCTGGTATTTTTTCAATTACACCTGGTTCTTATGATTAATCACCTTTTGTTTACGGTAATGCAATCGTTTCTATCTTTTCTTTGATACTGTAGTGACTGACATGATAAAGTGTCACAAAAGTTTTACTTGAACAATCACTGACTTCCTAACCCCAAACACAACTTTCTAGCACCCTCTCCAATGCCCCCCTTACCGCATCAAATCAATACCCGGCTATCAGTCCTCCATGCTGTACTCTGCCTTCCCTCAATCGGACCTAACAGTCACTTAAAACCAAAAAGCCCTCAACCTGGCTGAGACGCTACAATACTTTCGAATTTTACCGCTTTCACATTCTGTACCGCGGCACGGTGGCACAGTGGGTAGTGCTGCTGCCTCGCAGTTGGGAGATCTGGGGACCTGGGTTCGCTTCCCAGGTCCTCCCTGCGTGAAGTTTGCATGTTCTCCCCGTGTCTGCGTGGGTTTCCTCCGGTCGCTCCGGTTTCCTCCCACAGTCCAAAGATATGCAGGTTAGGTGGATTGGCGATTCTAAATTGGCCCTAGTGTGTGCTTGGTGTGTGGGTGTGTGTCCTGCGGTGGGTTGGCACCCTGCCTGGGATTGGTTCCCTGCCTTGTGCCCTGGGATTGGCTCCAGCAGACCCCCGTGACCCTGTTTGGATTCAGCGGGTTGGAAAATGGATGGATGGATGGATATTCCGTACCTTTGTCTGCATGTATATCGCACCATCGTTTGTTTGAGCCTTTCGAATTCCACTGTTTTCATAATCTCTTATCTGCCTTTTTTTCTCTCCAATGTCTTTGGGTCTCTATTCTCCGTATTGTCCTTATACGCTTTCTATGCGCTGAGAGCACATGATTTGTGTGTACTATGTGCTTTTACACGATTGATTTTTTTTTGATTGGTGTGCTCTTATATATTCCGTACTATCTTTGTGGACCTTTGCGGACCCCGTATCTTAACCCGTGTCTTAACCCGTGCCTGCTTTGCTTCCGCAGTTTCTGACGCTTGTTGTAGGTGCCTGCAATCATTGATCTTATCCAGGTGGGCTCGTGTGTGTATCATTGAGCTGTATTGTTTTTGAATTTGGTGTAAAGCGTTCAGCGGTTTGTACAATCCCAAGCAGCACATTATTCCTAACTTCACTCCGCAGTAGTGCCACTCACAATATGGCGGTTGTTTTATTTGCTATTTCCGTTAGTTGAGCTGTACGCGCCTGCGCAGTACGTCTCATGGTCCCATCGTCGTGTACCTGCGTCCATGCCATCCGGTTTACCATTCTCGGTTAGTAATATGGATTGGCCACCTTCTCTGCAGGTGAGGCCTTACCTTTGCTCTTCTCCCAACGCCATACTGTCCTGACTTGAGAGGTGGAAGCCCATAAACAGCTAATCCTGGGAGTCCTTCTAGAAAAGTTCCAATCTGGTGGGAGGTACTTCCAATTCACCATCATTCCCACAGAAATTCTAACCAACACTTCATTTCCTGCAGGAGCCTCAACTATAGCAAAAGATACCACAAATGGACTGGGGAAATCTATCTCCTTTTTAGGTAGAGGCCGGCCAAAAGTCTCTCACCATGACATCCCTGCCAGGAGATGTGCTGCCAAGCATTTTATTATTTTGCATGCTTCCATTTACGATGTATAGTATGTAAAGATTTAGATATAAAGTAGAGCATGCCCTGCGGTGGGTTGGCACCCTGCCCGGGATTGGTTCCTGCCTTGTGCCCTGTGTTGGCTGGGCAAACCCCCGTGACCCTGTGTTCGGATTCAGCGGGTTGGAAAATGGATGGATGGAGTAAAGCATGCCAGCATGCTGCCAATGAAGAAGAGTGGGGCTGGATGCCTGATTGACATAAATTCCATTATTTTTGGGAAGGCTTATACTGCATTCTGTAAGCCTGGGAAGACTTTCAAAGAACCAGAATAAATAGCAGCTCCATGCAGAAGAGAGTGGCTTGTACTTGGTACAATGCAGAAAAAAGTGCATCAACAGGAAGAGGATTGGAGAATACTGACTATTTACATGACAGTGGAACAACGCCAGAACAGCCACGTCTAGCTCGGAACTGCGTATTCATTATTTTATTAGGTGTTTCCCGTGGCCCTTAACCTCCTTAGCATTAGACCCGAGTGTCACTCGGGCAGTTAACAACAGTGTACCTCGGACAACTGTATAAACAGGTCAGGCCTTAGCGTAACCTGGGCATTGGTGTAGACGCATCTTCTTCTAGCTTCATAATGACGTCTCGTAAGAAACATATTTTAGCAACCCAGGTGTTGCACGCTCTTGACAGTGATACAAGCAAAGGTGTTGAAAAGCCTCTCATCAGCAATGATGACGAAGTGAATCTGTCTTCAGGCAGTGAAATCGAAAGTGATTCACCCTCGCATTTTGGTTTCTGTTGACCCTGCTTCAAATAAACCAGCACCTCCTCTTCTTGATTTTGTAGGGCAGCCAGGAATAAAAGTGAACATTGAGAGCCAAGATCTCACTTGCTTACCTGAAGTTATTTCTTGATGATGACGTGATTGAAAGAACTGTTGTTGAAGCGAACCGTTATGCCAAAATGTGTCACGTAAATCATTGTACGCCTAAGCAGTTTTCCCGTACAAAGAGATGGGAACCAGTAGCTGCTGATGGTATTAGCATCATCATCATCATCATTATTGTTATAATTATTATTTGTATCATTATTATACTTGTTTTGCACGCTTTACAGTAGAAAGATGAGATTTAATAAAATTACCATTTTTCAAGGCAAAAAATGCAATGCTTTTTACATGTTGTTTTGAGAAAATATATGAAACTAAGGAAGTTAACAGCAAGAATGTGTGGCTTTCCAGAGTATGGGGGGGAGTTCAATTTATAATTGTTAAATAAATGCACCCATTATTGGGCTTAAATGATATCTGATAGGCCTCAGTCTTTCCATCTTAGTATTCAAAAATGTATATACACTGTAATGACAAGAACTAGGTTGGAGGCTGACCGGGTACATCATTTAATTGTAACAAAGGCAAAGAATAAGTTCAAATGAAAATCATGGACGTCTCATGTACTTGTAGACTTTGCCTGCCAGCTCTTAAAGACTTTGTCTCCTGCTGAGTGATTTGTTTTCCATGGAGCTCTAAGCTTGTCGGTTGTGGGTTCCTGTGTGAATGTCAACTTCTGATGCCTTCATTCTTTAAATAGCTCTCTGGGTGGAGGAAGCTTGACCTCTAGGTGAAACCCAGCAGTGAAGTCACAGTTCATCAAGCATGCGGGTGAAAGAGAAGCAGGCATTAGTGATCATGGACACTGAGGCACATGAGTAGATGAGCTTACATTGCTAGAGTCCAATAGATGCTCACTATTTGACAACATATGTAGAATGTGTCTGTGTTCATTTTATTGTACATACAGCAGTGTGTTGTATTATTTTATTGTTTATTAAGTGCATTATTATAAAAAAAACATTGACTTGTATTAGTAAAGAATGGCTTCCACTCTTGCGTTTCTAGCTCAGTCACTATCTATGTGGAGTCTGCACATTCTTATTGTGTCTTTTTATTTCTCTTTTCTTGTTTTCTGAGTGTGTTTGGGTTACAGAAAGAAAACCTAAAGACAACTCTATACAGACACATGGAAGACAAGAGACAAGCTTTGTATTATTTGTCAAACTGTTTACTGATAAGGTTGTGGTTGTGAGGCAAGTTATTTTAAAGGCTGGATGCTGCAAATCAGGTTTGTGCTGCTGAAATACTTAGCAACAATTACTGCAAAATGAATGTCCAGCACTAAAATGTTCAAGTGACAGTCATACCTATCATGCTTGATTTTCCAGACTCTTAACATTTTGCACAGGAAACTAATTTCAATGTGTTGTTTGTTCAACCTTGAAATATAATGACAAATCTGCAGAGGCCTGATCTGGGGACTTACCACGACTTTTAGATTTTGTAAACACAGGGGACTTCTGTAATAAAAACACGCATAGTGACCCAGTCATTAGTACTACAGTCTCACGGAGTTCAGAATCCAGTCTAGACACTTCCTTTTGGGATCTTGGATGTATAAATGGGGTTTTTCTGTCACATCGTAAGGATATCCAAGCCATGTTAACAGACAACTCTAAATGAAACCCAACCCTGCCATGGACTGACACATCATAAAAATGAGGCCAATATAAGTACTGGCTTCCCACAACCTTAGCCTGGATTAAGCCACTTTCATAATGGGTGGAAGACTATACATGGGTAATACTTTAAACAATAAAGAAAAATAAAAAAGGGCAGTTGTAGAAAGTCGTAGTGAAGCATTTTTGCTGGGAGTTCCCAAGTTCAGTCTTAGTATACCACCACAGGCTCTCATTCCACCATTTTCACAGATCAGCGGGTCACTAATATGCCTCATCAATCTTATTGTTTAGATGGTGTTTTTTCTGTTCTTATTCTGCATTCAGAAAAGTGCTCTAGTATGATATTTGCATTTAGAAGAAAACAGTAGGTTTTCTTTTACCATTTTTATTTCGTTTCACCTTCTCTCTATAGAATTTGCTCCTTCAATTTGCTCCTTGGCGGCACGGTGGCGCAGTGGGTAGCGCTGCTGCCTCGCAGTTGGGAGATCTGGGGACCTGGGTTCGCTTCCCGGGTCCTCCCTGCGTGGAGTTTGCATGTTCTCCCCGTGTCTGCGTGTGTTTCCTTCGGGTGCTCCAGTTTCCTCCCACAGTCCAAAGACATGCAGGTTAGGTGGATTGGCGATTCTAAATTGGCCCTAGTGTGTGCTTGGTGTGTGGATGTGTTTGTGTGTGTCCTGCGGTGGGTTGGCACCCTGCCTGGGATTGGTTCCTGCCTTGTGCCCTGTGTTGGCTGGGATTGGCTCCAGCAGACCCCCGTGACCCTGTGTTCGGATTCAGCGGGTTGGACAATGGATGGATGTGTTAAATCAGAGCTTCTCAAATCACATTCATTTCTGGAGTTAATTAATAATGAAAGGATTAACTAAGTGGTCCTCAAGTTCAGTCTTGTGGACCACCTTAACTGCCGGTTGTTCATCCCAGCCACCTGTTGCTTTTAACTGGAAGCCTGCCTTCACTAAACAAGTTGTGCTTTCCCAGCCTCTGCCATTTTTTTTTGTCAATCCAAAAACTACAAAATGAATTTGCTACATTTTTAGGGAGATGTGGCCAGCATGTGTATGTGACATTAATTAATGCTGTTTTACACTTTTTTACATTCTGCTCATTTAAACCTTTTTGTATTAAATATCCCACATGTGAATTTTATTCTGAAATAGCTGCTTTCTTTAAGTATTCAGTGTCATTTGCACCCGTGTCTGCACTGATCATCACTAATCATCTGGATACAACTTAGGGAGAAAAGGTGATTTAAAAAGAACACGGTAAAAGAAAGTTAAAATGTAAAGATATCACAAAAATGCAAAATTTACATGTAAATACAGCAGCACATATTTCTGAATGCCAAATGAGACAAAAAAAAGTCTGAATTAGCTGCCCTAAATAAGGGTGTTGATAGCAAATCATTTACTTCATGAAGCAGAAATGCATAAAAAACAAGAATAGTTGTGTCAAATATTTGAAATATTCAAATGTGTGCTTCATCTTGAATGTTTAAATTCTAAATATTCATGATTGTAGTAAACATTTGTAATTTTGCACCCTCTGATAGAGGAGGTCCTAAGTGGGCTAGCTCCCTAGTAAAAGATCAGTTGTGGAAATTAACATCATATTCATGGTCACTGACCCTGAAATACTCTAAAACGATACCCTATTTGAAATTTGCCATTTTTAACCTTCTAGGAGGGCTAGGGCCACCGGTAAAGAATGAAACATCAAAAATATTATCATATTCATGATCTGCAACCCCAAAATAGCAGAAAACAACACAACACATGCCTCTCTTATTGATCCCCATTGTTTCAATGTTTTGTGAAAAGGAGTAACTTTCACCCCTTGTATTCCATTAGGGGGTGAATCCATTGGGTCCATTGATGTGGCACGTACAACTTCAAGTCCTTTTGATTATGTTTGTTGAAGATGCCTTGTGGTTTACTCTTTATCATAAGTGCGTATTTTCTTGCACAAAATATGGTCCAAAACTAGCCTAAAAATGCTTTTTTGGGGGTCTAGATAGTGTAAGAAGTCAGCCTGGACACAAACAGACGGACACCGGAAGTTCTAAAAAAAAACACACACGTTTATTAAACAAGGTCCCAAAATCCAAGTCCCGCGCACACACAGTGCTCCAGCACTAAACACCCTTCAGTTCAGGGCCTCTCAATGGTCCTCCTTGGGTCGCCTTTCCTCCTCACTGCCGACCGTTGCCTTCTTCCACCCGACTCCGGCTCTTCCACTGTAGGACGGTGGCCCCTTTTATATTCACCCAGATGTGCTCCAGGTGCTCCTTGACGTTCTTCCGGTGGCACTTCCTGGTGTGGCGGAAGTGCCGCATGTGCACCCGGAAGCACACCGGGCGTCCCTGGAAGTTCCTCCACCAGCACTCCCAGGTGTGGTGGAAGTGCAGACATCCCAGGCTCTATGAAGCTCGTGGTGCCCCCTGGCGGGTGCCATGGGCCCCAATGAGGTTGAGCCTCCATGCTCCGTTTCCATGCTCCCCACACTAAGCAGGACAGTTGCCCCCTCGTGGCCCGGGGGATGTATAGTCCACCTACTGGTCCTTCCAGGCGTTCTGGCTGGATCTGCCCCCCAGCCATCTACCACAATAGTCAAAAATAGTGGGAATCCCAAAAAACTGTAAGTCTTACATAAGTAAACATCAATACACATCAAGGTTTATATCACATGTGGGGGTTTTCTCATACTGAGGAGTCAGGAGTAATTCTTAAGCACACAATGAAATGCTCCTGTGCTCCTTCTCGACCACTCAGATCTGCTAATGATCAGTGCTTGGTAATGTCATCTCTGCATGGTATCAAATCTTAGTCCAGACTCTTGCATAGCTCCTGGCTGGTGGAACAAGATGCCCACCTCCATTCAAAATCCTGACTCCTTCAATATGTTCAAGAAACGTTTGAAGGCTCTTGTTTGGTGACTTTTGTTGTGATAGCCGTTAGGTTTTGTGCGTATTGGAATTGTACAGGAGAGGAGGAGATTAGTAGCATGCACTGATACAGCGCATTGCCGCACCCACCACATGACAAACCAACTCAGCATCCCAGATTAGGACCAGAGTGTAGCCATGCAATGGGTGACACCTCAGCACCACACTAGTTCAAATGGAATGGGACAGTGTGAGGTTTTTTTATTTATGGTGGCTGGAGTGCCAATTCTGCCACCAACCCCCAGGTTTTTCCCTGCAGGTTGGACGGCATTACCCAGGACAGAGCAATTGCAGGTTAAGGGTCTTGCTCAAGGGTCCAACGAAGTAGAGTCACTTTTGGCGTTTACAGGATCTTCTGATTGCCAGTGAAAATCCCTAGCCTCAGAGCCACCACTCCGCCCACCATGGGAATGGTAACTGGTATATATTTTGTTTTCAGCCCTTCACTTGTGGTAATCAATTGTGTACCCTTGTCCTGTAACACTTGCCCACATACAGTCCCTGACTGATGTTACTTGATTATGTTGACCTCTTTCATAAGTCGCTTTGGATAAAGGTGTTTGCTAAGGAAATCCATTTAAATATAAATGTAATTGGATCATTTAGAAGTAAGACTGAACCACTTACTTGTGAAACTGGTTGGAATGAAAACCTGCAGCCATAATGGTACCCTAGTACAAAACGTGAGGATCCCAGTCTATGCCATTACAGTATACAAAGTGGAAACTTAATGCCCTACTTAATACTCAGACCTGCCTTTCAATTTATTTTCTTTTAAGCCATTCTTTGTCCTCTACTTATGTAGTTAGATTGGAGTTCGTCCTACACAGCAAGGCCAAAGCCTCATTGCCCCCAGGCCTGGATTCACTAATTAAAATAAACAGCCGGGCCAGAGTTTGTGCTGATCTGAGCTGTTCTTCTATAGTAATCACACCCGCTAATTTAAGAACAATCGTTAACACAAAAGCAATCCGCCACAAGGCAGGCCCTGAATGGATACTGGGTGGTAGCAGGTGATGGCCCCCGCATGCCCCTGGCAGCTGGGAGGTGCATCACCACAGACATATCATTTTTGGCCCTTCCTTGCATTCATAAGAGTGTTGGGGGAATAATAGAATGGAAACCCAAGAAGGCAGTAAACCTAATGAGTGTAGAAGAGCAGAAAAAACAACCTAAACAATGAAAAGCACCAGCAGGCAGGGAGTGCACGGAGACAGGCGTGGGCCAGCTCATATTCAAAATGATGCTCATCTATTCGGAAGCCGAGTGCTGCTTTTCTGTCAGGCCTCCTAAATCAATTGGTTAAATTATCACCTTTTACAGTGAACAACATAGCAAAGGAAAATGGAGTGCCGGATAATTTAAACATAAGTCTTTGAGGTATGCCCAAGCACCCATCCCTTAATATTGTAAATCTGCAGCACTGATCACAAGAGCTGGATACTAATTCATCTCAGGGCTCAGTCATTCACCTTTATTCATGGCAGATCAATTTAGAATTGGCATTCCCCATAATTGGCAAAACTCTGGGCTGTGCGAGTAACTGGAGAAAAGCCAGTGTGGACATAAGGAGACATACAAAGTCCACATGGCCTGCTGGGACCTAGTGGAGAACGTTCTATAGGGGAGTAGTTAGGCCTGAGATTACAGACTATAAGTGGGCACACAGGACAGAACAGAAGATTTTGTGAATCCTGGAGTTTAGGAAAAAAGGATATCATCCTGTCAGCAGAGAGAGTGGAATAATAAGAGAGTCCTCAGAAGTGATTACAGCAGGGCTACAGAAGTAGCTAACTAAAAAAATGACAGGGAGATGGGAAGACACAAGTGGAAGATGACAAGTGCTCATGTGCCCTGTTTGGTGATGATCAATATATGGCCAGGGGCCACTGTCAGCCATTTAGAGATTTCCCAAACTGACACTGTCATGCAAGCAACATGACAAAGATACGGTAAGAGACAACTGGGAACAGCTCAAGCAGACTATTAAAGGAGAGTAGGTGTGCTCCGTGGTCTAATGGTCAATTTATGGTTTGCAGTAACCGTGTGCTATTTTCTATTCCTGCTATGACAGCATAAGATTGTATCCTTGTTTGGAAGTTGCATGCTTGTATGTCAGGAACATTGTACTGTAGGGAAAGCATAAAAGCTCTGACAACTGATATGAACTACCGGGGCTCAGCAACAGACCGATGCTCCTGCCTGTAAAAAGGACAATATGCTTCCTGCACACTCTCTCTCTTACTCGCCTGTATGTATTGTGTTATTGTGAGGGTTGAGCCATTATTAAACAGAAGCTAAGTATATTTTTCTTTCCTTTTAGAATCACCGATGTACTACTAGGGTTAGATAGATAGATAGATAGATAGATAGATAGATAGATAGATAGATAGATAGATAGATAGATAGATAGATAGATAGATAGATAGATAGATAGATAGATAGATAGATAGATAGATAGATAGATAGATAGATAGATAGATAGATAGATAGATAGATAGATAGATAGATAGATAGATAGATAGATAGAGACAACTTTTTTCTAATTTTGGTTCTGTACATTATCACAATGAATTTTAAATGAAACAACTCAGATGCAGTTGAAGTGCAGACTTTCAGCTTTAATTCAGTGGGGTGAACAAAACGATTGCATAAAAATGTGAGGCAACTAAAGCATTTTTTTAACACAATCCCTTCATTTCAAAAGGGGCTCAAAAGTAATTGGACAAATTAAATAACTGGAAATAAAATGTTCATTTCTATGTTGTGATAGGGTGTGAAGTCAGAAAGGTAACAAACACGGAGAACAAGTTGGATGAGCAAGAGAGAATCGTAGTCAAAAGAGTTTGAAGACACATTAATAAGAACTGAACCCTAACCAGAGTTGGCAAGAAGTGACACAGTTGTATTGCTTGTACAAGATGACAGCCATTTAGAGAGAAAACAGAATCAGAAGATGCCATGGAGAAGTCAGAATTCATACAGGGGTCATAACCAGGAAGATAAAACTTAAATAAAAATGCTTGGTATTTGTAGTCAGAAAACAGAGCAGTATCTCTTAAGCTAAAAAGGGTACATGTAACTAGAGCCAAGAAACACAAACCGTAATCAGAAAGCAGAAAAAATACCATAACCAGAAAATCAAAAAGCAACAATATGAAAGTTTTTTCTTTCAGGAATTCCATCTTGGATGAATTAGGTATAAGCGTCACCAGCTTTTTAAAACGTTGCACAAGTGTCATCATGATAACCGACCTCTGACAACTGTCTCCCAGTGATGAATCGTTTTTAATGTCAGAAAAAGATGAATACAGCCACTAGATCCCTTGACCTCAGAAATCCCAAAAACCGTACTCAACTATTTCTTTGGACCCAAAGAACAGTTGGAAAAAAATTATAAACCAGATTATGGTAGCAGTCAAGGTTTAAATTCTTTTAAATTACACATTTCCGATACCATCTGAAAGTAGAACATTCCTATGAAACCTTTTACAAGCCAAAATGTAATAAAGAGACAAATTACCATTAATTTATAGAGAAAAAAGTTTTGAGATTTCCCAGACCCAAAAAATAACCAAACAAAAAACACATGAAACCTAAAATAACACTAACATATTGTAAAGACAGGAATGATATGATAAATATATATATTATATAATGTAGAAATTATGTACAGTGTAGTTTCATTTACCTGAATTGGGAAGACAGGGAGCATGCTGTGATGGTGGTGTGTTTCCAGTGATTGGTGTGGTAGGAGATAAAGAAGAGTGTAGGAGAGAGAGGAAGAGAGTCATCCATTAACATCTCATCATCCTCTGAATCCATCAGGGCAATCAGGTTACTAAAATCTACACTTTCGTCTATGTCTACCTGCCTCAATGTCAAAATTGGTGGATTGTCACCTGTTGTGGCTGAATGATGAAGGCTTGAAACAAGACAGTATGCTTGACTGCTTAGCCTCACGTATTTTTCTACTATAGAGTTCTTTGTAGGATCTCAAAACATCCAGCAAACCTATCCTGAACCTATGTACCATTTCAAAATGAAAGTCAGACTTTTTTACAATTTTTGCAGCACTATCAATAGTAGTGAAGTGCTTGGCATTCAGTTAATTATCAACTTGACTTTTGGGCAACTTGCTACTGCGTTTTTTTTTCTTCTTCGATTTGCATCCTTTCCTCTTGCAGTTGCATCAATTCTTTGTCAGTTCTTGCTCATGGAATGCTAATACCTCTTCAGCATCATCTTTCAACTTCCACAAAATAAATTGAGATACTCTAAAGCACAGATGTTCACAAACACAGTGGCAGATTGATGCTGAGATGCTAAATGTACTTCCAGAGAAGGTGCTTAGTTCACACCCAGGGCAGTGAGAGTTGCGTTAAGCTCCACTCTTGCTGCTCGTGGTGCATGCTGCCTCTATAACGGCTCGCCTTTCCTGCAAAAGCAAAATCCTCTTCGGTTTGTAAAAATAGTTATCTTCATGTAGGTTGGGTAAAGTGAACTTTCGAAAAGTTGAGGATACCTGCATCCAAAGACTAAGATAGCAAGCATACTGTGTTGCCATCTTTAAATAGTCAATCAGTGTGATAGGTAAATAATAGTGACAATGAAAGCAAGACAGATTCAGAATCGAGGAAGAATGACGTCATAGCAACAGGAAATAAAACCAAAATAGTAATTAATTAAAAATCAGCACAATACCAATATATAATCTGGTTTAACACAGACAGTATCTGTGAGTATTTGCAGTATCTGTGAGTTGGTGCTGAGTATCATACAGGAGACACTTCTTTGGGCCATCAGAGGTAGCATTAGGAGGACAGCCTTATGACTTCCAGAAGTAATTTTATTAAGTGGCATGCCAGGGAAATGATCTCAGGCTAAGGAACAAAAGCTCCTCCTCTGGAGCCTGGAGTCAGGAGGTGAGTTAGTGCAAAGTCTCCACTGGCTACGCAATGAAGAGGCCAAAGATTCAAAAAACAATCATGCAAGGGATGTATGAAGATGCAGCTCCCTTCACCACAATGTAGGTGTATATTAGCCCTTATCAGCTTCTTGCAGGACAGTTTATAGTTCCTCCCAGATGTGTCCTAATGAGTATAATTAACTGTGCTCTGTCCATACGTGGTATTATAAATAATTTTTTTTAGGAATGGCACATCCTTTCTGGTGCTCATGAATGAGTGTAGGATAATGTCAAGAAGTCACTGGGTGACCCACCTTGGGAGGATTTCAGATAGTGTTGGTGGCATCGCTCCTCAACGGGTTCTCAGGGAGTTGTATCGGCAACCGCTCATCTGTTTCCTCCGCAGTCACTTGCTTGCTGCTAAGGGCTTTGAAGCAGCAAGATAGGGTACTGCAATAAATCCTTAAAGATTGCCTTTTTTAAATTTTTTTTTTTGGAGCTTTTGTTGTCAGCCGAGTAGACACAGTTGAGGAATCCCTGTGCAGGTGTCGGGAAACGTACGTGAGTGAGAACTAGCGCCACCTGGTGAACAGGGGAGCCTGTAGGCATGGACAACTCCCTGGTTTAAAGGGGCACGAGACACGTGACAAGGGAATGGGTGTCTAGGACCCTTGTCAGCTGATTGCTAGGTGAACTAATAAAAGCCTATCAGAAAAGTAGTAAGGGGAAAAAAAAGAAGGATAAGCTGGGTGAAGGGTAGGACGTCCGAGGTTGCTTGAGACCAAGAGTCTGTTAATAATAGAAATTTGTGGGGTGAAACACCCTGATGGAACAACAATTGGATGGTTGCAATTTTCACAGTCATTTTTTTGTTTTGTTACTTGAGATAATTTTTGTGCATTTTTAGTACATCCTACAAGCTATTGGATTTTTTTTTTCCTTTGCCTTTTTGCTACGCACAATTTTTTAGGACTGTTTTAGCTATTTATTGCACAATAAATTGCACCTTTTGTCAAATTACACTTCTGTGTCTGCATCTCTTACTGTCCCGTTGACCTCGTCCCTCTATCAAAGACTTGGGGTCTGCCAGTTTTATCTGTTAAGGATGAAAAGGAGGAGTGCTTAGTATGGCGTCAGGATTTCTCAGCGTTGTCAACTAGCCATAGATCAACAAATAATTAAAGGACAGATAGTGTTAGTTTCCATTTATGTTAATCAGTTTTGAGATACTTTGTTCCCTGTGTGTTGAAACAAATCTGTGTTTTTATGTGTACTAATTCTGTATTTAGTAATTTGTAAAATTAAGACTTGCATTTTAGCTGAAAATTTGTCACAGCACTCTGCAGCTGCACTCAATGAAGAGCACTATACAAATAAAAACTGAATTACATTTGCCAGCTCTCAAACAGAAGAGCAGGCTTTAAACAAAAAATCTAAGCCTAAGCATTTCTTTGAAGCCAAGAAACAAAAATCAGGCAGGCCTCGATTCAAGAAGTATACTTCATAGCCTGCACAGGGTAAGAAGTACTAGACTGAAACTAATTCTTACAATTGGGAACAGTGAATAGTTAAACCTGTGGCCCAAAATACTGAAACAATGTCCTTTAATATAGTTAAAGGTTTTATTCAAACATTTAAAAGTGTAAAAACAAGAACAAAGGATGTCAAAAGGGTTGCATGACAGGGACAAGCCCAAAGATTAGCAAAATCAAGTCCGTAATTCAAACATCAGAGTCCAAGTACCAATGCAAAGTTTATTAACCAGAAAATCAAAAAATAGGCTTACAAAATGCACAAACTGAAATCCAAAGGCACGACAATCAAACATGAACAGGAGGGAATGCCTAATCATCCTGCTTACAGCCTGCTGGCCCCTTAAAATGGGATGGGGCAGACCACAGCTGTAGTGTCAGGAGGCCCTGCCCCCTGAGGCTCAACATGCAAAAAATAGGAAGTATTACCAGAATTAGTATAAAATGCAAAACACATGCTAAACAAAATATAGTGCAGAAAGGAAAGAAGCGAAAACAAATTCAAATACAAAACTTACAAAATAATATTTAGAAGTCAACAAAGAAATGAGAAAAGGGAAAGAAACTATGACTGATCAATAATAGGCGGGATGTAAGCCTGGCAGCTTACCTGAGATACACAGGGACCAGAGAGGCAGCAGTTTTATTTTAATTTGTTTATTTGTGTACTGTTCTAGACAGTAAATGTCTGCAATTTTAATAAGAAAAAGGAATAGGGAGATGAAAAAAATAACAAAATGCCAAGACAAAGTCCTAGTTTAAGGATCAAAACCAGAGAATTAAATGTGAAAGCCATAAATAAACAAAGTACAATTGAATCTAAAAACAAAATAACAAGTTTTTTAAATTTCAAAAGCACTTTTTCTTTACATTTATTTGGTTCAACCTAAGTGACCCTGAGGACATTAGGATGTCATTGTATATCCAAAGTCTAATGTCACCGACAGTCACGTAATAGCAACAAGTCCTAATAATCCAAACAACATGGTGACTACCAGGAAAAAAAATGTTACAAAATGGCATCCAAAACATGATGGGGAATAAACATTAAATAATATCAAAAATGTTGTAAAAATCACAAGAATACAGCCAAAAATCAAATACTTTTTTCACTTTTTTTGTGTACCTACCTTATGAGTGCAGCTGGATGATAAACTGGACTGGACTGCCAATACTGATGCTCTGTGCAAGAGAGGACACAGCCGACTATACTTCCTTTGAAGACTGGCATCCTTCAACATCTGCAAAAAAAAAAAAAAGATGCTGCAGATGTTCTATCAGACGGTTGTGGCGAGTGCCCTCTTCTACGCAGTGGTGTGCTGGGGAGGCAGCATTAAGAAGAAGGACGCCTCACGCCTGGACAAACTGGTGAGGAAGGCAGGCTCTATTGTAGGCATGGAGCTGGACAGTTTGACATCTGTGGCAGAGCGACAGGTGCTAAGCAGACTCCTGTCAATCATGAAGAATCCACTGCATCCACTAAACAGTACCATCTCCAGACAGAGGAGCAGCTTCAGCGACAGACTGCTGTCAATGTCCTGCTCCACTGACAGACTGAGGAGATCGTTCCTCCCCCACACTATGCGACTCTTCCGTTCCACCTGGGGGTAAACTTTAACATTATACAAAGTTATTGTCTGTTTTATGTGCATTTTTATCACTCTTTAATTTAACTCTTTGAGGGCTGAATATTTTTTCCAAAAAACATAGTTTCTGAAAAGCAATGGTTTCACACAGAAATCAACATAAAACGTCTGTTGCTGCATGCTGTGGCTACCAGTTTGCCAAGAATGTGTGGCAGGCTTGCTGCCAGGCTGTCTTTGCATGACTGGAACAAAGTTGCAGTGCATTGCAATTTGGTTTCTACCTCTTATCATTGTTAAGTGGCAGTCCTCCCTGGTGAGCATTGTCAGTACAATGATTAGCTGGGGACTAATCAGCTGAAGCTGGAACCTCACACTCGTTTTCAATCACTTGTATCAAAATCAAAACAAGTCAAAGTCCAGTTCAGAGATAATGGGCAAAACGTCGTCCACGGAGTATTTTGCTTTACGCATTCGCTTTGATCGCTTGCCAGATTTCAGTGCCATTTTTGCCATTGTTTGCGCCTTGCTACTCATGCACGTGCAGAAAATCTAGGTCAAACCAATGAATCTAAATTTCCTTCTAGCAACGAGAGTCCAACTAAAACATAACGGTTGGTTTTGTCATAGTTTACAGTCGATTACCATCGTCAACTCCTCCTTTTGACAAAAGTCGACATCAGCCCTGAAAGAGTTAATATTGTTTTTTATCAGTATGCTGCTGCTGGAATATGTGAATTTCCCCTTGGGATTAATAAAGTATATATCTATCTATCTATCTATCTATAAAAAAGACATCCTAACTTTGGCCTCTTTGGCATTCCATAAGAATTTGAAGATGACTTAAGAACATTTCCTATTTCTTATACAGTTTAGTGCAGCACGTGCAAAAGAGTCACTTATAAAAACAATCAAATACAAGGTTACAAAATGTGAGACACAACGTAAGAAAGGTGGGTTTAAGGCACTCCATGAATGTTACGATCAATCATCCTTCATGGATTTAAGGAGAACATTTTCAAGTGCCTTGAATCCCTGAAAACATTGCTCTGTTCCCCTAGACACTGTTTTAATCTGAATCCCACGGTCATTTACAATTGAATGTTCATGGTGAGCACGGTCATGTAGTGGTGGGTAGGCTGAAAATCTTTAGTACCTTCCTCATACCCCCTTCGCCTGACTGGATCACTAAAGATGCAGAATCTGCACATTATCTCCTATCTATGAGGATTTTCTCTGCAAACTCCACACATCCGTCAAAAAATCTAAGGATATGCACATTCAATTGGATGAAGTTTGTTAATCAGTCCAACAGGAGTGAGTGTTTCAGGTTTAAATTTATTGTTCAAATACTGATTTAAATTCATAATTCTCTCAGTGTGACTTTGTGTTTATGCAGTTTAGATTAGTTGAAGTTTCTTAGGTTGTACTCACACTAGGCACATTTGTTCCCTACTTTGTCGAAGCACAATTGTTCCCCCTTCCTACTCCCCTGCTGGCCTGTGCTTAATGGTCTGGGCCCGAACACGCTTTTGTCATGACCATGCGACTTTGTGCAAAGCCAAAACAAGATCCGAATACGGAGTGACAACATGCATGTCAAAATGATTTTACTTATTTTGTGGTAGTTTTGGAGTTGTGTAGGGTAAGATACCCTCTTATAGATTTATTGAGTGTGCAGCGCAGCGTTTTGCTGTTAATCATCCTGCAAGAAGATTTTTACGGAGACAAGTGATGTTAAGGGAGGAATTTTGAGCTTTTCTTGCCACCTACAATTCATGTTCATGTGTAATGGGAGAATAAAAACCTGTTTTTAACTCAAAAGATATTGAATGAAATGAGAATTGAACTATGTGACATGTAGCATTATTGACGTCAAGTCTGTTTCTCGTGCGCAGGCAAGTTTAGCGATCATACTGTTCCCGAATGCTACTGAACCGTGCTTGGGCCCACCTCTTCCAAGTGGGCCAGGGCATAGTACGGTTGGCCCGGCATGGAGCGATCACACTAGTCAAATGAACTAAACTTTGCAGGGTTACATGCGGACAAATGTGCTTGGGCATGGAACGAATTGCCAGTGTAAGTACACCCTTAATCAGTCCAGTAAGAGTGATGCATACACCAGGCTTGTGTCCTTTCCAGGGTGGGTTCCTGCCTAGTGCAACATTATTCAGATATGAAAATGGCTGATGAACAGTCTAATATTATTCTTCTTGACTTCTGTCATTCTGTTCTGTTTCTGTGCAAAAGCAAATCCAAATCTAAAAAAGTGGACTGAGGATGAAGGCTGTGTACACCTCCCAGCCCACATAAAAGGGTGGGCTTAAAGAGAACAAACATTCCTGTTTCCTGACACCAAAATGCAAAAAAGACACAATGTTAATGTCGACGATTGTTTTGTACACAGTGTCAATCTGGGCCAAAGTTACACCAAGTTACAAGAATTCAATAAAAGCATAAATATGTACAAAGGGTCTTGAAACCTCGGGTGGCCACACTAAATATGACAAAATGCCCAATATGGTGAAGAATATGTGCTTGGAAAAAAGTGGGGGTGGGTAACAAAGCAGGAAAAAATTTCTGGTGCACTTTGATCTTTTCTTATCAAAAATACAAAACAAGCCCTTCCAGGCAGGCCGCTGATAATTTTAGCAGGAAGTGAAGCAACTCATGGGCCTCCTTCTGTTATTTTTGTTGTTCATTTCACTGATACCAGACAGTAGCCATTGTTCTGGATCACAAAACTCTTAGTCCCTGTTTTGACTGTCAGTTGTGTGTGAAGTTAGTATGTTCTCCTTGTTGTTCATCTTTGCTGTCAGGTGGATCAGGAACCTTTGACTTATGAGTGTGGTCTGGCTACTCGTATCTGCAGAGTCACCTTGCCCTTTAGTGTTTCAGTGTTCTGACACGGATATAAGCTGGTAGGCCACAAGACAAAAGTAGATGAAGGACTTTAAGACTAGCAGGGGTGAAAGCCAAACTGTCAAACTGTCATGTAATAAAGCCCGCAGTTAATGTCTTAAGAGAAACTAATCAAGAATTTGTCAAACCAGAAGGAACCAAAGAAAGCTCCTGCAAAAGGTTTTAGAGGTTATCCACAAACTTTGATAATAAGATCCACATGGCACTGGCTTTAATAGTGTCATGGCAGTGACACCATGTGATGCGACTCTCTGACACCCAAGTCATAGCAATGGGTGTTTACAGAAAAAATAAAAAACACAATCAAACTACAAAATAGTGAATCTCAAATCAAAACAAAAGTAAAAAAGAAACCCCTGAAAAATTATAACAAGTGCCAAATAAAAATGTATTAAATACAGAATACTAAAGAAAAATTAAAGAAAACAGGCGAATGTAAAATGAAGGAAAAAGCTGCACATTTCCTCCCAAATGGCCTCACTCTCTTTTCCATAGCATTTCAATTTCATGTTTGATGTTATTGTCTCATGTGCAGCATATAGACAAAAGCTTACTGGAAGGCCTGACCAACATGAAGCAGATCACCAAGATCAGCAAATGCTAGTAGTCAAATATCAGACTATCCCTTATAGCACTTTCTGAAAAACCCGACCTCTGCCTGTCTTCAGGACATACCACCCACTAGCAGCTCCTGTATTCCCACAATAGCATATGTGGGACCATCCCTCTCTTCTTAATCTTTTCCCAGGAGATTATCTGAGATACACATCTTTTCCCCATACCAACCCGGTGATGTCTTGCACACGTCTTACTAGCCTTTCATGCTGCACAAACTGTTAAAGTGAGAGTTCAGTTGTTAAGCATCAAGTGGGACATGAGAAGAAAAGTAAAAAGTTCAGAAGAAAGCAAGCAGACCTAGAGAGAACATGCAGACTCCACACAGGACTCAAGCCTGGCCTCAGCAGCAGTAACCACACCGTTATCATTCATCTGCCTATGTTGTTAACTATTTATGCAGTTCTGGAGATAAGCTATCTTTGATCTTTCCCCACATTTTATTTACTCTTTTTAACCGCATGCAACATCATGTCAGGATAATCATAAACCAGAGAGTTTGACTCTGCGTCTTCCTTTCATCTTTTGAGTTTAATTCTTATCTAGAATGTGAACTTTTTTTACCAGGTAATGTAGTTACTAGTTATTTCCATTAGTGTTACATCCATACACACAACAAGGTAAACGGAATTAAACAAAACGATATACAATACATAACACCATCACACCATTATATACAGTATACATATACTGTATATTTAAAACACTATAGTAAAGTAGGATTACACTCCCACCCAGTAATATATTAGGTAAGTCCAATATAAAATAAACACAATTATAATAAATAGAGGAGAACAAAAATTAGGAAAAGACAGAGATTAATCATAAAGTGTGTTTAACCATAGTGACTGCAGTAAGAAAGAAACTGTTTCTATGGCTAGCAGTTCTTGCCATTAGTGACTGGTAACATTACTTTGATGGTAATAACTGAGAGAGAGAGATGGTTGTCTGGGTGAATCGATTCTTTGCTTATATTTCTTTCCTAACTTGCATACAGGACCACAATGGAGTCTAGTTTCAGTCCCAGGATCTTTTCTGCAGTCCAAATAACACGCTGCAGTTTATGTTTCAAGTGAGAAGATGCATTGCCATACCAGGTTGTTAGGGAGAAGGTGAGAATGCTTTCAATGACATCTGGATAAAACTATACCAGCATTGATTGTTTAAAGTTGGCAGGGAAAAAAAACTACCTGCTGCTAAGCTTTTTTGATAAGACCAGTTTTGTTTTCATCCCACAATAGACTGTGATTGATTGTTGTGCCAAGAATTGTAAATGATTCTACCCTGTTGACAGCAAAATCATTTTTGACTAGGAGTGTAGGAGGAGAGGAGAGGAGTGAATCCTAAAATCCATAGACATTAAACTTAAGATTATTGAGGGAGCACCAGCTAGATACTAATGCCCCTGGTCTCAGTGTTTGTCTCCAGTTTACAATGATGACACTAAAGATGGCCCAGGGACAGTGTAATGATTCTGATACTCACCACCCATTAGAAATGTGTCATCCTTCGGCAAGGGTCATACAATGTATGGGAAAGGAAGGGAATGGTGAATTACTTAGTATATCAACCAAATCAGAGTGCATCTACCATGTTAACATCCTCAAATTGTGGTACGAATGGGAAAATGACAACCATCCATCAACCCTAGGAGAGATGCTATCTGTGGCTGTCTATGATCTTAACTTCAAGGAATTCCTTAGCCCCTTGTGGAAATGTGAGTTGGGGACCGCCATCGACTCTGTCCAGTCTCATAGATTTGGTCCAAAAGCCTGATGGAATTAGTGCTTCTGCAATGACTTCCATCAGCTAAACCAGGTCTCTCACTTTGATGATATTCCATGCTGAGAATGGGCAACCTTCTGGAGTGCTTAGGCAGTTCTCATTTTCTGTCTACCCTCTATATGACAAAGACTAAATTTAGCACCCCCGGTGGACACTGGCAATATTGTGTTCTACCCTTTGAGCTACATGGGGAACCAGTGCCCATTCCAGCATCTGGTGGATAAACTGTTTCAATCCTATAGTGCCTACATTGCTACTTACATTGATGATGTTGTCATATATTCCAGCACCTGGGAGAAACACACCCAACACATCTTTGTCATCCTCTGTGCCATCGGGAATGCTAACCTATGGATCAACCCAAAAAAATGCTATTTCACGTTGACCATGGTCAAGTACCTAAGATACTTGGTGGGCAAAGGCTACAGGGTACTATTGGAGGTTCATGCCCAGATTGACAGATAGTGCTGCACCTTCAACCACTCTTACATAAAAACAGGGCCCTAATGTTGTGGCATGGAATCCAGAAACAGAGATGTCATTCTGTGGCTTGACAAATGCCCTAATGTCGGCTCCTGTGCTAATCTCCCCTAGCTTTACCTTACTTTTCCTCCTCCAGACCAATGGCTTTACATGGCTCCCAGGCATGTATCCAAGTCAGGTAATTGATGGAGTTGAACACCATATAATATACCCCAGCTGAAAGCTGCTGGAATGGGAAATAAAGTGCACAGCGGTTGAGTTGGAGGCCCTGGTCATCAAATGGGCAATCACACAACTCATGTATTATCTGTTAAGATGGGAGTTTGTACTAGTGACTGATCACACCCCACTCCAGTGGTTGTGTTTTCACAAGGACCACAGCCCCCATGTTACTCTGAACCTATGGCACTTTAAGTTTGTGGTCCAACAAAGGCAGGGTACGTTCTATGCCAACATTGAAGGACTCACTTGGATTTACGACCTTTGGGTTTGGTCTGCCCAGTCACCTTCTGTCAATCACAAGATTGCAGGCATCAGCCCGCAGTGCTGTAGATTCCTCACTCTAAGAAAGAGAGTCGACTAATAGAAATGTCAGCCAGAGCAGAACAGGGTGAAGTGTGAAATGGAGGTTGTAAGTAATGTTGTGCCATATGATGTATTGCTTTCCTTTCTTGTCATAATGTCTTTCTTCTTGATTAAAAAGACGTTGAAAAAGACATTTTACATCAACACAGTGTCTTCTGCTTCATCTTCCAGATCGTTTTCAATTATCCAGATGCTTCATTAAGCAGACAAGCCAGGTGCATTCACTTCTGTACTTTCCCACCATAGTGTTTAGCTCCTGCTCTCAGATTTCCCCTTTATGATTGTCATGCCTCACTCCCTCTCCGTCTGTCATCACACCCCTCCATCTCAGGCTAGCATGTGGTGTATTCACCTGTATTGGGTTAAAAAAAAAATTCTAGATTTTTGCTACAACCAAACTCAGAAGTTTTAATCAAATCAACTATTACTTTAGTTATGGGCAGACAAACAATGGCCCAAAGGCACTTTATAATTAGAGATGTATAGTCTTACTGTTTCCAGTTATTTTTACAATTAGTCCAGAGGCTGGTTAAGCAACTTACTCAGGGTCATGACGTGGTTATAAGGAGAGAAGTGAACTGCAACTGTATTTTTTAAAGTCCAGTGCCCTAGTCACCAGGCCTCAGTGTCTGCAATGAGGAGCTGAACAGAAAAGCTCAAAAGGAGATGGGGGTTAACAATTTCTCCTTCAGCTCACCACCCAACCCTAGACTCCATAGGTCAGCTTCACACCTTCTACCAATTTAATTTCCAGATCAAACCCTCTTTGGTGTGTTTTCAGCTCATGAGCTGTCAGTAGTCCATGAAGGGTTAGCTCACCTGGGCCACTCCCAAGCTACGTGTGATGAGTGCTGGGCCCAGAGGACTCAGACACTCTCCACCCTTCCTCTAGGGCAACTGACTCTCGCTCTTTTAAGAAAGCCCCACCTTCACAGGGTGTGTTTCTCCCTAAAGCTTCACCCATCTCGCTGCTATTAAAAGCTGTTCATAAATGTACTGTGATGTCATTATAGAAAGCACAGGGCAAATTTGTGTGCCTGAGAGAAGAAGGACAGCCAGAGGGAAATGGGAACAAAGCCGTAGTGTAGGAGTACTGCCTTGGCTTATGTCACCCAGGTTACTATTTCTGCCTGTTTGAGACACAGTTAATATGGCACCTGGGTAGTTTCTAGACTTTATTTTATCTCTTTGAAGGTTTTGCTTTTAATCACTGTATACCTTTATATATTTATATGTGTAAATGTGTGTATGTAATGTTATACACAGCACTTAGAGAAGTGCTTACTTTTTAGATCTATCCAAATAATTACCAAATATATATGCATAGGCAGAGGGGTGGCAGAGGCACAGCACAGAGAATAGTGATGGTATGACTTATTCCAGAAGGTGGAGTTTGAATATCAGCCTGGATCTTCTCTGTGTGGAGTTTGCAATGCCTGTGTGAGGCTTCCTACGGGTACTTAGTTACTACATCCCACAGACATGAAGATTAAGATGATCAGTTATGCCAACTCGGCTCTAAATAAGTCCGTGAGGAAGCGCCACCCCGTTCTGACTTGATTCTGCCAAAATGTCCACTTCCTAACTTCAGTCTTGGAGAGGAATAAATGGGTTTATAGAATGGATGAATACAAATTCACATTAACCCACAGCATACATATATCTTTCAGGTTTTTCAGTTAATCGTATGGATAGTTTACATTTTTTTATTACCTACTTTAAACATTAATAAATATTACTTTTTATACCAATATTTACATGCGTTATCTAATATTACCCAAAATAGAACAAGCGAATTAACATTTTTCAACAAAAATTCTAACATTGAGATATCGATCGGAGAAATACATCATTTGACTGACACTGTTCCAAGTGAAATAACCGGAGGCTGTGATCGTGACTAAAATTTACAAAGCTGCTGCAGCACAGCTAACCCTAGGGCAGTGCTGCTCAGAAAAGCAATTTGTCTTGAAGTTTACATGACAATTTGTTACCGAGCTGCATAAGTATAGCCTTTCAGCAATGTTATGATATATGATCAAAAAGGGCTTCCAGAAAATGTGTTGTCAATTAAAAATTTTAAAAAGTCAAAATGGAGACATTGTCCAAATCCAGCTCTATTTCACCTAAAATTAACTTTTAGTTTTTTTTGGTAGGGAAGGAAATGGATGGCGTGTACATGGTGTTGCAGCAGGCATCCTGCGCTCCTTTAAGAGTTGAAGGTGTGTCCGGAGTTATTATGAATGAAGGAGTCCTGGCGGGAAAGTCAAGAGTTTGGGAGGATATCGAGAAACAAGGAGTGGACAAATGAGTGGCAAAGCAGAAGAACTATGAGGTAAAACAGAATACTAATTGCAACAGGCAAGGTCATAAACCGGAAGGCCATTTCATATCATGCTGAAAAAATGGATTTCTTTATTATTAGTTTTAGTTCCCTAACCTTAAGAAGAGGTACTGCTTACTTTTTAGATTCAGAGATCAGACAATATTTATTATTCATTCACATCCATATTCACAGTTATTATGACGTGCACATAAAAATTCTTACTTGTGTGTCTACTCAGAACTGTGACACTACAGCAATACAATATAAAACACACTCTCCACAAAATGTATACAGCAGGTTGAATGCAACATTCCAGGTCAGGGCCAAAAGTGATGGAGCCTATCAGAGCAACACGAGGCTATAATGGACCCAGAATCAGGGTGCCAGTCCAGTATTGGGCAAATATACACACTTTGAGATAATTTAGAACTATTAGTTACCCTAACATATTTATTATATTAGAGGAAATCCCACAGAGAGACAGGGAGACCATTCAAATTCCAAACAGACCCCTAATGGGCCAAGATTCTAACCCAGTTTCTTTGAGTTGTGAGGGAGCAGCAGTAACAACTGTCCCACCAAATAAACATGTTCTAATGTCACTCATTTAAATAAAAACATTTAAACTCATTAAAAAGGAATAACATTATATGTTTTTTTTATATGGAAGATTGATTAACTTCAAAGATTATAAAGGGATTCTTCTCTGAACCAGAAAATCTGTTTTTTTATCCTTGTTCCATTAAAATGTATCTGGATGAGCTACCGTGACTTCTCAGCTAATGAGTCAAGCCTGCTGGACTCTCTCTTTTGCTACACTTCTCATATTCTTATGTTCTTTGAATTTGTCAATATTGCAGGTTAATTTATGGAAAACCCACTTGTCACAGCCATTTCTATATCGTAACTGTATTCATGTTAGGAGACAGCCAGGGCTTATCATAGAAGAAGTAAGAAGAAATCCCTGGTTCACTGTATGCAGACAGGCTGACCAGTGCAAAGGTATACACAGAATCAGAGATGACCAGAGGCCCTGTGTTTAGGAAAAATATAACATACCATTTACAACAACTGGTACAAAAGGCATAAGGCAGCAATATGGGGCAGAGACAAAAGTAAGGTACCATCAACTGGAAGCTCCAGGGGTAGTTGCCCCCCAAATTCTAAAGTACTCCCTTAATCCTGGAGCAATGCTAAACAAATATTCTAACGGTGAAAATAAAGTAAAAAGTCCATACTGGCTGCATTTGAGTCTTTTATGTTGCTAAAGCCTACTAAGGCTAAATTCAGACTGCAGTTAAAAGTGACTCACTTTCTATTTTTTGGCTCATATCTGATTTTTTATTTGACTGTTTGAATTAATTTTTTTAATTAATATAAATCAAAGTAATATGATCATCTTTAAACATTTACCCATGATTCCTGTTTACTGTATCCCCGTCAATGTATCCAAAGAATGCAATGTTACCATCCAATGAATATAAACGTCACAGGATTCCAGCCAGACATCAACTATGGTGCAACTTAATAAAATGAGCTCCTTCCCAGTCCATCTTGGCGGTGATCTCATCAGACCTGCCTCTAATGCAAACAATATTGGTGTCATTTTTTATTCCTCCCTCTCTTATTCCACCCACATAAATCACATTAAGAAACTTTCTTACTTTCACCTATCCTGTGTTCACTCCTTCCTTTGCTTTTCTAATGCTGAGACACTTGTCCATGCTTTTATCACATCCCGCATTGATTATTGTAATTCCCTACTGACAGGCACCCCTTCTAATCTTATATCACAGCTCCAGCTTATTCAAAACTCGTCTGCAAGAGTCCTTACTCGAACCAGCAGCAGCGAGCACATCACACCCACCCAGCTTCGCCTTCACTGGCTCCCTGTGTCTTAAAGAATCGAATATAAAATCCTACTAATAACCTACAAAGCCTTAAATAACCTTGTGCCAAACTACATCAGTGACCTTCTCCATCACTATGTGCCTGTCCGCCCACTAAGGTCCTCTGATTCTGGTAATCTTGTTGTGCCCCACACTAATCTACACTCCATGGGTGACAGGGCCTTCAGCTGTATAGCGCCCAGACTCTGGAATGACCTACTGAAATTAATCAGGTCAGCTGACTCCATGAATTCTTTTTAAAAAACAACTCAAAACTCATGTGTTAGGAACGCTGGCGATTCTAAGCTGGTGTGGGAGTCAGCATGTTCTTCAATAGACTTGTGTACCATACAGGGTTGGTTGCTGCCTTTTTAATCAAACATGGAAATGAATCGGTCACTTTGCTTACTTTCAGGGCCGCACTTCTAACACGCTGCAGAAAGAGAAAGCTTTTTGATAAGTACCAAACTTGAACACACAGTTCTTTTAGATGTTTGCCTCACCTGAGAAAATATTGAAGAGGGTTCAGAGTACATTAAATAGACACATCCTAGCAAATGCAGAACATGGTGTAAACAGAAAAATAAATTAAAGAAGGGAATTTCCTGGTGCACCAGCCAAGATCCAGATTTTCTGTGTTTAGATCTACGTTATCCTAAAAGATAAAAACTGAAAGAAGTAGAAGAGTCGTGCCCATTTTGAAGTGATGGTGTCAGACTACCTTTACCATTTGCACTTCACAACACAAATGTTTGGAATATTTGTCATGACTCACTGAGACTGCGGGTGAACAAGCAGGATCCACAAAAACATCTAATTTACTCATTAATATAAAGGCTGGGTTAAGGTAACACAAAGAAAGTAGGGGAAGAGGACATCTCTGAGAGAGAGAAATGTGCATGCCATGTGGCAGTGTGGATAGACAGGGGTCGCCAGGTGTGGTAAACTGGCATTGCCAGAGACTAGAAAAGGACAAATGCGTGGATGGCTCAGCCATTTTTAGCAGTTTACAACATATGATGGACAGTCATGGACATTGCTCATTTCTATGGCTAAATATTTACTCTATATATATATAAAATCCTAAGCCTAAAAGTGCTACGATTTTATGCAACGAATTTATGTGTCTTTTTATGCCATGTTTTTTGTCACGCTTTAAATCGGGCTTATTTTAAAACCTACATATATATGTTTGGTATCATTCTTTTCAGAATTTATCGAACTTTAATGTGATGTTGTTAGATTTTCAGATTCTTATTCCATTTTTAAATTATAAACTAAAAAATATCAAGAATTCATGTCCCACGAGACAAGACATTGTGCCAAGAGATTTAACCACGCCTAGGGCCGGAAAGTAGGATAGCTACTGTACAAGCTTTTAAATGTTTGAAGCGCCGTGTAAGATGCAGATCATGCGGTACGGCAGCAGAAATCCAGCAGCTGATCAAGCAAAGAGGAGGTAAAAAAAAAACTATTTGTTTCCCATTGTATTACCATTTAAGAGGGGGTTTGGGAGGAGCAACTGTGTCTCCTTGTGGTGCGTTCAGCCCCCTCTTCACAACCGGAGAGTTTGGCGAGAGAAGCGAGCAGGGGGCGAACCCCCTAGTGAAGATATAAATGTAGGTTTCAAAGACAATTAAGATAAGTAAGGCTAAAATAAACCCCCTGCTCCACTAACTGCCAAGCGCAAAGAAAAAAAAAACTTTAACAAAAGAGCCTAGAATCCAAAGTAAACATATATATTTATTTATTCGTGTATGTATTTTCAGAACACTGCAGAAACAACTAACAAACAGTAAGACACTAAGTAAGATTTAGAGTTAAAAGTTTGTATACATAAATGAAGAATGGCTACAATACAATTTCTGTTCATTGCCCAGTTTCAACATTATAAACTACTCAATTTTTTTTTTTTTTTTGTTGTTCTGGTCACGTGTTCAATAAACTTCTTCCTTGCATGTGCTAATCAACTTTCAACATGTCTCCTCTGCAGGATTTAGGACAGTCATGGAGTTATCATTTAGAAGAGCATACATACAGCAATAAAAAGTGTGATTTCAATTGAATAACATGAAATTCTGTATTTTCACACATTCTTGTTTATCATGGCACTGAGTGATAAAGTCTTGCATGTTAGTGTGACAAGGAAGTTAGAATTTCACTGTATTAACCTGACAATGCTACTGCAGCTCATCAACGACAAAGAAGGAGTCACCTTGGATGATTACTTAGTTATAATGAAATTCAGCATGCCTCTGTGTACCACCCATGGAGTCTGGGATGGTCGTCCACTATGAATGCCTCCTTTTGTAAAGATGGGCACAGTGAACTTTGATAAAGGTGAAGGTGTTTCACTCTGATTTTTCAATCAGGGATACGGACCTATGCTAAGATTTTAGGTCAGATTTGAAATAAGGATTTTCAAAATCCAGCATTTGAGGGATCAGCACTAGAGTAATAAAATATCAAACCCTACTTTTAATGGAGAAAAATTTGGGATGTCATGGAATTTAACTTTTTGCATTTGAAACTGGGACTGAGAGGTTTGATGTCTGCTACATTTTAGGGCCTGCATCTTTTACAAGTGCTGGCCCACCTAATTAATGTATGGAGTAGGAATAAGATGCAAATTTGGGAGAAAAAGAAAGGAGACGGGCAGGGGAAAGAGACAAAAGGAATTATAATCAATGGAGAGAAGCAGGCACAATGAAGTAGTGAGAGTTAGACAGTGAAACACTGAAGAAGTGAGAGTTAAGAGTGAAGAACAAGAAGGTGGTACTTTCTTTAACGTTCAAAGACTTACAGCAACAAACAGCATGCTACGGAAGGGCTATTTCCTAGTTTAAGATGATTTCTTTTCTACCTGATAAGAGGCATTGGGTACAATGCCCAGAGGGTTGCCATTAAAATGTAAAATGACCTGCCTATGAGCTGTCTCCTTATTGCACTGTCTACTTTGAATCCCATCGCACCCCTAAATAGAGCAGGACTGATTGACTTCTCTACAAAAAAAGAAAAATCAAAAAGGCACAAACAAGCACAATAAGAAGATTGCAGAGTTTCAGACGTCCTCACTTTGCCCGTCACTGCAGGGTGGTGACATCCCGTCTGGAGCTTCTGAGATAGAGATCTGAATTTGTTACAAGTGCACCTCCCTTCACAGATCAGAACCCAGAGGACTGGTGCCAGACCACAGCACATAAACAAGCTTATTTATCTTTGACATGCGTGTGAGACTCTCACTCACACACACAGACATGCACGCACACACAGGGTTAGTGCTGGGGAAGGTTTGGCATTCAAATGTAATGAGAAAAAGAGCATAAGCAGTACCTGTCCTGCGCAGTCCTCCTTAAACAGTTCTCAAGCTGGGCCTGCAACTAGCAGGCTTCCTATTCATCCTCTTTGTTCCCTACATTATCCATTATTTAATCAGCTATTTGTCATTCAGCTTCATTCCTGGAAGCAGTTGACCAGTCCTGGGTCAGGGAATATGGCAGCCAAGAAGATCTCAGCCACCTGTGGGCTCAAACCCATAGATGAGTACAAACCAAAGAGACAGGTAAAGAGAAAAGCCCCTCAGCTGCCTTTGTTTCCATCTTCGGCGTGGTCATGGGAAAAAAATCTGCAAATGTTAGTGCTGGCCCTGGAGATGCAGAGAAGAGTTTCTTATTCCTTCTGGGTGCACAGAATTTGGGTTAAATTACACTACACTCTGGGAGACATTTGTTCTCAGTCAAAAAGGCAACATACATGAGTTAAAACTATGGAAAACATAAAAATCAGGATCAGAGAACACCAAGATGAACATCCTGCAGCCCCCTCGGGCCTTCTCTTCACAGATCACCCCTTCTACACCTCAGGGGTAATTTTCACTCTTGCCAGCTTCCTGAATGCCATGTTAAGGCACTCACTTCTCAATCCTAACCTCTCACCCTCCCTCACTATGCCATGACCTTTTGTCCTACTACTAGAGAGCCTTTATGTCACCTCCTCATTTAACTCAATGTGGCCTAAGGCCTTTTTAACTAAACCCCCATATTCCTATCATTAGCCTGAACAATCAAGTTCTCCTTAACCCCACTACTGTTATACCTGGGATAACATATTCATTGCTAGCTGCACATGCACTCTCCTACTTGAATTTGCTTGTCTGGTTTGAACTTTAGCTATTAATGAAGTGGCTGTTTAAACGGCATTTGTGAATTTAAAGCAAGCTGAATACAGGCTGTCAGCATAAAGCAGAAAAAGGATAAAGTGATACTGAAGCATATGAAGGTGATGAGGTTGCTCAACCTGCAAACTACAGTATAATGCCTCTTATGGAGATGCATAGAGCGACTTTCAAAATATCCGGCATTGAAACTCCAGGATGCAAGGCAATTTTATTAGATAAAGCTGATCCCCTGCTGAATTTTAGCCTGTTCATAGTTGGTGGCATGGTGACTGAGCCCAACAGATGTGCACAGTAACTCATCCAGTAGCACGGACTGAAACCAAACTAAAGGCTGCATAAATGGTCTGATGTCAGTTGTGATGAGCTGCTTACATTGTATATGAACATGTAATTCAAAAGCCTGAAGTTTAAATGTGCTGGTTCATTAAATGCTTAAGTGAAATGCCTTATGGATAGCACAGTGTTTGGCAAATTAAGAACTTGTGATACACTAATAAAATTACTTATGAATATGGTCTTATTGAGCATTAATTAAAGATTCACAAGCCTCATCCTGAAATATGCAATACTGAGAGACATATTATATTCATTTAAATTAATAAAGTGATGTTGTTTTAGTGGGGCACATTGCAGAGAGATACATAACCACTTAATTGGTGCTTTGTAAGTGTTATTAAGACCAAAAGAAGCCTTTTGTAGAGTACTAATTCATAACAGATGCGTTATAGATATTAATTAAGCTAAACTATCACCTTGCATTTATACTTAATGGATATTTTATGTCAAGCTATATAGGGGCTTTATGGACTATCTACAGTATATCCTACAGTTACTTATTTCTATCTAACCCAAATAAAGACTATGTTAATATTTCGTTACATAGCACTTAATAATACAGACATTATAGACAGGCCCTGCTCAGAAGTATTATTGCTCTTTACTAAATTTGTAAGACAAGGCATGCATAGCACTAGCTGACAAATGCAATACATGACCAAGGCTAGCCCAATTCCAAAGTCAGGTTCCACAAGAGCTTAATCAATCAATACATCTTCCAGTACTGTCTTCTAATGCTCAAAGCAGCCAGAATCTTCATGGTGTTTTGCTTTCAAGAATGATTGGCTCATTGAATAGCAGTAGAGATGGACATTTTAATTTGCAACAATCCACCTGAGCACCTCTTGAAGCTTATTTATGTTTCTGGAGTGAAGGGATGAGTCTTCAAGAAATCTCAGGCATTTGCACTTAGTCACGTAGCACAGGGTTGTGGATAAATGCTGTTTAGAATAACCTGCTTGTTATTGTGCTGTGTGATGTGGTAACAGGAGTGCTTAGGGGCTTCCTCAAACTTGGCTCAACTCAGCCTTGTTAATTACTTTGCAAAGTAGGTGATGATGACCCTCGGTTTGACCAGACTGACTGATCAACAAAAGCTTTTTTTGGCTGTTATGTAAGTTGACGGTTTATTTCATTTAATTTGGTTGCTTCAGAAACAGGGTAAGGCTTGTTTGCTTGCTTACTTGGTTACACTAATAACTTTGCCATGAATTATTCTGCTCACATTGTTTTCTTTTAAATAGCCAAAAGCTAGGCATAACGTCTTCACTGTCAAGAGTTGAGAACTGGTAGATGGATTATTCATATGTACTATAGGTTAGCACCTAAAGGCATATCCTACCTGCCCCACCTCAGGCCGAGGTCACAGATAACTACTCAGGAACATCATGAAACAAAAGTTAAAGAATTTAAAATGGCAAAGTCCTTCAATCCAGCCTGACAGAGTCAGACCCAAGGCAGAATCCATTGCTATCGCAGGCCACATTCCAGGCTAGTGATTAGTGATTGTTATTGTAGGTAAGACATCCACAAGGCACAAGAAACCCCTACAGAGACAGTTATCAGACGAAGATTTGATCCCAACATGTGGGAGCTCTGAGGCAGCCATGCTAGCCATTGCACCAAACAGTTTCCATTTCCCTGTGGATGAAGCAGAACCCTGAAATGGACAGAGAAGCTTCAGAATGTATTAAAAGCATTTCCATATGGCCCTGTCCAGAAACCCAAATAAGGATGCCATAAAAATAAAACTTAAGTGATGTTATTAAGACACATAATGATAGATATCAGAAAAGCAAAAAATACTCTAAAGGCCTAACAGCTCTAATGGTGTTTGCCCAAGCAGGTGTCACAGTCTCTTTCAATATTCCTTTCACTTCTCCTTGTGTTTGCTTAGCTTGTTTGTCTTGTGCTCTATCTCCACTCAGAAGGCCTTTCAGCCTTTTAAAGCCTACTTGGTGTTTACCACCAGACCAACCTCAAAGTAATATCATCAGCAATTGGGACATAAGGACTCGGCTCTCTTTTGTTTTCTCATTAGCCTTAAAACACTTAACCCAGGACAGTTGCTGGATTGTTTGTTGAGTTCTAAATAAAGTAGGACCCGAGTGCTTCTTTACCTAAGAGTCAACCTAAGAGACATAGTCAAGTTTCCTTCAAGGTCTTCCAGGCCTCCTACATTTTGCAGAACTATTTAAATCCCATCTGAGGGACACTAACTATAAATTACAGGACTACTGCATTTAGAGACCATCTATAGTTAGGGCAGCACTCAAGGATATCTCCTGCCCTGTATGATCTGATAAGAGGTGAAATACGTGACAAAACTCCATTACACTCTTTCCTGGCCTGACCTCCATTCCCAGCTATATGAACTCTCTTCCTGCTCTCACTGACTAGAAAAGTACCCATTCAAAATCCAGAACACCACTGGGGTGGGATAACACATGGCTTTGAATGCTATCAAGGGTTTTCCCAAACCAGGGTATAACATGAATACAGAGTTCAAGTTTCCAATCAGGAGAAAAAGGACATACCACCAAGGAACAAGATGCCACACAAAGGAAGGAAGGTCACCAGCAGCAGGTTAGAAACTGGAGGCATCACCAAAAGAAACATTCCAGGCTGACATGAATTTGGTCAACAAGATACATGACCAGGACTTAACCAAAGTAGATACTACTTAAAAAGCAAAAGCTGCATAGCACAGTTCTTCATTGTTATAGGTGCTGAGATCTTCAAAGTACAGGAGACTGTGGGGCCTTGAAGGAGATTTTTCTCAAGCTTCTAGACCACAGGAAAAAAAAAAGTTCACCTAGAAAGGGGGACTGCTCTCTCTAGAAAAGGTTAGTAAAGTAAGGAGTAATTCTTAGTGTCTGGCCCTTAAAATCAGCATCGGGGTTCTAATGTGCATTGGAGTAATGAGGCCACCAGGGGGCAGTGAAACCTGATGAGAGTTTTAATTAGATTTGACTCCAAAAGTACATCTCTGCTAGAATTCCATGCGCAGTGGTAGCGCTGCTGCCTCACAGTTAGGAGACCTGGGTTCACTTCCCGGGTCCTCCCTACGTGGAGTTTGCATGTTCTCCCCGTATCTACATGGGTTTCCTCCGGGTGCTCCGGTTTCCTCCCACAGTCCAGAAACATGCAGATTAGATGGATTGGCGATTCTAAATTGTCCCTAGTGTGTGCTTGGTGTGTGGGTGTGTTTGTGTGTGTCCTGTAGTGGGTTGGCATCCTGCCCAGGGTTGGTTCCTGCTTTGTGCCCTGTGTTGGCTGGGACTGGCCCCAGCAGACCCCCATGGCCTTGTGTTCGGATTCAGTGGGTTGGAAAATGGATGGATGGATGGATAATAACAGGGAAATTTTTGGACAGATGAAAGCAGCCTAAACAAATTTTAAAAATATGAAGAATGAGGTGGATATGCAGTGGATAAGCAAGGGAATGGTAATAGTTTATTTTTTTATGTTGCCTCCCTTTAATTCTCCTTCCTAAATATATTCATTTGTACATTTCGGTGTCCTGACATTGTTTTATTTTAGATTAGCAACTCAATAATTTTCAAATTGGGCGGAGTGGTGGCTCTGAGACTAAGGATCTGCGCTGGTATCCAGAAGGTTACCAGTTCGAATCCCCGTCACTGCCAAAAGAGATCCTACTCTGCTGGGCCCTTGAACAAGACCCTTAACCTGTAATAGATCCAGGGGCACTGTACAAAGCTCTGACCCCAAGGGGTATGCGAAAACTAACAAATTCCTAACACAAGAAATTGTATAAGGTGAAATAAAGAACAAAAAAAAATCCACATAATGCGTGTTATCATCTGGACAAAATTGCTAAAAGCCCAATTAATATAAATACGAAATGTTTTGTGTGGCTTAGGCCTTTTGGTGATTTTGGCAATTTCAAACAATAGATTAGTGTAAATAGGAACAAAATGTCCAAAAAAAAAGTAAAACATCGAAATTAACAACATACAGTAATAGAAAAAAGAATGGTGGTGAAATTACATGCCATCATGAAGAATTCTTTCCATCCCCTCCAGAAGTCACTCTTTTGGAGCACTTTTAGCCAAAGGTTCATTCCTCCATTGTGTGCTAAGAAGCGCCTCAGGGGGGTCTTTTCTGCCCACAGCTATCAGACAATTCATTGTTTCCTCCTGACATCCCAGACCAAATACTAACTTTAAGTTAATTTTACAATTTCTGCACAATATACCTTCATTTATTTATTGATTGATTGCATTATTGGTCCTGTGAGTCTTTATCTCTGTTTTTATGTTTCTCTTGCTGCATGCATCTAAATTTCTCCTTGGAAAAATATAGTTTATTTAATCTAATCTAATCTACAAATTTCAAATACTCACCAAACTAAAGTGAAAATATAAAAAAAACTCCAAAATGCAAACAAAAAAACTCAAAGTACTAAAGGAAATAAACGCTTCAAATGAAATACAACAAAAACTCAACTAAACTAAAGGCTAAAGTCCACACATCTAAAAACATCTATCTTAGAATCCAAAAACCGTAATGGGGACCATCATGGTTTACTCAAGCTCCTCGTTATGTCTGGTTGAAGAGAACTGAGAAATCCCAGGTACTTGGCTGGGGAACTCCTGATATTGAAAGTTATTTTCTAATTATTTCTCCATATCAGAAACCGGAGGGTACCAGTCCCACCCAGGAGGAAGAGCAGGACCCTGGAAAGCCCAGTGAGAACAGAAAAGCCACACCTACCTCTTCTCGTCAAGACCCAAGCACCACAAGTAAAAGGAGCCCTGGAAGATAAGATGGTAATTTACTTCTATAAAGGTATTCCAGCCTATGCAGTTGCCCTGTTCTACTCTTCAAAAAATTTCATTAGAGTCTTAGTGGCCTCCTTAGAGAGGATTATTAAAATACAGAGAGACTCAAATAAAATCCTAATTGTGTTCATCACATAAAAAAAAATGTTTTCTCCTTAAAATTTGGGCATGCGTTCTCTTCCCTGTGGTCCAAGCATCCCACAAATGTTACAATATGAAAACAATAAAATAGTCATGAGACCACCAACCTGTCAAAAAGGCAAAAAAGGTAGTCAAAGAACACCACTACAAGAGTTAATGCCACAGCAAAGTAGCTATGGTAGCAAGGCTCTTAAATGGGACTTTCAGCTAAATACTGATTGAATCAATTCAACACCTGAGACGCACAAAATGGGCAAAAGAGGAATGAAAGAGTTGTAGCAAGTCACTTCCCCCAGCAGAGCGGATCCGATTTTAAGGTTACAATCTCTAGAGGTGCAGCAAAAATTAAAATAAACAATCTGGAGACCCAGTTGACCTCTGACACAAATATATTAGACACCAACAGAACAAGCTGAAAAAGTTAAGAAATTATTATTGTAAGAAATTATTAAGAAATTATTATTGTAAAGCAGAAACACAAAACCATGTAATCTAGTTACAAAGTTCCCTCACTTTCAATCCCAATACAAGACAATTCAGAAAAGACAATGTACAAAACAGAACTACAGGTATACAGTGAGTTTGGGAGAAAAATGCCCTTTAAAATACAGTTAAAAATGAATTATAAAATGTCTATTAAATCAGAGGGACTATTGAGCAATACCTTACATAGTTAAAGAGAAACAATCCTTCTGCCATATCATCTCTCAAAAAAAAAAAAAAAAGAAAACCAGCTCTGCTCTTCACATTCAGTCTAACACTCTCTCTTTCATTCTTTCCTAGGGTACGAAGCGGAAGCAGAAGCAAACAATGACCAACAGGGAGATGAACCGTGTTGTCGAAGAACTCCAGGCTCTCGACATCCAGATCCAGAAACTCCTGTCCAGACGGAAGCACCTGAGGGATCTGCTGGAAAAATCCTCCCCGACATCAGAAAATGTCAGAGCAAATCGCGGTTTGGTAACATCGATCTATCTATCTATCTATCGACTTCATGCTGTGCCGCTCACTTTCAAGGCCAAGTGAGCTTCACCCCTGCGCCTCGTCGTCGGAGCAATGATGCCAACGATGAAGAATCTGGCCTGTTTCAGCTATGCAGGTGGAGGTTTAAGGCTAGAACACCTTCATCGGCACAGGCAAGCATCTCCACCCAGAACCAGTTCGACCCTCTCCACGCCCCTAGTTTGCCTTTAGATGTATTTGTGATTGGTGATTCAATCATAAGAAACCTAAACATCGCCTGCCCTAATCAGAAATCTTTTGTCTCTTGTTTTCCCGGTGCTCGTGTCTGAGAGGTTATGAGATGTGCGCCAACAGTCTTCGAGAGGAACAAGAACAGGGCAGTGGGATCTATTGTGATACATGCCGGGGTTAACGACGTGAGACACCGACAGTTGGAGATTCTCAAGGCGGACTTTGCAGCACTAATTAACGCCATGAAGGAGAGGACCCCGGCTGCAAGAATTTTCATCTTGGGTCCACTACCTCTCGTTAGAAGATCAAACGAGTATTACAGTCATCTGCTGGCATTAAACATCTGGCTGAAAGGCTTCTGCGAGAGTCAAAACATCGGGTTCATAGACAACTGGGACCTCTTCTGGGAGAGGCCGCGTTTCTTTAAGCGGGATGGTCTGCACCCAAATAGATTCGGCGCCTGGGTCCTCTCCGAAAACATTGCTAAGGTAAGTTGTCTCTCTTGACACTCTATTTTTACTTCTAATCCCTTCCGTTATGCTTGTGATATTTTGGGTAAGAAAATCTTCCTCAAAAGTGAACTGCTTTAACACTCTAATAACTAACTTCAGTGCACGTAAAAAATGTAGGCAGTGCAGCATAAATACGAATAATTTAATTATAATTACACCTCTAGATGAACAATGCATTAAAACTATAAAAATTGATTATAGATTAAGTAAAAAATATGCCCAGAGCGGCGCTAATAAAAATAACTTAATTTCTATCTCAAATACCCATAACGCACATACAATTCAGTTCTGCTCTTCTGAAACATTAAATATGGCTCTATTAAATGTTAGAGCATTAACACTAGAATTACCAGAGCCTATGAAAAAACTCGTGGATCCAGCCCACCTTAAATCCGTTCGCACCTCTCTGTCAGCGTCTTTTGTCCTGTACACTCAGACACTCTTTGGGTCTTCCACGGTATAACAGTACTAGAAGACTTTTTAACTATCTTTTCAGGTGCGACTAGGTCAGCAGCAGCTCTCACCTTAATATTAAAATTTTCCACCTTACTATTTACATTATTCTCACTATTGTAGTTAGCACTACAAATGGACTGGTTGCTTAAAATGTTTGTAAATTTTGAAGCTGCTGATGAATCAAAGAAGCGTTTTTTAACAATATGCTTTTCATGAATATTTTCTATCATTATTTCTATATTAAATAGTAACAGAAAATGGTCTGATAGACCAGTATCAATTATCTGCTTCACATCAACTTTTAGTACTTTGGTAATTAGTAAGTCTAACGTATGACCTGCTTTATGTGTTGGCTGACTAATGTGCTGGCTCAAATCAAGAGAGTCCAGGAGGTTTATGAATTCTTTTACTTTCGGGTCACACTGATTATCAATATGAAAGTTAAAGTCACTGACTATTAGGAGTGTATCATAGATTGTAATTACAATTGACACCAAGTCTGAGAATTCCTCAAAGAAAGACGCATTGTATTTAGAAGGTCTATACACGGATAATACTAGAAACTGAGAAACTCCATGAATAACAATGGCAAGATACTCAAAGGACTTGAATTTGCCAATGCCGACATCTTTACACTTTAACCGGCTCGAGTAAATGTTTGCTAAGCTGCCGCCTTTCTTACCTTGGCGATCCGCATGAGCAAAGCTATAATTTGGAAGCGCAGATTCGATTAAAACAGCTGCACCATCTGAGCTAAGCCACGTTTCACTTAGTGCAATACAATCAATTTTCCTATCACTAATAAGATTGTTGATGGCTAACATCTTGTTGGTTAACACTAGAATTACCAGAGCCTACGAAAAAACTCGTAGATCCGGCCCACCTTAAATCCGTTCGCACCTCTCTGTCAGCGTCTTTTGTCCTGTAAATGTGCCGATTAAGACAAGCAGCAAGCAGCCTGCTATTCCATCCCCCACCGCCACAGACCGTGCACAAACTTCTTCCAGCTCATTCCTTGATTGATTATCTGGGAGTGAAGTGCTGAAGTTTTACAGTGGAAATAATCGATCATTATTTAGAACACATGCATTTCACGTGTGTTCCGTTTCTATAACAATCTGTGTTAACACATTAAATTCATCTTGGGTCCACTACCTCTCGTTAGAAGATCAAACGAGTATTAAATTCTTTCACCAGGATAGATTTACCTGATTTACATAAAATAATTTCTCAACTGAGACCCTCCACCTGCATCCTCGACACAATACCAATAAGTTTTTTCAAAGAAGTATTGGGTGTGCTAATTGATAATATTCTTCCCAGACTGTCTTAAGACTGCCTCAAGTAAAATAATCTTGTCTCCTCTGCTTTTGAAAATTTTAGACCCATCTCTAACCTGCCTTTCTTAAGTAAAATTCTAGGGAAGGCAGTCATTATGCAGCTTAATGACCACCTCAATAAACATGTTATTCTTGATAAATTTCAGTCAGGTTTTAGAACAAATCACAGTACAGAAACTGTACTCGTTAAAGTAGTAAATGACTTGCGGATAAATGCAGGCAGAGGCTGTTTATCTATTCTCGTCCTCTTAGATCTGAGTGCCGCATTTGACACCATTGATCACAATATTCTTAGAAATCGCCTTAGTCAATGGGTGGGCCTCTTTGGCAGTGTCTTAAATTAGTTTGAATCCTAACTGGCAGGTAAAAAATTCTTTGTTAGTTGTGGTAATTAAACTTCAAAAACACATGATATTCTATATGGTGTTCCACAAGGCTCTATCCTGGGTCTGCTGCTCTTTTCGATTTACATGCTTCCATTAGGTCAGATTATCTCGGGGCATAACGTGAGCTACCACAGCTATGCTGATGACACACAACTGTATTTATCAATAGCGCCTGACGACCCTGACTCTCTTGATTCACTGACACAATGTCTTACTTGTGTTTCTGAATGGATGAGTAGTAATTTTCTCAAACTAAATAAAAAGAAAACAAAAACTTTACTGATTGGCAATAATGGATATAATGAGGTTATTAAAAATAAACTTGATGCATTAGGATTAAAAGTCAAAATGGAGGTAAGGAATTTAGGGGTAAATATTGATTTTGACCTGAATTTTAAATCACATATTAATCAGATTACTAGGACAGCATTTTTCCACTTAAGAAATATAGCAAAAGTTAGACCCCTTATAACATTGCAAGATGCTGAGAAATTAATCCACGCTTTTGTTTTCAGTCAACTAGATTACTGCAACGCTCCCCTCTCATGGACTACCCAAAAAAGACATCAATCAATTGTAACTAGTGCATAATGCAGCTGCTAGAATCTTAACTAGGAAAAGAAAATCCGAGCACATCACTCCAGTTTTGATGTCACTTCATTGGTTACCTGTGTCATTTAGAATTGACTTTAAAATACTGCTTATAGTTTACAAAGCTTTAAATAATCTCGCTCCATCTTATATTTTGGAATGTCTTACACCTTACACTCCAAATCGTAACCTTAGATCTTCAAATGAGTGTCTGCTTAGAATTCCAAGAGCTAAACTTAAAAGAAGTGGTGAGGCGGCCTTCTGCTGTTATGCACCTAAAATCTGGAATAGCTTACCAATAGGAATTCACCAGGCTAATACAGTGGAGCACTTAAAAACACTGCTGAAAACATTAACATGGCTTTCTCATAGCTTCATCTTAGTTTAATCCTGATGCTGTGTATATATTCGATTAATTATCATGATTATTCATGGTGGCTCCAAAATCCGTACTAACCCCTACTTTCTCTTCTGTTCTGTTCTTTTTCCGGGTTTCTGGGGTGGCGACCTGCGCCACCACCACCTGATCAAAGCACTGTGATGTCCCTATATTGATGGATTAAAGGCCAGAAGTCCAAATGACCGTCATCATCAAGTTCTTCCATGAGAACCCTGAATACATTGAGGACTGATTGAGGTCTTGTGGCCTAGAACCCCTGCACATTTTATTTTATTTCTGCAACCTTCTGGGGGTTTTTTTTGTTTGTTTTTTTCTGTCCTCCCTGGCCATCAGACCTTACTTTTTTTTCTATGTGAATTAGTGTTCCCTTATTTTAATTTTAATTTTTTTGTCTTTTTTCTCTTTCTTCATCATGTAAAGCACTTTGAGCTGCATTATTTGTATGAAGATGTGCTATATAAATAAATGTTGTTGTTGTTGTTCAGGGCACTACTTGTGATTTCTTTCTTTTGTTTTTTCCAAGAACCCGGATTTACTTGTTGGCGACCTGCAGGTAGCAAAGTGAACAGAGAGACATCACAAGACAAAATGTAAATGTAAGCCAGGGAGTGGGGAGAAATTCTAAAAATAAAAAATAAAACAACAAAACAGAACTACAATTCTGATAAGTCACAGTCATTTTCCTTTTAACAATTACCCATCTAAAACATGAATTTGTTCTTGCAATAGTTGTCAATGCTTTTAATGACCATTGCACAATTACCCTCTGTTCCCTAGGAGGATGTATTGCAACATGCAGTAGGTAGAAATGATCGTTTGTCAGATTTCATTTTGGCCCTTTGTTATTATTCACGTTGGTATCACCCAGCCAGATGGTAACTCTTTGGCAGAGTTTCACTTCAGATGTACTCATGAAGTGAAGCACAGCGTAGAGAGATCACTGGTGGTCATTTTTAATTGCAACACTTTGAGAGAGACAGCTGAAGGGCTGTCTGTGTTAGGAATTTGGAGATCATGAGAAAATGCCCTTTATTCGATTAGAATGACAGAGGATAGGTGTGGCTGGGGAAGCAAACTTCCTTTTCATCATGAAAATTATCATTTGCCTTCATAATTAATTTATATAAGACAGCTTTAAAATTAAATATTGGGGCAAAAGAGTGCTGGACTACTATAACAGAAAAATAGAAAATAGGAAATTCTCAGATAGTTGGGATGTTTTGAAATCTATTCATGAATATTTTTTTACTTTCATATTTTTTTCTGTAATCCTTTTCATTTTTATAGGTCAAACATTCTCTGTTAAATATAGTGAGAAGCAATAGATACAACAGTGAGTCAAACGTTTTATAAATTAAAATTCATAATTGGGCTGGCATACAAACACAAAAATAATCAGTATACAATTTTTGAACTTCATTAAAAGTTTTAATTTCCCCTTTGGGACAAATAAAGTATAATCTAATCTAACAGTTATGAAATTAACCCATCGGCTACAAACAGATCATAAAAAAAAAATTATTCAAGATTGCAAGATTTCTGGAAGCAGACACAGAAGAAAAGTCATTTCTATACAAAAACAGTTTTACATATATAGAGAATAACCTTCACATTATTAGAAAGTCCAGAGAGGTAAGTAGACCTTTAAAGACAACAATGATCAGTCATTAATCTGTTTTTTCTCATCCTGCACATTCCAGTGTAAGGCAGCAGAGGCATCCATCTTATCCAGGAACTGATCCTGAATGAGGCACCATTACAAGGCACACTCCGGAAGGGCAAATTAAGAGTCTCAATCAAGCCATGTCTTTTGGCACTTGAGAAGAACACCTGGACTCTGAAGAACACACATGTTGGCAATGGGGAGAACGTACATCTCTGTATAGATGGTGATGCATCTAGGACTAGTATTTAAATTTTCTGGAACCGTGAGGTGGTTGCACTAACCACAGCACTGTTTTGCCACTGACTTATCTATCAGTAAAATTAAAAAAATGTAAATATGCAAAAAGACAAATATTACCCATTATATATATTATAATCTTCACTCTTCAAATGGAGAGTGCTTTAGGGAAGCAATGCTTTCAAGGATTTATAACAACGTACTTCTTAAGAAAACCATACTAAACCTGGAGATTAGTGAAAGTGAAAAATCATTTACTGATTACGAGACAGTGAAAATCGGGACCAGAAATTAGAGCACCCGATTTACTGAAAGTATTCTAGTATTCCACCTGAAGTTAAGCATACTCAGGCCCAGTCAGTACTTGAATGGGAAACCATCTAGGAAAATGTGGGTTGCTGCTGAAAGAAGTGCTGGTGAAACCAGCAGGGGGTGCTTACCTTGTAGTCTAAATGTAGATTCCAATGTCCCAGTGCAGTGATGGGGACACTGTGCTGCAAAAATGGCACTGTCCTTCAGATAAGTTGCAAAACCAAGGTCCTGACTCTATGTTGGTCATTAAAGATCCCTGGGCATCCTTTGTAAAGAGTAGGATGTATCCCGATGTCCTGCCTAAATTGCCCATCACAGCCTCATCCATTCTGCCCCCCCTAATCATCCCCTGTCTCTGTCTTTCACCCCTTAACCACCTAACAGCTAATGTGTGGTGAGCATACTAGTGCAAAAGTGGCTGCCAGTGCATCAGCAAGTGGGTGCTACACATTAGTGGTGGCTAAAGTGGCTCCCCACTCACTGAAGCACTTTGAGTAGTGAGTAAAGCGCTATAAAAATGTTAAGAATTATTATTATTATTATTATTATTATCTAGAAAAAATTCAACTGATAAGCCCCAAAGTTTGCTCTCTTCCCTTAAATATTTCTGTGTTAAAAATTCTACATTTTCCAAAGTGATTGGGTTATGGTTGATACATTAATAATTGTTCATTAGGAATACTTTTGTTTACTAAAGTATATTTTTTAACATGTCTCAAAACAACAATTCAAAATCCACACTCTCACAAAATCTGAACTGGCTCAGTCACCAGTTTTATCACTGCCATCAAATGCTTGACATCTGTCCACTTTAGTGTTTCTACATTATAAACCAAAGAATTTGTAATTCATATTTATATACAAACTGAGGTTATAGTGGATATATTGGGTCCAAAACCATATTTGTCTAAGTCAATATCCCCATCTCTAACATCTTACATGCTCACCTTTCACTAGAATTGCAAAGATAAAGTTGAAGTTGTAGTCGAAAACAAAACAAGTTTAAAATCAGAATCTTTTCTTTAATACGCCGTTTTGTTTGCTTGAGCACCAACCTCTCACAAGATCTTTCCTTCAAGAACTTAAAATTCGGACATTGTTTAATACAAGCGACACTCTTATACATTATGGCTACCATTATGTCAATGGATATATGGCAAATGCATTGCATGTCTAGGAAACATGCAGCACCATTGCATTCAGAAACAATAATACCACCATAAACAAAATATAGAAATGCATTATATCTATGATTAAACATTAGAAATAAATTGTAATGCATTCATGACATACCAATATTCTAACCTGCTTTTTCAGTTCAGTATTGCTGGATGCTGGAACCTAACTCAGCAGGATCAGGTAGAAGGCAGTCCTGGACAGGGTACAAGACCATGCAGGGTCCATTTTCAACCACAACTGTACCCACATACTGAATGGAGAGTCTCCAGTGAACCTAAAGCGGCACGTCCTTGTGAAGTGGGAGTACATTAAACAGGCAGTGTACTGCTTTAAAGGAATGCTGTCAAAGACATTTGCTTTAAGGGATATATCAGAAGATGGAGAAGCAAAACATGTATGTCAGAAGAATCAAGAATCAAAATGTTAATCAAAGAAAACCAAAGATGAACTACACCCAATAAATAAAACAGAGGTCAATATCGGGGAAAAATCATTTAAAAAATTGTAAAAATTCTTGTAAATCATACATTCCTATCATTTTGAGCATTTTTTGATTTTGAATGCCAGGAAGAGCGCAGTGCCACTTTAAATACATTCTGGGTTGCAATGTCATGATATACATCTTTCCACAGACATTGCTATCTGAACTAATGAAAATCCAAAAAACAGTGAAAACAAAAAATATGAACCAAAAATATTAATAAGTCACAAAATAAACATTGAATAAAAAATCAATCATAATACTAATTCCAAAGCTTATATTAACACGTTAAAGAATATCAAAAAACATTATAGGCATTACCTGAGCTCAGACTGGATCAGGAGCTGTAATGCAGCATTACAAACTACTACACCATCCCTTGTAGAAAAGGAAATATATATATTTATCGCTGTGCTACTTGCCTAAGATGGGTTGAAATCTAAGTCATCAATGTAGTCCTCAGCATTAATGTTTGCAGTAAACCATCTGTTGGAAAGCATTTTGTAATCCATCCATCCATTTTCCAACCCGCTGAATCCGAACACAGGGTCACGGGGGTCTGCTGGAGCCAATCCCAGCCAACACAGGGCACAAGGCAGGGAACCAATCCTGGGCAGGGTGCCAACCCACCGCAGGACACACACAAACACACCCATACACCAAGCACACACTAGGGCCAATTTAGAATCACCAATCCATCTAACCTGCATGTCTTTGGACTGTGGGAGGAAACCGGAGCCCCCGGAGGAAACCCACGCAGACACGGGGAGGACATGCAAACTCCACGCAGGGAGGACCCGGGAACCGAACCCGCGTCTCCTAACTGCGAGGCAGCAGCGCTACCACTGCGCCACCGTGCCGCCCCGTATTTTGTAATGCATGTAGTAATAAAATGCATTGCATTTCTCATTCAAACAGGTGGTGCATTACAAACATTTGTAGCATTACTATCTATATTTGCCCTTTCTCAAATTTCTTGAACAACTCTTATGTATGGTAATTAGTAATTACTAATGTTTTCATTGTTTCTTTAGACTATAGCAGTTTAAAACACATTTGCTTGCTAATCTGGCTCTTACATTTGTTTTTTACACCTTTTCTCTACTTCAGTAGGCCATCAGACAGATTTATGACAAATTATTAATGGTTTGAAGGTTAATTACAGAGCAAAGTAATCCCCCTTCATAAATTTCTCACACAGACACATGGAAGGCTTTTTTGTTGTTGTCTTTACAAAACACACCAAAATGAACGTCAAGTGTTTTGTCAACATCACCTGGGCAGGCCGCACACAGCGACATAGGCTGCTTTATATTTCACTTGGCTCTGCCTTAGCTCATGTTAGATTCTTGCACTAAAATTATACGACTAATGCTCTTTACGACCAAAAGCCTTAGGGGATCTGGAGAAGAATTCTGCAAGTATATAAAACAGAATAAAACACTATTGCCATATTTTATAGCATGCAAATCAATCTGTGTGGCATTAGCATCTGACAGTAGAGATATTTTTAAAATCCATACCCACGCATATTAAAATTTTGGAACTCTGCCAAAGTTTTACTTACTTATATTGCATCTAAGGTGCTATAGCCTTGACAGGGTTGCTTTCTGTATAGAGTTTGAAGAATGGAGAAAATCTATTGGAGTGGGCTTCTCCAGAGACTCTGGCTTACTTCCCCAGTATGAACAGTGTGAATCTCAAATGGAAAGTGTCGGCACAAGAGGTTGAATATCTGGGGGCCCCACTAAAGATGACAGTGACACCACTGTCCGGGATCCGGGAAAGACTGGAGGAAGATATGCCTAACAAAACATAATTTATAGGAAATAGTACCACAAAGAGAAAAAAAGTGTCTATAACGAATTATGTGCTCTGTCTCTTGGTATGTCAAAGGACCGGAACTTCAGGAACTTCAAAAAGAATGGTTTGCTTTACTTGCAGAGGCAAAATGGGGTAGGGGAGAAACAGAACAATGCTATTTTCTATTTATTGCTTCTACCCCAATAACCATAAGTGCCAATATAACAATAGGCTCCATAGTCGTAAACACCTGACAAAAACATAAAATCCCTGTCCAAGCTATCATATGTAACAATGTACTACCTTATCCCAAGACTACAAACAGTGAAACAATGTCTCTATGACCAAATGGTGAACTTTGTGAGCTGGAATGACAAGGGTCTCAATCATGAATTAAAGAGAAAGAAAGTATTCAATCACTTAACAGGTCTAAATGCCAAGATAGTATTTTTACAGGATTTATTAAGCAAGAACCAGTTTCAGTTTCAGCAAAGAGAGTGGATTGGTCAAATTTTTCACTCCAGCTATACAAAGAAAACTAGGGGAGAGGGAATCTTAATACACAAAACTATTCCATTTTTAGTGTCAGATGTAATATCTGATTCTGAAGGTCAATATGTCATGGTGACAGGCAATTTATCTAATAATAAAGTGATAAATAGCTATGCACCTAACGTGGATAATTGAGATTTCTTCCAAAATGTATTTGCAGCTATCCCTAATGTGAACAAAATTATAATGGCCGGAGACTTTAATTGAGTTTTAAATCCAGACTTGGATAGATCCTCAGCTACAGTGGCAATAACATCTAATACTGCAAAGATAATTACACAGTTTGTAATGGATCATAACTTATCAGACCCTTGGAGGCTTAAAAACATGACCTAATAGCATATTTATTCTTCTCACCCATACATTAATGTTACTCAAGAATTGAATACTTCTTCATAGACAATCATTTTTTGCCCACTGTTAGATCTTGTAAGTACTATTGTTATATCTGACCATCCCACTCTGATCATGGAACTTAAATTACTATATACTTTAACCCTTTATCATTAGCTGATGAGAACTGTACAGAATTCATATCCAAGCAAATTGATTACTTTCTTCCAATAAATGCACACTCAGAGGTCTCAGCAGGTATACTCTGGGAAACTCTGAAGACATTTTTAAGAGGGCAGATTATTTAATATCTTTTTCACAAAAATAAATTGGAAACCAAGAAGGCATCAAAGTTAATCAGTGAAATTACAAGAATAGATCTAGAAAATGCCAGGTCTCCAAAGGAAAAGACAGTTTAGCAATCAGAATTTAATCGCTTGACTACTAAAGAAATGTACAGCTCATCTTTAAATATCGACATCATTATTATGAACACAGAGAGAAGGCCAATAAGATCTTAGCCCAACAAATCAACAAGCAGGAAGTCCTCAATGCAATAAATTCAATTACCAACACAGATGGAGATAAAATTATTGACAATAAAAATATAACATATATTTAGAGAGCACTATAAGCTCTCATATTGTACTCAGTTTAAAGAAGATAAGACACAATCTAATGAGTTTTATAAATCACTAGCAAAATACCCGCGGTGAAGTACTGCTTTAAAATTTTTATTAAGAAGAAAAGTAAACCTTTTTAAACTGAGGGAAAATATACCAATAATTATTTGTTAAGGATCTCTTTGTATACCACATTGTCAGTTCAGCCCTCCGGTTGTAATATATGACCAAGCTGTGCGCTGAGCTTACTCTTGAGCATGCAACGTATAGTTGGCCATGTAAAAAGCAATCTTGCATCAAATCAATGCCAACCTTTTGTAGGGTCTGTCCTTGAGACTTATTGTCATTGCGAAGCAGAGCCTTACTGGAAATTGGAGGCGTTTGAATTGAAATGGGAGATCAGAGGGTATAACGGGGATGCGAGGAATAAAAACTCTCTCCCCTGAGCCACCGCCAGAAAAAATAGTTGCCTCAATTAGGTTCTTTTGCAGACACGTGACCTGAAGTCTTGTGCCGTTACAAAGTTTCGGTGGCTGTAAGTTTCTCAGTAACATTATTGGTGCCCCAACCTTCAAAATTAGATTATGCTCAGGAGTGCCTGGAGGATTCAGAATGTGGAGAAACTCTACCGGATAGTGCACCGCATCTTCCACTTCTACAACTGAATCCACAGACTGATATGTTTTCAGTTGTGAAGGTAGTTCTTGAAGTAAAATGTGGTTTATAGTCGTAGTCATTTCATTTGTTGGTGTCAGGATAGCTCTCTCCCTCAACCATGACACATCGTTTTCGTGGAGATTTCGTAGATTGGGGTAAACATTTTGAAGAAGGCTTTGTAAGGTATTCACGAGGAGACAGAGATTTGTAGGAATATTTATTTTACAATTTTCTTGAATGAAGGTGCCATCACCTATACTCATCAGAAGAGCAGAGAACTCCCCGGCTCTTTTGTCGCCTTTCAAATGAACCCTCATGTATATTCTTAAGGTAACAACATTGATTTGTGGTGATAGGTATGAAGACTTCAGACATGCTTTAACTTCGTCAGCGCATGTTCCTCTGGGCACAACTGGTAGGGTTTGCCGGAAGTCTCCAGCCAGCAACACTGTTAAGCCTCCCATAAGTTTGTTGGTGTTTCGGATGTCTTGGAGAGTCCTGTCTAAAGCCTCAACACCTCCTCTGTGTGCCATAGTGCATTCATCCCAGACAATAAGCTGACAATGTCGCCACACTTCAGCCTTGTTGCTCTGGTTTGATATGTTACCCATGGGGAATTCAGTATGGCTGAGGTTCAGAGGCAACTTGAAAGCTGAATGAGCAGTTCTGCTACCCTCAAGAAGAGTTGCAGCAATGCCAGAAGAAGCCACAGCTATGGCAATGTTACCTTCCGCTCGGATTTTCGCAAGGAGAAGGTTTATGAGGAATGTCTTACCAGTTCATCCTGGAGCATCAAGGAAAAACACAGTGCCAGTGGCTGAGACAACGCTCCTCATGACTTGCTCATAAACTGTCTTTTGGTCACTATTTAGCAACAGCTCGTTATTTGTGACTATATTGGCCAATTGCGAGGTGTTGTAAGATGTCTCTTTAAAGTACTACTTTGACGTAACTTCTGCCAGTTCTCTGAAAGGTGAAGGCAAAGCATAATGATCAAGAGATTGACCTCCAATAGCAATCACGTAGTTTTCAAGCAACTGTAGACACTTGTTATAGATCAAATGTAACCACTGGTGGACTTCTATTCCTATATGATCTCTTTCAGTCTGTCTCCTAACATCTTCTGCTATGCTGTCTTTATGTTTTTCCCATAGGTTTAAGGGGTTTTCATTTGGCAGAACACCAGCATGACAGCAAAGAGTTCACGAATCTTTTGAGGTGACTGAGACAGAGCAGCTTCCTGTAGAATCTCGTCCCAGTTGATATCATTCTGTAAAAACCAAGTGCCCTGCAGGCCGATTTATAGGTTGGATGTAGGACACCATCAACTGTTCTGAGAGATTCGAAAGATGTGGGACCTGTGATTTCGTTGAGCAGCAGTCGAAGATGGTAGCATTCAGAGTTATTCGGGTGCACAGTGTAGACCCGTCCCAGCACATTATCTTTTTTCACTCCAGAATGTCCTGGTACAGTGTTCCCCTGCTTTCTCCGACGGAACATGTTGTTTGCCCCACATAATATGATGGAATTTTATTATAATGAAGTTGTTTTGCAAAATCATTGTGGTTGCAAAGGTCAAAGAATGCTAAAAGGGTCGTCTGTGGTAGATTGTGTACTTTATCTGCAACATTGCCTTCTGTGAAATAAATTCTTTGTCCATTCTCAAGATGCACAGCAAGATGAATGACCGGAGGGTAACATTCGTGAATGGGAAAACAGAAAATGCGCCAGGCTGGTTCAGAGCTACTAATGTAACGCCCAGCTTCGTATCGAGATACTTCATCATTTTGATTTTGTATTGTAAATACTGCCTGGTCACTTCCCTTGTTAACATACTTGCAGATGTATTTGATCGATTTTACTGAATTGCAAAATTCGACATTGATGTGAGCATTGAAGCAGCAGGACAGCTCAGGACTATAAGGGACCACCCACCTGTTGTCGATATCTACTCCATTGATGTTAATTGTATGACCTCCATTAGCCGGTGCGTGCCGGCGGTAATGAGGGTAACCATCTTCTCCGGTCTGAGTTTCTGAGATGAAGGGACGTGGGTACTTCTTACTGCATATTCTGTTCATCATGCAGGGTGAGTTGATATTATGAGGTCCACATGGGCCGTGAATCATGGTGGATTTTACTATTTTGTGTAGGGCAGGGTCAGTCTGTGGATCAGGAATTTCCACACGGATCACTTGATCGATGACAGCTGGCTTAATCTTATCCTTTAGCCACAACAGAATGTGTGCATGGGGAATACCTTGCTTTTGCCACTCTATGGTGTACATGTAGCAATTTGTACAGCCAAAAATGTTACTCTTCGTGAGCAAGTCCATCATTTTGCGAATTTTCAGATGAAATACACGACTGATAAGATCGTGGCAATCGTGAGGTTTTTGACGCGGAAGGAGAACTTCAGTGATGTCGGTCCATTTAGGATTGCAAGTAAATGTGATGAATAAGTCAGGGCGGCCATAATGACGTACATATGTCATTGCGTCTTGTGTATGCTCGTGCATATAGCGAGGTCCTCCAGTAAACGACGATGGTAAAATCACAGCTTGACCAAGTTCCCTTAAATTAGTGTCGTTTTTGTCAATAGCATCTTTCAAGTGGACTTAATTTTCAGCTCGTAGTTACTTCTGATTTAATCTAATATAATTTAGTCTTTTGGATTTAATTTTTGCGTACATATCAACTAAAAACTGATTTAATAAAGTTCGGAAGAAAAGGATAGTATTATTATGATGTTCTCTGATCATAAGCTGGTATGAAGAGAAGTTTGCTGCAGAGACAGTTTTCTTCATAGGTAACTTACTGGCAGCATGAACTTGAGGTATAGACACAGAATAGCCGTCTTCACTATAGCAGAACATGAGGGGATATTAAAGTGCATCATAGGATCTGTGGGTTTCCTTAAAGCGTTGCAGTTTATTGTCTCTGCTTTTCAAGACAATATCCCTATTCTCGAAGTTTGCCCAACGATGACAACACCAACTTGATGTACTACAGGTTTATTAAACCTGCCTTTGTGTGCATTTAATGTTTTTTTGTCGGCGTGAATGACAACTTTGACGTCTTTGTCTTCATCTGAAATACTGTCGATTGTGGAGTGAAAGTCTTGGATGTAGGTGTTATAATCATGCAGCATTTTTTGTAATTGCTGCACCAGGGGCGTGTTAACTCCAGAAATATTAGCACACCGCATTTGTGCTTCCTTTTCTTCGTACCCGACGAAATAAATTTGCAAAAATTTGTGTTCCTCAGTTGGCATAGGTAAAAGACTGCCAATCAAGTGATATACTTGTCCCTGGACTTTAAATGAAGGCATAAAATTTCCCTCAACGATTTGGTTAGCACCAAATGACGTCATTTGAAATGCGCTGTTGTACTTTCGAATGTTGTTCAAGAAATGCTCACTTTGAGGATGTTCGCCATTTAACAGGCCCTCAATAAGGTCTTTACCACCGTTACAGCACAAACCAGGAGACTCGCATTTCCACTTATGAGCTTGACAATACTCACAGTCAACATCCATGGATCCAATGTGTACTGTTTTGTCAGATTCATAATGTATGTTTGGGCCGTATGCAAATCCACAATCGGCTTTTTTGAGCCAAACCTATTGTTTTCGTATGAGCCACTTTTCATTATTGGGATTGTACTTAGAAACAGAAGCTCTATTAACTTGTGGATTTGCCTGCGAATATTTAGCGGCAGTGTGTCTATGAACTTGTGAATTTGCCTGCGAGTATTTAGCAGCAGCGTCTCTATGAACTTGTGGATTTTCCTGCGAGTATTTAGCGACAGTGTTTCTATTAACTTGTGGATTTTTCTGCAAGTATTTGACGGCAGTGTCACGAATTTGTTTCCGTCTAGCTGCATCAGAAAGTGTACCACGACGTCTGACACGCCTCCTTTTTACTGTTTTCTCACAGCTTGGATTGCTGCTGTCATAATCGGTTTGAGTTTCATGGTTTGTTTCAATTATGTTAGTATTTGCAGGACTTGTTGTGTTGAAGTGACACTCGGCATCTGTCAAGAGTTGTAAGCATACAACCAGTTTCATCGATAACTTCGCATCCAGCTTTTGAGAGTTTAAACATTCATAAACAACAAAGTGTCCACTACTCAAATCGTCACCTGTGAATCTAAGATGTTTAAGAGGCATTGGCGGTTGTCCAGAGGTGTAAAATATTTGTCCACTTCGGTACACTTGAAAGCAACAACCGAACAATTCAGCGGCAGCCATCAACTCACATGCAGAACCATAGGTGAAGGGCTTAAGCATTTCACTCTTATAGCGCTCCTGTGCAGTATAATTATCTCCTGTACCGTCATCAGTCCACACCTTGAACCTGTCCCAGTCATTCAATACATAAGACACAATGTTCCTCTGGATATCAAGAGTGAGCCTGATATGGCCGTGCAATATGTAACACAGAGAATGGAAAAGGCAGTCACCATCTCTGTGTGACAGTTCTTTGATCGATGGTGATCACCTCGATAGACATGTTAATGGGGGTACAGTTGGAATGATAAAGGAAATGGGTACCTGAACAATGTAAACTAAGTCTAAAATACCTACACAATAACTATAATCGTAATAAACGAACAATAAAACAGCGGAGAAGCCGTGGATTAAATAAAAAGGCTGCAGTCATCAGCTGGGAGACGTGAATACCGTGGCAAAGCAAGGAAGGGAATGAAGAGACCGGAGCGACGGACAGCCTTATATAGGCAGGCAGCCAACTACGTGGGAGGCGTGGGGATGGGGGACCCAACGCCGCCTCACACGGTGACTGAGCTGCAGGCTATGGATGTATATATGTATGAAAGTAGGATTCAGTTAGCGTTGGGAACCCGCGTACCAAATTTCTTGAAGATGGACCCATAACTAACAAAGACCGTTTGAAAGTTCAATATGGAGGCCGACAGTGGCGTCATACCACCGAAATAAGTACGTACATCAGTTTCGGTTAGCACAGGGAAGCCACCTACCAAATTTCGTGAAGATGGGGCCATAAATAAGAAAGTTTAACATGGCGGACGTTGTCGACCGTTATGACCGTTACGCGTAGAATTTTGAAAGGAAACCTGCTTAACTTTTGTAAGTAAGCTGTAAGGAATGAGCCTGCCAAATTGGGAAGTTGGAGAATTAGTGATGAGTGAGTCAGTGAGGGCTTTGCCTTTTATTAGTATAGAAGATTACAGATACCACAGCTAGATACTCTTAGTGTTGTGGAACTGGATAAACCTCTGACACTTTCAGAATTACTAGATGCTATAAACTAACTTCAAAGTGTGAAAGCAGCCAGTCCGAATGGCTACCCAGTGGAATTTTATAAAAAAAATTTCAAGTAAGTTAGCTCTACTATTATTACCAATGTTTAGAGAGGGTAAAGACAGCAAATGTCTACCTCAAACTTTTTGCCAAGCATTAATTACCATCTTTCCTAAGAAAAATAAGTACTTACCACAATATGCAGCATACGGACCAGTATCACTTCTGAATAATGACTTTAAGATATTCTCCAAGTTCTAGCCAGAAGGATTGAGAAAGTCCTTCCTTCTGTAATATCACAATACCAAACCGGATTTATTTAAGGCAGATACTTAATTTCTAACCTTCAACATTTTTTTAATATAATACAGTATATTCACCCATTAACCCCTTAACCGCCCTCTGCCGGATATATCCGGCATCGTAGCTTTATTGCTGACGCCTTACTGCCGGAATTATCCGGCACATTTGAATGTGGTTATGTGAATGCCTGGCGCGTAGTATAACTGACAGTTTGGCGTGGGTATTATTACTATGTTGTATTTCGACAACTCTGCGCTTGTATTGGCCGATCACGTGATGTTATTCGAAAGTGAAAGCTGTGAATATGGCGAAACGTAAACTGACTTCAAGTGAGGTTTTGCAGGCGATTTTGGACAATAATTCTGATCATGATTGTAGCAGTTCTGAAGAAGATTTTAGCGACAATGATGATCAGCAACGTGCGCTGCATGATACTGTGAATGACGGCGCATCGGATGATGGCAATGAGTGGGTGTATCCCCAGCATCTCAACTGGACTGCTGCCCGTGGTGAACTACCTTTTCTGCATCCGTTTGAGGCAACGTGTGGCTTTATTGTTGATGTAAACAATTACACTGCTGAGCAGTTTTATGAGCTGTTTGTGTCACCTGATTTGATCAGACATTTTGCTCATCAGACAAATCTGTATGCAGCACAGTTTATTGAGAAAAAATCCCAATTTACCTCCACATTCCTGTGTTCGTGCTTGGGTAGACACTGATGAAAACGAAATGAAAAAATTCATTGGGATTTTGATGTTGATGGGAATAATCAGAAAACCAGATATTGAGATGTACTGGTCTACAGATCCTATGTATGCAACACCTATTTTTGCAGGTATCATGACACGTAACCGATTCTCTTTGCTGCTGAAATTCTTTCATTTGAATGACAACAGAAATGAGCCAGATAAGAAAGATCCAAACCGCGACCGCTTGTTCAAGCTACGTCCTTTGATTGACCATTTATTTGAAGCATTTCAGTTGCCCTACATGCCAGGACCGTCAGTTACAGTTGATGAAAGTTTATTGTTGTGGAAGCCTGAGAAAAGGTACATTTTGTGTTTTATTATGTGTTTGCCCATTTCTAGAACTTGCACAACATTTAGTGGTCAATACTGCTTGAATAAATGTAAAAAATATAAAAAAAAATGTAAAAAAGTAAAAAAACGAAAATTGTTCAGATTTCGCCTGGCGTGGGGAATATTTAGGGAGTTGGCGGTTAAAGGGTTAAATCTAACACCCCCACAGATCATACTATCTTTGGATGCAGAAAAAGCATTTGATATGGTTGAATAGGACTACCTATTCACCACATTGCATACATTTAGGTTTGGCACAAACATATGTGCATGGATCAAACTACTTTATACTAGTCCAAAAGCCTCAGTATGTATTAACAACATTATTTCAGACAGCTTCAAACTAGAATGCGGTACTCGACAAGAATGCCCCTTATCACCTTTTCTCTTTGCAGTCACAACTGAACCATTGGCTGTATACTTTCAAAATGCATCAAAGATAAAGGGGATTTTCAGAGAAGGACTTGAACAGAAAATATCTATTAATGGTAATGTATATATCTGACCTGGAAAATTCTATGCTAGCAGTCCTAAAAGCATTATCAGAATTTCAAAAGAAGCCTGGACTTAAAACCAGTTTGAATAAAAGTGTGCTTTTTCCAGTGAATTCTCTAACACACAATATTAAACTGGACACCTTAACATTTTTTAGCAGATCAATTTAAATATCTATGGGTAAATATCACAAGTAAATATAAAGCTCTTTTTCAAAAAAATTTTGCTGTCTGCATGGAAAAAATTAGGGCAGCACGGTGGCGCAGTGGGTAGTGCTGCTGCCTCGCAGTTGGGAGACCTGGGTTCGCTTCCCGGGTCCTCCCTGCGTGGAGTTTGCATGTTCTCCCCGTGTCTGCGTGGGTTTCCTCCGGGTGCTCCGGTTTCCTCCCACAGCCCAAAGACATGCAGGCTAGGTGGATTGGCGATTCTAAATTGGCCCTAGTGTGTGCTTGGTGTGTGGGTGTGTTTTGTGTGTGTCCTGCGGTGGGTTGGCACCCTGCCCAGGATTGGTTCCTGCCTTGTGCCCTGTGTTGGCTGGGATTGGCTCCAGCAGACCCCCGTGACCCTGTGTTCAGATTCAGCGGGTTGGAAAATGGATGGATGGATGGATGGAAAAAATTAAACAAGACATGAATAGATGGTCTACCCTCCATCTTACATTAGCAGGGAGAATTAACATTGTTAAGATGAACATCCTTCCCAAGTTTCTTTTTCTATTTCAGAACATTCCCATACATTAACATATTATTTTTAAGAAATTAGATTCAAGCATAACTTCATTTATTTGTCATTTGAAACATCCACACAACTAAAGGGCAACTCTACAATGACATAAAACAGAAGTGGGAGGGCATGGCACTACCTAATTTTCAAGTTTATTACTGGGCGGCAAAAATACAAGCTATAAAGACCTGGACATCAACACAAATCAATGAATATATACAAGCCAGGTCTGCAATAGAAATAAAATCTTGCAAAACTTCTCTATATTCCTTGCTCTGTGTCCTAGTTAATACAATTTATTGTCAATACACTAATAATCCAGCTGCCCCTCATTCCCTCAAAATATGAAACCAATGTAGGAAGCACTTTAAGTCAGAGAACCTTTTATATGTTGCTTCTCTACATGACAACCACCCTTTCAAACATAAATAGTATACAATGTTTGGAAAATGTCCGGGATTAAAATACTCAGAGACTTCACATTTAACTTCTCATCAACATAATTCTTCCACTACTTCCAAGCTAGAAACTTTCTTAAACAAAATCTGTCCAATTTTCCTCACCTCCCACGTAGGTCTATTCCAGAAGAAAGTCAGGTAACATCTCTACAATTTATAAAAACATTTTAAATTCCATTCCTTTTAAAGATCCCAGGGTACAATGGGGAAAGGATATTTCACTTAATATTTCAGAAAAGGAGTAGTCATACATAAAATATACTCTAGCTCCATATGTGTAAAACATTCAACTTAAAATCTTTTATCTAGCTCATTTATCTTTCTTAAAATTGTCCAACATGTTTCCAGGGCAGGATTCAGCCAGTGAACATTGTAATCTAGCTCCAGCCTCACTGGGTCACATGTTCTGGGAGTGCACCAAATTAACAACATTTTGGACAAAAATCTTTGCATGCCTATCAGGTGCCACAATCACTCTGAACCCATTAATAGCTGTGTTTGGTACACTTCCAGATGGGCTTAAAGTGGACAAGGACAAAAAAACTGTAATTGCCTTTATCTCACTACTAACACACATATTTATCTTGCTGAACTAGAAGAATGCCACCCCACCACTTTTAAGTTGGTGGGTAACTGATGTTCTATACTTTTTTGAAATTGGAAAAAATCAAATTCTCATTTAGAGGATCTATTCAAAACTTCTTTAAAATATGGCAGGATCTAATTAATAACATTTTAGAATAAACTTCCATTTCGGGGAAAAGGATACTCTTTGTTTCTTGCTGCTTTTAAAGAGTAGCTTTGGTTTTTTATTATGTTAGAAAATGTTATTAAGGAATGTTACTGACCACTTTAAAGGCTGTGTTGAAAATGGTGTCTACCAGCAGCAGTTCAAAGTCTAACGTACCACAGCATGCCCATGCTGAGATAACATTCATGACAAACGTATCCGTTATGTAAACCTTTGGGTTGACTTGTGAGGGTTTCTTTCCATGCAATTTGTAATATCTGGAGTACGGACTGAAGAACAAAATGAAGGGTTTCTTGGTTTCAGTACATAGCTGAAAGAGGTCAGAGACACCAGAAAGAACAACGAATAAAATACGCAGTTCTAATGAATACAGCATGTCTTGTCAACAGCAAGCATAAAAATATTGTAACAGAACAAATAAAATAAAACCCTAGCACAAAGTCCTGCTAAAGTCCTGCTGACACTAGAGTGGGCTCCATACTGTGCGTGGGGCAACTATGTTGTGCACCACCATGGAGAAGGAATAGGAAATGGCTGGATTTTTTAATTGTACATGTTGTGCCATTGTACTTTATACTGCAACACAAATACAGAATTTTCAGATTCTTAACATATCCTGATACTCCTGGAAAGGATGGTGGTTCATCACTGAGCCCATTCCCCAACACTCACACATGCTTCAAGACTCCAACAAGACTAATTCAGAATCATGTCTTTAGGGATATGGGTAGAAAATGTTGAGAATGTATAACCACTACACAGACAACATGATGCTACATCCATGACGTAGTATCACTTTCTACTTCACTATACTTAAAAATTAATTTATGTTGATTTAATGGTTCTTTAGCTATATACTGTAAATAAGCTCAGCATGTGTTTCTACCAGTTTGTACAGCAGTACAAAGCTACTGTATCATAACTTGTTTGATAAGAATGTTTTTTCAAAATGTAGTTAGTTTAGATGTAAAATAAAATGCTACAAGTAAATCAAAGTTTTACTGCACTTGTAGCAGTGTCAATAGAATTGTCAGGTATGAGATGAGACTCTAGGCCTTCAAGTACTACTTCCTCTTAACCTCATCAACCTCATTGAATTGTATGGCAATGCTATCTATGTGTAAGGAGGACTAAGACGAAACCTGAAGCATAATATAAATGGTTTCCATCATCACTGTGATGTATACCTTTTTAAAACCCTGTTTAAAATTAAATCAAAGATAGTATTTTCAAACGTTTTGAGACTTTAATTTTTTAATCAGTGGGTTTTTTCTATGCCAATGTTTTTCCTGTCTGCCACTTATTTTGACTCCTTTCCTTGGATGGGGGTTCTTATCATTTTTGAAACATCACCCAGTTTACCAAATTCCTCACTACTTCTCCTCTTTCCTTCTCTTCTCCTCTTTCCAGATATAACCATCTGAATCCTCTCTTTCCATATGACTTGTAGGGATGCCATTGATGGAAGCCACCTTCAGAGGGTCACATCTGTGAATAACCTAACTTAAAAAAGTCATCCAGGTTATTGTTCCAGTCATGAATATCCAAAAAAGATTTGCTGGATCACAGCACAGACATAGTTCACCTTAACAGATTGCTTGAAGGAAAAAGAAATTTGAGCAACTGCAACAATGGTATTAAACAAACCAGGAGATGTGCATATATTTGAGGAACTATGATGAAAGCCAATGTGTAAAATTCAGGGGTCTGCTGACAATAATCAAAGAGCTAAATCTAAAGGGAAGTCGAAACATGGATTGCCAGAAGACACATTGTCACAAAAACTGAGGTGCTAAAACTGTCAACAAAGTCGTAAAGTGAAATGCTATTAGTCCTGAACCAGAAGGCATAAATATTTATAGAATAAAGACTGAAGATACAGTGAACCCATAAACCAGAGAATCAGTAGCCCAAACCAAAGTGTGAAAATGTGATTAATGTTGAAGTGAGAATTGTCAGAAGTCAACAACCAAAAGGCATACTGCCACCAAAAATCCAGGCTCAGAACTGCACTATAAACTGAAGACAAGCTGCCACAAAAATTATGGCTCAAAACTATACTGTAACCTGAGGTGAAGCTGTTGCCAAAACCTAGACACAAGACTGTTACTGAAACCAAAACGAGAACTGCTGTGAATCAAAACTCGAAAGGATCACACTGAAGTTGACTGATAGTAGGATCTGGAGTCTTGGATGCTGCACAGAATGCCATGTGGAGTTATCAAGCCGAGCATCCGTGCTGTGACACATAGTGCCCTTTGCTGGCAGCCCCAAGAAACAGTACAGTGTATCCTAGTACCACAGTCACAAAATGCTGAGATTACAAAATAGTGATGAGACATAATTAAAAATAACCAATACAAGAATTTTTACTCATACATGACTAAATTATTAATTATCCGATCACTTACACATTAATATTTCCTGCCTCCTAAAGACTCACAAGCAGCAGAAATTCATAAGAAGCAAAAAAAACATTAACAGAGGGCTAACATACTCATCATTTTGTATATTTGCTAAAAATCAAAGCACTAGAAAGGTCAAACTGAACTATTTAGTGGATTTATATTTGTGGGGCTTATATAATTTGGTTATATAATAAATTGACAAAATTACCGTAAAAGAGAAACTATACATTTGCCCCTTCGGATGTGTGTTCTATGGTGGACTGGCAACCATTCACTACAGCTGCCAGAATAGGCTCAAACTGACCCCCAAAAGATACAATGCTGAATAGTGAACTTTCTGCAAAGATTAGTTAAACTTACAGTAAATAATGAAAATAATTAATTACAAATTCTCTGACTGTGTGTGGATGGTCTGACATTTGACTAAAAAAAGTAGCAGCGTTGTTAAAGGAATAGTGGAACACAACCCTTAAAATAAAAAAGGACTGAAACTAATTGATTTGAGCCAAAAGTTTACAAGAAAAATAGAAAGACTTCTTGGCTAAAGAAAAGTTTTGCAAAACTGAAAATGAAAGATTGATGAAATATACAAAAAAGGGTTTGATCTGACAAGATGTAAAATTCTGTGACAAAATTAAATATGAACAAATAATCCTTAAGAAAATACACAAAGTCAAAGAACAAAACATAACAAAACATAAAAAGGAAGCAGAAAAGGCAGCTGAAGAGCACAGCAAGCCAAATGCAAGGAACTGTGGCTGGTAACACTGGCTTTATTTTGGGTTACTTTCTAAAAATACATTTTTATTTGTAAATATTGCAATCCTCCCTCTCTTTCCTTTGTTTGTTCTCTGCTCACATTTTTTTGTATTATTTCAAATTTTGGCCCAATTTGTTTCTCCATAATTAAATGTTTAAAGCTTTCTGGTGTCACTTAAGAGCCCTGGGTAAGGTATCTGCTGCCTTCATCTCAGGGTTGAGACATTAGCTTTTCTATGCTTTTATTGTTCAGCCCTCATTTTGTACTTTCCTGTCTTTTTTAAGTTATTGGTCTGTTGATCATTTTTGTTTTACTTATATTTGATTCTTGCTTTTTTCTTAGTTTTCCTCTCACTTTTGTATTTCTGAATTTACCTTTTGTTTTGCAGATTTTTAAAATACTCTTGAACTTTGATTTTATTGGAATTTTTTTGGTTTATTTTGGGACATCCCCTATATTAAATGACTTAAAATTCAAGGTTTTGTTTACTTTTAGCCAGGAGTTGGGTGGTTTCTCTTTCCCTATTTGAGATTTTTAAGTATTAAACTTTGAAATTTCAATGTTTATCCATAATTGTGAGACATGCAATTGTAACAGTTATACCTGAAGATCCTAATTTAAACATATAACAAAAGAGACTGCAAACATTACAGTAAGTATAAACAGAAACTAAACTTGAGAATGGACGAAAATTAGAAAAAGTACAAAAAAGTAGAAAAACATCCATCAATCCATCCATGTTCTTTACCAGTGTATCTAGGGCAGGGTCGTGGGGCAGCTGGACCCTATCCCAGAAGGCATCGGGTACAAAGTAGGAATAATCCCTGGACATGGTGTCAACCACTGCAGGATGAACACACACATACACACGCACTAGGCCCAATTAACCATGCCAGTCCACCTAACCACATGGAGGAAACCCATAAGGACACAATAAAGACTCAAGTGTAACATAAAGAAAGCTTCCAGCTGTTGCTGCTCATACCTGAAACAAAAAAAAAGTGTTAGATGTGTGTTGCACTGAAACAAAAATTAATGTAGACTAAACCATCCAGATTTCCTAACTTTCTGATAGAATTAGAAGAAATTAGCTCAGTTCTTAGAATTAAATATTTAGTTTAGATCTGTTGTGAACTTAGGCAATGTGGCACAGTGGTTAAGGCTTTGGACTTCAAACCCTGAGGTTGTGGATCCAAATCCCATAGCTGACACTGTGTGACCCTGAGCAAGTCACTTCACCTGCCTGTGCTCTAACTGGAAAAAGAAATGTAAACAATCATATCTCAAAAACACTTTGGATAAAGGCGTCTTCCAAAATACATAAATGTGAATGTAAACTCAGCGCCCAGGTGTATTCTCACACCTAGGCCTCAAGGCTTCTACTGAGGCATAGAAACCAAAGCCAGCCATACCCCAAACTCAAGAAACAGCCTATATGGCCCACAAGACCTTAAAGAGGTAAAGCTGATAAACCTCAAATGGGAGAGAGGACCAGTGAAAAACCCCTAGCCCACAATAACAAAACAATGTTCACTTATGGTTAAAGAATTTGTTTTCAAAAAACAAAAACAAGACAAAAAGAAAAAATGTATCAAAAAAGCTATGCCTAAAAAGGCAAACCTCCATGCAAACAAATGAATGTCAAACATTCAAAAACAAATCAAACACTAGAGCCAAAATATAAAAAAGAATGGATTTAAAAAAAAGCAATTATAATAATAGGCATCCAAAACACGCAGTACAAATCAAAAATAATGCAACAGATAGCAAAGACAAAATGAATAGTAACATATGTAAAATAATACCTAAAAAATAGGATTAAAGAAAAAAAAAAAAAAAAAATACTTGAGCCAGGGATGATGTGTCCAAATGCACATAAATCAGATGGCTAAATAGACAATAAGCATTCTAATAAGCATAGCAAAGATCTGACAAGTTTCAGATAAAATAAAAATACCAGCCTTTAACCTTCTCAATGTTCATCATTTGTCAAAGTAAGAGTGCAATATTGCCAGCAGTTACAGTATAGTCTGAGATGTTAAGTAAAAAAAACAGATTTTGAGTTGGGAAAACAATTTACCGAAGTCTATCCTTGCCTCACACATTTCTTTCAAGTTTGCTTATTCCTTGCAGCAACTACAAAGCTGTTTTTCATACTTTCCTTGTGTTTTGTTGCTTAAGCTTACTGTAAAATAAACCCACTTAATACAATTCAAGGTGGCTGGTGGGCCTGATGCCAAGCACTTGATGCAAGTCCTAAAACAGCTCTGGAGAAGGTACCAGTTTATCACATGAGCCATTCACAGAAACATACTCACACCTACATTAAGGACCAACTGCCAAAAAATCTTTAGGGATGTGAGAAAAAAAGAAGGAAAACCTCATAAACATAGGAAGCATGGCCAACTCTGTGTGGACAATAACCTAGCAATGTATTCAAGTTCAGGGCATTGTGAGATGCCAGCACTACTTGCTGTGCCACCATGCTGACCGAGTTTACTTTTATTTCAATTCTCTTTTGAGTACTGTTTTTCATTGAGTGTAGGCTCACATGTTTACAACTAGAATGTGATTACAATGAACTTATGCCTCAGTCTGCCGCATGGATACTGGCCGGCCTAAGCCACAAACTAGTGGCCTTGGGGTTACAAAGACATAAGTAGCTTCTCATCATGTAGAACAATGTAATATCTTTGGATGTGACAGCTCACCAGCTGCAAGCAGCACACTTCTGTGTACATGATGTCAAGCTTAGTTCTCACTCCGCCCTCTGCTCCCATGTGTATTGCCAGACGGTTGCAACTACTTCTTCTTTCAAAGCTCCCGTTAGGGGTTGCCACAGCGGATCATCTTCTTCCATATCTTTCTGTCCTGTGCATCTTGCTCTGTTACACCCATCACCTGCATGTCCTCTCTCACCACATCCATAAACCTTCGCTTAGGCCTTCCTCTTTTCCTCTTCCCTGGAAGCTCTATCCTTAGCATCCTTCTCCTAATATACCCAGCATCTATCCTCTGTACATGTCCAAACCAACGTAATCTCGCCTCTCTGACTTTGTCTCCCAACCGTCCAACTTGAGCTCACCCTCTAATGTACTCATTTCTAATCCTAATAATCCTCGTAAGACCTAATGCAAATCTTAGCATCTTTAACTCTGCTACCTCCAGCTCTGTCTCCTGCTTTCTGGTCAGTGCCACCGTCTCCAACCCATATTACATAGCTGGTCTCGCTACCTTCCTGTAGACCTTCCCTTTCACTCTTGCTGATACCCGTCTGTCACAAATCACTCCCGACACTCTTTACTCATTCCACCCTGCCTTCACTCTCTTTTTCACCTCTCTTCCACAATCCCCATTACTTTGTACTGTTGATCCCAAGTATTTAAACTCATCCACCTTTGCCAACTCTACTCCCTGCATCCTCACCATTCCACTGACCTCCCTCTCATTTACACACATGTATTCTGTCTTGTTCCTACTGACCTTCATTCCTCTTCTCTCTAGAGCACATTTTCATCTCTCCAGGGTTTCCTCAACCTGCTCCCTACTATCGCTACAGATCACAATGTCATTAGCAAACATCATAGTCCACGAGGACTCCTGTCTAATCTCGTCTGTCAACCTGTCCATCACCATTGCAAATAAGAAAGGGCTCAGAGATGATCCCTGATGTAATCCCACCTTCACGTTGAATGCATCCGTCACTAGTACCGTAGACCTCACTACTGTCACACCTCCCTCGTACATATCCTGTACAACTCTTCTACTAATCTAGAAAATATTTGTATGCATTTCTTTTCAACTCAGCATTAGTCTTCTTCTCACCTTCTCAGTCCACAACACTCCACACTCCATTTTTGTTGTTTCCAGTTTTAATGTTCCTCTGCTATTGGATAGATCTTATTCCCATTGAGCACACTACTCCTCACGCAGCATTCATTAACTTTTTCAGTTACAAACAGCCTCGTTTAGACTCAAAAGAGAAACTAAAGCATGATTTAAGGCTGTAAGGTAACGCATTGATATCCTTTCATATTTTTATAGTGGAACAAAGTACAGATACCCAGCAGATGCTTTTGTGATTCTGGAAATATTTAGAATATTCATATTACAGGCGCCGTCAATAATTTTGATAGACGCAATAGTGGATATGTTTGCTAATTATACCCAGTAAAATGCGTCCTGCTATATATTAAGTGTCAGATGATTGCCTTATAATTATAAAATGCTTCAGTAATGAGACTCCTAATATTTCTTGGGATTGGCTCAAACTGACAAAATTATGTGCCAAAAGAAAAATTATCTGATAAGTGCTGTAATTTGACATGTACATATACTGCAAGACGAACATGGGCATGTCATTTCATTTGCGCCACTCACAGCTTTAAATAAACCTAGAAGCCATGTTTTACTTGTTTGCAAGCCTGTGCTAGTTGTTTCAACCCTTTACACTGGCATGTAAACTCAGTGGCCATCTTGTCAAGTGACTGTGATAATGGAGTTTGTTCTTTTTTTCCATGTCTACATTTGGTCTCCCTGATTTCCGAATTTAGCTCCCTGAATGTGAGTGTGTCGTGCTAGGGCCAAGTATCATCAGTAAAGGATCTGGTTCCCCAGAAATTGGATAAGCAAATTCAGAAAACATGAGAAGAAATTCAGCCCTTTGCACTTTTTTTCTGCTCAGAATGTTTTATCGAGTTACACTTTTTGATTGCATTTGGAGAAGAAGTCCTGATCTAGTTGCTGTCTCTTTTATTGCAAACTATGAAAAATCTCGCTGAGTTAAAAAAAAAAACCAAAAAAACACAGGTCCAAATCTATTTTTATTCTGTTCACTTTCTCTTTATATATATATGGTGGCAGTGTGCTTCTCAAACTAATAATAATTCTAATAATAATTCTTTGCATTTATATAGCGCTTTTCTCATTACTCAAAGCGCTCAGCAATTGCAGGTTAAGGGCCTTGTTGAAGGGCCCAACAGAGCAGAGTAACTTTTGGCATTTACGGGATTCGAACCGGCAACCTTCCGATTGCCAGGGCATATCCCTAGCCTCAGAGCCACCACTCCGTCCTCAGGGGCCCAGTGTGGCTGCTGGCTTTCACACCAACAAACGTCTTCTTTTAATTGGACTGCTACCATAGTGAAAGATGCTATAATTTCCCATTTTCTACATTTTGCTGCCAATTCAGACACTTTAAAATTGGGTTTGCTACATGTTTATTGGAACATAGGGAGTATTGGTATATATTACATCTAGATAATTCAGGGTGTTTATTATCTTGGTTTTTAAGATTTTCATCATGATTTTCATTCTGCTTGTTCTGTTTATTTGATCCATTATTTACTAGTGACCTTACTAATGGGTCTGACACTGACGTAGTTGCTGCCTTTCAGCATTCAGTGTTATTTGCCTGGCTGTCTGCTCTGTTCCTTGTTAATTCTCATTACAGGATGCAGTTATGGGAGTAAACTACACAGAAAAGGGAAAATAAAACAGCAAAAGATAGTTAAGAAGTTTAAAGCTAAAGCAAAAATACTAAATATTTCAAAGTGTCTTATACATGTAAGAGAAAAAAAAGACCAGCAAAATAAATGAGATTAATTCAAGGTAAAATAGCTGACTGATTGCAAAACTAGTAGGTTGCAGCCATTAGGGCTCCTCCAGGCCTGGTGCAGTGTATCCCCCAAATAAGAGCTCAAGTTTTATTTGTAAATGTTTACAGTTACCTAACATATAACATTCATAATCCCAGTGCTAATCCCAATGTCATTAAGGACAAGGCAGGAACCACAAGAGTCACCAGTCGACCAAACCTGCATGTCTTTGAGATATTGGAGAAAATGCCTGGGCAGAAGATTCGAACCTAGAATTCTGAGGTGCTAAGCATTAATGCATGCCACTGCCCTTCCAAGAACTAATGATTAGAAATTTCTTGTTTTCAGAGATTTTTAATCAAAGGTTGGTTAAGCTGCTAGTCAGACACTGATTAGTTTATTGTACCAAATACAATGTTATTCTAAACTTATAAAAGCCTAATCTCAGACATGCTGGAGCACCACAACTACAACCTGCTGAACACTGGGACTTTTGAAATGATGTCGTCCATAATCTCCCAGCCTCCAGACTTCTGCACACTCAAACAGCAGCTGAAGAATAAAACAGGCAAAGCAATGACAGAGTTTCAGCTAACAATGATAGACAAAGAGAGCCAGAGCAAGAAAGAGTGCATGACAACATTCATTCAGGGTCTACTTACACAGAGTGTATGAATGATTTTTAATACAAGCTTAATATAAAGTAATCATTTGTATCGTGATTGTTTTTTTGTTTTTGCTGTGCTCATTTATGAACATGGTGCAATCTGTAGAGCTAATGATCTCTGCTGAACACAAACAGGTGCTCAACTCTTTAATATATTTTCCGACGTTCTATTGATATTGAAACTGAATTGGCTGTGTCCAGCACACCCTTTAATACTCATTATTTAGTCTAAATTTTTTTTTTGTATTTGTTCTTGTGTGGTTACATTTGCCCCAGTTACTTGTTTTGTTAAGTGAAGCTGTATTTAGTAATTGAATAAAAAAAAACAACTCCATGGACAGCAGACAACTGCAGTTATTAGGCAAAGACATCAACCATGAAATAAAAGCCTTCAGACCAACTACACAATTCACTGTAAAGATGAAAAGCAAAACATGCAATTTGTGTTTTGGATGTATGCTAGTGACAATAGTAAACTAATTTGTTTTGAGGTTTTTGACACTATTTTTGACATCCACCTTGAAAAAGGTAAACATTCAAGGCAAATAAAAAAAGAACAGAAGTATTAAATTAGATGGTTTCAAATGACGAAAGAGCAAAGAGCTTTAGTGAGGCTCCCTCTGTTGTCTGACTGGCCCCTCCTATCACATCACTACTGCTGATTAGCAGAAATGGACAAGGGAGGTGTGGTTACGTGCTGAGCCTCCGCCCACTCCTGACAACAAGTGGCTCAGCGATTACTTTAAACTTCTTTTTTACCTTTGAGGGTGGAAAAGATAGTCAAGTGTCTCCCCAGAAAATGTATAATATGGCCCTTTTGTTGCTTGTTTAATCTCTTGTTGAAATTGAAGCTTGTATATATGATGTTTTTAGCTGACAGGCTTCCATTTACATGTAGTCACTCCTTAAGTTTATGTGTAATGCCTGTACTGCTTTTTTATTGCTGTTCTTACCTTGTAATTCACACAACTAGGTGCTTCCTCTAAATAACAGCCTCTTTTTTCCCAAATGGCTAATAATTTGTGCAGATGATTTGGGACAAGTATAAACCTATTTTTTGTCTGTTTTTCAAGTTGCACATTTTAATTTTATAGTTGTGAGAAGTTTTTGAATTCTTTGTCCTTTCTGTAAACATTTTTTGTGACAGCAATAACTTTAGACTATTTCCTGCAAACACTTTTATTATTTTGATAGAGATGTTCTGGATTGTTCTTTAATTAGTGATATTAGCATAATCTTCATTTTGAGGGGTTCAACCCTAGTCTTCTGGATGGTACTTCCATAATGGTCATTGCTATTGGGAGCTAAAGGAAGACCTTGGACTGCTAGACAATCTTTTTTAAAATTGTTGTACAACTAGCATGAATTTAACCCACTAGAACCCTTTAAAATCAATTGTCTCAACTAATTAGTACCAAAACATGCCCCAGATTGCAAGTGCAAGTGGGCATGATGCAGACCTGCTTTCTTGCTTATAGGCTTTCAGAGCCGTTATTTTCACATGTAGAGAAATCCTTACTTAATAATAATAATACATTTTATTTATATAGTACCTTTCTAATGCTCATGCATGCAACAATCAACATGTAACACATCGCCACCCTACAATGCCATGATAGTATAACAAACTTAGCTTCAAACATATGTCTTTGTTACCTGAAAAAGTTCAGATGCTGATAGAAAGATTGCATTTTTGAAAAAATCTGTGATCAGATGTTTTTTATTACCACTAGAGTTCCAATCTGCTGTTATAAGAAAAAGAACATTTTCCAATTTTAATTTCAATATCTCTTAATAATAAAAATTGCATGCTACGTCAGAAAAATCTAATGTTTACATCCTCTTCTTGGATCCAGATGTGCCTTCACCGGAATCTGCATATCCACATACAAAATTACTAATTTTTGTGTCTTCAATTTTTCCATTCTTGATAGTTAAGTTATATCTAAGTTTGCTGAGTGATATTTTCCACTGGAAATACTTAAATTTCAGTATTTGTTTGCAGACATATATTTTGGTTTTGTAGCAGTCGTAGACTCTCCTGTGTTGTTTACCAGTCCCTGGTGAGAGAGAGAAAGAAAGAGAAAGAGACTGGGTTTATATATATATATATATCTATCCATCCATCCATTATCCAACCTGTTATAGCCTAACAACAGGGTCACGGGGGTCCGCTGGAGCCAATCCCAGCCAACACAGGGCACAAGGTAGGAAACAAACCCTGGGCAGGGCGCCAGCCTACCGCAGGGCGCGCACACACACACACACCCCAAGCACACACTAGGGACAATTTAGAATCGCCAATGCACCTAACCTGCATGTCTTTGGACTGTGGGAGGAAACCCACACAGACACGGGGAGAACATGCAAACTCAACGCAGGGAAGCAAACCCGGATTTCCTGACTGCGAGGCAGCAGCGCTACCACTGCACCACCATGCCGCCCATATATTGTATATAACTCTGAAGCAACAAGTAAACAATTTGTAACTTTGTACATAAAATTATGTACTCATTCAAGCCTTTTCTTTGAAAATTATTTTTCATGTCAGTCCTTGAAGCAACTTCTGTTTCTATGTACCACATTGAGAAACCTTACATTTTGGTCAACGGATTGGGTTTTTTGTGTTGCAAAGTTGCAGTTGCCCCACGGAAGTTCTGCTTTTCATTTATTTATTTATTTTTGTTTCTTTTTCTTGTATTTCATGTCTGTCATAAACTAAGCAAATACACACATTTGCATACCAGATTCTTACAATGCTTGTTTACAGAGATGGGGACAACTCCTTTTTTTGGCCGCCACGGGCATTGCAAGCACACTAGACTTACCTATGGTATAATTAGCCCCCCACCTATTCTACTCACATATGCCTTCTTCATCCAGGAGTTTGTTTCCATCTCCCCCACCACCCAAAGAGAGGTTGAAGGGCAATTAGAAATGTGTGGCAAGGTGGGACAGGAAGGCACTATACTGTGAACAGAACACTAGCTGAAACAGCTTTGTTTTAATCATGTACTCATGACACATTGATGTGATGCTGTGGCTTTTGATTGAAAGGGAGGCCAGGTTCCCCACGTGAAACTGCAAGTGCTGGCATGGTGTGGTGTGATTCTGCGACATTGGATTGAAGAGTGATCCCCATGAACGTTAGTGTTGTGTGATTGTAGTTGTGATAGGGGGGAAGAGGCTGGAGTCTCCATGTGAAACTGCATGTAACAGTGTGATACAAATACATTTGATTGAAGAGTGGTCCTTTGTGAAAGTTTCCATGGTCAGAGACATTAAATCAAAGGGCTCCTTAAATGAAACTTCAAGCGCGTATGCAAAGTTGAAACTGGAAGAGCACTGTTCAGGAAACTAACACAGGGAGAATGTGCAGCAAGTAGCATCTGGATATTGTGAATGCACCCTTGATGCTTGAAGTATAAAAGTATACCCTGAAATGCTTCAAAGTTATACTAAGCAGTATTTACAAATGAAGGGTAGCATTGAATCCTTCAGCAAATGTTGTTCTCAATAGAGTTAAAACTGTGACTCAGGGTTTTCATATTCCATATCATTTGCATTCTGTAAATTTTCCAAGACTTTCTTTTTTTTCAAGAAGAAGATGACATTTCCCTAGTACAATCTTATTGCACATCAACAAAACAATCCATAAGCACTCTCACAGAAGACAGTGCGTAACTGCGTAAACATGTGTAAAAATTAGCTGTCGCATAAGCAATATAGATCCTATCTCCTGTAGTACAATTGACCAATCATAGACAAGTAGACATCATTGAAAAAGTCTGAAACTCAGATATCTAATAGCAATTAGTCTTTCATTGTATGCAGTGTGCCATCGGTAGGATCTTTGATAAAAGCAAATTCACTCAGCTGTGACGTGATGATTTCCTTGGCATATAAATGTGCAAATTGCATTTACTAATGAAAGAGAATAGGCAACATGGCAACCTATGATTTATTTAAACGGTGATAACTTTGGGTACATAAAATAAAAGTATTGCTTTTGATTGAATTGTGATTATATTGCAACATTCACAAACAACTTTGAAATATGGTGGTGTCCCGCCAGCAGGTCACCTTGTGCTTAAGTAGTTAAGTATACCACCTAAAACAGCCATCTCTACAGTTAGCCTAATAAGACTAAGGACAAGCCAAATCACCTGTGTGAGTACTGGAATAAACACACTGTTTTTTCTATTAGTATGGTTTCTTTTATACTGCATGTTTTTAAACACTGATGTTGCATTCATCTTACATGCACATTTATATATAGTAATAAAATTGTTAAAATTGATGAATGTAATGTCTCCCAAATCAGCAATAGGGTTCTGCAACAGGGTACTCTTTTCAGTCCACGTTTTTAACTGTGCTAATTAAACTTTTTTATGCACAATCCTTATGACTACTGTACCTCATACAAGATGCATTTATCAACTTCTTTTCTCATCCATGCAATGTAATACATCTGTGCACTTCAGTCTAAAAAAACTTACAAAAAAGCAAGAGGAGAATTACAAAAAATAAATAAATAAAAATAAACACAAAATGGAGAAATGATTAGAAGGCTATTATAAACGCTCTGTCATTACATTAGACTTATAAAAATGATATACTAATTAAGTAATCAGTCAAAAAGAAACAGAAAAAAATTTGTGAGAAATAATACTGATAAAAATTGAACATTTAATTATTTCAAGTATTCATCACATCAAGTCAAATGCAGTCAATGGAGTAAAATGCTGTGGGATTTCTGTTGGTTGAAACCCTGGGATAACATTAATGACTTTTTTTGCATTGCATCTTATTGCAATAATAAAGAATAAAATGCTTCTGTATAAAACCAATTAATATTTAAAATATTATACAAAGATAAAAGTGCTGTTTCTAAAAGAAATGAGTTGAGCAGGCTTTCTTTAGGACAGTTTTGACATGTTCAACAGCTGTCCCAGGACAATAAACATCTTATTTCAAATATCATTATGAATTGATTTTCCTGCTGTTAACATGAAGTGACTTTGGAAATCACCCCTAAATGTACTCTAATATCAGGATAAACTAATATTGTAATATAGATTTGAAGAGATAAATGTTTTGCCAGAAATCCAACAGATCTTTGACATTATCTATGCAAATCAGCAGACATGTAGCTTACACCACATTTGGGTTCACAACAATACACATTATTTAACATAACAGCTAATAGGACTTGAAAATCCTGCCACACTTGTTATGCATTCTTTGGCATGAGGATTTTGTTAACCAAATATTTTACTTTTACATCTTAGGTCTCCTTAATTTGACCTCTGTACACAAATAATAGATGATTTAGCATTCACCAAATTCATGTTATGTCCCTTCCTGCCTTACACCTCGTTAATCACTGAGATCTAGGATACATTCTTGGAAGCAGGCAAGACCACATAAACACAGTATCATACACACAATTGAGCTTGAAAACAAAGTGCCTTTTTTATAATGGCAGAACTATACAGAAAAATACTGTATTATTGTTGCTTTCAATTAAATTTAAAGCACAAATGTGCAGTTTGAAGGGTTCACATGGCTGCTACATACTGCACAATTCATAATTCAAGCTTTTCTCCCATTACAGGTTAACAACTCCAAACTATCTCTGAAAAAACAGAGCTCTCATAAAGTACTTAGGCAAGCCCTTTGAAACTATGAAATCTTTATAAACAGGCATGGAGACATCATCATAATGAAAAGACAGAAAACTCCCATTCTTGTTCTGTCTGCTCAACATTCTAAATAATATTTACTTTCAGTGATTTGACATTTTCTTACTAATACTGTACATCAGGGAAAAAATGGTGCATTGCCCTAATTGAAACTAAAATGAATTAGGATTTTGTCAAAGACACACATCTCTGTTGAAAGTAACTAACTTCAAGAAACATTCACAAAAAATGTAAAATATGAATACAGTGCATGGAGTTTGATTATAGTATAGTTTAAATATAGTACAGATAAATATAAGGAACACTAAAAATCAAACATATGAACTAATTGCAACATTAAAATAATGTATAAAAACATATAACTACAATAGTGATCAAAATTCAAAATATTACTTTCCTTTGTAATGACAGCATTTCAATTTGTCAATTGTTCTGCACCAGTAGCAACAATACATAAAATAAACAGCAATGGTTACTTGTGCTTATAAAAGCAAAGAGAGTATACTGTACATCCAAATCCGTGTCTTGTGTTTCTATACAGGAACATCTAAAACAGTATGTAGTATCTGTATGAAGGATGCTAAGAGCATGTGGAGAACAACATGTGTTTGACTTTTGGCCACCTTTTGGCTACATGTTCTCAGTTACTAGATGTGCAAATGACTCTTAATAGACAGGAAACGTTATTTTAGAACAGGAATGCCAATGAGATTTCAGTTTTGGCCATCTTCCTGTGTTTCAGTCCTTCTCAAAATCTGACTGTCAGTTATGCCCGTGCTTGCCATCTGTGCCCGCAGGTTTTCTATAGTGTTCAACAGAGCAGCCCTCTCTAGTTCCAGGGTCTGGATGGTCTGCTTTAATTTGCCTTCACTGCCCATGAGGTTTTCCACATGTGCTTCAAGACTATGGATTTTTGCATGAGCAGCCTAAAATCAAAGAAAGAAATGGTTGCAAAAATAAAGAATTAGAAAAGTTTCATTATAAGACAAGAGACCTACTGTCAGACACCTCCATAAAATATCTGGTAAAATAATTTATTTGTCTGACTTGTATCTGATTAAAATTTAAATACCACCAAATATCATAGACCTAAAAATATTATCTATAAATACTTATGTAAAAATTTTGGCAGCTGGGCAAGGATTCACAATCAGGAAAAAGGAAATAAAAAAAATATTCAATTTTATTATGCAATATTTAAAAAAATGTTAGAACAATGAAAGATAAACTGGACATGTGACTTTAATAGAAAATAAATCAAAATACCGTTGGTGGAGAAACAGTTTCCATGATCTGAGTCCAGGTGGAGAATTGTTATTGAATTGTCTAAAACAACCTTGTTTGAAAATAGGTGTGTTGTAAATGCAGCCAGTACCACAGAACCCAGAGGAATGGTCAATGATCGACTTTGTAGTTGTGACATTTGTTCTGGTGGCCTTGGATTCTGATTATTCAGGTAAACAGAGGTGACCAGTTGAAGCCTGAAGATTATCTTGTTTGGACACCTGAGGACTAAATTTGCTACTCTTTAAAAGAGAAGGTCCTCTTAGCCTCATCAGATCAGGATGCAGTCAGCATGAGAATAATGGTCCTTAGCTAAAAACATGGCTTGTTATTTTCTGGTCATGGGGGGTGGCTGCTGTAAATGTAGAGCTTTTAGAAACTTGGATTCTTGTTTACTAGTAAAGACAGCATTTATTTTTAGATTGAAAAATAACTTGGTCCTGTAGTAGCCATTTTGGGACATCTTTCCCAAAACGGGAGCTATAAAGTGTCTAGAATGCAGAAAATATAATCAATAATTATTGTGTCAATTGTTATTTATGTTTTAATTGGGCTAAGCAGACATATTTGTTTTTTTTTTATATTTTTCCACTGCTCCATGGTCCAGGTCTGACGGTTATTTCCCCATTGTAGGTGCTTTTGGTGGTAGACAGAGGTCAGCATGGGCACTCTGACCGGTCTGTGGCTATGCATTCCCATACACAGCAAGCTGTGATGCCCTGTGTGTTCTAACAGCTTTCTCTCATGGCCAGCGTTAAGTTTTTCAGCAAGTTGTGCCTCAGGAGCTCTTCTAAGGGACTGGACCAGATGGTCTATCCTTTGCTCCCCATATGCATCAATAAGCCTTGTGCATCCTTCACCCTGTCACTGGTTCACTTGCTGTCATTCCTTGGACCACTTTTTTTTTTAAGTATTAACCCCTGCATAGGGGAACACCTCTGAAGACCTGCCTTTTTGGAGATTCTTTGATTCAGCTGTCTAGCCATCACAATTAGGCCCTTGACAAAGTCACTTAGATCCTAATGCTTGCCTAATTTTCCCGCTTCCAACACATCTCCTTTAAAAACTGACAGATCTCCTTTAAAAACTGACTGATTGACAACAGCCCCCTGCAACTCTGCTCAGTCAGTGGGTTTAGAAAATAGTATGCTATGGTGTAGTTAGATAGACAGATAGCATTCCATGCAGTTCTTGCCCAGTGGTATACATAGGTCAAACGTCAAAAAGAATCACAACACGTATACAGGAGCATCAAAACGCCGTCAGAAGGAAGGACTCACAATCACTGATTTATCCGCACACAAATTCAACCGGACATACATTTAACTGGGACAATGTACAAGTAAGATTTAAGGCCAGTACTAAAAGTGCCAGAGAGTTGGCTGAATCTTGGCTATCAAACGAAAATGCCATTAACAGACATTTGGACATGAACCCAGCATATGCAAATTTAAGAAGAAGAAGATCCTCATAATAAATAAAACTCTATGACCAACACCCTCCTAACCCCACCTCATTACCCCTATCCCTCCCCCCAAACCCTAATTTTGCTATATATTGCCTTTGATTCTTGTATGTCTAATCATTATCCTCTGATGACGGCTCCTGGCAGGAGCTGAAAGCACAGGAATAAAAACTTTATGATACGTGATTCATTCTCTCCCTTTGTGGATCTCCAACTAGATAGATAGATAGATAGATAGATAGATAGATAGATAGATAGATAGATAGATAGATAGATAGATCCATAAATATTTGGACAGAGACAACTTTTCTCTAATTTTGGTTCTGTACATTATCACAATGAATTTTAAACGAAACAACTCAGATGCAGTTGAAGTGCAGACTTTCAGCTTTAATTCAGTGGGGTGAACAAAACGATTGCATAAAAATGTGAGGCAACTAAAGCATTTTTTTAACACAATCCCTTCATTTCAAAAGGGGCTCAAAAGTAATTGGACAAATTAAATAACTGGAAATAAAATGTTCATTTCTAATACTTGGTTGAAAACCCTTTGCTGGCAATGACAGCCTGAAGTCTTGAACTCATGGACATCACCAGATGCTGGGTTTCCTCCTTTTTAATGCTCTGCCAGGCCTTTACTGCAGCGGCTTTCAGTTGCTGTTTGTTTGTGGGCCTGTCTGAAGTTTAGTCTTCAACAAGTGAAATGCATGCTCAATTGGGTTAAGATCAGGTGAGTGACTTGGCCATTCAAGAATTTTCCACTTCTTTGCTTTAATAAACTCCTGGGTTGCTTTGGCTGTATGTTTTGGGTCATTGTCCATCTGTATCATGAAACGCTGCCCAATCAATTTGACTGCATTTAGCTTGATCTGAGCAGACAGTATGTCTCTGAACACCTCAGAATTCATTCGGCTTCTTCTGTCCTGTGTCTCATCATCAATAAACACTAGTGTCCCAGTGCCACTGGCAGCCATGCACGCCCAAGCCATCACACTGCCTCCACCGTGTTTTACAGATGATGTGGTATGCTTTGGATAATGAGCTGTTCCACGCCTTCTTCATACTTTCTTCTTGCCATCATTCTGGTAGAGGTCGATTTGGTTTCATCTGTCCAAAGAATGTTTTTCCAGAACTGTGCTGGCTTTTTTTAGATGTTCTTTAGCAAAGTCCAATCTAGCCTTTCTATTATTGAGGCTTATGAGTGGCTTGCACCTTGCAGTGCACCCTCTGTATTTACTTTCATGCAGTCTTCTCTTTATGGTAGACTTGGATATTGATACGCTTACCCCCAGAGAGTGTTGTTCACTTGGTTGGCTGTTGTGAAGGGGTTTCTCTTCACCATGGAAATGATTCTGTGATCATCCACCACTGTTGTCTTCTGTGGACGTCCAGGTCTTTTTGCGTTGCTGAGTTCAACCAAACTGTAGGTTTTGCCACTCGTAATATTGTAGCAATTTCTCGGATGGGCTTTTTCTGTTTTCGCAGCTTAAGGATGGCTTCTTTCACCTGCATGGAGAGCTCCTTTAACCGTATGTTGTCTGTTCACAGCAAAATCTTCCACATGCAAGCACCACACCTCAAATCAACTCCAGGCCTTTTATCTGCTTAATTGATAATGACATAATGATGGACTTTCCCACACCTGCCCATGAAATAGCCTTTGAATCAATTGTCCAACTACTTTTGAGCCCCTGAAATGAAAGGATTGTGTTAAAAAAATGCTTTAGTTGCCTCACATTTTTATGCAATCGTTTTGTTCACCCCACTGAATTAAAGCTGAAAGTCTGCACTTCAACTGCATCTGAGTTGTTTAATTTAAAATTCATTGTGATAATGTACACAACCTAACTTAGAAAAAAGTTGTCTCTGTCCAAATATTTATGGACCTAACTGTAGATAGATAGACAGACATACAGACAGACAAATATGTATTTGTTTACTTGATATTGTATTCTGAGGAGACATGTAAGTAAATATTTTGTTGTACTATTTACACATGACAAAAACATGACTTGATAATAATTCTAATCTCATTTTAATCAAGTTTTCAAAACCTAAAGAGATGGAAGCTTGCAGTTAATCAAGGCAATGAAAAAGAGCAAACCTGTAATTCTTCAAGAAGGTCTATATTTTGCTGTCTAAGGTTGGTATTGGTTCTCTCCAACTTCTCCATTTTCGCATTGTCACTTAGTGGCAAAGAGGAATCCATTAATTCATCTTGTATTACATGGTATTCAACTTCGTAGGCCAACAGTTGTTTTGAGATATCCATTTTAAATACCTGTAAAAAAAAGTACACTATTTACTACAAAAGAATTCATTAGAAAGATTGCAAATTAAGAGTGAAAATGGGCACACATTCAAAATTTACACAGAAGTCACACATTGGAAATGAGTGTAGCATATCCATAAATCCATTATATATTTCTTTGTTAAAAGGAAGCTTTGAAAGTGTGATTTAATTTATCTCTAACCAGTGCACTGACCATAAGTAACACATTCTGAATTACACACATTAAAATAATACATCATTTAGTGATTTCATGCAAAATATTAAAAAGTTTCAGAGGGTGTTTCTTAAGATTCAGCATCCATTTCTTGATTAATTTGTCAATGATGCTAAGAAGAAAATCCTAATACTTTCATATATTATAGTTCTACTCCTTTGCCAAATGTAGGAAGTTTCATCACCATGTCGTTGACTTTGCTAGAATATTACTGACTTTTTATTTTAATACCTTTTTTAGATATACCAAGTGACTAGTGATTTCTAAACAGGCTCAAACTATTATTCAGAAAATTTGACAATTGGTTCAGCAGAGCACAGATAGAGGCTAATGGTAAGGCTATTATAATATTCTCTGAATGATTTCTTTCATATATGAAAACTCAGAAATAGCAGGGTACCAGGGTCCGAATACTTAAGCCCCTAAGATAACTGGAATCAATTCCATTTAAATTTTCTAAAACAATATATATTTCCTTTTAAACATGTTGTGGAATAAAGGAAGAGTGACTCTTTAGCACAGTGATATGTTTTTATAAGACGTTTGGAGTTTTGGATCTGTATTTTTTTTTATTTGATTACCAATGGATTCTTATTTTATGAATGTTTCATAAAAGCATCAAAGGCAATATGACTGTAACAATGTAATCGGAATATTCAAACTTTTAAAAAGGAAAGCACAAAAAAATTGCCTAATAAAAGCTAAAAACTTCTAATGGCTGAACTTGTGTAGTTGGTCTGTCAGTTCCAAACTCCAAAAAAATGGATCCATTCCCAAATCCTGATGATATTTGTATTTTTAAATTTTGTACTAACTTGCATTAAAACATGCACTTCAGTAAAACCAGCATCAAGATATTGCTTTACATATAGAATGGTAGACAATGTATTTGGAACTAATACAAGGACATTATGTACCTTTATGGATGAATTTTATTTTTTTTCTTAAATATTTCTGAATACTAGTGTTTCTTGGACAACAGAAACCCATTTTACACATGTAGAATGGAGCCAATAACTTGAAATACTTGACTCTGTAATACTGCATCTGAAAATGCTTCATCTTAGCAAATATGTGAACAAATTTGTAAATGTGCTAAGTATTCAAGATGTAACAGATAGTTGTGCAAATGAACCAATCATTAAAAATACTCAAGGAGATACATTTAAGTATAAACCTGACTATCATGTGTGTGTGCTATCAAACAGGGATAGAACCATCCTGATAAATGTAAGGCAGTAACTGACTAGGGTGAAATTAAACAGCCAAGAATTTCCCTTGGTTCAACAGCACAAGATAAGCCATTCCAGTTCCTCATTGTTTTATAGCACTTAGGAGGGATTCCTTCTGCCAACTTTATTACATACTAGACATAATAATAAAAGATATATTTAGGTCAGCACTGGCCACTACAGGCCAACATATCTTGCCATTTCCTATTCATCTGTCATGTCCAAAATATCAGTAAATTCAGATGAAGTTCACAAAATATGTAACTCAGTTATCTAATTTGTAAACAAATGCTGCCTAAACATTAATTAACTTTATTTTATGCCTATGTAATTTCATTGTGGAGGTGATTTTAAATTCATGTCTGGCATGCACGGTTTTCCACCTCCATTAATAATTATTAACATCTTTATCATTTTGCCTCTTATTTTCCATTTGGTTAAGATGCATTTCTGAATTCTGCCTCTTGCAATTTGTTAACCATTTACTAAAAAAACATAGTAGACTACCCGATTTCCTGCTTGTCTCTTATAATTGTTTATATTAATTTGCATGTGATACATGTTAGGAAAAATAGCCTATGGTTCCCAAGGTTCGTCCAATCACATTTTTCATACAATAGCATTTGCAAATGTTCACTCCTTAAGCAGTTGCCGGGTAAACAGCCAATCCTGAAAAATATATCTATCTGAAAAAACTTAAAACAAAATTGCAGGTTTCTTTAAATTTGCTGGGCTAAATTGTTTCTAACCCATGGGGCTTATTTGAATTCAGTCTTTTTAAACCCATTGTCACTTGAAAATCTCTAAATCTTTCATTATCAGCTGAAATCTGACTATTAGGGAAGCACTTTGGAAAACTTGTTAATTATGAGATGATCTCTTAATGAACTCATTCAGTTATTAGGTTGATCTGGGAAATTTGCATAATTGATGTTACTTCAATAGCTAAATTAAAGTTATATAGACATTTTACAATATCAATATTTATGGTAAATAAAAATATCCTGATGAAGCAGTATTATGCAATGATTCCTCACAGACTATGGCAATAATAAATAAAATAAACCCACCTTCAATTGTCTATGGAATGAGTCAACCATCACTAACACATATTTTAGATTTTTTTACTCTATGTTATGTTCTTGTCCTAAATCTGGATTTGCTTCAAGCCTTATGAATAACAAATAAAAGCATGTAGGATTAATTATATACATTAACACCTGCCGTAAGTGCAGCAGTACACAACATGTAAATGAAGTAATGTAAGGTTTGCACTTTCCTGGCATTTTCATTGTCATGAAAGCCAGATTTAAGTTAGACAAGCTTCTGGGAGGATTAATTGTTCACAAAGCTGACTACTCACACATTCCGTTACACATTACAATGTTTCTTATATTGTTGTGAATGGTCCATTTTCATATATATCACTCAACTTTTGAAATATTGTAATATGTTTTATCATTGATTCTTATTTAGGATAGAATATACCTCTACATACCCCTACACTGGCAACTCCAATATAATCAAATATTCTTGCAACAAATAAGCAATAATAATAATGTAATTTTGTTTATTTAGACAGGTTATAATCATTTGCCATTTCTAGACCTTAAAATAATTTGCATACTTACTTGATAGTTTTAGTGACAAAGCTATTTTTATATAACCTGAATATACTGGACACTTTATTGAATTTGTATAATTCTGACAGAAGCACAGTTTATAATACTTACAGAAACTGCATTCCAGTACATCACATTTCACATTAAAATTTGGTTTCCCATTGTGTTGATAACCACATAACAAATTAAATAAACACAAGTGGGAAAATCACATTAGTCTGACATTGTTTACTGTGACAGTATGCTTGGATTATCTTACTACTGAAGTGTAGACAGACTGCAAACTTTTTAATGAAATAATCAATTTTTTTGGGAAATACATATTCAAAGTAGCTACAACCAGAATATTTTTTTCTTTTTTATGTAATCTCTTTATTAGTTTTACAAGGAATTAAGTGGTATGCCCCTCAGATATTTTCCCAGCAATCCTACTCTAATACATTAACAGATAAATAAGCATACAATTACATAGATAAATGAATGGAAGACAGAAACTCCTTTAGGGTAAAAAGTTGTTTTTATTTCACGTGTTTGCTACATGACTTTATGATTACAGTCTGTGAAGGCCTATGTGCTGATGTATGTGTTTGTGTGTTGGGGGGGTTGTGTAACATGCCCAACTGTAAAATTAATCAGAAAATAGTGTTTTAAGTGCTATACACATGCAGCCAGATGAACCGAGCACATGTAGTCTCCTATCACTCCTGAAATAGTTGCACTAAACATTTAAAACTACTTCTGCATTTAAACTTTTTCCCAACAAAATTTGCTGATATACTAAACACCAGTTCTGATGACAGACTTTTGCTATATATGCTTACAGTATACTTTTTAGATGACTTACCATTGGAGAAAGCAGTTTCATTAGCTCTAAATGAGGAGACTATACTTCAAACATGCTCTCTGCCTGAACTGCAGCTTGCTGCTCAAAGGATGTAACTTTTACACTGATAGAGCACACCTTCGGAGGAAGTTGATTACTTGCTGTGACCTTCTGATATTAACATATGCAGTATGGGAACAATAACCAATAGCACTTGGCTGGCACAGCAAACAAAACTAAATGAGCAGACCCAGACAATCAAGAGTAGGATAACAGACACAAGAAAGCAGGAGTCAAGGCAGCTAAAAGGCAATACTGTACTGTATGTATTTAATGTTTTGTAAACCAATAACAATCAGAGATTCAAAAATAGAAGGAATACAAGGCTCATGGAAAGGTATCCAAAAGCAAGCAAAGCGTAGAATCTAAAGGCACAGTAAAGCTTAAGCAAAATATTATAGTTTCTTTCACACTCAAAACTGCCCTATGTTAAAGCCCTGAATACAGTCAGTACTCGCATTTATTTCCACTGCCCCTTTCATTATGTGACCCCAACACTAGCCGAGGTTCCTAGCAATAAATAAGATGGATGAGGACAGGGTAAAAAAGTATGTTATATGAATGGCCAGAATGGAGCCCAAGCCCCATTCTGACACATAGTTACAGAGGTGTTGATACAAAGATGAAAAATTCTCCCTAGAGTACTTTATTTTACAATTAAAAAGCATTCCAGAGGATGTTAAAACACATATTATGCACTAGAAAATATATTATTTAATAAAAGAATATTAGGAAGCTCTCCATGCACTACTATTTTATAAAATGGAACTCTTACTCGGTCCTCATCTCCAAGAAGGCTGTTTATCTATACACATTGTTCATGGGAATTAATGACTCCCGAAAGGATTTAAGATAACTATTTATTGTATATTGTGCCAATAGCATATGAGCTTACTTTAATAGCAAAGCACAACAGTTCAAGAATGTTTGTTAATTAAATGACCTTACTAAAGCCAGAAGTTGAAATGACAAATTATCATACTTTAACTGAACATTGTTCTTTTGTTAGAATCGAAATGTGAATGAATTTCAGCAATAAAACAAAATTATAAAATAAAGTGTCATGGTAATACAACAGCCAGCACTGCATCATCATAGTTTTAGGAGTGAATGCAGCTATATGGACTGTTTTTGCTCTTCAGTGTTTGTTCTCTTCTGTACTTTTTTTCTAAGTACTGTGGTTCTTTCCCATCCAAAAGACATACAGTACGCTATACATTAACACTAGGATCCCTGAAGCCTACGAAAAAACTTGTAATTCTGGGCCACCTTAAATTCCTTCACACCTCTCCATCAGCGTCTTTTGCTTTGTAAATGTGTCACTCAGCACAAGCAGCCTGCTATCTCATCCCAACCCTCCTACAACACATACACCCAAACCCGAACCCCCATCGCAGCTCAAGTCATAGCAAAGATTCTCAGAGTTAAACTCTGTTTATCTGGGTGTGAGGTGCCTGGAATTGCAGAGGGTAAATAATATATCGCTATTTGGAATACATACATCTCATGTGTGTTCCATGTCTACAACGATCTCTGTATATGTAGGATGAAATGCTAGGCAGGAATTGTTGAACTCATAACTAAAAAAGAAACGTTATTCATATTTTAGTAATAATTGACAAAAAGTAGACATGAAATGTATAATGCGTTACATCCAAATATCAAATAAACACTTTGACAAAAGGTACAAATATAAAAAAACAATAGCACTTTTATTCAAGAATATAACCATAGAAAAAGAAGTCGGGTTAGGGTATGACGCCAACACGACCACTTGGGTGGTGCAGCGGTAAGAACTGCTGACTCCTAATCAAGAGGTTCCCGGTTCGATTCAGAGCACGTCTGTTTTGAGTAGTGAGCTGCTCTTATTGTTACTATTACAGAATAAAAACATACATTTAATTTGAGTCTGTAACAGCCGGTGTAAATCTATGGTACTTGTAAAAGGTAGCGTTTTTCTGTTATACTTGTACCTTTTGTGAAAGTGTTTATTTGATATTTGGACTTCATTCTTCATACATCATATACTTGATGTCTACATTTTGTCAATTATTACTAAAATATGAAAAATGTTTCTTTTTTAGTTATGTGTTCCAACAATTCCTGCCTCGCATTTCATCCTACATTTACACAGAGTGTTGTAGACACAGAACACACATGAAATGTATGTATTCCAAATGACAATATATTATTTACCTTCTACAATTCCAGGCACCTTCCACCCAGATAAACAAGACTTGAGCTCTTAGAATCTCCTCTGCGACATGAGCTGCGTCGGTGGGGGGATGAGATAGCAGGCTGCTTGCTGCTTGTGCTGATTGACACATTTACAAAAGAAAAGATGCTGATGGAGAGGTGTGAAGGAATTTAAGGTGGGCTGGGATTACAAGTTTTTTCGTAGGGGTCAGGGATTTTAGTGTTAAGGTAGCAGCACATTACACGATTTCTAGCCAGTAAACATGTAAAACTTAATGACTATAGTTGGTGGATCTCATTCCCTTAAGGAAGTCAGATTATACCAATAGGAATTGCAGAAGATAACATATTCAGTCTCAATTACTGCCTTTACTTTTTCCTTTCTAGGTATGATTAACAGAAAGCATCAGATGGATAAGTCTCTCCAAAACTCCTGTGTTTCTTTCTTCATGGGTGCTGCATTGTATGCATTGTATATTTAAGTGAACGCTCATCAGTTTTCAGCTCTCTCACACACACACAGGGCTGCCCTATGACTTAAGACAAATACAAACCTGTTTGATTTTCTTAGGGCAAATCATTGACTGGTCTGACTGAGTTGTTGGGGATGTGAAACTACATAACTGGATGTCACAAGCACCACTATCTGGAAAAATAATGGATGAATGGGGATTACAAAAGTGATAGTAATAATATAAAAATAAAAAACTAGTAATAGTTGCACAGCATATGAGGAGGAGCTGGAAATTCCCAAAATCTTACATATTTGCATAAATGCATTATACAGTTAATAAAGAAAAGTGTTACAGCTTGAAAAGCCAGGCCTGCAGCTTTTTCCGAGCTATGCATCAGCAAACCTGGCAAGCAGCTGAGAAATCTTCAAAGTCTCAGCCAGTTTTTAGTCTTACAGTTGGTATTAGGGCATAGATAAAAGAGGATACAAATTAAGTATATTAAATTGCAGACATAAATAAATAAAGGTCTGCTCAGAATGTAATAAATACATTTTTATACTAGGAAGGTTACCACTTTCTCAAAGATGCAATTACAAAAATACTTCATTAGGTCATAAATGTGTTTCAAAATATGGCTTTTAATAATTTTTTGTAAGCATAAATAAAGAATGGAATATTTTAAAATATAAATAAAATGTGTTTCAAAATATGGCTTTTAATAATTTTTTGTAAGCATAAATAAAGAATGGAATATTTTAAAATATAAATAAAAAATCTGTTTCTAGTAAGTAAATGTCTGAAAAAAAATAAAGATTAAGCATTTCATTTGAAATGTGCATGTGGAATAAACTGAGTATATTGAGTACTTCTTCATGTACTATTAGATCACAATCTGATCACCAGGATGATAAATCCTAAACAGAAATAATTTGAGCTGACACAAAGCTCAAGAAAGATACATTATTGCAATAGAATGCATTTACTTATTTTGCATTTCAGGGATTTATGTATCTGATGCAATTTCCTTTGTGATTAAAAAAATATGAAAAATCATAATTCATTCATAACATAACCTAGAAAACATTTCACAGAATTTAAACATTCTTGTGCTATGTCCCAAGACTCTTCCAGGTATGGGCCTAATATGTGCGACTCAGTCAAATCTTCACCACATGAACTATAGCATAGATCTTATTTGGGTAAATTTATTTATAGATGCTTTACAAATTTTGAATATAAAAAATACAAAGCAAATGTCACTGCATCATTTGTTAAAAATTTTGATTGCTCTTTATGATGCACATGGGTCAGAAAGATAGAAACATAGCCCTTATACTAACATATTAGGACACATGTGGAGGCAATGAGATGTCAAGCAAAATGATACTTTTTATTGGCTATCTAATAAGACTACAATATGCAAGCTTTCGAGGCAGCTCAGGCCCCTTCTCCAGGCAAGGCAAGACACACCATATGTTAAAAGCAAGCTTTTCATACACCCAATCATTCTCTAAGGTCAGACTGGTAAATTACAAACAAAGGAAAATTTAAATTTAATAAAAATTACAGCAAGAACCACACTAAATGTATCAGCTTTATTATGCTTTGAACTATGTCACAATAATAAGCTAAACCAATTCACTTAAACTAATAAAGCATAATCATTTGCATTTCTTCTTGACAATATTAAACACATCGTGTAAACATTCTCAGTCACTATGGGGGGAAAAATAAGTCAGCACTTGTATTTAGCCATTGGTAGAACCTCCTTTAGTAGCACCAACCTCCATCAATAATTTTCTGTAGATGGCATTCAGACTTGCACAACATCTAGGAGGAATTTTAGACCACTGTAACTGTATGTTGAACATATAGATGCAAAAAGGCCCAAATTAATCAGTGAGAAGTTGTCTCCCTTTGTATCCTTTTATTAACTGGAGTTGGTTAAGGAACAAAAGAAACAGCTAATGGGTTTGATTCTTAAAATGCATGTAAGTTAAAACTAAGGCAAAAATGATACTCCATGAGAAGCAGCAGCTGACTAATTAAGAAAGTGATGGAATGAAAAGCAGCAGATTTAATGGCACGTCATAATCTGAGACCGTTGGTTTATATTCAACAGGATAAAGGACTCAAAAATAATTTCTGAAAAACTTCTTAGACAAATTATTTATTAAATTAAATAAAACAAGATTGTAAGAGAATGCATCACCTGTCTCCTTCTCCAGATCATATGATCCTGTAAAAAAATCTTCAAATTCTCCTCTATTATAAAATGAATGAATATTTTTACATATCTGATTTCTCTTACTTTGCCTATACTGCCTAGAATGACAACTGTGCAGGATATGAAAGAACATTAATTTCTGTCTTCAGCTATGTAAGGAAAATCATTAAAATTTATGTTTTATATTATGATAATAAAGAAAACTTAATTCCAGAAAACTAAAAAAAAAAATACATAAAATACTTGATAATCATTGTTTATTAAAATTACACATATTCTATACTTTGCTTTTCATTTAAGGGATGAAACTGTACAAGTAGAACCATTTCACAACATCATACTATATATCATGTCATTCTAAAAACAAAGTGGACCAAATATCCCCTTCATTTTCAACTTTCATCGTTTCAACCCTGAGGTTTTGTCCCAGAGCTTCAAATACTACTGAGATATATCTTAATGGAAGACCAATCACCATCGTGAACTTAATTTCTTTCCAATAACTTTCTCTAAATATTTCTCTGTTACTTACTGTTTGAAAGTTGATGTGAATCTGGATGACACCCTAACCCTCTGCCATATTCAATACATCTATTCACAGTCTAGGGGCTGTTGCTTATTTCTCCAAAACATCTACCCCTAACACTTTAACTTTTCCATTCAATGTTTTCTTCACAGGCATATAAACTCTAGGCTGATAAATCAACTGTCTTTTGGCAGAGGCTCATGGTTTCATGCAAATACTACCTGACCTCTACATCTCATTCAGAGTGTTGCATTTTCAAGGCATATTCTGTCCTTCACTATACTGACATTATCCTTCTATTTCACTCTACTCGTTGGCTTCAAGTTTTTGCTACAAATTAATTCAAACATTTTGTTCTGACATAGGGCTCCACACTACCATGTTCTCTCTTAGAATGCTCTCTTTTCTCCCACAATAATCTTCTCCAGAGGTCCCACAAAAGATAACTAATTTCCCAGTGAAGACTGAAAAATATGCATTCCTTTACTGTCAGATATCACTTAATCCGTTAAATTTCTCGAGCTTCTTAAAGAACACATTTTCACACAAGACACTGGCACTATTTGGGGTCTTTTCTTAACCTACAGTGGTGTGAAAAACTATTTGCCCCCTTCCTGATTTCTTATTCTTTTGCATGTTTGTCACACAAAATGTTTCTGATCATCAAACACATTTAACCATTAGTCAAATATAACAAAAGTAAAAAAGTAAACACAAAATGCAGTTTGTAAATGGTGGTTTTTATTATTTAGGGAGAAAAAAAAATCCAAACCTACATGGCCCTGTGTGAAAAAGTAATTGCCCCCTGAACCTAATAACTGGTTGGGCCACCCTTAGCAGCAATAACTGCAATCAAGCGTTTGCGATAACTTGCAATGAGTCTTTTACAGCGCTCTGGAGGAATTTTGGCCCACTCATCTTTGCAAAATTGTTGTAATTCAGCTTTATTTGAGGGTTTTCTACCATGAACCGCCTTTTTAAGGTCATGCCATAGCATCTCAATTGGATTCAGGTCAGGACTTTGACTAGGCCACTCCAAAGTCTTCATTTTGTTTTTCTTCAGCCATTCAGAGGTGGATTTGCTGGTGTGTTTTGGGTCACTGTCCTGTTGCAGCACCCAAGATCGCTTCAGCTTGAGTTGACGAACAGATGGCCGGACATTCTCCTTCAGGATTTTTTGGTAGACAGTAGAATTCATGGTTCCATCTATCACAGCAAGCCTTCCAGGTCCTGAAGCAGCAAAACAACCCCAGACCATCACACTACCACCACCATATTTTACTGTTGGTATGATGTTCTTTTTCTGAAATGCTGTGTTCCTTTTACGCCAGATGTAACGGGACATTTGCCTTCCAAAAAGTTCAACTTTTGTCTCATCAGTCCACAAGGTATTTTCCCAAAAGTCTTGGCAATCATTGAGATGTTTCTTAGCAAAATTGAGACGAGCCCTAATGTTCTTTTTGCTTAACAGTGGTTTGCGTCTTGGATATCTGCCATGCAGGCCATTTTTGCCCAGTCTCTTTCTTATGGTGGAGTCGTGAACACTGACCTTAATTGAGGCAAGTGAGGCCTGCAGTTCTTTGGACGTTGTCCTGGGGTCTTTTGTGACCTCTCGGATGAGTCGTCTCTGCGCTCTTGGGGTAATTTTGGTCGGCCGGCCACTCCTGGGAAGGTTCACCACTGTTCCATGCTTTTGCCATTTGTGGATAATGGCTCTCACTGTGGTTCGCTGGAGTCCCAAAGCTTTAGAAATGGCTTTATAACCTTTACCAGACTGATAGATCTCAATTACTTCTGTTCTCATTTGTTCCTGAATTTCTTTGGATCTTGGCATGATGGCTAGCTTTTGAGGTGCTTTTGGTCTACTTCTCTGTGTCAGGCAGCTCCTATTTAAGTGATTTCTTGATTGAAACAGGTGTGGCAGTAATCAGGCCTGGGGGTGGCTACGGAAATTGAACTCAGGTGTGATACACCACAGTTAGGTTATTTTTTAACAAGGGGGCAATTACTTTTTCACACAGGTTTGGATTTTTTTTCTCCCTAAATAATAAAAACCATCATTTAAAAACTGCATTTTGTGTTTACTTGTGTTATATTTGACTAATGGTTAAATGTGTTTGATGATCAGAAACATTTTGCGTGACAAACATGCAAAAGAATAAGAAATCAGGAAGGGGGCAAATAGTTTTTCACACCACTGTATAGTAAGTTACAGTACTTCTGTTACATACAAACATTCTTAATATTCGTAAGGATTTGATATATATCTTACTGTCAATGTGTGAAATTAGGCATTGTGTAGAATGCTTAGAAAACCTATAGAATGCAGAAAATAGGACATCAAAGTATAAAACGATTAAAATTTCAAACATTTCCTAGGCATTATATGAAATGCCAAAAGGCAAACCAGCAAGTCATTCTGTATAATGCCTTGGTATTATATGCAATGCTTAGGAAAAGTAGTTTATATAGCATATTAAAGTATCACAGACATTTCATGCTTTGCCTAAAAACTTCATGCATTCTATACAATGCTTGCTTTCAACATATTGCTGGTAACATATACATATGCTGAGGAATGACAATCTATTAACTGTGTATTCCTACCGTATATGCACTCCTGCTAACTTACAACTTCTACTTATTCACTTAAGTGTAAATTTGATTTACACAATAGTCAGCTCTCTTTGGTGGGTTGGCACCCTGCCCGGGATTGGTTCCTGCCTTGTGCCCTGTGTTAGCTGGGATTGGCTCCAGCAGACCCCCGTGACCCTGTGTTCGGATTCAGTGGGTTGGAAAATGGATGGATGGAATAGTCAGCTCTGATGCATAACATCTCTGAAATACTTGAGTTAAACCCACGCAAGCTGTGTTTTTATAAGGACTGGACACTCTTCTTTTGCCTGTGCAGGTTTTCTCAGGGTACCCAATTCCCATTATATTCCAAAGATGCAGGATAGTGTGGATTTGTGATTTAATGTGCCCTCATCTACTGTATAGTTGATTTATGTCACGTGTCCAGTCCTTCTGAGACAGGATTTGTCTCCCTATGGGACTCTACAGGTGCTGGTCATAAAATTAGAATATCATGACAAAGTTGATTTATTTCAGTAATTCCATTCAAAAAGTGAAACTTGTATATTAGATTCATTCATTACACACAGACTGATGTATTTCAAATGTTTATTTCTTTTAATGTTGATGATTATAACTGACAACTAATGAAATTCCCAAATTCAGTATCTCGGAAAATTAGAATATCAATTAAGACCAATGCAAAAAAAGGATTTTTAGAAATGTTGGTCAACTGAAAGGTATGAACATGAAAAGTATGAGCATGTACAGCACTCAATATTTAGTTGGGGCTCCTTTGGCCTGGATTACTGCAGCAATGCGGCGTGGCATGGAGTCGATCAGTCCTTCCCTTCACCTCTCTATTAATGTGCTTGGACACAGCTCTGTGAACAGCCAGCCTCTTTAGCAATGACCTTTTGTGTCTTGCCCTCCTTGTGCAAGGTGTCAATGGTCGTCTTTTGGACAACTGTCAAGTCAGCAGTCTTCCCCATGATTGTGTAGCCTACAGAACTAGACTGAGAGACCATTTAAAGCAGCGGTTCTCAACCTGTGGGTCGTGACCCCTTTGGGGGTTGAACGACCCTGTCACAGGGGTCGCCTAAGACCATTGGAAAACAGATATTTCCGACGGTCTTAGGAACCGAGACACCGCTCCTCTATCCGTCTCTCTGTGTGCCTCTCTCTAGCGCGCCTGTGTGTGAGTATGCGTCTGTCTCTCGTGACAATGGATCATGTAGAGAAGAACGTTAAGAAAAGAAAACATAGTGAGGATTTTTTACAATATGGTTTTACTTCAATAATTACAGCAGGAATTGAGAAACCGCAATGTGTTATTTGTTGTGAAGTTCTATCAGCCGAGTCTAAGAAGCCAAACAAACTAAAACGCCATTTTGATAGCAAGCATCCGAGCTTTGCTGGCAAATATACCAACTATTTTAAAAGCAAAGCTGATGGACTCAAAAAAGCCAGACTTGACACTGGTGGAAAGTACCACTGGTGGCACTCAGAATCGCCAGAGCTATGAAACCTCACACCATTGCTGAGGATTTACTGTTGCCAGCGGCCAAAGACATTGTTCGAGTTATGATCGGAGACGAATTTGTTACAAAATTGAGTGCAATTTCCTTATCTAACGACACTGTCCGCAGAAGAATAGATGACATGTTTGCTGATATTCTTGATCAGGTAATCCAGGAAATTAAATCTGTTCCACTTCCAATATTTAGCATCCAGCTTGATGAATCTGCAGATGTTGCAAACTGTTCACAGTTACTGGTTTATGTGAGGTATATTAATGATGGCGAATTTAAAGATGAGTTTCTTTTTTGCAAACCTCTTGAAACGACAACTACTGCACGTGATGTATTTGACACAGTTGGTTCATTTCTGAAAGAGCATAAGATCTCTTGGGAAAAGGTTTGTGGTGTTTGCACAGATGGTGCTCCAGCTAGGATGTCGATCTGGATTTCAACGTTTGGTACTGAACGAGTCACCAAACGTCATCGGAACTCAATGTATGATTCATCGGCAAATATTAGCAACGAAGACGCTGCCACAAGAGTTACAAGAAGTTCTGTCAGTTTTGTAAAGGCGAGCACTTTAAACAGTCGACTGTTTTCGCAACTGTGCAACGAGTTGGATGTGCCAAACAATGCTCTGCTATTTCACACTGAAGTGAGATGGTTGTCAAGATGAAAAGTTTTAAAACGTGTTTTTGAGCTTCGTGATGAACTCAAAACGTTTTTTAATCAGAAAGCAAGACCGCAGTTTGAAGCACTTTCAGCGATAAAAATGAACTGCAGAAAATAGCTTACTTGGTTGACATCTTTGCCATCTTGAATGAGTTAAATTTATCACTGCAAGGACCAAATGCAACATGCATCGATTTGTCTGAAAAGATCTGATCATTCCAAATGAAACTTCAGCTTTGGCAAAAAAAAAATTGGATGAAAATAAAATTTACATATTGCATACCTTATCTGCTTTCTTTGAGGAACATGACATTGAACCAGACAAAAGGATTACGACGATAATTTCTGTGAAAGAACACTTGCACATGCTTGCAGAAGAAATTTCATCGTACTTTCCAAATCTACCTTACACCCCATTTGCACTTGCCAGAAGCCCATCCACAGTCAAAGTTGAAGATGTTCCCAAGACAGCACAAGAGGAGTTCATTGAACTTATTTACAGCGATGCAGCGAGAACTGATTTCTCTACAATGCCAGTTACAAAATTCTGAATCAAGTGTTTGCAGTCATCCTGTTCTGTCTGAGACTGTGTTGCGCCTTCTTCTTCCATTTCCAATAACATATCTTTGTGAAACAGGGTTTTCCAGCTTGTTGGTTATCAAGTCTAAATACAGAAGTAGACTTGTTGTGGAAGATGATGTTCGTGGTGCTCTTGCAAAGACTGCCCCGAGAATTTCTGATCTGGTGAGAAAGAAGCAATCTCAACCTTCGCACTGACATTTGCTTTTTACGTACACTGTTGCAAAATGTAGCAATGTAGTTTACTGTTGTTATATTAAGACTGTTACCCACCATGCTTCAAGACAAAATTTAATTTAATTGTAATTAGAAATAAATATTTCACAATATATAATTACATATTGTTTTTGTGATTAACCACTATGCTTTAATTATGTTCAATTTGTAATAATGAAAATACATCCTGCATATCAGATATTTACATTACGATTCATAACAGTAACAAAATTACAGTTATGAAGTAGCAACAAGAAAAATTTTATGGTTGGGGGTCACCACAACATGAGGAAGCGTATTAAAGGGTCGTGGCATTAGGAAGGTTGAGAACCGCTGATTTAAAGGCTTTTGCAATATTCTAATTTTCCGAGATACTGAATTTGGGACTTTCATTAGTTGTCAGTTATAATCATCAACATTAAAAGAAATAAACATTTGAAATACATTAGTCTGTGTGTAATGAATGAATCTAATATACAAGTTTCACTTTTTGAATGGAATTACTGAAATAAATCAACTTTGTCAGGATACAGTAATCCCTCACCTATCGCGGGGGTTACGTTCCAGAGCCCCCCACGATAGGTGAAAATCCGCGAAGTAGCGACCTATATTTATTTTATTATTTATACATATTTTAAGGCTTGGCGGCACGGTGGCGCAGTGGGTAGTGCTGCTGCCTCGCAGTTGGGAGATCTGAGGACCTGGGTTCGCTTCCCAGGTCCTCCCTGCGTGGAGTTTGCATGTTCTCCCCGTGTCTGCGTGGGTTTCCTCCGGGCGCTCCAGTTTCCTCCCACAGTCCAAAGACATGCAGGTTAGGTGGATTGGCAATTCTAAATTGGCCCTAGTGTGTGCTTGGTGTGTGGGTGTGTTTGTGTGTGTCCTGCGGTGGGTTGGCACCCTGCCCAGGATTGGTTCCTGCCTTGTGCCCTGTGTTGGCTGGGATTGGCTCCAGCAGACCCCCGTGACCCTGTGTTCGGATTCAGCGGGTTGGAAAATGGATGGATGGATTTTAAGGCTTTATAAACCCTTCCCACACTCTTATAAACCTTTCTCACTCTCTTGTTAACCTTTCCCACGCTCTTATAAACACTTCCTATGCTCTTAAACACTTTCTGCATTCTTAAACACCGCAGACCAACACTGCACACTGCACGCAGCGATCAGACGTCGATGTGTCTGCACTCGCTTTGTGAAGGGGGGCAGCTGAACTCACGCTGAGCAGAAATGGACTTTGTGCTGCTTCTGCCAAAATGCCTGCTTGTCGCTCTGCGCGTTCGGAAGGAGGAGGAGGAGTGGGGGTGTGTGAGGGCTGAACGCATGTTTGCTCAAACCCCCCTCCCCGGAGGCGCAGTATGCTCCTGCCACTTCGCATTGTCAAGGGGGTGGGGAGCTGAATGAACGCTAAGGAGAAGTGGACTTTGTGCTGGCTTTGTGCTGCTTGTCGCTCTGCGTGTCAATAATTTAAAAGCCTGTACATCACCTATTTTCCTGTCTCACTGTCTTGTCTTGCATGAAGTTAAAATGTTTTATAATAGTGAGATGTTACTCATATCCTTAGCCCGACATCCACATATCATATGTGTTAACAAAGTGTGTTTTATAAGTTTACATGTGTTTAAAGCATGTGGGATGGGTATTTTAAGGCTTAAACTATAAAAATGTTTATTTATATGGTCTTTTCTCCTGTTGCTGATGGGTCTGGAACATAACTTCCGCGATAGGCGGGCAATCACTTGTATTTAAAAACCCGCGAAGTCGTGAATCCACGAAAAGTGAACCGCGAAGTAGCGAGGGATTACTGTATTCTAATTTTATGACCAGCACTTGTATATTTAAATAAGAAGGCTCAGAAAATAAATAAAAGAATAAAAAGTTAAACATTTTTGATGAGTACTACAATAGAAAATATCTATTGTGTCTACTAAAAACACAATAAATCAATATCAAAATAATATGACAGAATAACTTTCTTGAACATTGATTATTTCTTCCATTTCCACCCACTGTTTAACTTTAAAATAAGATAATCAGATAATTTAATCCTTACCTGGTTAATAGTCTTCTCCATCTGTACTAAACCCAAGTTTGGGAGAGTGGTTTTAATAAAATCAACAATTGCTTCTAAATTATCATGCTGTAGTATAAGGGGCTTATGACTTCCCAAAAGGCTCAGAGCTACTTTAAAGATGACTTCTGCTCCCTGAAGAAATATCATATCTGTAAAACAAAGGTGTTTTATTGAACCTTCAAGATTTATAAATTAAGCTTTGTGTGTCAGCAACAAAATGAAAACTCTATTACTGTCAAAAAGCAGGAATTAACAGTAGAATTACCAGAGCCAATGAAAAAACTTGTAAATCCGGCCCACCGTAAATCCCTTCGCACCTCTCTGTCAGCCTCTTTTGTCTTCTAAATGTGTCAAACAGCCCAAGCAGCCTGCTATACCATCATCCCCCCCCCCCCCCCCCTCCCCACCACCACCACCTCAGAACGGGCAAGAAGTTCTCCCGGTTATTGCCTTGACTGATTATCTGGGAGTGACCTACACAGAATTGTAAGGGGAAATAATTTGATGTGTGTTTTGTGTCTACAATAATCTACGTAAACACATCATTAAAACAGAAACGTTTTTCATATTTTAGTAATAAATAACAAAATGTAGACATGAACTGTATAATGTGTGAAGGCTGATGGCCAAATATCTAATAAACACTTTCACAAAAGGTGCAAGCACAATATGACAGTTTCTGTGGTGTAGTGGTAAGATCCGCTGACTTAAAATCCGGAGGTCATGAGTTCGAAATCGGTTCCCCGGCAAATTTACTGTTTTGAGTAGTGAGCTGCTCTTATTGTTAATATTATACAATAAAAACATATATTTGATATGTGTCTGTAAAAGCTGTTGCAAATTTATAGAACTTGTAAAAGTTAGCTTTTTTTTTTCTTTTCACTTTTACTCTCTCAGTCATGATCATGATATAACACCCACGCCCCACCCCAAATCTGACGTGGTTACTTTTTATCTGAAACTGGGAATAACTGTAGATGTGAGTGGTGTTTTGAGACAATGGAACTGGAAATTCTCTCATTTGGAGGGATAAAAGCTGACACACAAACGCTGGTGAATCTGCCTTCTTCGTATCTCACCATCACTTGAATTTTTTTAAATCAGTTTTATTGAGAGTTCCTGCTCACGCTGAATTAGTATGCACCTTATGGTCCATGATGTCAAAGCCGCACTGACAAAAAACAGAGACATATGTATATATGATATTTGGAATAACTCATTTTATGACCTGTATAGTACATTTCGGAAAACATTGTGGCACTGATGCAACATTATTCATATTCATTCACATAACATCTTGCGCTTGTAATCAGTGACCATGTTCTTTTTTTTTTTTGATCTTGCCAGTGTCCACTTTTGGGTGTACGGTACTGTTTCTTTTGTACTCCAGGTCAAGCAGAGGAAAGAATAGTACAGAGAGGTCAGTTCCGCGCTATGGGCATTCATCAGATTCAAATGTTAACAGTTCACACACAACCAAGGGCCGTCCTTTCAACATTTACGACATGTGTACCCGTTGCAATGTACACACTTCTGTCTGTGCTGTGGTTACTATTATACTGAAGTGGCTGGGGGGAGCAGCGGTCTTGGAACAGAAGCTTGTCGATGTTGCATCCTCTTTTGCTTTATCCATCGCCTTTTCTTGTAAGAAGTGACGACGAAACTCCTCTGCAAGGTGAGCCATGAACACTCTTCTTTTCTCAGTGGCCCCCGTGCATGCCTTGCACAGTACATGTGTCGCCGCCAAGTCAAGCTTGTTACAGCACAAGCAACCAGCCACCTGCATGCTCCTGTCGCACTGAATAAGCTCACGCCTTCTGGTGCACAATGTCAGCACCGGAAAGAAAAGAAAGAGACAAATATATGTGACATTTTGAAGAAATCATTTTATGACCTGAATAGTACCAATCAGAAAACATTGTCGCACTAATGCAATATTATTTGAAAATGAACAGCATCAGATCGGATGTGAATTTATACTGGCGCTGTTAGTTAGAGATAGATTAGAAGGGGGGGCGAGGGAGACCGTGAACGTGACTGAGAGAATAAGACTGAAAAAAAGCTAACTTTTAGAAATGCTATACATTTACAGCTGATCATGACAATGTTCGTTTTCAAATAATATTGCATTAGTGCGACAATGTTTTCTGATTGGTACTATTGCGGGCTGGCTTGGTGGGGGGTTTGGGTGGTAGTATGTATCGTGATTGTGACTAAGGGAATAAAAGTGAAAAAAAAATGCTAACTTTTACAAGTACTATAAATTTTCACCGGCTTTTACAGACACAAATCAAATGTATATTTTTATTGTATAATATTAACAATAAGAGAATAATAACAAATTTTTGACCAACCAATATAGTAGATCTTTTAAAGACAACCGCTAAAAGCAACTGTATAAGGAGAAATAAAATAAGAAGCAGTTAGGATATTTGCTCTATCGAAATACCACTCTTTCTGACATAAAAGTTGATGTTATGTACACGTTAATTTAATTTAAAACTTGGTTAATCAGAAGTCATTTGGCATGTTGCAAATATCTACATAGGTCAGTTGTTTTGCTCCTCACTGCAACATGATAAATAAGGTGGGAAATTGCAATCATATGTATTTTTGCTGAATATAACGCGTTCTGTGATTAACCAGAATTACATAGCAAACCTCATCTTTAAAGATTTACGTTTCTGACAGAGACTAAAACTATGATTAGCAAATGAGTGTAATATTCATTACATAAACAAAAGGAACGATCAAGCAGGAGTACTGAAAAAAGACTGTGTTTACTTAGATGTGTTAAAGACTGTGTTTACTTTTACTTATTTAGGTAGTGAAGATTATTTAAAAACCTTCTCCTTTTTTTCATTCTAGGAAGTGGGGTGGGAAATTGATGTAATTTGTGCTTTTGTTGAATATAACAAATAATTAACCAGAGCTCTATACCAAACCTTATTGTTATAAATTTAAACTTACAGAAAGACTGACACATTAATTAACAAAAACAACATTATATTTATTTCATAATATACACAACACTAAGGTTAACATATGAATAATTACATATATATTTTTCTTTATATTTTTTAGCAGTTTCCAACACTTACCTTTGAACTATTACAGCCAAATACATCCTACTTCAAAAAGTGTTTTGTTGTTTGTAGTGTTAATAGAGAGGCAAAAAAAAATCATACTTAAATTTTAGTGCTAGGTCACTTTCAATCAGACTATGTGAAAAATATCTCAGTCCATTTCTGTATCTTTGCAGATAAAGTTGGACAAAATATACATCATTATAATTTTTTAGATATAAAAATGAGTGCGGGATAGTTATCAGTAATCATTTTAATCCTGTAGCAGCAGCCATTAGCATCTTTTACACATAAAGTGGAGCAATCTTCCCAGGAATTTACTTGGATTTGCTTGTTCACATACATCAGGCCAACCTTAACATTTATGTACAGCTTTCACACATGTGGTCACAAACAATGGATGGATATTGGAAGGAGTGAAAAGGTCTATTACCACCAGTTTTTTCAGGTATTAAAAAAGAAACAGTTTTGTGAGAAGCAATAATCTAGCACTCTGTTTTATTTATGTACATTTTCATAATACTAAAACCTAGTAGCCAGGATCCGAAGGCATGCCCTACTGAATTTTTATTCTTTCTTGAAAGTGCAAGAAGTTCTGTTTTCACCATTTCTTTGCAGCTTTACTGGATGAACTGTATATGTTACTGCAGGAACACACAAATATTTTTTCAAGCTTGTTTTATCATTTATGATGTTTTTGCCAATATTACAGTAACTTCATCATTAGTGCAATTTTGAATGATTTACTCTTTAGGGATTGCCATTTTGTGTTTTTGCTTTAGGTACCATCGTTTTAAAAGTTAACATTATTTATCTTGGTTATGTCTGTCTTACTTTCAGTAATATCCCAAACATAATTTTCTGACTCTTAATTTACGTTGTCTGAACTTAAATAGTGTTCAGGGTGGCCATGACACTTGCCACTCAATCTTGGAGTAAGGATGCTTAAAAAAAGAATGAATGAAACTTTAATGGCAAAGATCTCTTATCAGTTTCATTAATATTTACCGTATTGCTAAAGCAAACAAAACATTAAAGGATCTTGTGATTTGTGAGCAAATGAGAAATAGCAGATAAAAGACAATGAAAAATAAATCACTGCCTAAATACATATGTAATCATTTGTACAATTTTTGATTATCAGGCTATACAATAATTCTGCACACAGGGGTACTGTATCAGTCTCCAGTAGAAAAATATTGTGTGCTGTGTTTTTATTGCTACTAGTCTATTAATCTGATGTTGGTTACCATATTTTACTGAAGTACTTGTTTACTTAATTCACTTCTTGTTTAATAGTTTCAGTCAGCAGTCATACCACATGCACTTCAGAAGAGGTCATCCACCTGAAGTTAAGCATGTTTGAGCCTGGCCAGTACTTGGATGGGAGACCATCTAGGAAAAGCTGGGTTGCTGCTGGAAGAGGTTTTGGTGAGACCAGCAGGGGGCGATTACCATTTGGTCTGAATGTCGATCCCAGTTATGGGGACACTGTGCTGTAAAGATGGCACCGTCCTTTAGATGAGATGTAAAATGGAGGTTCATGACTCTCTGTGGCCATAAAAGATCCCCAGGCATCCTTTGTAAAGGACAGGTTGTATCCCAATGTCCAGGCAAAATTGCCATCTATGGCCTAGTGATTCTATATGCCCTATAACTGGTTTTCTTTCTCACCACTTCACCACCTAAAAGCTCATGTGTAGTTAGCATACTGGTGTAAAAATGGCTGCTGTCGCATCATGCCGTTGGGTGCTACTCATTAGTGGTTGAAGTGACTTAAATAAATTCAGCAGAACAGGCTCAAATCATGATTTGTTTTTCCCTTGAAAAGACGTATTACAAGAAATATCTGTGACTACCTGCACATTAAAAGCAAATTTGATAAAAAAATAACTTTCACATTAAACAAAGAGGCAAAATGGCAAATATATATACAACACACTAGTTTACTAAACAAACGACAAAGAAAAAAAAGGCACATATTTCCAAATAAATACAGTATATATAATGCAAACTTGACTGACTAACTCACTCAACAAAAACACTATTTCCCATTCAGTAAAAAAGCTGAAATTTGGCAGGATGGAATATCTACGCCAGTAGTTATTTGCTAAGAAAGGTCATTTCAATATGTAAACACTCCCCCCACCCATCCTTTGAGTATTTTTGACTTCTAGTATTTAATGCCTGGTTTCTTTGAACATAAACATTATGATTAAATTAAAGTTTGAATATTTTCTTTCTGAAACTTAATTTGTTTATTGATACAATCTACTCCCATTGTGTTTCTTTGAGTGTTTTGTTACTTGTTTAGCTCTTTCAAAGGTAGCAGTCTGTCCTTGTTGGAGTATGTCTTTTGTGATGTTTCAGGTACAAGACATGCTCATTCTGCTATAGTTGTGCAGTTCTTTTAAGAGAGATGAAGGATATAGTTCCTTCTCTTGACCCTGCTAAGGTATTTTGAAACTGTGGTTGTCAGGCTGTATTGCTCAGTTTGATTTATGCAGTCCTTTCAAAGGTTATAAGTAGTAGTACGGTGTACCGTTTTAGCCATTACGAATCCTGTCTGAAGAAGGGGCCTTAGCTGCCTCGAAATATTGTATATTGTAACCTGTTCAGTTAGCCAATAAAAGGTGTCAATTTGCTTGACCTCTCATTTCAAAGGTTTATGGGAAAGTCCCAGCAGGAGTGGAGCTCTTCAAGCAGCTCCTGGCCTCTGCCAATGATGTTCTGAAGTGTAATCCTTTTGGGGGAAGCGCCCACAGACAACAATAGGTCTTTGGCCCCTTTAAAGGTATTCTTACTTTCTCTTTTTTAAAGCTACAGTCGCTAGCCTTGGCCATATTGCTTGATGTGATTTGTGAATTTGGAATATGAGTGATGAGTGGATGTCAAATAGGAAAGTAATGTGAGGTGTCCATGTAAATCAAGGCTAATAATTTACATTATTAACTTCTCCACCAATATAAAAAGCACCTTGGAGGTGAAATTGCCTTTCATGGACACTTTGACACAGCAAAAGACTGTTATTTTTAATTTGCCCATATTTGTCCATAATAATACCATACTGATTACATTATGCTAATGTGCCACACAGTGTTGACAGAAGTCTGAAGTAAAAGCATAGCACCCACTCCACAGCCTGCTTGAGGGTCTCTTCTATGTAAGCAGTGTAAATGAACATCACCACTGAGGAAAAGGATGGACCGACAAGAGAAGAAGGGGAACTACCTTAGAAGGAAAAAGATGGAATTGACATATGATGTGCAGACAGCTATGAAGTGGAAGGAAGGAGGAAAGTTTTGCTAAGATACTGTTTTCATACACAATGCCTATTTCATGTTGTATATTGTTTTTGATCAATTAAAATGGAATCCCTTTTAACTGATAATGTACCAATTCCACACTGTATAATATATGTGAAGGTAATTGGAAATTGTTTATTTTACTGTTATTGTTTATCATCGTTTGAATATGGTATAACAGGTGTGCAAATCTCCACAGGATCTCTTCCAAGCCATGTGTTGTTGAATGTTGCTGATGAAAAAACACCTATTAAAATCAAGTACCACTTACTATCAACTTAATGTTTCCTAGAGAAAGGGCAATAAATAGACAAAAACAGTTATGATCTCAGTTCCAGAGACAATTAGATTTTCTCAGGTTTAGCAAAAAAAGCTTCCACCATGTAAAAAGTAGTCATGCATTAAATTGGCAGAATTCATAAACTGACTACATAGCACAGATATCTGTCTCAAAAGATAAATATTTACTTGAGAGCTAAATACACAGCATTTCATATTATGGTTTAATTAATCTTCTACAGGTTATGCATTTTCTTTTTTTTTCTTAAAATATTGGCAAGTTAGTGACATACCCTTTTAGGCACTTAGAAAGTGGCTAGTAAATTCAACCTAAGTTAACACTGAAAAACATATGTAAGCAGTACATTACATACAGTATATACGTACAACTAAGAAGTTTCTGATATTCTACCCATGTTAAGGAAGACTGTGATACACAGTAAAATGTGCACAAGCACGGAAAATTTAACTGGCAATAAAATCTGCCAAAGTACAATTCTACATGCAACTTTAAGACTTAAAACATATTTAACAATGTTTCGTTAGGCTAAAGTAGTTACATAAACCTTACCAAACACACGTGCAACAAATCCAAGTGGAAACTGTGATGCAAACATTGTAAGAAACCATGGTGCAGCATACAGACTGGGGCCAATTTCATGACATTCCAGATGGTTATGCAGATCTTTGTGGAAATCATGAAGGAGACGTGAAAGCTGGTACATTTGTATCTAAAAATAATGATAGTATAAGAAGGTGACAAAATGATTATATAAAATAATAAAGAATATATTAATTTCTACTTAATGAGATATTATAAATAATTTTGTTTTATTTCAGATGTCATGTGTCTCAGTTCATTGAGTTTAGCTGAGGTGGCAAGGGATAGCAAATTACTTGACTTTCCAGTGAGAACCTCTTAATGGTCAAAATATTTTGCTAACAACAATTAAATGTAGTTCCTGGAGCTAAACTCTCACACTACAGAAATTGGCAATTTAAATAATATTTAAAAAATAAACTAACACAAATGCATATCTGACAATGTAAAACTGAAAAAAGTATCCTTGTGGACTAAAAATAAATCCAATCATACATTTTCTTAAGCTGCTTATTTACTGTAATTCAGGGGAAGCATAAGCTTATTTTGGCAGAACTGAGTACAACACCACAAACACCCTCTGGCAGTGTGCTAATCCATTACAAGGCACACTTAACACTAGCCTCACTCACATGCATGCTGAACTGTAAACGAACGGTAAAAAAGGACTTAATTTCATTAAATATAGAAACAGATGCTTGCTCTAATAAACATTCTGTCTTTATCATAATGTCATAGAGCATTGCTTCTCAAACTTGCTGAATCCATTTTATCGTCACAGGGAATCAGAGTCTATCTCAGCAGCATGGGCAAAGTGCGGGTAACAGCCCTGGATAGACCACCAGTCTGTCACAGTGATTCTGCAATTTATTCTGAACAGTATGATAATGTGCCAATAAGAACATGTAAGCTCACTTTATAAAAATGTTGCACTGGACATAAATAAAGAAAACCAAAATTAAATACATTTTGTGCTCAGTTATTATTAAGGGATTTTGACTAATGTTTAATATTTTGCCCAGAATGTTTATTTATTTTGTTAAAATCTACAGCAAAAATGTAGGTCTGCAGCAGTAGAGTATGCTTAATTGTGTGTGTCAATACACAATGGTCATCCTCCTGGAAGATAACTAATTTTTCATCTAGTTTTCCTCAACTGTATTTTTGCTTTAACAAATATCTGTCATATTTTACTTGTTGCATTAAAGTTCACTCACAAATTTGAGTTTACATACCTGCAAAATGATCATGTCTGGTCTGTACTGCTTCCTCAGACCCATATCATACATCAAAAACTTCAGTTTTTCAAAGGCATCATCCTCACTCATATGTAGCAATAAGACACCAGCCACAAAACTTAAGCCTTGGCAATAACCTACTTCTGGATCTAGTAAAGAGTAGGCCTTAAGCAAGTTGTAAAGTGATAACTGTCCTGCTCCCAACTGGACAGAAAAGTAGGGATGGGTAGGAAAAGTGCGCCCTGCAAAAAACAAAATCATTAAAGTGTGAGGTGGATCTTTGTCCAAACAACTCTCTCTCAGAAACATGCACACACACACACACAACTCTCAATTTTAAAACTAGATACCCTTTTATTTGCTTACGAACCATATATTTAGACAAAAACAGTACATGTACATTGTGAATTTATGTAGACTGCAAATAAATGTAATTAGCATCAGTAAGTCCAACAATACATATCTTGAAGAATAATTAGATACTGTCACACACGTGCGCATGGGAGGCAGCTAAAGGGCTCAAAAGAAGGCAGTTCCATGCCAAACCAGGGGATGGGAGAGTGAACTAATATTTTCTCTTTTATCCCTCCAGACCAAACACGGAAAATCCCGCCTGGACCTGATGACGTCATTTCCGGTTCTTGTCCAGATGATGTAATTTCCCTTACCTGACTTTAAAAACCGCCATATTCCTTCTGTCACTCAGTTCTGTTTTGGACTCGTATCTGTAACCAACCTCGCATTTATCTTTTTGTTTTCCCTATTTTGCAGCCATACTTCAAATATATGGGAGGCTGCCCCAAACCTTTTCTCTGTGTCAAGGCGTATTCCTTCCATAATATCTACATAAAGAATCTGATGAGAACAAGCCACTCAACACAAAATACAGTACATGATCAATCTCCTGTTCGTATAACATAGCTAAGCATACAAGTGAAGACATGATGGACCCAAAGTGCTACTTTACCCTTCACTGCATTGTATTTAGCCTGTGCCCTTGTTTCTTTAGTGAAAGTCACACAGTAACTTTTTCTACCTTACTCATTCTTTCTTGTCATACTTTTAGATTCCTCTTTTGTTTTTCTCTTTTTATTTGATTTGCCTTCTATTTGATTAGGCTGAAAACATTTAAATCCTTCAAGCTTTCCTCATTGACAACATGCCATGACTAAATATTATCATGACTATCTTTAGTGCTGTTCAAAACTGCAGCTATTATTCTAAAGAAGACCTCATCCATATATTAAGCAGCTAAGACTTTTCTGAACTTTTAATAAAGAAAATAAAAAATAATATAAAAAAAATTACCTTGACACATTCAACACATACAAACTGGCTTTTTGTTAATTCTCTCTGTTCATGTGACTCATGTATAACTCAATATGTACGAGTTCACACTAAAACATGGCATACGAACAAAACTGGAAATGTGTGGATGCACAAAAAAAATCTATATGCATAAAAGTGTGCATATGCCAAGTTCCATGCACATCCCCTTTATAAATCCAAGTGAACGTGAAATTTAAAGCACATGCCTACTGTCAGACCCCAACTCCTCCCCGAATTTTACATATTTGAATATACAAATCAATACAATTCAGTGTTTTATTAAAATACAATGGCAAAAGCACATGAAGAAATTAATTTCAGCAAATGTGAAATGAAGGCAAGGAAAAATGTACTACATGTTTGCTTAAGCAATGGTATAAGCAACAAAAAGAAACTGCTGGACTGATACTGCATGGCAGAGACACTTGAAAGTTCAAGTTCAGAAAGTCGCATAGTGCCCAAAATTTGAAAGAAATGGTCAGATATCAAAGTTGCCATGAAAAGGTGAGTCGTAGCCCATTGTCTGTTTATTTTGTTTCAAACATTACAAAATCTGACCCCCTGTGCTGAAGATGCAATGATCGTGCTGCTGTGCCCAGCACATTTACAGGCCTTGGCTTCGCACATCCCTCTGCCTCGGAAACCGCTGGGCAACAACTGGCTGTGTGCTGATGGACACTCTTCCCGAGTCACAAATTCCAATAGTGGATGCTGTAATAGATGTGGCCAATGAGCTAAGAAATATAAGGACAGTACTAAGAGGTATTGACCACAAATTAAATGGTTAAAAAGTAAATACTGCATCAGATTACCTGTTTTTACATTCTGCTAATTACATTCAAACCAATTTGTAACACTGTTCAATTTGATGGGTCAGGGTCATCATACTACATCTCTTCAGCTACAGGCAAGCCACGATTGTGTTCCATGGAAAAAAGCACCTGTGACTGCTATAGATGATGTAATGCCAGCTCATTCTTTTGCTGATTCATCCCTGGCAGATATAACTTGTCCAGCGACGTTGCAATAGTCAATGTGCATGCACTTGATTGCTCTGGTTACATTTGGGAAATCGGACGTTGCTGAGAATTGAGCTTTCATGTTTGCCAGTTCAACCACAGTATAAAGAAATCTTATAAATCTGGATGACAAGCAGATAATACCATCCTATACAGTTGACATGATGCGACACAGTAATGTTTGTGAACTACTCGATTGTCAGGCTAAAAACCAGACAGTGGACAGAACTTGCAAAGGAGCAGGTAGAGCACAATTTCTCAAAGTCTGCCTTTGTAAAGCCGACACCACTTCAGCACACAGCTGCAATAGGATAGCTCTTGGAAATCCACATCAACTTAGAAGCCAGTCGTCATCATCTATAAATACACACACTCTTCTAATTTCTTCCATTTCAGATGTCTTCTAACAATGCGAAAGCAGCTATGGTAGTTGGAATAGTTTGGCCATTCCATGCACTATTATATTGTTACAGAATGATTACATTCAAGTGAATTAAATTTGTGAATAATATGCAATTAATTTCGGTGTATTTGATAAATCCCATGTCATTGATGCAAATCTGAAAAAAGAAGACCACAAAGAAACAGTAACACTGCTTTGATGAGGGGTGCCCCAGTTTGCAAAATGAGCTGAAACTTTTATACGCATGGTGTGAGGCTGCCATGAAAATATGTGTGGCTTTACGGCAAGTTTAGTTTTTATACATCTCAAAGTGTGCGTGGAAACAGACGTACGCAACATTTTTGTGCGTACTCGCTGTTTATACAAAAGGCCTCATGTCTCTCATTTATTAACTCTTAGTTTCAACAGACTTTTAGTGTTAAAGGAACAAAAATACTAAATTTATGTGCAGCACAATACTGCTGTTATTAGTGGTTGCCAAGTTCTGTAAATATACAATGAGCTACTGTTCAGAAAATGTGTAAGTTAAAATAGAAAAAAATTAACTGTTGATAATAATATATTGATTGTATGTTAGTCAATTAAAATGTAGAAGGTGGGTGGTTACAGCAGAACAACTACAAATGTGTGGGCTGAAAGCGAGAATGGGACAAAAAAAAAAAAAAAAAAAAAAAAAGAGTAAAAAAAATACAGCCAGAATGTACTCTCACTAAAGCAACACAAGAAGGTAACATTGTGGAAGACCTTCTCAGTGGATAGGAGCACATTTACAACTAAAAAAACAAGGAAAAAATAATATGGAAGATTAACTGAATGGCATTACTTTGAGAACAAAGTGGACACTATAATATCACAACAGAATCCATTAAAACTGGATATTAATATTAGCATCTTATTGTACATTTTATTAGGTTTTCTGCACTTTTCACTTTTTCGGTTTATATACTGTGAGTAATTCCAGCTTTTTACAGAACTCCCATAAATCTGTTTTTGACTGCATAACTTCAATACAATGTGTTCCAACTGATCCAAGTGCAGTATGTCAAACATCAAGCTATCCAAGCAATGTTCTGGAAAAAATAGTTATTCCTTGAGTGCCAGAAGATTCTGAAGTAAAGTAATTGGTGAGTAACTATTACTGGCGCTCTTGCGTAACAGCTACTTTAAAATGGTTTTTACTAGCGTGCCCTTGAACTGTTAAACTCCCATTCAATCATCAGTTTGACCTTTGACAAAGCATCTGTACTTCAAGTAAGAATATTGAATCTATTCAATGTTAATGACATCTACAGTGTATCCGGAAAGTATTCACAGCGCATCACTTTTCCACATTTTATGTTACAGCCTTATTCCAAAATGGATTAAATTCATTTATTTCCTCAGAATTCTACACACAACACCCCATAATGACAACGTGAAAAAAGTTTACTTGAGGTTTTTGCAAATTTATTAAAAATAAAAAAACTGAGAAATCACATGTACATAAGTATTCACAGCCTTTGCTCAATACTTTGTTGATGCACCTTTGGCAGCAATTACAACCTCAAGTCTTTTTGAATATGATGCCACAAGCTTGGCACACATATCCTTGGCCAGTTTCGCCCATTCCTCTTTGCAGCACCTCTCAAGCTGCATCAGGTTGGATGGGAAGCGTCGGTGCACAGCCATTTTAAGATCTCTCCAGAGATGTTCAATCGGATTCAAGTCTGGGCTCTGGCTGGGCCACTCAAGGACATTCACAGAGTTGTCCTGAAGCCACTCCTTTGATATCTTGGCTGTGTGCTTAGGGTCGTTGACCTGCTGAAAGATGAACCGTCGCCCCAGTCTGAGGACAAGAGCACTCTGGAGCAGGTTTTCATCCAGGATGTCTCTGCACATTGCTGCAGTCATCTTTCCCTTTATCCTGACTAGTCTCCCAGTCCCTGCCGCTGAAAAACATCCCCACAGCATGATGCTGCCACCACCATGCTTCACTGTAGGGAAGGTATTGGCCTGGTGATGAGCGGTGCCTAGTTTCCTCCAAACGTGAGGCCTGGCATTCACACCAAAGAGTTCAATCTTTGTCTCATCAGACCAGAGAATTTTCTTTCTCATGGTCTGAGAGTCCTTCAGGTGCCTTTTGGCAAACTCCACGTGGGCTGCCATGTGCCTTTTACTAAGGAGTGGCTTCTGTCTGGCCACTCTACCATATAGGCCTGATTGGTGGATTGCTGCAGAGATGGTTGTCCTGTAAGGTTCTCCTCTCTCCATAGAGGACCTCTGGAGCTCTGACAGAGTGACCATCGGGTTCTTGGTCACCTCCCTGACTAAGGCCCTTCTCCCCCGATTGCTCAGTTTAGATGGCCGGCCAGCTCTAGTAAGAGTCCTGGTGGTTTCGAACTTCTTCCACTTACGGATGATGGAGGCCACTGTGCTCATTAGGACCTTCAAAGCAGCAGAAATTTTTCTGTAACCTTCCCCAGATTTGTGCCTCGAAACAATCCTGTCTCGGAGGTCTACAGACAATTCCTTTGACTTCATGCTTGGTTTGTGCTCTGACATGAACTGTCAACTGTGGGACCTTATATAGACAGGTGTGTGCCTTTCCAAATCATGTCAAATCAACTGGATTTACCACAGGAGGACTCCAATTAAGCTGCAGAAACATCTCAAGGATGATCAGGGGAAACAAGATGTACCTGAGCTCAATTTTGAGCTTCATGGCAAAGGCTGTGAATACTTATGTACATGTGCTTTCTCAATTTTTTTATTTTTAATAAATTTGCAAAAACCTCAAGTAAACTTTATTCACGTTGTCATTATGGGGTGTTGTGTGTAGAATTCTGAGGAAAAAAATGAATTTAATCCATTTTGGAAAAAGGCTGTAACATAACAAAATGTGGAAAAAGTGATGTGCTGTGAATACTTTCCGGATGCACTGTATAGTTTAATTACTTGTTTGGTCTGACTATTAGCTGTTCTAAACAACACTTACTGCATGAATATAGCTGATATGTATTATCAATTTTTAATTTACTATGCTTATATATTTATTGATAATTATTGTGTTTGATTGCCATTGCTTTGTTCAGTAATTTTCCAATCTACCATTTAACATACTTCCCCTAAGTAGTTTTACACCACTGGGACTACCAATAAATGATATTCATTATAAGATACTGTATAAGGTATAGTGACAATAAATTTAACTGAATGTCTAAATTCACTGAATACTGTAAACATTAGTTATATTAACGATTATTAATAGAGCAGGTTGGTGGTCTAAGGTCTGGGAGAGAGAGAGAGAGAGTGAGAGAGAGGAAATTTCTGTTTCTATAAAAAATCTACTTGCTGATCCAATTCTTGCACATCTCCTTTGATTTTTTGGGGGAAAATCAAAGAAAAACAACCAGGTGTGGACTTAAGCAGTGTTAGACTTTAGCTCAAGCACAGTTTATTTTTTTGGCATGTTCTATTCCAGAAGCATTCTATCCTCACTCACCTGGGTTGGAAGAAATACTATTTGTAGAAAGATGAGCCTCAAAACTGGTTAGATTAACTTGAAAGTGTGTACTGACCATTCTATAAATCTTATTTCTGCTTACTGTAGTTGTTTTTACACCAGCTAAGACTTGGTGTTCATTAATCATACTTTAATTCTGATCTCTTTTCATCATATTGGATTCATCTGTGTGGGAGGTTCATTATATTATGTGCCCACAACCTCCAAACCCAACCCATCAGATTAAGTAAGGACCAATGGAAGCTACATATTAAGCTGAATTAAATTAAGGAACATTATGCTGTTTTGATTCCTTATTTATGTAGAATCAGACTGTGCCAAAAATCAGCACTGAGGTTTAATGATCTTTTCCATCTTTTTCTCTATTCTTGTTTTTTTTTTTTAGTATAGGACCAGGAGGAGCTATAGTAGCAATGGGACAGACCTCCATTACATAAGCAATTGCACTACCAATAAGTATAATAATGAATTGAGGCCTTTAACAAAAGATTTTTACCAGCATTTTACCAGACTTTTAAAAATAAATCTTGTAACTCTTTTATAAAAGTAAGTCTTGTAACTCTTTTCTCTTTACTCATTCCTTTAACTCCTTCTCTCGTCTCCCTTCATGTCTGATACTTCATACTTCAGTTATCGATGGCAAATATTATAATGATAACTGTGCATATTCTAAGAAACTGTGCATATGATGCAATGTGCATTATCTCCTGAAATTGCAAGAGGATGAACATGATGATATGATCCCTTTAAAATGGTTTACAAAGACATGTACAGTGGAACCTCAGGTCACGACCATAATTTGTTCCAAAACTCTGGTCGCAACCTGATTTGGTCGTGACCCGAAGTAATTTCCCCCATAGGATTGTATGTTGTGAAGGATTGCCGGCTTTCTACTCCGGCCCTCACCCCCAGGCCGCCAGGAGGAGCTCTCCCAGCAGCATGGACATGCCCCGATTTCCAGCAGGGCCTCATGGACTATGTAGTTTTTATACACAGCCCTGCTGGATACCTTGGGGGCCACCAGGCGTCGCTGTAGGGGGGCTCGTAGGCTCGCATGTGCCCTATAACCCGGGAGTACGTCACGGTCACGTGACAGGAAGAAACAATGTGCTCCCGGGTTGAAGAAAAGGACTGTTTACCCTGACCCGGAAGGGAAAAGGAACTGTGGACTGTTGAATGGGAACACCTCCGGGTCAGGGTGTATAAAAGGACTCTGGGAAGCCCAGTACACTGAGCTGAGCTGGGAGGAAGGGTGGCAAAGTGTCTGGGAGTGTGGAGGATTGATTATTGATTATTATTGTTTGTTATTGAGTATTGTGGAGAGGAGGGTGCTTTGTGCACTTATTTATATTAATAAATATTATATTTGGACTTTTACCTGGTGTCTGACGGCTAGTCTGAGGGTTCAAGGGGTCACGGAGACCCTAAATCTGTCACAATGTAAATACAATTAACCCGTTCCAGACCGTACAAACTGTATGTAAATATATATTTTTTTTAAAGATTTTTAAGCACAAAAATAGTTAATTATACCATAGAATGCACAGTGTAATAGTAAACTAAATGTAAAAACATTGAATAACACTGAGAAAATCTTGAACAGAGAAAACTAACATTGCAAGAGCACACTACAGCCTTATGAACTGCTTGCTGAAAACACTTTTTTTTTTTTAACGTGTTTTAAGCACAGGGAACAAAATGAACATTTGAAAAATCCTTAATTTATACAAAAATTAACCATAAACAACCAAGAAAACTAATCTTGCATAAGTCAAGTTCTGGCATGAAGGAAGTGAGCAGGAAGCTGGGTGGTGAGGAGATTACAGTTTTGAGGTAAAGTCCCTCTGCGCGATGCAAGTCTGACCGAGAACAATGTACTGTACAGGGAGAGACTGAACACGTGCGTAAATCACCGGCGCATACGAACCGGAAGGGAAACAAAATAGAGCACAAAGAGTTCACAGTGAATGCACAGGGAGAGGCTGAACACATGCGGAAATCATTGGCGCGTACGAACCGGAAGGGAAACTGGCTAGTTCATCACCTGAGTGTGTGGTCATGAACAGATGCAAAAGTTTGCCGAACTTTTTGGTCGTAATCCGATTTCTATGTGTTCTGAGACTTTCGTGACCTGAGGTTCCACTGTACAAGCATGAACCACTCCACTGTTGTACACAATTTTTGAATACTTTTAGCAATTTAAAAATATAATAAATCATATCACGTTTATTGTGACAGGTACCATTAAAAACAAATATCAACCTCAGACAGCATGGTAATTGGTTGACAACACATTCATGCACACTGACTGAAACCAGTAGGGAAGTGGACAGAAAAAAATAAGGATGTGGAAGTTAAAATTTCAAAAATTGCTAACATTAAAAAGATAGGTGAATGTAGAAAGACTGCATTACATTAACTTACCCAAATCAATGAGTATTGCGTGCTGCTGAGAAGTTAATTGTTTCAAAAGTTCTTTGTAAGGAATGCCTTTTGATTGATGTTTTATTGGTAACTGTTGACGAATTTGGTGTTGCTCAGCCAAAAATTTCCATATCTCTCCACGGAGATGTCGGGGTACTCCTGCCATAAAATAAAGAAACAAAAAAAACAAATTGCAAATACTGCACATGTATTACTTTACAAAAAGTAATAACAAAAAAAACATTCTATGTAGAATTTACAGTAGACTCGCTGATTAAGCAACTCATTACCAAAAGAACTCTGCTCAGCACACCTTTTATATTGACAAATGTATAATGTTCCCTGTGTATAAAAATCTAATACAGAGAAGCTCTGCATTCAGCAGTTTTTGTTCTTTTTTTCCTTTTATGGTGGCCAACATCATGCCTTACCTCTTGCCTTGCCTCTTCTTGTTGCTCACTTTATAGTACAAATAACATTTGCAGACAATGACCATGAAATTTTATCTTGTATTACAGGTATTTTGACGGCTGACCTGAAAGACCAAATTCCAACATTTGCACTTAAGTGCAGTTTAAGAATCATTTATACTGCATGTGATCCTTACACTATTACATCTTTACTCTGTGGCCCACAGAGGGTGCTCCTGCCACTCAAACCTGACACAGACAGATGCATGACGCAAGTTCAGCATGCACGTTTTTATTTTTTTTATTTTTCCTCATGGGAAATGCTTTCCCCCATTTCCCACCTGTACAGCACAGTTTACAGCACAGTACACAGCACTTCTTTCTTTTTCTTCCATCTCTTTCTCTCTGTTTGTCTCCACTCCTCCTGGCAAGCTTTGTCCTTCACCTCCCGACTCTGGCTCCCAGGGTGAAATGGTGCCTGGCTCCTTTTGTAGAGCACCCAGAAGTGCTCCAGGTGCTCGACAACAGTCTTCCAGTAACACTTGCGGGTGTGGTGGAAGTGCTGCCACATAGGGCTCAAGAGTACCTGCAGCACTCCCTGGCAGCATCCACTTAACCTAACAGGGCTGCACCAAACTAAACTCCTATGGAGCCCTGTGGGAGTCTGAGGCCCTTTGCTTTCAAGAGCCAAGAAGTCCTGACATCTATATTAATGACTAAAGACTGACAGTCTATTTAACCTTGGGGCTGCAATTGACCTAATTTTACATTTCACCTGTTTTATCTTCCTGTGACTGGTCTCGGAACACAGAGGAACTACCGTATATACTCACATATAAGTCGGGTCTTGAAACCCGAAAAATCAATCATAAAATCAGACCCCCAACTCATACGCCTTTTCAAAAATGCGAGACTTAAATTTTTATTTATTTTTTACATCTTCTTGCTTCCTCCAATCTCCAATCTAAGTTTCTCAGATGCATCGAATTTTGTTGCAGCAGTGCAGTTACCAATTTCTTTCGCTACTTCAACGACGTTTAATTTAAAACCAGCTTCATATTTTCTTCTGATCAAGAGCTTCGTTATAGATAAGGGATGCTCTTACTATAAAGGTGTAGGAGGGTGTGAGATACAAAAAACACAAATTATTGCGAACGTTGCTTCGGAATAGTTCGGGTATTACTGTGTGGTCACGTAGGCACAATACATAGTAAAAAAAAAGGCAGTGTGCCCCATGGTTACTCTCTCAGGTGGGTGTTAGCATATCATAATCTCTTGGACCAATAGCTTGAGTTTTCCACAATCGACTTATATGACCAACATTATAAAATACCAGAAATTAGTGGTGGCTCTGAGGCTAAGGATCTCGAATCCCCATCACTGCCAAAAGAGATCCTACTCTGCTGGGCCCTTGAGCAAGACCCTTAACCTGTAATTGCTCCAGGGGCGCTGTACAATGGCTGACCCAAATGATAAATGTAGCAGTAAGAATAATAACTATAATTCAAAGTAAGACCATTTAACTCCATCTGTTAAATCACTTCACTAGCTTCCAGTTAAGTTTAAAGCATATTTTAAAATATATCTTCTCACATATAATGTAAGAAATGGTTTACTTCCTCTTCCCTTATAGAACTTAGTGCAGGTACTCCAGGGTATCGAATGCAATCTTAAAATACAGGTCTCATCAATATTTGAAATTAAAATAAAACTAGTGAAGGAGGAATGTTAATGGACCTGTTTTTTTCAGATGAGTTCTGTTCAAACAAAACTGGTGTCATTTGCCTACCAAATGATCCTTTAAAAAATGCAGCGGAACCAAGTTTGGTCTTAAAAACATCCTTTTTATGTATTTACTAGCCAACCCGCGGTGTACCATACACCGCATAATCAGGCCGCTTTTTTAATGATTTTTAAGCACAGGGAAAAAATTAACATTTGAAAAATCTGGAGGAGAGGGGAAGGACGCCCATTACGCCGCATCCGTCATGCTAGTCTGCTGATTTCTCGTTCAGTAACCTGTGAGTAGTGATGGACGGAGTTAAGCCTCACGAAGCATGAACACATTTGAAGCAATTGTGTCGGAAATCGTATCGAAGCTTCGAAGCATTTGACACTCACCTCTCTCGTGACACCTCCTGGCCATTTTCATTAACGTTACAGAAACTTATGATACACTTCAATGACGTCTGTTTAAAGTCGTATTGCTTTTATTTTTTCGTAGCTACAGACTGACAACGAAGAGAAGGGTTCGTCAGCAGCTTGTAGTGTGTGATGTCTAAAAAATATAAATATAACTAATGCCGACAGGCAGAATGCACTATACGATAGCAAGAGTTAAACAAAATATGACGCCTCACCTCATGCATTCCCGGCTCTTTCAATTAGTATTTACTTTTGCACTGTATCATTATAATCGCTCCTGTTATTAGTATTATAATTAACCCTGATCTTTTCTTGAGATCACATTTAATAGCCTTAAATGTTTTCTTTGGTCTGTCTTAATTAAAACGGAGTAGACAGAAAATAAAGGTTTATCCCTGTACTTTGCCATGATATAGGTAAGCACATTTGAGAAAGAAAATGTGAAATCCTTAAATCACAGATATCATTATTCGATCAAGTATTAAAATCTGCAGTGCTTCGAAAGCTCGACACAGTGTCGAAACCCGAGTATCGAGCGGCCCATCACTACCTGTGAGTCACGTAGAGTTTTCATTGTTGTTTGCGGTTCTGGCCGCTTTTCGCGTACTGAGTTGTTCCGGAGTCACAGTTGAGAAACAATTTTTTAATGTCTTTTAAGCACAGGGGAAAAAATGAATGTGTGGCCCGGTGCATTCTTTAACTGGCTTGTGGCGCTGTAGTAGTACGGCTGCTTTGCAGTAAGGAGACAGTGGAAGATTGTGGGTTCGCTTCCTGGTTCCTGCCTGTGTGGATAGCAAATTATCCGCGACAAACAAACTGTTTTACACGCTGCAAACCAATCCGCACCGGTATTTCAATGTTTTTTAAGCAGAGGGAAAAAAAATGAACATTTGCAAAATCCGTAACGCTGCTTTCAGTAAGTACAATGCACACGCGTTTAATTTGTCAGCCACTTTTTGCCAGCCGTCTTTTCTGGTTTGGGCCACTTTTGCAGTGTTACCTCTTGTGTATATTATATCTTGAAATCCTTTGAGTTGCTAATTAACTAACTAACACCCACCCACTCAGCTTGTGTGAAAAAAATGCGCCCGTTCTTTCATCATTTTGTTGCAGCCTATCAAAGACTTGCTGATCATGTTTTGTAGACTCAATATATATTGACTTTTTACTCAGCGCGAGGGCGCGCATTCATCTCGGATTATTACATCCTGCTAGACTAATCTGCTACACGGCTGCATATGAAAAACCGACTTATCCCGGATGAGTTTCACTGGCATTAATGATTAGGAATCTGGTTGGAACAAAACCCTGCATCCACAGGGGTTCACCAGGACCGAGTTTGGGAAACACTGCTGAACACAGACGAAACCGACTCAGGTGAGGAGTTGGGGCGGGCAAAGTGGTTGCAGCTATTGATTATTCAGTGTTGTTTGCCTGGGTGTCTGATCTGCTCAACAGGATCATAAATAAAAGGAAAACAATGTGAAGGCAATGTCACAGGTGATCCTGTGGTATAGCGGGTCCACAGCTCCCCTTGAAAAGCCCATTTTTAAATAAATAATCATCGCACTCACAGTGTAGCGAGGGGCGTGGAAGTGTGGCTGAAACGGTTTCCGGGTAGACTCATGCTTCGGGCATTTCTCCCCTGTGTAGTGTGTGAGAGAGTGAGGAGAGAGAGAGAAAGCCGGTACGTTAGAGTGAGCGAGAGCAGGCTCGAAGGCAATGTGTTCCTGTGGTATAGCGGGTCCATAGCTCCCCTTCAAAAGGCCATTTTTAATCAGGCGACTGACAGTAGTGGAGTCAGGCACAGAGAAGGTCAGCTGAAGAGAGAGCATCTAAACTGTTGCAGGGCTTGAAGCAGGTGAGACGCTAATGAAAAAGAGGCACAGGGCTTATTGGTTTTTAAAGACTGCTTCCTTCATTGTGTTTTAACTTCAGTTTTAAAGGATTGCGCAGCTCTCTCTTGCACTGCCTGTGTGTGCGCTTGTCTCTCTCTGTGGCGCTGCCTCTGTGTGTGTGCGTGGCTCTCTCTTGCGCGCTGCCTGTGTGTGCCTCTGTCTCTCTCTGGCGTTGCCTCTGTGTGTGTGTGTGCCTCTGTCTCTCTGGCGCTGCCTCTGTGTGTGCCTCTGTCTCTCTGGTGCTGCCTGTGTGTGCGCGGCTCTCTCTCTCGCGCTGCCTGTGTGTGCCTCTGTCTCTCTCTGGCGCTGCCTCTGTGTGAACCAAGGTTCCACTGAGGTTGACTAATGAAAAGTCAACGTGGCTCAGAGCTGCAAGTGGACTGTGGCACAGATAAACAGAAATGACGGCATGTTTTCCGAGGCGTCGCGTCCGAGTTGATGGGCGTGGCTCTGTGAATTTTTCGTCATATCCAATGGTCTAAGAGTTGGTTGGCGTGGATCCTTCCTGCGTGCGCCATTGGCGTCTTACTTGTCGGCGGTTTAGTGAATCCACGCCCCTTCCGGCGTGCTTTCCATGGGTGGCTACTTGTCTACCGGCTTAGTGAATTATATATATAGATTTTTGCATATATTGCATACTTTTTCTCAGTTTTATTCAAAATTATGTTTAATGTTTATTGCATTTCATTTTTAGTATATTATTTCCTAATTATTTTATAGCATGTTCAGCTCTTATATTGCCCGATGTTGATAGTGACTTTGATTGATGGATGAAGCAGTCAATAAGTTCCAAGTATGTAGAATGTAATGTTTGGCTTCCAGTTCTCTTTATGGTCTGAACATGTAAATATATTGGTCTGTAGGATAGCAAAGCAACATTAACTACAAGCTATTTTAAGTTTTCAAATGTGTTACTTTTGTTTACAGCTTGCTTTAACAAAATATTTTATACTGAAATATAGCCAGTAAAATTTTAGTGGTACTTCTTATCCACAGCTGGCACAATAGCTTGAGAGTCCAAGATTTGAATCCCAGTCTGGTCACTATGTATAGTCTGAATGATCTCCATGTAGGCATGACCAACCATGACTTTCTTTACACACTTCAAAATATGAACGTTAGATCAACTGGCAATTCTAGTTTGACACAGTTTAAGTGAATGGAAAGGATCCTGTCTTTCATTGAATGCTATAGGACCAGACACCAGCTCACCGTGATCCTGAACTAGATAAGGAACATTTGATTGTAGGTGGATGGATGCATTTTTTTATCCACAGGAGAGCAGAGAATTGTAGTACTCATCCTTCAAGACAACAAAATGGATCAGACGTGAAAGTTATGGAGTGAGGTTTTGTGTATTTTAAGAAAAGGGCCATGTCAATTCTTTTTTGAATGTTTGGAAAGAGGCTCTCTATGCATATAAATATTAACCATCTCAAGCACAACTGAGAATACTGTAGGTTGGTTAGGAATAGATGCATTTTGCTTACTTTTTTCTTTAGTATGAAATATTATAACAGTTACTTGGTCACTCTTACCTTGCCCTACTGCTGCATGTATCTTCTCCATATCAAACTTGACCTTTGATCTTCCAGGTGTATTCAACATCTTTTCCCATACTACGGTTACTTCTTTCAAGCAAGGTGTGATTTCTTCATAATCTAATTTCAGTCGTTTAGTCTGTAGGTTGGTTTCAGAAGCTGTATAATATAAAACAATTGACTAAATTAATGTTAGGTTGTTATACCTGTTTATTACGGTTTTGGTTTACTGCATTGCAAGTTTTCACATTTTATTGTTATACAACACTGAATCAAAGTGGATTTAATTTGGCTTTTTTGATAGTTGTCAACAGAAAAAAAGACTAATATTCAAATCACTGAACATCCCTTGGGGTCTAGTTAAAACAATCATTTAGGAATGGAAAGACCATGCCACAGCTTACAGTTGTATTGTCCAAAAAAAAACGAGTGATTGTGCAAGAAGACAACTAAAGAAGGCGACCACCTGATGACCTATGATAACTCTGAGGGGGTTACAAGCTACAGTGACTGAGATTGCAGAGATTATGCAGACAACAACTGTTGCCTGGATGCTTCACCAGGTGCCACCAAATGTATGGGAGAATGGCAAAGAGGAAGCCCCAATTAAAAAAGAAAAAAAAAACAGTTTGCCAAAAGGTATGTAGCTGAAAAAAGGTTCTATGGTCTGAAGAGACCAAAATTGAGCTTTTTGGGCATCAGACTAACCGTCATATTTGGCATAAGCCAGACACTGCATATTATCATAATCATACCCATCATGAAGCATGGTAGTGGCAGCTAGCCTTGGAAGAACTGTGAGAGCAGAAAAGAAATTGAAAGCAGCAAAATACAGGGAAATTCTTGATAACAACCTGACACAGTCTGCGAGAAACCTGTACCTCAGGAAAAGATGTTTGCAAGCAAACAATAGCACCAAGCAAAAAGTTAAAGCTACACACCAATGCCTTAAAAACAATGAGACTTTTCCTGCTTCGGTATATGATTGTGCCCAGTGGACTGATGTACTATCCACCAAAGTTGCTTCCTGCCTTACAACTAGCACTGCTGGGATAATCATTAGCTCCATGTGACCCTAAACTGTATTGATTAAATTTACTTCTCAGCACGAAATGAGAAGTCAAGGAAAGTGACACCTTTTATTGGATAACTACAAAGATTACAATATGCAATCTTTTGAGGCAACTCATGCCCGGAAGACCCTTTCTACTAAATATTTTCCTGTAAATTTGTCTTGCCCGGCTTTGATGCACATTTTTTTCCATTGGCCAATGATGATTTACTAGGCCAGTGCGACTTCACAAAGCTGTAGCAGCCATGCACAGAACTTTCATTCATGAGTACTGTAAGATCATTGTTGAGCTGCTCCAGATATGCATGATATAACAACACAATCAGTATTCCAGCCTGCATGCATTTAAAAAAAAAAAAAAAACAACAACTTGCACTATTTTAACTTGAGGGGTACATTAGCTGAACGTAATGAGAAGATTATTGACTATAGCCAACAGATATATGCTGGCAGCACAGCACTGCACGGCTATTTTGCAAGCATAATGTCCTCCCCCCTTCCCAAGAAAGCATCTTCTTCATAGAGGAACAAAGTGTAAATCATCTGCACAGAGATCGGAAAAAAAAAAAAAAAAAAAAAAGACACTCCAGGAGCACAAGGCGCTGTGACTTTAAACCATGGAACAAGCAAATCTGATGCCGTTGATTTGTGGCTTGGTTAATGTGTGCCCCAAGACTGGAACTCTGTAAGCACAATGATATACTTTTTTAACTTATTGCTAGTTTGTGGCCATGTGTTGTATTTTGTTTGTGGTTATTGTTCAGTCTGCATATTTTGTTGTTTAAGGCATGGTTGCGCAGTAGTTAGCAATGCTGACTCATAACTTAGATCAAATCTTTGATTAGGCAGATGCTTCCTTATCCCTCAAGGACAATTAAAACATCACTGCACCATTATAAGCCACTCAAAACTAGTTCAATGTTTCCTGCCCTACTGACCTTAATGCATTTTGCGGAGATTGGTGAGGTTCCTGAACATTTCTGTGATTTGGCGAAATAAACTCTGCACGGTTCGCTAATCACTTGTGCTGAATCTCACACTAGGTGAAAATTATAAATGAAGCTTGTGTATACAGGTTGATACTTACCAGAAGCAGGAAGTACTTTTGAAAAATAATGCAATACTTTGCAAAATAATGCAACAATGCAACAGTGTTGTGTACTGTTCTTTTGAGTTGCCCTTCTAAGTAAGGCTTCTCTTGATCTCGGCTTTAAAATACAACAGGATGACACAAAATGCAACATTCATCCTATGTGAACACTGCAAAAGTACAGACAATAAAAAAAACAGCAACTCAAAGATCAAAAAATTAAACAACAAAGAAATTTCAACACAACAAAGAAATTTCAACAGTTTCTACATACAGGTCATATCACAGTATTCAACGCTGTGCCATCAAATGTGCAGTCTAACACAGAGTAGTTTACTTGACCTCATCAGTGACAAAGATACCATACTGGAAATGAACTATGCAACCACTGAGTTTGTACTACTTAGTTTGTTTAAGCTCAGTTACTGGTATTGTCCAGTTTTGATAATTTGTCTGAAACATGTTGTATAATTATACCTAAAATTTATATGTACACATACAGTACACACACTAGCCGATGTACCTAGTATTGCTGGAATATATTTTTAGACTGGGTTAAGGAAATAAAGCAAAGGTTTATGTGTTTTTTAAAAGGTGACCCTGTTCTTACTGCTAGCTGTCTCATCTGTGATCCACACTGCCTCTCTATCAATGTCTCTGCGTGACTGGAGAATTTTTTCTTTTTGGGTTCAACTGGATTCCGTAATTGTGGTAACTCTTTACTAGGTTATAACCATGAATGATATCATGTATAATTCATCCTCTTACTGCTTATATAATGAAGAAAAGCTGACAAAGCAGGAGTTAAAAGCAAGTCTTTGATTCTCCTTTGTGTTGCACTGCACTTCCACTTTGGATCAAGCCTCACCAACATTACCCAGCAAAAGTGCACAATACTCCTTTTTATATTACAGTAGATAAAGGAGGCATGTGGTGTTTTGAGAAATTGTTCTTTTTTGGTCCGACTAGATACCAGAATTGAGGAAACTTTTTGCTGGGTTGTAACCATGAATACTGTCATGTCTGACTTGTCCTCTTAGTTTAAGGTGGAATGTTCTTAGCGCTTAAATTATGAAGAAAGAACACCCAGCAAAGCAGCTGTTAACCAACAACACTTTGATTCTCCTTTGTGTTGTACTGCACTTCCACTCTCAATCAAGCCTCATCCAACACACCCTGCAAAAGCACACAAAGCATCTTTTTATTTTTTTTAATTTTATTGTAATCATTCATACAAATCAATCAATTTTTACAAATAATAGGAGTGAAAGAAAAAAAAAAAAAGTCGACCCCCACCCCTGAGAGAAAGAGCATGGCCAACAGAGTAAAACTTAAGGCTTGTAGACATACCTAAATTGATGAGTTTAATAGGCCAGTAGAAATGAATGGAGAGGAAAAAGAGATGCGGAGATAATTGCTTCCTCGGTGCTTTAAGAGCTTATTCTAAACTTTTATTGATTATATCCTGCCAGGTTTTAAAAACATTCTGTACAGATCCTCTAACTGAATATTTGATTTTTTCCAATTCCAAATAGTATAAAACATTGGTTACCCACTGACTTAAAAGAGGAGCGTTAGGATTCTTCCAGTTTAGCAAAATAAGTCTGTGTGCCAAAAGTGTAGTGAATGCAATCACAGTTTGTTTGTCCTTCTCCACTTTAAACCCATCTGGAAGAACACCAAACACAGCTGTTAATGGGTTAGGAGGGATTGTGACACCAAGGTTGTCTGAAAGGCAATTTCGGTCCAAAATGTTGTAATTTGGTGCAGGCCCAAAACATGTGACCCAGTGAGGCTGGGACTTGATTGCAGCGTTCGCAGGTTGGATCTTGCCCTGGAAACATTTTGGACAGTTTTAGGCGGGACAGATGTGCTCGATATATAATTTTGAGTTGAATAATTATATGCTTTGCGCATATGTCGCTCGAGTGAAGTCTCTGCATTGCTGTTTTCCACTCCTATTCTGATATATTGATTAAGAGCTCTTTTTCCCATTGTCCTCTTGGATCTTTGAAAGGGAGGGAGTGTAAAATAAATTTTATATATTGCAGAGTTGGTGTCTAAGTCCTTGAAATTGAGCAATATTTTTTCCAGCGTGGACGAGGGTGCAAGATAAGGAAAATCGGGCAGGTTCTGTTTAACAAAGTTCCTAATTTGAAGATAGTGAAAGAAATGTATAGCTGGAAAGTTAAATTTGGAATGTAATTGTTCGTAGGATGCAAAGATGTTGTCTATATAAAGATCCCTGAGCAATTTAATCCCAAATCTTTTCCAGATATTAAAAACTGCATATGTTTGCGAAGGTTGAAGGAGGTGGTGCCACAGATAAAAGCTTCTCCATCTTAAAATGCTTTCTACATTGGTTCCTTATTCTCAGTGAGTGAAGCACAATTGGGTTATTAGTATATTGCCGATACCTTGCATTTATTGGGGCACAAAGCAGGGAATATAAAGGAGTACTGCAGGATTTTACTTCTATTGCGGACCAGGCCTGTGTATGTTCATCTATTTGTGTCCAGGTTTTTATAGCTTGTATGTTTGCTGCCCAGTAATAAAACTGAAAGTTAGGTAGAGCTATGCCATCTTCTGCCTTAGGTCTTTGTAGGGTCGCTCTTTTGATACGTGGATGTTTTGAGTTCCAAAGAAATGAGGTTATTGTTGAATCTAATTGCTTAAGAAATGATTTATTGATGTATATTGGAATGTTTTGAAATAAAAAAAGCAGCTTAGGAAGAATATTCATCTTAACAACGTTAATTCTTCCAGCTAGAGTGAGATGAAGGGTTGACCATCTATGCAAGTCTTGATTAATTTTTTCCATACAGACGGCGAAATTTTGTTGATAAAGAGCTTGGTGTTTACTTGTGATGTTTACCCCTAGGTATTTAAACTGATCTGCAATGATAAAAGGGAAGGTGTCCAATCTAATACTGTGTGCTTGAGAATTCACTGGAAGAGTACACTTTTATTCAAATTAATTCTGAGACCAGAGATCTTTTGAAATTCTGTAAGTACTGTTAAGACTGCAGGCACAGAATTTTGTGGGTCTGATATATACAGTAACATATCATCTGCATATAGAGAAATTTTCTGTTCCAGTCCTTCTCTGATAATCCCATTTATCTGATCAGCATTTCGACAGTGAACCGCCAGTGGTTCAATGGCGATTGCAAATAGCAGTGGTGATAAGGGGCATCCTTGTCTGGTACCATGTTCTAATTTAAAGTAGTCTGAACAAATGTTGTTAATATAAACTGAAGCTTCTGGATTGGTATACAGTAATCCCTCCTCCATTGCGGGGGTTGCGTTCCAGGGCCACCCGCGAAATAAGAAAATCCACGAAGTAGAAACCATATGTTTATATGGTTATTTATATATTGTCATGCTTGGGTCACAGATTTGCGCAGAAACACAGGAGGTTGTAGAGAGACAGGAACATTATTCAAACACTGCAAACAAACATTTGTCTCTTTTTCAAAAGTTTAAACTGTGCTCCATGACAAGACAGAGATGACAGTTCTGTCTCACAATTAAAAGAATGCAAACATATCTTCCTCTTCAAAGGAGTGCGTGTCAGGAGCAGTGACTGTCACAGAGATAGAGAGAAAAGCAAACAAATCAATAGGGCTGTTTGGCTTAAGCATGCGAAGGACCGCGGCACAAAGCTGTTGAAGGCGGCAGCTCACACCCCCTCCGTCAGGAGCAGACAAAGAGAGAGAGAGAGAGAGAGAGAGATAGAGAGAGACAGAGTTTGTTTTTCAAGCACAAATCAATACGTGCCCTTCGAGCTTTTAAGTATGCGAAGCACCGTGCAGCATGTCGTTTCAGGAAGCAGCTGCACAAAAGATAGCAACGTGAAGATAATCTTTCAGCATTTTTAGACGAGCGTCCGTATCGTCTAGGTGTGCGAACAGCCCCCCTGCTCACACCCCCTACGTCAGGATCAGAGAAAGTCAGCGGAACAGAGAGAGAGAGATAGAGAGAGAAACAAAAGTAAGTTGGGTAGCTTCTCAGCCATCTGCCAATATTGTCCCTTGTATGAAATCAACTGGGCAAACCAACTGAGGAAGCATGTACCAGAAATTAAAAGACCCATTGTCCTCAGAAATCCGCGAACCAGAAAAAAATCCGCGATATATATTTAAATATGCTTACATATAAAATCCGCGATAGAGTGAAGCCGCGAAAGGCGAAGCGCGATATAGCGAGGGATCACTGTACAGTAGTTTGATCCATGCACAAATGTTCGGGCCAAACCCAAATTTCTCCAATGTAGTGAAAAGGTATTTCCATTCAATCATGTCAAATGCTTTTTCTGCATCCAATGATAATAATATTTCTGGGGTGTTTGACTTTGTTGGTGAGTATATTACATTAAAAAGGCATCGAAGATTGGAGGATAAGTGTCGACCTTTGATAAATCCAGTTTGATCTTGTGATATTACCGAAGGCAGCACTTTCTCCATCCTTCTAGCTATGATTTTTGAGAGTGTCTTAACATCATTATTCAGAAGTGAAACTAGTCTGTATGATGCACATTGTAATAAGTCCTTATTTTGTTTGGGGAAGACGGTGATTAATGCTTGGCGAAAAGTTTGAGGTAGAATTTGATTGTCTCTAGCTTCTGTAAATGTTGCTAATAGGAAGGGAGCTAGCTGAGTGGAGAATTTCTTATAAAATTCTGCAAGGTAGCCATCAGGGCCTGCTGCTTTCCAGCCTTTAAGTGACTTTATAGCATCTAGTAATTCTGATAGCACCAGAGGTTTATCCAGTTCCTCGGCACTAAAAGTATCTATTTGTGGTAACTGTAATGTATCCAGAAATGCATTAGATTGTATGTTGTCTTCTTTGAACTCAGTAGAATATAAGGATTTATAGTAGTCTCTAAATGTGTGCATTATATTTTTATGGTCAATGATTTCATCTCCGTTTGTGTTGGTGATTACTGGGATTGCATTGCGAACTTCTTGCTTGTGGATTTGTTGAGCTAAAAGCTTTTTAGCTTTCTCTCCGTGTTCATAATAATGATGTCTGGATTTATAAATTAGTTTCTTTAGTTGTCAAGAGGTTGAGTTCTGAATGCAGAGCCTGCTTTTTCCTATGTAGAGCCTCGCTTGGAAGCCTGGCATGTTCTTCATCTATTCTAGTAATTTCGCTTTTTAGTTGTGATACTTTCTTGGTTTCTGATTTATTCCTGTGGGAAAGAAGTGAAATAATCTGTCCTCTTAAGAAGGCCTTTAGAGTTTCCCAGAGTATTCCTGCAGAGACCACTGAGAATGTGTTTGCCTCTAGGAAGAAACTGATTTGTTTGGATATAAATTCTGTACAGTTCTCGTCTGCTAATAGAAGCGGATTAAGATGCCATCTACGAGGTGAGTGTGTGGGGCATAGTGATTTTAGCTCCAAGATCTGAGGTGCATGGTCGGAAATAACAATAGCATCATACTTGCAAGATTTAATCGTAGGCAAGAAATTATTATCTATAAATAAATAATCTATTCTTGAGTAGCAATGATGTACTGGTGAGTAGAAAGAATATCTTCTTGAGTTTTGGTTTAGAAACCTCCAGGGGTCTGATAAGTTGTGGCCAGTTACAAACTGTGTAATTATCTTTGCAGTGTTCGATGTCATCCCCCCTGTGACAGGAGTCCTATCTAAGAGTGGATTTAAAACACAATTAAAGTCCCTGGCCATTATAATTTTATGAGTGTTCACATTGGGGATGGATACAAATACATTTTGTATGAATTCCTTATCATCGACATTAGGTGCATAAACATTTATCAAAATCATTTTACAGTTAAATAAGTTGCCCATAACCATCACATATCTCCCTTCTGGATCAAATACTACATCTGATGCTACAAATGGGACTGTTCTATGTATGAGAATTCCCACCCCTCTAGTTTTCTTTGTAAAGCTAGAATGGAACATTTGGCCAGTCCAGTCCTTTTGCAGATGGAACTGATCCTTGCTTAGTAAGTGAGTCTCTATTTTAGCATTTAAACCTGTTAGGTAAGAGAGTACTTTCTTTCTCTTTACTTCGTGATTCAGGCCTTTAACATTCCAGCTCACAAAGTTGACTGTCCCATCATGGAGATATTGATTCTGAGTTTTTGATGTCATTTTATAGTCTTAACTGGAAGCGAGACAGCTTTAACCTTAATTTCCTATATCCCCAAGAGTTATTGCCATGCAGCCTATTGTTACGTTTGTAGTTATAAGGATTAAAAGGATAGATTAGATATAGTCTGCTCTCTTTCTCTCCCCCCCTTATCCCCACACCCCCCCCCCTTTTGCCTCCCCACGTGAGGCTGGACCCCACTTCACAAAGTCTCAGTCCTCTGACATACCTAGAGATACAGTAGAACACGCCCAAAGCAAAATAAGCCCCCACGCAGCGGTGTTTTAGGATTAAAAAGTAGAGATATCTACTGCCAACATAGTCTAAATACTATATGCCTAAAATATAATCATTAACAAACGATGATTATATATAATCATTAACAAATTATAAGCATAAAATATATAACGTTCAGCAATCTTAAAGTAATAAGATAATAAACCCAGGGGATGGTGTTAGAAAGTGGTCCAGGATAAGTATAGTAAGTCTTAATGCAATAATAACAATAAACCAAGGGTATGATGTTAAGCAGTCTCCTTTGGGGTAGTAAGAAAAAAAAAAAAGGATTAATTTCTTCCACACACACATCTATAACTGTAATTAAAACATAAACAGAAAGCATCTGAGTAATGAAAAGGATGTACAATTATAATACCCATATCATTACAATTGGATCAGATAGCAGGTGATATTTCCTTGCCATGCCATGACAGGACGCGACTCACTATTGTGTTTCAGAATAGTGTTGGGATCAGCTTTCTTAATTCCTTTTCTGCTTCCTCCTTGCTTGAAAAGACATGGTATTGGCCTTGAACATCCACTTTCAGTTTGGCTGGGTACAAGAGGATGTATTTGATATCGGCTTGCCGTAACCGCTGTTTAATGTTGTAGAAGGCTGCACGTTTAGCTGCTGTTGCAGGAGAGAAATCAGGGAAAATACAAATGTGGTTATTTTCAAATCAAACCATCTTTTTATATATAGATAGAAACAGCATGGGGTGTTGGCCGGGTAGGTAATGTTAAGTGCTGGTCATTGTGTCTGCTAATCTGGCTTTAGTCTGAATGGTGCTCCATTTGCTGTGAGCCAGCAGATAGCACTGGTGTATTTTATTTTACTAGGGGACTCGCTTTGCTCGCCAACCCCTTCCCCAACCAGCGCTACAAGCTGTTGTGAAGAGGGGGGCTGAATGCACCCCAAGGAGACGTGGCAGCTCCTCTGAAATCCCTCTTAAACAGTGATACAATGGGAAACAAATACCTTTTTTTTACCTTCTCATTGCTCGATCAGCTGCTGGCTTGCTGCTGCTGCCGTGCCGCATGATCTGCACTTTGCTGCCTACCCCTTCCTCCCCCGCCAGTGCTACCCGCCGTTGTGAAGAGGTGGGCTGAATGCACTCCAAGGAGATGTGGTTGCTCCTCCGAAACCCCACTTAAACGGTGATACAATGAGAAACAAATAACAGTTGTTTTTTTTACCTCCTCTTTGCTCGATCAGCTGCTGGCTTGCTGCTGCTGCTGCTGTGCAGCGTGATCTGCATTTTGTGCAGCGCTTCGAATGTTTAAAAGCCTGTACAGCACCTGTCCTTTTGTCTCACTGCCTTGTCTCTCTTGTCCCCAAGACATCCTCAACCACTATGTGATCTCTTTTCAATGTTCCGTTATTTCATGGAGTAATATTTTCCGTTTGTTTGCGCTAATGCGATCTTTACTGTCATTTTTTTGAGACTTTCGAATTTTCCTACTTCCATTATCTCTAACCTGCATGCTCTGCATGTGTATCACGGGACTTGCTTCCAAAGGTTGTAAGTCTATCTCTCTTCAAAAGATCTCTCCTCCAAAGATCATGTCTCGTCACAGGAAAAAAGTCTTGTATCGTCGCAAGATTTTTTATTATATATATATATATATATATCTATATATATATATATATATATATATATATATATATATATATATATATATATATATATATATATATATATATATATATATATATATATATATTTATTGTCACGCTTGGGTCACAGATTTGCACAGAGACACAGGAGGTTGTAGAAAAGAAAGGAACTTTATTCAAAACACTGCAAACAAACATTTGTCTCTTTTCAAAAGTTTAAACGTGCTCCTCCATGACAAGTCAGAGATGACAGTTTCCCCAGGAGGAGAGAATGTCTGAGAGAGGGATAAGGAGAAGCAAGCTATCAGTTTAACAAACTGAGAGAAGCCCGTGCAGGCTTTTTAAGAAGGCGGAGCACCATGCGAGAGGCATATTACATGACAGAGCCGGCTAGAAGGGAAAGGAGGAATGTGAAGGCAATCTGTCTATGTGTTTCTTAGGGGTTTTCCCAGGGGCGTCTGTAACTTCTGGGGGTGCGATCAGCTTTGCAGCTCACACCCCCTCCCTCAGCTTTATTCACGTTTTCGTGAATCAAGCGATTCTCCAGACCAGGTTCAAACAGATGTGACAGGACATCAGCATTAATGTGCTTAGAGCCAGGTCGATGCCTGACTTCAAAACTGTAAGGTTGTAATCCCAAGAACCACCTCATGAGACGGGAGTTTGTATCTTTGACGGTATAACCATTGAAGTGGAGCATGATCAGTTACTAATGTGAACTTTTGTCCCCATAAGTAATAGCGTAGTGCTTTTACAGCCCATTTAATCGCCAAACATTCTTTCTCAATAGTTGAATAATTGCGTTCTCTGGGGAGTAATTTCCCCATCAAATACCTGGGATAGGACCGCGCCTACTCCGAACGCACTAGCGTCTGTTTGTAGTATAAAATCTTTAGAGAAATCGGGATTTCGTAGCACTGGATAAGAAGACAAAGCTTTTTTTAAATCTGAAAATGAACGTTCGCAAGGTTCTGTCCATATAATAGAGCGGTTTTTTCTTCCTTTAGTAAGCTCTGAGAGAGGAGCAGCCCATTTGCGAAGTCAGGGATGAATCTTCTGTAGTAACCAGCTAGTCCAAGAAAAGCATGCACCTGTTTTTGCGTTTTAGGATGTGGGTAAGCGAGCACCTCCTGTATTTTCCTTAATTGTGGATGAAGTAAACCCCTGCCCATGGAGTAACCTAGATAATGACTCTCAGACATACCTAGTTTACATTTCTTAGGGTTAGCAGTTAATCCAGCTTGTTTCAGATTATCAAGTACAGCCCGGAGACGTTTTAAATGCAAATGCCAATCATTGCTGAAAATCACAACGTCATCAAGATACGCCCCAGAATATTCAGAATGTGGACGCAGTATCTGATCCATCATTTGCTGAAAAGTTAAAGGGGCCCCACGAAGACCAAACGGGAGTCTTGTAAATTCATAAAGTCCATCAGGAGTCGCAAATGCGGTTTTCTCACAACTGTTAGCCTCTAGAGGCACCTGCCAATAACCCTTTGTGAGGTCTAGCATGGAAATATAGGTCGCCTGACCCAGTTTTTCCAAGAGTTCATCTACCCGGGGCATTGGGTAAGCATCAAATTTAGACACCTTATTCAAGCGCCTAAAATCGATACAGAAGCGAACCGAACCGTCTGGCTTGGGAACTAACACGACCGGACTACACCAGTCACTTTTGCTTTCACGAATTACACCTAGCTCCAGCATCTTCTTGACTTCTTCGCGCACAATATTTCTTCGTGCTTCCGGGATTCGAAATGGCCGCATCTGCACCCGAACACTGGGTTCAGTGGTGAATATATGTTCTGCTAAACTAGTGATGCCTGGCAAGTCTGAAAAAACATCAGTGTTCTGTTTTATCAAGTTTAATAATTCTGTCTTTTGTGAATCAGTCAAATTGTTGCCAATGACAACATCAGTCTGAAAAACAGCAGCCAAGGAAGTGTGAACCTCTTGTCGGTCGTGCCATTTCTTTAAGAGATTAATAAGTAAAATTTGGAATGGTTTTTGCCGGCCTGGTATTCTAACCTTGTAGTTTACTGGTCCCATACGCTCTTCGATAACTGCTGGCCCCTGCCATTTAGCTAGGAATTTGTGCGGGTCAGACGGTACCAGTACTAAAACATGATCGCCGGGTTTGAATTCACGAAGCTGACTGCATCTATCGTAAAGACGTTTTTGTGTTTCCTGTTCTCGCTGTTGATGCTCCACAGCAATAGAAGAAAGTCTAGAAATTCTATCTTGCAAGGAAACTACCCGCTCTGCAAAACTCTCCCCGAGAGATGTTGTTTCATGTCCTATCCATTCTTCTCATACCACATCTAGGATGCCTCTTGGGCGCCTGCCAAATAACAACTCGAACGGACTCAAACCAGTGGATGCTTGCGGCGATTTCCGCACCGCGAACAAAACAAAAGGCAGGACGGTGTCCCAAGTTGTGGGATCATTATGAGCAACTCTTCTGATCATTTGTTTTAAGGTTTTGTTAAACCGTTCAGTCAAACCATTAGTCTGAGGATGGTAAACAGTGGTGCCCAATTTCTTAATAGCGAATCTTTTACATAATTGTTTCATCACACGAGAAGTAAAAGGTGTGCCTTGGTCAGTCAAAATTTCCCTAGGAATGCCAATACGAGTAAAAATCACGCACAGAGCTTTGGCTACTGCAGAGGAGTTGGCCTTTTTCAAAGCAGCCACTTCTGGATATCGCATTGCATAATCAACTAACACCAGCATATATTGGAAACCATTTTTAGTCTTAGGCAAAGGGCCTACAATATCTAATCCCACCCTCTGAAAGGGGACATCCAAAATAGGCATAGGGCAAAGGGGAGCCCGAGGAGGCTTATAAGCGGAGACGATCTGACAGTCAGGACATGAAGTACAGAACCGTTTAACATCCTTTCCCATATTCAGTCAATAAAATCATTTTGATAACCGCTCTCTGGTCTTATCAGCTCCCAGATGCCCTCCCAAGATGTGAGAGTGAGCCAGCTGTAAAAGAATTTCCCTATGCCCCTCAGGTACTACTAGCTGCTCAATAAATTCCCCCATCAAATGGTCTGTAATCACTCTGAAAAGACAACCGTTTTTCTCTAGAAAATGTGGTGTTTTCAAGCTCCCGGTATTGCGCTCTTGGTAATAGGAGTCACTAGCAGAGTGAGCCTGTTTAAATGCATATTCTAATGAGCCATCAGCACGCTGCATGCGCACAAAATCCGCCTGCTGACTAGTACTCGGTTTGGGTTCGGAGGCATTCACAATCTGAGAGGATGTAAAAGGGCCTTGCCATTCTGAGAAATTGTGGGGGGTGTCTCCCTCAGACTCACTGGAGAGATCGGGTTCAATATCTAATTGGGGTTCTAGATTTTTCCCAACCGCCACCAGTTCCCCGTCTTCCTCCCCCCGACTAAGTTCAACAGGTGAATTGTTTACTGGTGAGCGATGTTCAGCCATTAGTCTAGGAAACAGGGCATTCCTTCTGCCTATCAGCAAAGGCCAAGGGCATGAGTCAGAAACAGCAGACCAAACTTTAAAGTGACGACCCTTATAAGTTAAAGGAAGAAGCAATGTCTCATAGTCTTTAACATCTCCATGTACACAACGTATTTTTACAGTCTCAATATTACTATGGTAACTGTTGTCAAGACAGTCGCGTCTGACGACACAAAGGTCACTACTTGAGTCCAGCAACGCGTTCACCTCGCGGCCCCCGAAGTTCACCGAGAAAAATAAGCCATTTTTCTTTTTCGACGGATCTGGAATATTCGAGCAACAAACCTCTGCTGCGCCAACTTCCATTGATTGAGCTGGAGACAAGCGACAATCTCTCACCAAGTGACCCGGTTGGTCGCACCGGAAACATCTTCGTTCAGCGCCACTGCCAAAATAAACTCGGCAACGTCCGCGACCACGGCCTCTTTCTCCAGAAGCAGGCATCTCATTCGTAACTGCACCAACTGCATTCCCTGGAGGCCTTCCCAACGAAATCCGAGGATCAGTTGCTGACGGTTGATGACGTTCCGGTCCACGGTCAAGTTGACGAAGATGCCCTGAGCGGTCCCTCGGAGGTTGTAACAAAGCATACGGAGCACCGAACCCACCGCCTGTTTTCCAAGCGGTCTGCGAGCCTTCCAACCGTTGAGATATAACCGCCAGTGATTCAAGATTGTGACGAAGAAACTAATCTCGGAGAGATGCAGGTATCCCGAACAGCACTATGTTCATAACAACCTTTTCCACGATTCGCTCCATCTTATCTCCCTCGAACCAGCAATGCACTTTATGAATCAAATCTTGTATTTGTGGACGGATGGAACCGTCCAAATTCAGTCTCCAGTCGTAAAGTGCAAAACCTTTAGACAAAAATGTTGTGGCTTTACGCAAAACAATTTGCTCCTTCAAAAAACCATAATCGCCAAGCTTATCGGCAGGTACATTTCGTAATGAAAGAAGGGCGTCACCAGATAAAAACGGGGTGACGATAACAGTCCAATGATGTTTGTCCCATCCCAACAAAGTCGCCACTTGCTCAAAAGCCAAAAGAAACATCTCTGGGTCATCAGACGGACCTATCTTCGTCAGCACATTCTTAGCGTTGTCCGGAAGCGGAGGCAGAGGAACAACTCGTCTATCATTTTGTGGAGGATGCGGAACATACTGTTGAGGGACTGGAGTAGCTCTCCGTCGGACACTTGGAGGACGATCGGGAGATAAATCATCTTCTGGATCATAAGGGAGCGGAACATTCTGGGCGAGTTGAAAAATGTATTCGGCTTCCAACTGTGCATCCATCTGTGCAACCACTCCTGGTACCACTTGTCACGCTTGGGTCACAGATTTGCACAGAGACACAGGAGGTTGTAGAAAAGAAAGGAACTTTATTCAAAACACTGCAAACAAACATTTGTCTCTTTTCAAAAGTTTAAACGTGCTCCTCCATGACAAGTCAGAGATGACAGTTTCCCCAGGAGGAGAGAATGCCTGAGAGAGGGATAAGGAGAAGCAAGCTATCAGTTTCACAAACTGAAAGAAGCCCGTGCAGGCTTTTTAAGAAGGCGGAGCACCGTGCGAGAGGCATATTACGCGACAGAGCCGGCTAGAAGGGAAAGGAGGAATGTAAAGGTAATCTGTCTATGTGTTTCTTAGGGGTTTTCCCAGGGGCGTCTGTAACTTCTGGGGGTGCGATCAGCTTTGCAGCTCACAATATATATATATATATATATACATATATATATATATACATATACATGCACACATATACAGTACTGTGCAAAAGTTTTAGGCAGGTGTGAAAAAATGCTGTAAACAAAGAATGCTTTCAGAAATATAAATAATGATTGTTTATTATTGTTTTCAATTTACAAAATGCAAAGTGAGCGAACAAAAGAAAACTCTAAATCAAATCAATATTTGGTGTTACTACCTTTTGCCTTCAAACCAGCATCAATTCTTATAGGTACACTTGAAAAAAGTCAGGGATTTTGTAGGATTATAGTCAGGTGTATGATCAACCAATTATACCAAACAGGTGCAAATGATCATCAATGTCACACATAGGTTGAAACACAGTCATTAACTGAAACAGAAACAGCTGTGTAGGAGGCTTAAAACTGGGTGAGGAACAGCCAAACTCTGCTACCAAGGTGAGGCTGTGGAAGACAGTTTCATGTCATGGCAAGATTGAACACAGCAACAAGACACAAGGTAGTTCTACTGTATCAGCATGGTCTCTCCCAGACAAAGATTTCAAAGCAGACTGGAGTTTCAAGATGTGCTGTTCAAGCTCTTTTGAAGAAGCACAAAGAAACGGGCAACATTGAGGATTGTAGACGCAGTGGTCAGCCAAGGAAACTTAGTGTAGCAGATGAAAGACACATCAAGCTTATTACCCTTCAAAATTGGAAGATGTCCAACAGTGCCATCAGCTCAGAACTGGCAGAAACCAGTGGGACCCAGGTACACCCATCTACTGTCCGGAGAAGTCTGGCCAGAAGTGGTCTTCATGGTAGAGTTGCAGCCAAAAAGCCATACCTCCAACGTGGAAACAAGGCCAAGCGACTCAAGTATGCACGAAAACATAGGAACTGGGGTGCAGAAAAATGGCAGCAGGTGCTCTGGACTGATGAGTCAAAATTTGAAATATTTGGCTGTAGCAAAAGGCAGTTTGTTTGTCGAAGGGCTGGAGAGCGGTACAATAATGAATGTCTGCAGACAACAGTGAAGCATGGTGGAGGTTTCTTGAACATTCGGGGCTGCATTTCTGCAAATGGAGTTGGAGATTTGGTCAGGATTAATGGTGTTCTCAATGCTGAGAAATACAGGCAGGTACTTATCCATCATGCAATACCATCAGGGAGACATATGATTGGCCCCAAATTTATTCTGCAGCAGGACAACGACCCCAAACATACAACCAAAGTCATTAAGAACTATCTTCAGCATAAAGAAGAACAAGAAGTCCTGGAAGTGATGGTATGGCCCCCACAGAGCCCTGATCTCAACATCATCGAGTGTGTCTGGGATTACATGAAGAGACAGAAGGATGTGAGGAAGCCTACATCCACAGAAGATCTGTGGTTAGTTCTCCAAGATGTCTGGAACAACCTACCAGCTGAGTTCCTTCAAAAACTGTGTGCAAGTGTACCTAGAAGAATTGATGCTGTTCTGAAGGCAAAGGGTGGTCACACCAAATATTGATTTGATTTAGATTTCTCTTTTGTTCATTCACCGCATTTTGTTGATTGATGAAAATAAATGATTAACACTTCCATTTTTGAAAGCATTCTTTGTTTACAGTATTTTTTCATACCTGCCTAAAACTTTTGCACAGTACTATATATATATATATATATATATATATATATATATATATATACACTAATTAATCACATAAATGTAAGTAAGCAATAATTGTGATTAATTACATCTGACATTAAAACATACTAGTATAAAATTTATACATAAATCATAAAGTAGAAACACACTGAATCACAAATTTAATGTAGAATCAACACAAATGAATTAAAAAAAATTAATGGGATAGTTTAAACTTAAACAGTGTCCTTAAATCTGAACTTTAACAAAATACTACTTGAGCAATAACAACATGATTTTGAATGCCTTCCTAAAAGGCAATGAGAGCAATGTATTAATTATCAAGTTGACACAGTATATGAAAAACAGATCTCAAAGTAAAAATTAAACAATCAAAATGACTGTTGACTTTGAATGCGTGGCTAATGACTGATTTAATTGAAAGAATAAGCATCTCTTAAATGGGCATACATTAAAACTTGTGTTAAAACTTCCCAAATACTGCCCTCAATTGTTCATCATCATCATCATCAACCACTTGATAATTATACTCTATACTAGTGTTTTTCAACTGGTGTGCCATGTAAATAACAGTGTAATGCCCCTGGGCCCTAAACTAAGAGAGACACGCTCCTCAGGTTGTTGAAACTTGTCTGAGGAGGATGGGACTACGTAGAGAAGCCGACATAAATGCAGTTCTGTGTTCACCTTAACTTTAATCACACTCAAACTCTCTAACCCCTCTATACTGTCTTCTGCTTCAGTGTTAGGGTCTAGAAGGACTCCGCTCTTTCACTGTCACTCCCCTCTACTCACTCATTCAATTCATGCTGTTCCCGCGCACTGCGCTGCTCCTTTTCATCTGTATCTGTGCTATAGCCTCCCCATGTGACTCCTGTGGTCCGTCACAAATGCCAAGGGACAGTACTTCCGTTTCAGCACCTTCCATACTCAAACTCATCTCTCACGCTTCTTCCACCTTTTTACTGGGACTTCCTCCTCTTGCTCAAATGTTTCATTTCTATAATGTACTGTGCCTTCTGAAAGCACAATGTTTAGGAGCTGTCTAGCCATATGGCCCACTGCATCTCCAGCCTGGTCATTACAGTATTATTCTTTTGTAATGTTTTTTTTTTTGTGATCAAGTTTTTATTAACAAAGTATATAAATCAAAGTATAAATTCACAATTACGACAGCTCAGAGAAAAGTACATTATAATATACCAATAAAACACCTACCACCCAAGACCTCACCCACCCCTGGCCTTATATGAACAAAGATAGCCCTGGAGTGGACGGCAGAGCGGGAAAAAAAAAACACAGAAGTAAATTTCGGTATGTAGTTTCTTCTCTGTATGACTTAAGACAAGTTGCAAGGCTGACTGACAAGTTTAAAATACAGGTGCTAGACAAACAAAATAAGATTAAAAAATGAGGTTTTCCATAAGTCAAAAGATAATAAACTAGGAGATTTCCAGGAGAGGCTAAGGCTAATTTTACAGCAATTCTGCCTTGAGAGAATAACCTTTGCTGGAAAGAAGAAAGACAGACAGCAGAAAAGTTCTGAAGAAGAAATTATTAAGCCATAAAGGTATTTTATAAGAGAGAATAGATGAGAGAAATTTTGACACATTACCCCAAAGAATCTTAACTGTGGGACATTCCCAGAACACGTGTAAAAATGCACCTAGGGACTTACAAGAACAAAGGGAGCACAGACAGTCAGCTGATAAACCTATAGCAAATCGTCTGCGGGGTGTTAGATACAGTGTACAAATGAATTGAGTATGTTGGTAATTGGGGTTCTTAGATGCTAAGGTAACTTTCTTAAAAATTATATTACAGTCAAGAATAGTAAGAGAGGGAAGATCACGTTCCCAAACCAAAGTAACAGGTAATGTTTTAAGAGTGGCTTTCTGCAAAGTTGTATATAACATAGAGACAGGCTTTGTTTTAGGAGACAGATACTGAATAAAGGAAAGCAAAGGATGAAAGGGTAAAGAAGAAGACAACGAAACAAAGTGAGACTTAAGAACACACTTAATTTGAAGATAAAAGAAAAAGGTAGAAGATGGAACAGAGAACTCAGATCTTAGTGACTGGAATGTACAGAGCTCTGAGCCATCAAAAATATTGCCAAGTGTGGAAAAACCACACTGCCTCCGGGTTGCCACAAATAAGCGAGGCTGGATTTTGGAAAATGGGAGCGAGGGAATGTAATTTTAGGCAGGGGCCTAAATGTTTCCCTAGCTTACACCATATAGTGAGAGCATAAGTAATTGAGAGCCCAAATTTAGTGAAAGCTGTCTTGAGTTCAAAGAGATAAAAGGCAGAAGTGAGAGATATCTGGGGAAAAAAACAATTTGACTTAATTTGGGAGCCTGGATGGAAGAATACTGGGGGGTTCCAACGAGCATCAAATTGGTCTAAGTGTAAATGCCCAATGATACATCTCCAAATCTGGCAAGGCAACACCCCCATATGACCTATCATGAATTAATGAGGAATGACTAATGGAAGGTTTTTTTACCATTCCAAAGAAATCTTGATAAAAGAGATCTGACATCAGAGCAAAATTTATTTGGGGGCGAAAATGGGAGCATGCTGCTAACAAAATTAAATCTGGGGGTAGGGATGGGAATTGATAAGATTTTCACGATTCCGATTCCATTTTCGATTCTGTTTAACAATTCGATTCTTTATCGATTCTCCTATCGATTCTTATTTTTAAAAAAGGAGAACACACAGGTCGATTAGCTTAGAACTTTGTTTTATATCTTATCTTTGAACAAGATAGAAATTTAGGAGTAGCATGACCTTACAAACCCAACAGTGAGATCCTAAGAGATCCACAGCCTACGGCTCCTCGATGGGGTGCCATGGGGTCCCCAGAAAAAAATGTGTAAATGTAAAATAATAATAAAATAAATATTCTTCTGTAGCAATAACAAAGTATAACATAAATTATTCTGTGGCAATTACACAAGAATGTCCAGTAACATTTACACTCTCCTTTTTAAAAGTATATATGTGCTGAGCACTCAAAAATAAAACTACATCAGCCAGCAACAAATACAATCAACTCAAGTCCAATGGAACTGTGCAATTCTGCAACCATCAACTATTTTGACAGCTACATCCATGTTGGCCGCATTATCAACAGTGGCTGCCACAACCTTGTCTTTGATACCATACTCCTCCAAGATCTCATCAGTCTCCTCTGCTACAGCTGTCCCTGTCTGTGCCTGGTACACTGGTTTGGTTTTGAGGACTTTTTCTTGAGCCTGGCCATTCCTGACATAATGCAGCGTTACTGTGAGGTAATGATCTTGACTAAAACTTGCCCATCCATCTGCAGTGACGGCTGCCTTCAACACATGTTTCAGCTCAGAAATGGAAACGGATGAAACATCTGGTAAGAGGAGAACACGCAAATTTGACATTCCCTGACTTAGCCTACAATTAAACACATTCACTTACCGAAAATCGGGGGCATCTACTGTGGCAAATGGGTGCAAGCCTTTTACCACAAACTTAGTCACTGCTCGGTGACATTCGTCTATCCTGGCCTGTGTCATTTTACTTTTCCCCGCCTCTGTGAAAGGAGAAGCTACCGGTAGACTGCAGCGAGAACTCCCAGCATCTGAGACAGCCAGACTCTGTCTGTCTCTCTCGTCATGGTCATCTAAATGCAATGCACAATAATAGCAGGTTTTGCAATAAGGCAAATAGCGCTAACATAATATGCAATGTTAGTTGATTAGTTACCTGCCGTATTAACGGGAGAGGACCTGCAAACGTTACCTCTGCTGCTGGGTTGAGATTCACTAGTCCGGAGCGGATCAAAAACACAACATTCATTTAAGGTTATCGCGTGTTTTGTGTGCAAATGCTTTTGCATATTCGTAGTGTTTCCTCCCTTTGATTAAATATCTACTTTGCAAGTATTGCAAGTTGCCCTGTTGTTATCCTTTCTCGTAAAGTATAACCAAACTTTTGAGCATTTGTGCCGCTTAGGCGCCATGTTTCCGGCTGGGTAAATGATGCTACGCAACGTGGTGACGTCATTCGAGGCGACTGGAATCGATAGGGGAATCGTTTGCAAAAATGGCAAACAATTCCAAGGAATTGAAACAGTGGGAACCGGTTCTCAACAAGAACCGGTTTTCGATGCCCATCCCTATCTGGGGGCAATGTTCATTTTAGCAATTGCCAATCTGGACCTGAAAGATAGAGACTGAGAGGAGCAGGTGGAGAGGGAGTCCTTAGCACTCCTGAAGATACATTTATAATTTGATGAAGCAATGTCATGGAGGCAAAGGTAAATGTCAATCCCCAGGTATCTAATAGACTCTGAAAGGGGAACTGGTTTGAAGGAGCAGGACTGATGACTAGACAAATTAAGAGGAAGGAGAGCTAAGTTGAACCAATTAATTTTATAACCAGACACAGACTCATAGAAGTCAAATAAATTAAAAACATATGAGAGATCAGAAGGGGCAATACATGCAATACATGACTTGCCACAAGAAAGACCGGTTCATTCGGTCAAATGCTTTTTCAGCATCTAAGGAGAGCAAAGCTGGGGCACGAGGAAGTTGGTGCACTTTGTTAATAATGTGCATAAGGCGTCTCATATTGTCCACAGCCTGGAGAGGGCGAATAAAGCAGGTCTGATCAGAGTGAATTCGCTTGGAGATTAACACCTGAAGGCCGCATGCCAAGAGTTTAGCAAGCAATTTTGCATATGAATTCATCAAAGATATGTGCTGATAACTTGAGCAATCAATTGGTTCTTTACCTTGTTTTAACAAAAGGATGATCATAGCAGTATTGACAAAGTCATTAACTCAGGCAGCGGAGATGGCAGAATCAGACACTTGGAAAAGAGGGACTGATATTTGCTGCCAAAATGTAGAAAAAACATGGGTGGTAACCCATCCAGCCCTGGTGATTTCCCCAAATGCATGGAGTCTAAAACCTCTTTAATTTCAGCAACAGTTATAGATGCATCAAGAGTAGAGGCGTTGTGTTCCCAGAGCTTAGGGAGGTGTAGATTGGATAGGAAGAAGTTGATTTCACTGTGGTTGAGGTTGGCGTTAGCAGATAATAAACTACTCAAAAAATTGTCTGTTGATCTCAGTTGTATTGTTATTAAGACACCCTAATAATACAGTAGTAGCAGATGCCTCACACTTATGGAGTCTAAGTGCTAACAATTTACTTGGCCTGGTCCCAGAAACATAATATCTGGCTTGTGTCCACTGGATGTCAAATTCCGATTTCTGTAAAAGAATAATTTAACTTTGTTCTTACATTAGAAATTAAGGACTCATAATCAGGATTAAACACATGGGGGCAGGCATTCTCCAAAGCAGTGAACCGAGATTCCAAGTAAGAAATTTTTTTTCTGTGGGACTGTGCCAATCCAGAAACATAACTAATAAAAAAAATCACAAATTGCCCCTTTAATTGCTAATCAGACACATGCAGCATCTTCCACAGAGCCAGAATAAATATTGATAAATTCTTCCAGAATACTTAATAACTTTTGACAGAATATAGGATCCTGAAGCAGTGATGAGTTAAACCGCCAAGGGGCTGCTTGAGGTGCGGCTGTTGAAAATTAAAACTGGGAGACAACAGACTTATGGTCTGAGAGTGATGTTGATGCAAGCCAGTCATTTGAAAGAGATGGCATGAGTGAACGTGACATAAAAATATAATCTATTCTGGACTTGCAGAGGAGTTCAGCATTCAAAAAGAGACAATTACATTTTGGTCAGACACAAATTTGCAGAGGGATCGGAGGAAGTGAGGGGTATGGTGATATAACGGTGGAGGTGATTTGTCTAATAAAGGGCTCATATAAGCATTTGCGTCAATACCCAAAATAAATTCATAACTTTTAAAATTTAAGAATTGATTAGATAGTGAAGAAAAAAAGGAGTGTTGATATGGCATGGGAGCATAACTTGAACATAATGTGAGCTTCCTGGCACCAAACTGAAGTAACAAATAGCAAAACATGCCAAGCTCATCAGAACTGAACCCAAAATTTTGATTGGAGGCTACGCTGCAGGAGAATGGCAACCCCACACACTGTGACAGAGCAGAGGATGAGGCTGCCACAAAATATCACTTATTGCCAAGACGCAGCAGATTATTAACCAGGAACCAAGCTTCCTGAAGGAAAGTAATATCAACATGCCTATGCCACAAATAGTCTAAAATAGTAGTTCTTTTAGTATTGGACCCCAGGCCATGAACGTTTAAAGATGTGACAATTACATTAGCCATGAAAGAGAAGTGAAGAAGAAATCAAAAAGGCATACAAGAAAAGGTGAGAAGAGAAAACTGTGAAGGAATAAATCCTGAATATATAAATAAAGGAAAAAAACAAATAAATAAATAAATATTATATATATATATATATATATATATATATATATATATATATATATATATATATATATATACATACATACTCATATACAGTGCTGGTGCTGTTCATAAAATTAGAATATCATGTGTAACAGATAGAGGCTTTGTCCACCTCTTGAACCCTCAGGTACCACTCTGAACACCAGGTGAAAGTATAAATAGTATTTATTTTATAACTACACTGTGCACAAAGCACCCTCCACTCCACACTCATAAACAATAACTATTCTCTGAATACAAACACCAATCCTCCTCGCCCAGACACTTCGCCCTCCTACCTCCCAGCTCAGCTCAGTGTCTGGGCTTTCCCACAGTCCTTTTATATGCCCTGACCCGGAAGTAGTTCCTGGCCAAACCCACAAGTCCTTATTTCCCCCGGGTCAGGGTAAACAGTCCTTTCTTCAGCCCGGGAGCACGTCATTCCTTCCTGTCACGTGATGATGATGCACTCCCAGGTTATAGGGCACATAAGAGCCCACTAGCCACCCTACAGCGACTCCCGGTGGCCCCCAAGGTATCCAGCAGGGCTGTGTATATAAACTACAAAGTCCATGAGGCCCTGCTGGAACTTGGGGCACGATCATGCTGTCCGGAGGGCTCCTCCTGGCGGCCTGGGGGTGAGGGCCGGAGTAAAATGCCGGCAATCCACCACACATGACAAAGTTGATTTATTTCAGTAATTCCATTTAAAAAGTGAAACTTGTATATTAGATTCATTCATTACACACAGACTGATGTATTTCAAATGTTTATTTCTTTTAATGTTGATGATTATAACTGACAACTAATGAAAGTCCCAAATTCAGTATCTTGGAAAATTAGAATATTGTGAAAGGTTCAATATTGAAGACACCTGGTGCCACACTCTAATCAGCTAATTAACTCAAAACACCTGCAAAAGCCTTTAAATGGTCTCTCAGTCTAGTTCTGTAGGCTACACAATCATGGGGAAGACTGCTGACTTGACAGTTGTCCAAAAGACGACCATTGACACCTTGCACAGGGAGGGCAAGACACAAAAGGTAATTGCTAAAGAGGCTGGCTGTTCACAGAGCTCTGTGTCCAAGCACATTAATAGAGAGGCGAAAGGAAGGACAAGATGTGGTAGAAAAAAGTGTACAAGCAATAGGGATAACCGCACCCTGGAGAGGATTGTGAAACAAAACCCATTCAAAAATGTGGGGGAGATTCACAAAGAGTGGACTGCAGCTGGAGTCAGTGCTTCAAGAACCACCACGCACAGAAGTATGCAAGACATGGGTTTCAGCTGTCGCATTCCTTGTGTCAAGCCACTCTTGAACAAGAGACAGCATCAGAAGCGTCTCGCCTGGGCTAAAGACAAAAAGGACTGGACTGCTGCCGAGTGGTCCAAAGTTATGTTCTCTGATGAAAGTAAAGTTTGCATTTCCTTTGGAAATCAAGGTCCCAGAGTCTGGAGGAAGAGAGTAGAGGCACAGAATCCACGTTGTGTGAGGTCCAGTGTAAAGTTTCCACAGTCAGTGATGGTTTGGGGTGCCATGTCATCTGCTGGTGTTAGTCCATTGTGTTTTCTGAGGTCCAAGGTCAACGCAGCCACCTACCAGGAAGTTTTAGAGCACTTCATGCTTCCTGCTGCTGACGAACTTTATGGAGATGCAGATTTCATTTTCCAACAGGACTTGGCACCTGCACACAGTGCCAAAGCTGCCAGTACCTGGTTTAAGGACCATGGTATCCCTGTTCTTGATTGGCCAGCAAACTCGCCTGACCTTAACCCCATAGAAAATCTATGGGGTATTGTGAAGAGGAAGATGCAATACGCTAGACCCAACAATTCAGAAGAGCTGAAGGCCACTATCAGAGCAACATGGGCTCTTATAACACCTGAGCAGTGCCACAGATTGATCGACTCCATGCCACGCCGCATTGCTGCAGTAATCAAGGCCAAAGGAGCCCCAACTAAATATTGAGTGTTGTACATGCTCATACTTTTCATGTTCATACCTTTCAGTTGGCCAACATTTCTAAAAATCCTTTTTTTGCATTGGTCTTAATTGATATTCTAATTTTCCGAGATACTGAATTTGGGACTTTCATTATTTGTCAGTTATAATCATCAACATTAAAAGGAATAAACATAAACATATACACAAACTCCTCATCCCTCAACAAAAAAAAAAAAAAAAAAATATACGTAACACGATACAATGCATAACTAATAAGGAAAGCACTATCGTAAATAACAACAATGGGAAAAAAATACAGCAGTAGTTAAAGTTACTCTATGAGCCAGTACTTGGTTTCTATATATGTTTCTGCTTCTGGGCAGAGGATAAAGGAAATAAAGAAATATTAAGGTTATCAAAAAGATAGTGAGAAAGATTATGATTAAACAAAATGCCAATGGATGCACTAAACATTACAAAAATTAGGCATTAGAGCCTGACAAAGTGAAGCTGACACACAGGAACTTCTTAGACTGTGCGGGATGACTATTGGCGCAAATCATGCAGGTGCAGTGAGTAACATAATCAAGACAGGCATGGCGCAGCTCACAAGGGGAAAGTTCCGGTTAGCTGAAAATTGTCAATAGCTTCCACGGCTTGTTTTGGATCATCAAAAGTAATGCTCCCTAAACCATAAAACAGCTTGAGATGAGCTGGATAAAAAAGGAATTGGGGCAGACCAGTTGCTTGTGCAGAGTGAATAGCAGATAGCATTGCTTTCCTTGAGGATGCGGTTGAAGCGGAGTGGTCAGCAAATAGGTAAATGTGATGACCTTCATATGAAAGGTTTGAAGCTTTCCTCGCTTGCTGAAGGACGATTATTATCGTTTGGCGATTGTTATAGCTGAGGAATTTCACTATCAATGGCCTCGGGTGAGAAGAATCTTGACGTGACAGATCCTGTGGCACTGCTCAATTATTGGATCAAACTTGGATAAAAATGGGAAAATGACACGCATTATTTTTTTCACAAACTCAACTGCATTACCCCCTTCCAAATTTTATTTTATTCTTATTATACGCACATTGCAGCACCTGTTTCTTTCCTCCAGATCAGTGATTTTTGCAGTTAAAGATGCAACATGGCCTTCCAGCGAACAGATCTATTTGTCACACTGGTCCAAAGTGTTCACGAATATCTTAAGGTCTTGAGAAAGTTTTGCTTGTTCAACCTTCATCGCTGCAAGGTCCTGCTGAAGAATACCAACTTCAACTTTAAAACTTTGTTGAATCGAGTCCTGCATCCTGCTCATATACAATTGACTTAATGTTCTCTAAAACGTCCGCCATCATTGTTGTGCTGACTTCCACGGCAATTTTTTTTACTGTGTATTCAGTGTAGAAATTGATTACAAACAGAAAAATGAAAGTGTAGTTAATAATTCTAATGTAGTGTACTTCAATAAAATAAGAAAATTCAGTTTAAATAAATCTTGAATTAATAATAAAATTAACTTATTTGACAGAACACTGGTCTTCAAAAAATTTTTTTTGTTTGCTTCTGGGAACTTCAGAGCATCTCTTTATTAAGTTTTTTACACTGATTTCATATGAAATCAGAATTAAGCTAGCACGTCAGGTTTCTGAAATACACATCATTGACGTTTTGAAACTTTTGAATATCAATACAATATATCAACACGATAACTGGAGTTTGGACTATGTCCCACCAAAATTGTTTTGATGTGTTTATTCTGAAAACAAACCAGAAGACGATACCAGAGACACGTTTAAGCATATTTATGTCAATTTACCTCAATATAAAAGTGAGGTCAGCATGCCCAAAAATGTTGGAGGCACTGGCTTTTGCGCTTGTACTGCACATCCGTCTCTCTTTGCAAAAACCAACAGCAGTCACCCATCATGCTCGGAGTGAATTTTTCCCAATATCAGTTTTCCATCACCTTTATATCTTGATGAAATCTTTCCCCATACTTATCTCTGACATCGCTTAGATTTGGTGGAAAAAAGTCAAGATGAGAATGTAAAAAATGCGTCTTCAGTGACATTCTGGCTCCCGTAAGCTAATATGCTTTCAGCATATTCTCCACAAGCTCAGTATAATTCTCTGCTCTGTGACTGTCAAGAAAATTCTGTACAACCTGCAAGAATGAGGGTGCTGATTCAGTTGACTTCAGTTTCCTTTTGAACTCATTGTCAAGCATCAGTTCATGTATTTCAGGGCCAACAAAAACACCTTTCTTAATTTTGGCTTCACTTTTCTCGAGACCAAACTTATTTCTTAAATACTGAAACGCATCGCCTTTACTGTCCAGTCACCCTAGTTGTCCAAGACCTGGAACATCAAAACTAAAAAATGGGATGTGCTGGACGAAAATGGTTTTCAGATTTGGAGTCAGCAAATGAAATTTGTTAAAGTACACATAAAAGAATCCCAGTAACAAAATGCTTGTTGACAGGTGAAACCTTTTGTTCTTCTGTTGGACTATGACAGACCTCAATCACTTGTAAACAAAAAATTCCAAAAGTTCAATAAATATTTTACTTAAACGGTCCAGTTCCATTAAAAAAAGCACTAACAAATTAGCTGCAATAAATCAACTATCAATTCAGCTGTAACAATTATACTTTAACAAATCAGAATTTGCCAAAAAATATAAACTTAAGTCATTTCTTGTTACTGTGTCAGTTGCTTAGACAAACAAACCTGTCTATACTTTCATTAGAAAGTGCGACCCCTTTTTTTCTACAATACGACTGGACAGTGAGAAAAGCCACTAATATGAGACAGTTGAGGCAGGAGATGCCAAGTATGTTTGGGCGAGATCTGCAAAGTCATAAGAAGTAGCTGAGTGCTTTGCTGACCACTGCAATGCTGTCCTCCTTCTGAGTAATGATCCAAAGACGTGTTATCAATTTCATCATGTGTCATCATCATCAGATGCCCAGACCAAGGGGGATCTTTTCCTTTCAGGTGGTGTGACACCTGCTGTCAGGGGAGTTGTATTTTACAGTCTTTGACTTAAACTCACCTAAACCTCCTCCCTTTCTGATTTTGGAAGGCATTTTAGGTCTTTGAACCTTTTTCAGTCAGGGCAAGTTCAAGATGTCTTTTCTATTGGACAGGTCAGCTTTCCTGAAATCTCATCACATAGCCTGCAACATCATGTGACACCTTCATCACACTCAAAACAGGACACAGGAAAGGCAAAATTATTGAACAGGACACATACTTTACTCCCCCAAGCAAATATGTCACATATGTGTAATGAAAGCATATACAGTAATCCCTCGCTATATCGCGCTTCGCCTTTCGCGGCTTCACTCCATCGCGGATTTTATATGTAAGCATATTTAAGTATATATCGTGGATTTTTTGCTGGTTCGCGGATTTCTGCGGACAATGGGTCTTTTAATTTCTGGTACATGCTTCCTCAGTTGGTTTGCCCAGTTGATTTCATACAAAGGACGCTATTGGCAGATGGCTGAGAAGCTACCCGGCCTACTTTTCTCTTTCTTTTGCGCGGACTTTCTCTGATCCTGACGTGGGGGGATTGAGCAGGGGGGCTGTTTGCACACCTAGACGATAGGGATGCTCGTCTAAAAATGCTGAAAGATTATCTTCACGCTGTGATCTTTTGTGCAGCTGCTTCCTGAAACGACATGCTGCACGGAGCTTCGCATACTTAAAAGCTCGAAGGGCACGTATTGATTTTTGATTGAAAAACAAACTCTGTCTCACTTTGTCTGCTCCTGACGGAGGGGGTGTGAGCTGCCGCCTTCAACAGCTTTGTGCCGTGGTGCTTCACATACTTAAAAGAAAAACAGCCCTATTGATCTGTTTGCTTTTCTCTATCTCTGTGACATGATCTGCTCCTGACAAGCACTCCTTTGAAGAGGAAGATATGTTTGCATTCTTTTAATTGTGAGACAGAACTGTCATCTCTGTCTTGTCATGGAGCACAGTTTAAACTTTTGAAAAAGAGACAAATGTTTGTTTGCAGTGTTTGAATAACGTTCCTGTCTCTCTACAACCTCCTGTGTTTCTGCGCAAATCTGTGACCCAAGCATGACAATATAAAAATAACCATATAAACATATGGTTTCTACTTCGCGGGTGGCTCTGGAACGCAACCCCCGCGATGGAGGAGGGATTACTGTAACTCATATGATATGCACACATAAACTAGGATTTAAAAGTTTGGAACTTCTGAGAAATTTCTTAGTTTTTAAAAGTACTGATACCAAGGTGTTATTAAGTTGATCAGAAATGACATTCAATGCATCGACAATGTTCTAACATTTTTTTATTTCATAAAACTGTTCTATGAAGGGCTCTTCTTTTTGTCCTATTTCACTTTGCTGTCTTCTTAGTTTGACAGCATTAGCTTGACTATGCAAGTGTCCAACAAACTATATACATTTTGCCAGCACACTATCAACTCCACAATGCTGAAGAGCAATTATGCATGTCATGAGTCTGGTTGCAGCCATCATGTTGCATGTATTGTCTGTGCCTAGTATGGACACTTTTCCCACTGCAATGTATGAGATGGCATGACATTTTTAAAATGGAGTGGTAACCTTTGTGTTCATTATTCTTTGCACTCTTTGTAAGACTCACATCTTGCCATCATCAAAGCAGCCTCACATTATAACATTTCCTTTACCATACTTGACAGAAAGTATCAAGCACTCATCCTTTCATTTGCTCAGTGTCCATATGTATTATACTAGAGTAATGGAGGCTGAAAATGGGGCTTTGCAGTCATAAGTGCATAAAAAATTATAAATCAGTTATCTTAAGATGTAACAGCCAGAAACCTTAGTAATGTAGTGTGTACTGTACTAATAAAAACAGAAAAATAATTACATTTTCAAGATGCAACTGAAATGTAGTGGCATTCATTTTATAAAATAGAACTAAGCTCCTAAAATGTTAATTGATTGGGCTCTTCTTTCTGTCTCATTTCACACTGCTGCCAGTTTTAGCAGGATTATGCTTGAAGTGTCCAGCTAAGTTTCTACATTTTGCCAGCATACTATCAACTCCACAGTCCAGAAGAGCAATTATGACCACTGTATATTGCACACAATGCATGGCATGTGTTTGCAGGGCACGAGTCTAACTACAGCCATCATGTTGTATGCATTGTCCATGCCTAGTGTGGACGCTTTCCATATATTTTCCACTGCAATGCAACATCAAAAAAATGTTTAGTATATTCCTCTGCAAAATGTTTCTCCTCTGTGTCAAATTAATTAAATGTCCACAAACTGTCTATGTAGTTAGCAGTTATACCGTTATAGTTGTGGTTATTAAATGATATCTAGTAGTCACCTGTCAATGTCACTTCCCTTGCACTACTAAGTTTTTCCATGTTTATTGATTTTTGATGTTTATGTAAATCCTCAATCCACAAAGCAATTGTCAGATGTGATGGCAATGTATATATAATGTCAGAGCTTGCCAGTCTAATTACTGTATGTTGAGAAAGCCTTCATCCTCAACAATGATCGAAGGTTTACAATCACAAGCAACCGATTTTACCACTGTATATTTTTTTTAGCACAATCACCTTAACATTAGACATGGGTTGATTTGACACATATTTGTGAAATGCAGCTTTTCATGCAGTGCCACTGATAAGATCTATTTTTGCACTGGCACATTTTGTTTTCAAGAGACTGGATAATAAAGTAGTGCTCCTGTGATATTTGATTTTGGCTGCACAAATATTGCAAATTACAATATCATCTGAGCTGTCGGATGAACCAAGTAGCACCATTCCTTCACCTTTCCCCGCCATCAACTTCACCATGAGACACTAACTGAATGTTTAGTTTTTAGAGGTGAATTCTAGGATTATCACAAGCGAAACTGTTGCACTGCTTGGATCTGGGAAGGAATACTATAGGCCTCTAACAAAGTGTAAGAGTTAATGAAGTGAAAGAAATAATAATGCATGTCACGCATTTGCGTCAGAGGACTTCTCTGCATGTTTAGATGAGGTATGCAATGACCCGCCGAGATGAGAGGGCGGGCTACAACTAACGCTGTCTTCTTTATCTTCTTGCTTCACGACACCAGGAAGCCACCAAATAAGGGCACCTAGCCACGCTTCTTCCAATCTGACTGCCGTAAAAGCTGGTCATCCCAAGAGAACATGTCCTTTGAGACCAGAGCAAGCCGCAGGACAGGGCACCATTTATTTTGAAATTTCGCCTCTCAGTTGATGAGAAACCCTGGTTTGGGCATTAATGCAAAGCCACACATTTTCCTTTAATTTTTTTAATTCTCTTTGTTTCATCTGGCGATGAATAAAAGGGGCATCCCAAAAATCCTTTATTTTTGAGACTGTTATTCCACAGCTCGACCATACACAATATGACTTTAAAATTATCTGTAACGTTTTAACTCATTCACTTTCCCAGCACTAATGTATATATCAAGTACCTGAGTTTTTCTCTAGATATTCTTTTTTACCCCCACACATTACAAAGACATGCAAGTTCCATCCATCCATCCATTGTCTCCCGCTTATCCGAGGTCGGGTCGCGGGGGCAGCAGCTTGAGCAGAGATGCTCAGACTTCCCTCTCCCCGGCCACTTCTTCTAGCTCTTCCGGGAGAATCCCAAGGCGTTCCCAGGCCAGTCGAGAGACATAGTCCCTCCAGCGTGTCCTGGGTCTTCCCCGGGGCCTCCTCCCGGTTAGACGTGCCCGGAACACCTCACCAGGGAGGCGTCCAGGAGGCATCCTGATCAGATGCCCGAGCCACCTCATCTGACTACTCTCGATGCGGAGGAGCAGCGGCTCTACTCTGAGCCCCTCCTGGATGACTGAGCTTCTCACCCTATCTTTAAGGGAAAGCCCAGACACCCTGCGGAGGAAACTCATTTCAGCCTCTTGTATTCGCGATCTCGTTCTTTCGGTCACTACCCATAGTTCATGACCATAGGTGAGGGTAGGAACATAGATCGACTGGTAAATTGAGAGCTTCGCCTTGCGGCCTGCATTACTGCGGATGCCGCACCGATCCGCCTGTCGATCTCACGCTCCATTCTTCCCTCACTCGTGAACAAGACCAAGAGATACTTGAACTCCTCCACTTGGGGCAGGATCTCGCTACCAACCCTGAGAGGGCACTCCACCCTTTTCCGGCTGAGGACCATGGTCTCGGATTTGGAGGTGCTGATTCTCATCCCAGCTGCTTCACACTCGGCTGCGAACCGATCCAGAGAGAGCTGAAGATCACGGCCTGATGAAGCAAACAGGACAACATCATCTGCAAAAAGCAGTGACCCAATCCTGAGCCCACCAAACCGGACCCCCTCAATGCCCTGGCTGTGCCTAGAAATTCTGTCCATAAAAGTTATGAACAGAATCGGTGACAAAGGGCAGCCTTGGCGGAGTCCAACTCTCACTGGAAACGGGTTTGACTTACTGCCGGCAATGCGGACCAAGCTCTGGCACCGATCGTACAGGGACCGAACAGCCCTTATCAGGGGGGCCGGTACCCCATACTCTCGGAGTACCCCCCACAGGATTCCCCGAGGGACACGGTCGAATGCCTTTTCCAAGTCCACAAAACACATGTAGACTGGTTGGGCAAACTCCCATGCACCCTCCAGGACCCTGCTAAGGGTATAGAGCTGGTCCACTGTTCCGCGACCAGGACGAAAACCACACTGTTCCTCCTGAATCCGTTGAAAAGATTTAGTATTGCTTGTTCTGCACATTAGAAACTCAGACAAAACAGGGGTCAGAACATGTAGTGTGACAACTCATGTCCCTTTAAATAAAATTAAACATTGTGTCTACATGTGCTTCACAAATTAATCCAAGCACATTTAGTAACAAGAAATATCCCAAATAGAGGAAACAGAGAGAGTACAGTGAAAGAACAGGCAAACTTTACACAGTGTGCTATGCTCAACATATTTTGTATCCTAGAGTTAGGTGTGCTATGCACTCAGCTTGCAAACTGGACTCGTCATCAGTTCTAAAAACAAACCTACCAATTGTATGTCATACAAGTATGCAGAATTTTTTTTGTACATGCAGCATCCAGAATACAGGCAGGAAAAGCTCATTCAAAGAATAGGAAACATGTGGCACAACTATGGCAAATTAAAACAGTAGAAATGAGACTTGGCTCTAGGAACACAATGTTATTACAGTTACAAGACCAAAAATGTGTTTTGCCATATAAAATATCAACCTGAGTAACTATAGACATATCAAACGCTAAGGGGAATTACATATTAGTACAAAGTTAAGAAAGAATAGTATGAGGCCAGGCCCCTGCCTGAAAAATTATATAGGTCACCATCTTAGTCTCCTGCTTTATACAGTGCATCCGGAAAGTATTCACACCGCATCACTTTTTCCACATTTTGTTATGTTACAGCCTTATTCCAAAATGGATTAAATTCATTTTTTTCCTCAGAATTCTACACACAACACCCCATAATGACAACGTGAAAAAAGTTTACTTGAGATTTTTGCAAATTTATTAAAAATAAAAAAATTGAGAAAGCACATGTACATAAGTATTCACAGCCTTCGCCATGAAGCTCAAAATTGAGCTCAGGTGCATCCTGTTTCCCCTGATCATCCTTGAGATGTTTCTGCAGCTTAATTGGAGTCCACCTGTGGTAAATTCAGTTGGTTGGACATGATTTGGAAAGGCACACACCTGTCTATATAAGGTCCCACAGTTGACAGTTCATGTCAGAGCACAAACCAAGCATGAAGTCAAAGGAATTGTCTGTAGACCTCCGAGACAAGATTGTCTCGAGACACAAATCTGAGGAAGGTTACAGAAAAATTTCTGCTGCTTTGAAGGTCCCAATGAGCACAGTGGCCTCCATCATCCTTAAGTGGAAGAAGTTTGAAACCACCAGGACTCTTCCTTGAGCTGGCCGGCCATCTAAACTGAGTGATCGGGGGAGAAGGGCCTTAGTCAGAGAGGTGACCAAGAACTCGATGGTCACTCTGTCAGAGCTCCAGAGGTCCTCTGTGGAGAGAGGAGAACCTTTCAGAAGGACAACCATCTCTGCAGCAATCCACCAATCAGGCCTGTATGGTAGAGTGGCCAGACGGAAGCCACTCCTTAGTAAAAGGCACATGGCAGCCCACCTGGAGTTTGCCAAAAGGCACCTGAAGGACTCTGAGACCATGAGAAAGAAAATTCTCTGGTCTGATGAGACAAAGATTGAACTCTTTGGTGTGAATGCCAGGCGTCACATTTGGAGGAAACCTGGCACCATCCCTACAGTGAAGCATGGTGGTGGCAGCATCATGCTGTGGGGATGTTTTTCAGCAGCAGGAACTGGGAGACTAGTCAGGATAAAGGGAAAGATGACTGCAGCAATGTACAGAGACATCCTGGATGAAAACCTGCTCCAGAGCGCTCTTGACCTCAGACTGGTGCGACGGTTCATCTTTCAGCAGGACAACAACCCTAAGCACACAGCCAAGATATCAAAGGAGTGGCTTCAGGACAACTCTGTGAATGTCCTTGAGTGGCCCAGCCAGAGCCCAGACTTGAATACGATTGAACATCTCTGGAGAGATCTTAAAATGGTTGTGCACCGACGCTTCCCATCCAACCTGATGGCACTTAAGAGGTGCTGCAAAGAGGAACTGGCGAAACTGGCCAAGGATAGGTGTGCCAAGCTTGTGGCATCATATTCAAAAAGACTTGAGGCTGTAATTGCTGCCAAAGGTGCATCGAATACTTATGTAATGTGATTTCTCAGTTTTTTTATTTTTAATAAATTTGCAAAAACCTGAAGTAAACTTTTTCCATGTTGTCATTATGGGGTGTTGTGTGCAGAATTCTGAGGAAAAAAATGAATTTAATCCATTTTGGAATAAGGCTGTAACATAACAAAATGTGGAAAAAGTGATGTGCTGTGAATACTTTCCGGATGCACTGTAATTATGTAATTTACTGACCAAACTGAAAAAAAGACTGCAACCTATATTTCATGCTCAACAAATTAAATCAGAAAAGTAAAAGGTTAAAATACACTCTAGCAAATGTTAGTAACATGAAAAGTATTCAATGGATTATTTAATATCAAGTAAAATATGTTGCTTGATTTTTTTTTCCATAACTGAAAACAAAATTAAAAAGTAAATAAATAAAATAAAATTCTAACATCTTTTGATCTCTGGAACATAACATTTTGCTCACTAAAAACATCAATTATGTCTTTCCTGGAAAGCGGTGTGGATTGCCTCACTTTTGCCAGAGGAAAAACTATTTATAAAGTTCCCTACTTTTCACACCCTTTGATTATTGTCTCATCTGCTGAGGCACACCCTTCCTCCCCTCCCAGCCAGAAACTGCATATCTGTCATCTTCTAACTTACTGTGAAGTTCACAGCTGGCCTCTTTGTATGTCAGTTCTTTTTTGCAGAAATATAAAATACTGATAATAAAGTTAAACATCAGCAAGCAGAAAGACCGCTGAGAAGGTCTACATTTGTAATAAGAAAGTGAGATGCAGAGATTGAGAAACTTTACATTCAAGCCAAATAACTTCTCAGCATATACCAGAAACTCTAATAATGTAATACTTTCTTTTTGACTGTATTTGAACTAGTAAATTATTGCACTTAATGACAAATAGCATATGCTTATAGAAATGTCCTTTATAATTTGTAATAGTAGTTGCTCTGAAAAAAGAAAAGACTACTGTGTCTGCGACTTACTTCTGAGTTTAAACCAGCTGGCATAAACAAGGGGTGGGGAGGGGTCACTTGAGATTTACTAAAACAAGTTTGAACAAGTGTCAGTTCAAATAACCTAATAACTTGAGAAAAAAATAATTTAAAAGACTGATGATTATTTTTGCAGACATACTTTACAGGGTACATGAATGTGTAGGCTTTTCTTATTTATTTATTTATTTTAACTCATTTATTCAAGATTCTGACTCCTTACTTACTTATTTTTTCTTACACATTTAAAAATTACCTGCACATTACAAGGACATTAACAAAGCAGTGGCTAACTTGGCCCCATTTGCATTGTAACTGTATTACTAATGCAGGTGACTGGGTTTGAATCCTATCCTAGTCACTATCTGTGTGAAGTATCACTGTGTCTAACATTTTGTCAGGAAAGACAAATATTCAGACAGATATATCTGAGGCAGCAGAATAAAAATAGAAACATTCCATTATCAGCAAGAATTAACATATTTTTAAAAAGCTGTTTTCTACAAAGCCTGCAGTGACTGGTAATGACTCCAGGAGCAGAGTTAAAACTGGACCATCCATTTGAAAAAATGCATCAGACTGACATTTAAAGATATTATTTGAAATTAAAGGCAAGTCCCTCAACTGTAATATATATCTAAGTTCATTGAACACATTGTGCATTTTAAAGATCAGCATGATTCACTTAAGTCCAATTTTTAATGGCTTAGAGACCCTTTTTTCTTTCAGCCTCGCTGCTGCTTCCATTACAGGTTTTTCTGCCAACTGACAGCATTTAGCTGCTGTACCAAAGGTGTACCACAGCAGCTTGCTTGTTTAGTATTAATATACTTAATGCATTATTGTCTAAAAAAGATACAGCCTAAATTATCAGTGTTAATGCAGATGATACCCAGATCCATGTAAACATACTGTATAAACATTTATTTCTGCTCTTGCTATACCTGCCCTGTTTCCCTACTGTTATACTTTTGTATGTTTTTTTTACACATTCAATAAATCCGCAAAAGGCAACTAAGTGAATTGAATAGTTTTAATGTTTTACTTATAATATAGTTAACCTGCACATACTTCTGTAGGCTTGTTCTTTTGAGTAAGGAGTTACAGTCATTATTATACATTAAAGTTACATGTCTAACCCTGAAACATCACTCACAAGGAAAATCTAATGAATGATTATTGTATGTGATTCTTCTTTACATAGTTGATCTCACTATAGAAAACTGTCTTACTTCTTTGTAATTGGAATGTATGATGTTTTATATTAATGAATTTTTGTCAAGGAATAAGATAGCAACTAAGAATAATTCTTATGAAGGCGCTGTTTTTGCATACATTATCTTCAGGATATCAAATACGTATTGACTAAATCTTGCTCTCTGTGGATCAGCCTATTACACTGTTTATGTCTATATCCATTACATGTTGAATTTATATTAAAAAGGTCATCTGGCAATCTGTATTAAGCACCTGTTGAGGGTCACAATTACTGTTGATTGGTGAAATTCACCAAAATGTTTTTTGTAGCACATATGCTGTGTTTGACCTAGTTGTTTTATAAGGGCAGCATGACATCTGTAGCAGCCATGTTCAGAACTTTCAAGCGTGCTGTACACCTCACATTTTACATTGCTGCTCAATCTACTTCGCACATGCATGATGTCACTATCTCATCGATACTTCAGGTGGATTTGCACCCCACATGCAAAAAAAAAAAAAAAACCTGCAATATTTTCATTTGAGGAGTAGATTAGCTGACCATAATGAGAATATTATGAAAATAGTGTGTAGTTCTGCATAGATTCATTGTATGTTGTGTGTTCACTGCTGGATGAAGTATATTATGTTTCTTGCTATGTAGCACAGATGAAGTAGTGACAGGAACAGCTCCCTGAATATATAACATTCCTTGCACTGCAGGCTCTGCTGGCACTTGAAAGCTTAAACAGAGAAGTGACGGTACTAAGTAGCGCAGTAGTGCAAACCGATCTTTGAATCGCGGCACCCTGAGCCGCTGCCCTCTCACTGGTTGTGTGCAGGATCCATGTAAGGGAATCTGTAGGCTGAATGCATATGCAGTTAGCTACATAGCGCAGAGGCAGTCAAAACAAACCTTTAAGGATTCTACTCCTCTTCCTTCTAGAGTGAGAAAACGCACAAGATCCTGTGAAATAATAATAATGAAGGATTAACTACTATTTACAAGGTATTTCTATCTTCTTGATGGAAGAACAAAGTGTGAATCATCTGCACAGAGAGATCAGATACAAAACACAAATGTGACAACTGTGTACATGCCCCCATGTTGCATGGATAATTGTGTGTGCTGGCCGAAGTGTGACCACAAATTATACATATTTTTACTTATTGATAATTTGTGGCCATCTGTTGTATTTTGTTTGTGGCTATTATTTTGTCTGCGTATTTTGCTGCTTTAGGCACAGTGGCGCAGTGGTTAGCACTGCGGCCTCACAACTCAAGTTACATTTTAGGCCACGATAATTGGTTAAGCATAGTTGGCAGACACTTTCCTAGACCTCTGGGACACGTAAGGACCACTGCATCATCTACTTAAAAGTAGATCATTTCCTCTTATGGTTACTGAGGAAGATGCTTTGACTGTAATATTTAAATAAATTCAAGGTAAACAGCTTCTAGATCTCTAATGCATTTTAAAACTGATGTTTATTTTCTACCTTGTTTATTTTATACATTTGATTCCCTATCCTTTAATATAAATTTTTACATTGCATTCAAATACTAAAGTATTTATAACACTTCTCAAAAAGCATTGTGTTTTATATGAAGTACATCTATATAAATAAAAATGTAAATGTTTGTTTGTTCAAAATCTTACATCTCCGAAAGTTCTTCACCGATTGCTTTGAAATTTTGACACAACGTTGCATTCGAATACGCGCGTGTTTTTATATACCTATATTATATAGATGTCACACCTGTGACAGGTAAAAACATGCTTGTTTTGAAAAACAGCGCCATCTGTTGGATGTAAAAGCAACACACGCTATACTAAATATTTTACGATTCCATTTCAATGTTTCCGATTGCATTGTTAAATTGAATTTTCAAAGATTTCGATTTATTTTCATTTTGATTTAATTATTTCGTGTGACATTGCGTTGGAATTGAGCTGTGTCATTTACCATAGCGTTCGCTTTTGCTATCAAAAACATACAAAGCGCACATAAACGTGTAATACTGTAACTTCGTTAAATCGATCAAACACATTTGTAAGTACATGAATAAAGGCAGAGACATGGCAGTTTTTGGCATGCAACCAGAAAGAAGTGATAGGAATGCGGTCATACATATCGATCAAATCGCACAGTATCAGGCTGGATGAAGCAGCAATGAAGCTGTATGACGAATTCTTTCATTTCCCATACATGAACGAAGTCCAGCTGTTGTTCACTTAGCAGTACATCTAGAAAATGGACAACACGTTTATTTCACAGCTGCACATGTGCAACAAATAGCCCTGAAACCACCGGCTACAACGTTAACTGCTTTCTTCACGTTATGTCAAAATAATGCGTTTGCGAAAACACTGCTGTATTCAGAAGTGCCTACGTATTACACATGGAATGCGAGTAGAAAATCATTTGAACGACGCAAACGAGGAGAGCGAGTCGACCGACAACCTGGCATATTCAAAGAAACTACGATACGCAGACTGTACACCGTGCATATACATTTGTAAGTACATGAATAAAGGCAGCTACATGGCAGTTTTTGGCGTGCAACCAGAAAGAAATGATAGGAATGCGGTCATACATATCGATCAAATCGCACAGTATCAGGCTGGAACATACATAAGCAGCAATGAAGCTGTATGGCGAATTCTTTCATTTCCCATACATGAACGAAGTCCAGCTGTTGTTCACTTAGCAGTACATCTAGAAAATGGACAACATGTTTATTTCACAGCTGCAAATGTGCAACAAATAGCCCTGAATCCACCGGCTACAACGTTAACTGCTTTCTTCACATTATGTCAAAATGATGCGTTTGCACAAAAACACTGCTCTATTCGGAAGTGCCTACGTATTACACATGGAATGCGAGTAGAAAATCATTTGAACGACGCAAACGAGGAGAGCGAGTCGACTGACAACCTGGCATATTCAAAGAAACTATGATACGCAGACTGTACACCGTGCAAGATGAATGCTTCTTTCTTCACATGCTGTTGGTAAATGTGCCGGGTCCAGCGTCTTTCCAGCAATTGACAATTGTCAACGGCGTTACACATGCCACTTTCCGCAGTGCATGTCAAGCTCTGAATTTATTGGAGAACGACCGACACTGTGGTGTATGCATTAATGACGCCTGCAACACGTCACATCCAAATCAAATTCGTGCATTGTTTGCAATCATATTGACCGCCTGCTCACCTTCATCTCCAACACAGTTATGGGAGAAATATAAATCGCACATGACTGAAGATATTTGCCGTCGAATACGCAAGGAAAATTCAAATATGAACATGGATTTCACAGCAGAAATCTACAATGAAGCGTTGATAATGATTGAAGATTTGTGCTTAGAAATCGCAAACAAAGTTTTCAATCAATTGGGAATGCCATCACCTAATCGATCTGCTACTGCTTCGTTCGATGTAGAATTGCGTCGTGAACAAAATTACAACACGGGTGATCTTTTGTTGTATGTGCAATCAAATATTCCTAAGCTAACGCTTGAGCAAAAAGGCATTTACGATCAAATAATGCAAACTGTCAATAACGGGGTTGGAGAAATCTTCTTCTTAGATGTGCCAGGAGGATTATTATAAGGCATTTATAATTTTAGGTTTTGATGCCAAAACACACTAAACCAGAAAAAACAAAGAAGTAGTGTTCATGATTTCAAAAAAGCAAAGAGTTACGGAACCCAGTCATGCACATATAGAATACATTCTCGACTCATGAAAGCATAGAAGTTGACAGTTATTGGACTAATAGATGACAGATAGAACAATTCCATTTCACCAACACTGACAAAAGGGTCAACATTTAACAAACACAAAAATATCTGCTTTCTTACCTTAACCCATTACACAAATATAACCAGGCAATACTGGAAACTTCGGGTAGTATAAAAAATTGACTGAAATACAGTGTTTGTAATGTTAAACTTGTAACAAAAAATTAAGTAATGGTAAACAAGACACACAGAATCACTGTTTAGTTACTTTAGAATTGGAAAAAAATTCAAGTGGCATGTTTTCAGCGATGGGGAAGGAAAACAAGATTGTCTGGAAAAATCCATACTTTATTGTGAGAACGTATAAATGCCAGAGCAACAGCAAATGATTTTGTATATGCAAATACAAAAATAGTATTTATACAGAAGAACATGGCAAAAAAAGAAAATATTGCTAAAAGGAATTAGCGCTTCTAGTATTTAATAATGTAATAGGACTGCATACCTTAAATAATGTTATTTTTCTGTGCAACTTACCCTGCAGTTTCTGGTTTTCTTTCTCCATCCTAAGAAGCAGTATTTGCTGCAAAATTGCCTTCTTCCACAATTCCCGCAGTTCCTGAGGTGTCTTTTTCTTTTCCTCTATCACTGGGCCTAAAGGATTTTCTCCACATTGAGTAGGACTCAATGGAGATCCTGGCACAATTTCTGTGGCATCTATTCGATTTGTGGAGAGAAAAAAAAAAATTCTAAGACAAAAAACAACAGAGTAATATAAACTGCAATTTAAATACAATTAGCCTAATCCACTCTTAGGTCAATGACAGAGTGGTATTTGGGAGACCACCTGTATTTACCACTCAAAGATTAATTAATTACAGTCCACGGTTGCCTGGATCATCTTCTGAAACAAAACAACCTTTGAATCAAGCTCTAAGCTTATTTTCTTCACCATTACCAGAATAATTTCTGGTGTCAGTAATGCCATTACATTATTACACTGCTCTGAGGTCTGAGTGACCTTTGGTACAGCAAAAGTTACAAATGATATCTGCCGAGATGCTTTTTTTGCAAGAAAATTGCTTCTGTGTCAAGGTTGTTGGCTCTCCCATTGCAGTTACCTTCATGGAAAAAGAAAATGTATTTATTTATTTTATGTTAATTTTAAAATGACCAGTAACCCTTACTAATTGGATTACTAATATGATCATACCAGCTGTGTAACGACAGTAACAGTATTATACTTTGTCATTTTTATATACATATTAAACATACAGACATAAAAATACATTTTTACAATTGACTGTTTAATAAAAAATGCAACATTTTATTTCTGCAGGTTCAAATTTTACACTGAGAAACAACAACTAACAGATTCTTTCCCTGTTTATTTAGGTAAAATGAAAATGTCAGTGTTTGTTTCATTTGCAATTTAGTACATCCAGATGAAAGAATTAGACTTTTTGCCAAGACTGTATGTATTGTATTATATTGTAAGCAGATCCCTCAATTTTTTCATAGCTATTAGGTATAATTTTGTCAAAGTGCAATTCTTTAGTTTTCCACAAAGTGATATTGACGTGGCCTGCTTTTGGTAAAATATAGTAGCTGTCAAATGTGTGCCTCCTGTTAGGCAATTAACTAACTGCAAGCTTTTAGGAATGAAGGAAAAATACATACAAAAATGAAAAATAAAAAAAAAATAACAAAATTAAAATTTGTTAATTTCCATTCAGTAGTACATGAACACTTTCTTACTTAATGATTGTTTTCAGGTATGGTAACTGAAATAGGCCAAGCCACTTGTCAATACAATGGGATATACAGTATGTGATTAAACTTAAAAAAAAAAGTTTTTCTTTTAAAGACAAAAGATAAAAAATATATACAAATTATATAATACAGCACCTCTGGATATTTTACTAGTCTAAATGCCTCTTTGGATGGTTGAAAATATGTTGTCAAAATTATAGTTTAAGTTGTTTGCAAAATTTGTTCTTTAACACTAGAATTACCAGAGTCTATGAAAAAACTCGTAGATCCGGCCCACCTTAAAACCGTTCTCAGCTCTCTTTTGTCTTCTAAATGTGCCGATTAACACGAGCAGCAAGCAGCCGGGTATTCCATCCCCCACCGCCGCAGAACGTTCACTAAGTTTTCCCAGCTCATGCCTTGTTTGATTATCTGGGAGCGACTGCACTGCTGGAGTTTTAGAGTGGAAATAATAGATCGCTATTTGGAACACACGCAGTTCATGTGTGTTCCGTTTCTACAGTAATCTGTGTAAACACATTTTTAAAACAGAAACGTTTTTCATATTTTAGTAGTAAATGACAAAATGTAGGCATAAAATATATAATGTATGAAGCCTGAAGTCCAAAGATCAAGTAAACACTTTCACAAGAGGTTCAAGGAAGGTACAACACCTTCCGTGGTGTAGCGGTAAGATTTGTTGACTTGTAATCAAGAGTCCCCGGTTCGATCCCCACTCACTCCTATATTTGCCGTTTTCAGTAGTGAGCTCCTCTTTTTGTTAATATTATACAGTACACACACATTTGGTTTGCGTCTGCATTTATAGGACTTTTTTTTTACTTTTATTCTCTCTAAATCACGACCACGACACATACTACCGCCCCCCCCACCCAGGGATCTGACGCTGTTATTTTTTATTTGAAACAGAATAACTGGAGATGTGAATGGTATTTTGAGACAATGGAACTGGACATTCTCTTATCTGGAGGATATAAAAGCTGACACACAAACGCTGGCGAATCTGCCTTCTTCGTATGTCACCGTCACTTGATTTTTTTTTATTCAGTTTTATTGAGTGTTCCTGCTCATGCTGAATTAGTGTGCACTTTATGGTGTATGATGTCAAAAAAACAAAAAAAAAACACAGACGTAGGTATATATGATATTTGGAATTATTCGTTTTATGATCTGTATAGTACATTTCGGAAAACTTTGTGGCACGGATGCAACATTATTCATATTATTCATATTCATTCGCATAACATCTTGCGGTTTGTAATCAGTGACTGCATGTTTTTTTTCCCGATCTTGCCAGTCCCCACAATTTGCTGTTTCTTTTGTACTCCAGGACATGCAGAGGATAGAATAGTACAGAGCAGTAGGTTCAGTGCTATATGCAATCATCAGATTCAAATGTTAACTGTTCACACACACGCAAGGATAGTCTTTCCTACATTTACAACGAGTGTACCTGTTACAATGTACACGCTTCTTTCTATGCTGTGGTTCCTATTACACACCTGAAAGAAAGAGACAATATATGTGAAAACATCATCACACTAATGCAATATTATTTGAAAACGAACAGCGTCAGATCGGGTGTGGATTTATGTTGCCGGTATTACTGAAAGAAAAATAGATCAACATGTGCGTTGATCCTGCAGCACTGAATAAGCTCACGCGCTGGCTGTTCAAAGGCACTTTTTCTAAGATGAAGCTTATAAATTCTCATCACTATAATGTTTGTACATAACTGCTTTATTTTGTAACTGATGGAAAGATTTTAAGTATCTTATAAGGTTTAAATGAAAGCTCATATTTGTATTATGATTATAGTTGTAATGTCTGTGGAAATTATTTATAGAGTAATATTTCATTATAATAGTTTCCAGTTGTCTTCAAATCAGACAATGCAGTGCAATTAATGATTAAATCATACCTAACAAATTAAATCACTCCTCATTTTTTTGCAATTTACAGACTTTTAAAACTACCCATGGACTTTATAATATCCTACAACTAGCAAAATACCTGCGCTTCGCAGCGGAGAAGTAGTGTGTTAAAGAGGTTATGTAAATATATATATACATAAACATATATACATATATATACATATCTACATATACACATATCTAGATATACATATATATACATATACACATCCATATATACATATATCTATACTAATAAAAGGCAAAGCCCTCACTGACTGACTGACTGACTGACTGACTCATCACTAATTCTCCAA